>NC_138576.1:75705265-76310753 GCF_964289735.1 Phaethon aethereus | reverse complement strand
TGGGTTTGACAGGAGACAACGATACGGCTCTGTTGCAAGCTGTAGTTTTGGAAATACGGCAAGAAACTACTGACTTGTAAATATACACAGCTGCAAAGTCAGTGGAACATCTGCCATCAAGAAGGAGGAGCTAGAAACTGCCATTTATTTATTTGTTAGGATGTGATGTCTTTGGGCCTTTTCTTTGAGAGGACATCCATACCACCTGACACTGCCTTTGGAGGGAGTAAAAAGAAAAACTTCCTGTGGGTATTGGACCCCAGGTGGGCTCAGCCCCAAATGGAGCCAGAAAAAAAACAAAAGGAACTGAACTGAAATACAGACACTTGCAGTCATGTTTTGTAGTCACTTATCTATGGGACCAGCAGGTTGGGGCTGGTACGGTGTCACTGGCTGTGACTCCAGGGACACATCCCAGTGGCCTCATGGCTGTGGATGGTGCCTGCAGAGGCTGGGGCTGGCCACTGGTTGTCAGTGGGGAGGCTGCTGGAGGACGGTCAGCCGTAACGGGGAGGGTGCGGGCAGCCACAGTTTCCTTCTGCCAAGGGCAGGGTTGAGTCTGTCTGGGTGTATGACGGGTTGCGTCTTCCCTATGACTGTCTGACCAGCGCTGGATGTGAGCCCCAATGGTGCAGGGCAGGCTGGTTAGCAGTGGGGACCCATCTAAAACTGTGGCAGTGACCCTCTTGTGAAGTGTTCTTATGCTCAGAAATGTGTTCACTCTTTAACTTGCATTTTTAGATATTCATTAATCTGTTGAGTGCATGGGACAGACGCATTAAGCATGTTGAGATGCTGGAGAGAAATAACTTGAGCATTGCTTAACTTCATCGGTAGTTTCTCTTGTAATGAGGCAGCTCCTGTGCTGGGGAAGCATTCTCCAGCAGCCCCCTTTCAGGGGTGGGGGTCTCCTGCTGGGAGTGGAAGAAGTGGTGAAGAGCTGCTGAGTCTTTAACTGGTGGGAGATAGGGTGACTGTTTTGGTAAAAGATCAACGTCTATCTCAAAAACACTGGATACATGCTGGTAGGAAAGGATATGGCCACATGACAGAGATTAAGTATGTATTCTTAAGGTTATTTTGCTGATCAATATAGGGAATGTGCAGCAATATTTTTCAGCCATTAATTACTGGTAATGAAGGTCCTTTCTGGACTTCAGCATCTTTTCCTCTCGCCTTGTGGCAAACCAGCAGGACCCACCATCAAAAAACTGGGAGATTTTGTAGAGGAATTAGACAAATGTATAAGGACAGTCACTGGTTTATGCATTTAGCTGTGGAGAAACGTGCACTTAAGCCATGAAAGAACATGCTTTGATGGGTCTATGTAATTAATTCCACAAATAACTTTAGTTAGTTCCTTTGTACTCTGCTTTTATTGCCTAGCATCAAATGTGGTTTTTGTTCCTCTCCTAATTTAGATGATGGCAGAGGACCAAAGGTGGAATATGATCCTAAAATGTTATGTTACAAATTATTGATCAGAGAAAAGTGGTGCAATGTATAAGTTCTGAAATGTTTTGCTAGCTTTTTTTATTGTTATTAACTTGCTGTGTTATCCTGGTTGAACAAAGAGGAGTAGTCTCTGCATGGATAACAAATGGAGGAGATTTATTTGAATGCTTTATGGGAGCATGTTGAGAGTAGAGTGAAGTCTTTTGGTTTCTGTTTTAATTATATTATAAAATATGATTGTATTAAAAGAGAATAAAGTAGTATTTAAATGCCAATAGACCAAGACCTTTCTATTCCCTCTTTCTAGGCTTTCACTTCTGTTATAACTTAATAATGAACAACAGCTATGGTCAGCATAAATCATTTCCAGAGAGAGTTCATTGCTCTCTTTTTCTAGTTTCTACATGTACATCTTGTTCTTGGATGAGGCTTCTCATGGAAATTCACGGGAACACATTGTGTTAACGCTGTGCCTCTTTTTTGAGAACAGACTTTGGGGAAGTTGAAAGTCTGGTAGTGTCCTTCTGAATATAGTTTTTCTCTTTCTGGGATAGTAGTGTGTAATCTTTCTGCTCTGAATGCTTTTCCTCTGTGCTCAGGAGTTTTTCTTTTGGACCTGGCTGTAGTGTCCAACTTAGAGCTTGCTGGTTTGATTTACTGAGCTTTTAAAACAATTAATGATAATTTAAATCAATCTTTAGCTAACTTAACACACCGTTCATTTATTAAGTTTAATCTGAGAGTTATTGAAGGTCACAATACAGATGTGAAGTACTCACTCTGGTCTTTCTACTCAAAAAATACATTTACACACTTTGTGATCTGTGCAGAGGAATAGTCTGGTGGAGTGTCAGACTCGTGCAGTGCCCAGGTACCTGCATGTGAGGATGCCATTTCTCCTTGGCATACAACGCTCCGGGCTGCCACAGTCCCTAGCAGGCTGTGGACCATGAGCCCTGTTGCGTCCCTGGGACTCTCTGTGCTTCAGCCTCTGACTGTTGCCTGGGTGCTTCAGGAGAGACTTCCCCCCCCCCCCCCCCCAGCATTATTGTTTGAATATTGGGGTAATTTGGGACAAGAGGACACTTTTTACACAATGCTCCGCCCCCCCCCCCCCCTCCCCGTTCTGGTTTCACTGGATGTTTGGGAATTTATTAAAGCCCTGAAACATACTTTTGGAAGACTATGTTGCTATCTTGATAGGATAAGTGAAACGTTGACTGTTGTATTAATGTGGAGGTGAGTTTTGTACTGAAGTGCTCAACCAGCATGTCTAAAACTGAACAGAAGAAAGAGGAAGAGTTCAAATGGGGTTGTGCCCATTGTGACGAATGTCATGCCACTCTGTGGGTGTGGTGGGTTTTTTTAAGGCTACTGAAACCCAATTCAAGTTCATTATTTGCTCTCTGAATGTTAACAGAAAGTTCCTTCTTGATTACAGTGCAAATAGTATTAAAGGAAAGGAGATTGAAAGTTGTCTCTGCTATCCATAATTTTAGTGAGGTGCTTTACAGAGTCTCTGTAGATGCTACGCTCCTCACCTGATGTTCTGCACTGCTGCCTTGCCTGATTCCCATCTTCCTCTTTTCCCTGCTGGTGAAGAGCAATGCGTGTGTTTAAAAAAAAAAAAAGTGGAGTAGAAGTGCAGTTTTAGCAAATATACTCCAGCTCTAGCAAGAAGCCTCAAATGCCCAGGTGCATCATACCACTACTGGGAAAACTTTTTTCTTCTACTTACGGGTATTGGGAAACTGATGGCATCGGTTTGGCATGTTTCCACGTAGATGCTTTTCTTGGCCCTTTCTGATCCAAAGAAAACTAGATCAGTCGAGACTTACAGAGCTGTTGAGATGCAAGAGAGGAGCAACTGCCACACAAGCTGCGGTGGTGCCTGTTACTTAGACCTCCAGCAGAGCCTCTTTGAATGACAGCTCTTCAGAGTTCGGAGCAATGCCTTTTTATGCCAAAAGGATTAATGCACTGCCTGCATCTTTCTTACACATCCATGTGTGCATGTCAGGAGGGAGCTTCAGAACCTGCTATGAGGTCTCAGGACCGACTTCTTGGGGTCTTTATGTAGCCTTTCCTCTAGAGAAGTGAGGCATGGACCTGAGAAGAACCAAATTTTAGATTTTTTTTCTTTAATCTAAAGCAGCTGTTCAGAAAAGTTTTCGTTTAGCCTGTAATGAAATGGTTCTTAAAACTTAGGAAAATTGAAGCTAATGAATTCCATGTAAATTGTATTTTGTTGTTCTTGTTTGTTTTAAGAGGCGAAATAATTTCCGTACTAGTTCATGAAGGCTATTTGTCTTTCCAAATCTTTCCAAGCGAAGAATTTCCTGACTCCTTTGAGGCCGCTTTCTCTACCTGTAAGTTGATGGAGCATGTTTTCTGTCACTATATGGTAATAACTTCTTCACAGCAGGGAGTGTTAAATATTTCATCATTAAGGATAGTAGTTACATTGCTTACATAGTGACTAACAGTACTGGGTGTGTTCATCTGCATGAATAGAGACAGAACCCACCCTTTTTTTTTTTAAATTCAAAAAGTCTTCCTGATTGAAAATCTCCAAATTATCTTTGGTTTAAAAGATCACTTAATTTTGAGTGAGGCACACAACATGGTTGCAGTGTGACAGAGCTCTTTGCCTGTTGTAGGGTACCATAACTGTAAAGAAAGGAAATTGCGTTCACTTAATTTTGCTTTCCTTAAGCGAGCGGGTGCAATGGGAGGAAAGAAGAGTAGCTGGTCTCATGAAACAGGCTGCTTTTTGGGTGTCATTACCCTTGATTGATAGTTTGGGAGTCGTATTCCCTATCAGAGAAACAGTGACGTTAATGCTAGGGGTGCAGCGGGGAAGGTGAGGTCCCCCTGCGTGGCCCGTCTGAAGCATCGGGTGGGACAGAGTCTCGGTGCTAACGAGGGCTCTCTTCATGTGTCACACAGTATAAACTGAGCACTCAGAATAAAGGACCACACTGGAAGAATGCATACTGAACAGAAGCAAACTCTTTGCTCATCCACTTC
Source organism: Phaethon aethereus (assembly GCF_964289735.1). Lineage (NCBI taxonomy): Eukaryota > Metazoa > Chordata > Aves > Phaethontiformes > Phaethontidae > Phaethon > Phaethon aethereus. The sequence goes on along the minus strand of NC_138576.1, from coordinate 76,306,268 downwards.
CTGGTGGTGATGCTGGTCTGCTGTCAGTGGTGAGACTGGTAGACGTATATCTCAGTCTGAGCCCTGACAGCCTGCTCACTCTCTGGGTGTATATAGTGAGGCAGGTGTATGCACTTGGTAGAGCTGGCAAAATCTGCGGTTGAAAGAAGATGCTTTGGAGTAACTAGTTAAAATGTGAGGGGATGTCCTCTCAGGGACAAGGGAGCAGAACAGAGCTGGCAGATCTTTAAGGACACTTTCCATAGAGCACAAGAGTTCTCCAACCCCCAGGTGTAAGAAATCGGGAAAGGAAGGCAAGAGGCCAGCATGGCTGAGTGGAGACCTGCTGGGCAAGCTAAAGGGCAAGAATGAAATGCACAGGCAGTGGAAGCAGGGTTAGGTATCCTGGTATGTGTACAGGGATGCTGCCTGGTTGTGTAGGGATGGGGTCAGGAAGGCCAAGGTGTGGCTGGAGCTGAACTTGGCAAGGGATGCAAAGAATAATAAGAAGGGTTTCTACAGGTATGTCAGCGAGAAAAGGAAGGTCAAAGAAAGCGTACCCCGCCGCCCCTCCCGTGATGAGCAAGACTGACAGACTGGTAACAATGCATGAGGAGAAGACTGAGGTACTCAACTTCTTTTGGGCCCCTCACGGCAAGAAGGCTGTTGAGGTGCTTGAACGTGTCCAGAGACGGGCAACGAAGCTGGTGAGGGGTCTGGAGCACAAGTCTTATGAGGAGCGGCTGAGGGAACTGCGGTTGTACAGTCTGGAGAAGAGGAGGCTGAGGGGAGACCTTATCGCTCTCTACAACTGGAAGCGGGTTGTGGCGACAAGGGTGTTGGTCTCTTCTCCCAAGTAACTAGTGATAGGACGAGAGGAAATGGCCTCAAGTTGTGCCAGGGGAGGTTTAGATTGGATATTAGGAGAAATTTCTTTCCTGAGAGAGTGGTCAAGCATTGGAACAGGCTGCCCAGGGAGGTGGTGGAGTCACCATCTCTGGAAGTGTTCAAAAAACGTGTGGATGTGGTGCTTCAGGACATGGTTTAGGGGACACGGTGGTACTGGATTAATGGTTGGACTTGATGATCTTGAAGGTCCGTTCCAACCTTTGTGATTCTGTGATTCCTACAAGCTGTGCGAAGGCAACTGTGCTGTGGAGGACAGGGAGGTGATTTGAGACAGCCAGCATGGCTTCACCAAGGGCAAGTCCTGCCTGACCAACCTAGTGGCCTTCTGTGATGGAGTGACCACATCAGTGGACAAGGGAATAGCTATGGATGTCATCTACCTGGACTTCTGTAAGGCATTTGACATGGTCCCCCACAACATCCTGCTCTCTGAATTGGAGAGATATGGGTGGACTGTTTGGTGGATGAGGAATTGGTTGGATGATCACATCCAGCGGGTAGAAGTCAGCAGCTCAATGTCCAGATGGAGACTGGTGATGAGTGGTGTCCCTCAGGGGTCCATATTGGCACCAGAACTCTCTAATATCTTCATCAATGACACAGACAGTGGGATTGAGTGCACCCTCAGAAAGTTTGCAGATGACGCCAAGCTGAGTGGTGCGGTTGATATGTCTGAGGGACAGGAAGTCATCTAGAGAGACCTGGAGAAGCTCAAGGAATGGGCTTGTGTGAACCTCATGAGTTTGAACAAGGCCAAGTGCAGGGTCCTGCACCTGGGTCAGGGCAACCCCGTGGTATCAGTACAGGCTGGGGGATGAAGGGATGGACAGCAGCCCTGCTGAGAAGGACTTGGGGGTACGGGTGGATGAAAAGATGGGCATGAGTTGTCAATGTGTGCTTGCAGCCCAGAAGGCCAACTGTATCCTGGGCTGCATCCAAAGCAGCGTGGCCAGCAGGTCGAGGGAGGGGATTCTGCCCCTCTACTGTGCTCTGGTGAGACCTCACCTGGAGTCCTGCATCCAGCTCTGGGGCCCTCAGCACAGGAAAGACATGGACCTGTGGGAGCAGGTCCAGAGGAGGGCCGCAAAAATGACCAGTGTGGCATACCTCTCCTGTGAGGACAGGCTGAGAGAGTTGGTGGTGTTCATCCTGGAGAAGAGAAGGCTCTGGGGAGACCTTATTGCAGCCTGCCAGTACTTAAAGGGGGCTTAAAGGAAGGTGAGGACAGACATTTTAGCAGGGCCTGTTGCGACAGGACAAGGGATAATGGTTTTAAACTAAAAGAGGGCAGATTCAGAACAGATGTAAGGAAGAAACATTTCACACTGAGGGTGGTGAGACACTGGCACAGGTTGCCCAGAGAGGTGGTAGGTGCCCCATCCCTGGAGACATTCAAGGCCAGGTTGGATGGGGCTCTGAGCAACCTGATCTAGTGGAAGGTTTCCCTGCCCGTGGCAGGGGTGTTGGACTAGATGACCTTGAAAGGTCCTTTCCAACTCAAACTATTCTGTGATCTTGAGTCTGATGAGATGTAGTCTCCTTACACAGGAAACGGGTTGTGGCATGTACAAATGGGAGATTCATGTAAAACTTGATGACAATATAGAATGGCCAACCAGGCTAATGTACAGCCAGGGCGACTTTGTAATTGTTTGTGGCACTGATTTATTATAATTTGTCTTGTCTCTGGGGTTGACTTGTGCCTGAATGATTAATATTTAAAAATAGATGTCCTGTTCAATTCCAAATATGAGGATAATAATTTTTGAAAATGATATGCAGTTAAAAATAATTTCCCAAAATAAACTAAAAACCCCCAAACACTGCTTTTTGAAAATCATACTTCCGTTCTTCTCAGCCGTAGATCTTTTTTTTTCCTGTGTCTATGCTCTGTTTTTCCTCTGCCTTGTTCAGCTTCATGGTTTTTCTTCCAGTTGGAGGAAGACTTCAGTGATGGCCGCACAGCATGTGGGGGGAAGAGCAAAAGAGCTGGAGAGGCTTTTTTCCTTCTTGCTGTCATCCCAGTATGAGTGAAGTGTGGAAGGACTAGTGTGGCAGTGTTGGCTCCTGCTGCCCTGGGATGTGTCCAGGCATGTTTTGGGGCTATGTGCTGACACCTGGGGACACCCATGCTTCTGTTTTTCAGACAGCATCTTCTCTGTGCTGTGAACAGAAGGCAGTTTCAGGCAGTCTAAAAATCTAGTGAAACAGGTGGAAAATGTCATAGTACTTTTTTCCTGCTGAACTCTGTTGCCTCCCTGGCTTCACCTCCCTGGCCTGGCAAGCATTTGCAGGGAGGGGAAAAAGTGTTCCTTGAAGATTCAGCTGCTGCTCTAGATTATCTTCACAGAAGATAGCGCTGGTGAAGACAGAGTTGTTTGCAGAGATAGAATTATTTAGGTTGGAAAAGACCAGCCCTAAACCTAACACTGTGAACTGTAAAGCTAACCACTAAACCATGTCCCTAGGTGCTGCATCTACATGTCTTTTAAATGCCTCCAGGGATGGCAATTCAACCATTTCCCTGGGCAGCCTGTTCTAATGCTCAACAACCCTTTTGGTGAAGAAATTTTTCCAAATATCCAATCTAAACTTCCGTTGGTGCAACCTGAGGCCATTTCCTCTTGTCCTATCACTTCCTACTTGGAAGAAGAGACTGACACCCACCTCACTACAGCCTCCTTTCAGATAGTTGTAGAGAGTGATAAGGTCTCCCCTCAGCCTCCTCTTCTCCAGGCTAAACAATCCAGGTTCCCTCAGCTGCTCCTCATAAGTCTTAGACTCTAGGACCCTTCACCAGCTTTGTTGCCTTTCTCTGGACCTGAAGCCTGTATGAATGTTCGTACAGAGAAGACTTGGAATCATAGAATCATTTAGGTTGGAGAAGGGCTTTAAGATCAGAATCTAACCATTAACCTAGCACTGCCAAGTCCACCACTAAGCCATGTCTTGAAGTGCCACATCTACATGTCTTTTAAATACCTCCATGGATGGTGACTTAGTGGAAAATGACCTGAGGGCAGTTACCACTGGGGCCTAGATCAGAAAAAGTTTTGGGTACCTGAGGAGAAACTCAAGGGCTTGGTGCTACCAGAGCAGTTGGGTAGGGGAAGAGTCCTTAGCTAACTAGAAGGAGCCTAGACTTTTTATAGCATCTTCCTCAAAACTTAAATTAAGAGCTACAGTTTGCCGCTGAAGTTGCATAGTTTGTGAGGGTGCTGGTACAGAAATGCTGCATGGCTGGAGGGAGCCACTGGACCTCTGTCAGCTGAGGCCCATGCATCACCCTTGCTCCTGGGCTGTGCCCAGGGCCTTGGCCATCAAGCACAGTGAGAAATGCTCAGGGGTCACTTGTTCCAAAACACAGTCATGGGAAGGGGGAAAGAGGGATTTGGGGTGGTGTCAACCTTTCCCGCAATTGCCTCTTAATTAAAGCCCTCATGCTGACTTGTCACTCTTGAAAGGCTCGTTCAAATTTTCAAAGGGTTCAAACCACTGACCATTACCCTAAGCACTGGGCTGCAGTGTAGGGTGAGATGTGGCCCGTTCCCGATGTATTGCACAGCGAGAAAATGTGCCAGGAAGAGTGTGAAGGGCCAGAGAGCATTGAGGACATTTCTTAATAAGTCAGGCAGTCCCCAACACCTTCTGGGGGAGAGAACATTTGTAAGCGTTTCTACACTAGAGTTGTACTGCTTGATGACTGTGTCTAAGGCTTAAGGCCAAAAAAAGAAGTTAAGAAGCTTGTCCATCTGCTGAATCTGACACTGAGACATCAGTAACAAAACTTGATGCTGAAAGATGCTGGTCTAAGCTGAAGAGCAGACTTGCAGTGAGCCTTGATATTTTTCCCAGGAGAAAGACATTGTAAGGTCATCTGTCAAGAGCTAGAGAAAAGGGGCGTTGTTCTGCCTTTCCCTCCCAAAAATAAAACCACCAAAACAAACCCTTGCATTGCTGGTATTAGCAGCATTCTGGCCACCACCCCTGTTGCTGGTTGCAAAAATGAAAGCTTTGTCATGATAAACAGCCGTTGTGTTGCAAGGGGGGCTGGCCTGTGCACAGTTCTGATAAATGTTTGAACAGAAACCCATTGCAGGGAAAAAGAAGGATTTCATTGCTGTGATTGTTTAACCCAGATGAGATAATGATCCTGAAGTTTATGTCAGTGTCACAGTCCAAAGAATTTAGATGTCTAGAAAGAAGGGGAGCTTAGGACTGTATATAGAGAGGAATTATATCACCACATAGATAACTATGGACCCTTTGGCCAAGAAATTGAGTCCATGTTTGCCTGGAGGAAAGATGGGGGATATGTTTGAAGAGCTGTTTCCTTGGTTTGCCTGGTACTACCAGCAAGTGCTGAGCTCTGGCGCAGGGTACGTGTGGTACAGAGCTTGTTAGCTTGGGCATGGTGGTGCTCTGGCGTCTGGTGTTGAGGTGGCAAGTGTGCTTGTAGGGGCATTACGCAGCCTTATCCTGGTCAAATGCCTCCTAGCTTTATGATCTCTGCTTTGCGTTCGTTTATATGGCGTAGTCAGTCACGCGAAGTGAACGGGGCGGCATGCTGTGGTTTGGGCGGTTGAGGTCTGATTCTCGGTGGCTTGCTGGGCGAGGTTGCTGTCCTGTCCCACAGGAATCGCATGCGATGTGCCTTGTGTCAGTAAGTGCAGCTGAGGGAGGTACCTGCCCCGCAGAGGAATGTGAGTGTGGTACTTCTGCTCCAGGGCACTTTCTCACTGCAGTATCTCCTGCTCCTTGCAGCTGCCTTAATGTTGCTCTTGAAACTGTCTCTCACTGGTTCACTTGATGCTACACCTAAATTAGGGGTTATTGGGCTAGTTCAGGGATCACTCTAGCATGTAATGCCCACTTCTGAGGCAGAATAAATTTTCTTCAGGAACTGGGGTAGAAGAAGAGGAGCATGTGATACCTGGTGGATCCCATAGTTTTTTGGTTTTATGAATGGAAAACATAATTTAAGACCAATGTATTTGTGGTGTTCTGGGAAAAATATCACATGTGATGCAGTGGTTTCTTTGTCTATTAACTGGCAGGGTGCCTTTGGCACTGACTAAACTGGCATGAAAGCAGTGAAGGGTCCCAGAAACCCTGACCTGTTGTAGGCATGTCAAATTTGCTTTTAGTCTCTGTCTCTTTTCAATACGACATTGAAGAAGTCTCAGGCTGTTGTAGTTCATCCTTAAAGGCTTCATGTGGCCTTACCTTAGGTGATCACATTTAGTTTCAGGAGCAAGTCTGTGGTTGGCAATGTGTCCTCTCTGAACTAGTCCAAATCCATTGAACAGGCCTTTGGAGAAAATAGGATCCACTGCAAATCTCGCCACTGGAGCTGGCTAGGAAAAAGTAATTCATGTTGGGTAATGTACTTGGATGGAGGTTTTGGTTCTAGTGCGATTTGGGCAGAAAAAATTAAAGCTTGGAATTTGCTGCCGATTGTTGCCTTGGAAGTCCTGATGGGTCCTTTCCTCCACAGCACCGCCCTGCTGCTGTTGGGCAGGGGGAGCCGGGATGGAGTAGAAACCACCAGCCAGGTGGTGAAGATGGACTATGTCTATATAATGTTCAGATAAATTGACTACAAGAAATGAAGACCGCTTAGAAATGCTTTGCTGATTTATTTATTTTCCATGCTAGTTCTCACCATCTTCTTATTTTGGCCCTGCAGGCTCTGGCTTTAACTTATGCTTGTGTCCCCCCTATAATAAAAATACACGAAAATATAATGTTCAGTTCAACTCCATTTTGCTGCCTGGGGAAAGAAGGTAGGGGTTAAAGAACAGGAGTTCTCCTGACATAATGTGCTGTTGAAAGATGCTAACACTACTGTTGTGGTAATCTGAAACAAAAACTTATGTGGCCTAGGACTAGTGCAACCTGATTAGGAAAGTATTCTGCATAATTTGTGTGGGTATGGGAAGGAGGAGAGAAATTGTGCAATGAATTGTGCTTGTTTCTTACAGTTTGAAAAGTCTATCTTCGTATGAATTTGGGTCTTTGTGCACTAAACTGACAATTTTTTTTTCCCTTTATACCAAAATGCACACAATTGTTTTTCTCCTCCTAGTGATTTGAGGACAGAAGGCAGAAAAAGGGGTTTTGTTCCTCGTAAGATATTGTGTCTGCCTGGTATTCTCATTTGCAATAAGGCTCCTTTCATACTATTCCAGCACTTGAAAAGGACCTTAACTCGCTATCCTATTAAGAACCTCTTGTGCTGCCAGAAAAATGTAAAGAGACTGTAGACATTTGGGACTCAACTCTCATCTACAATACAATGAAGAAAAGAAAATCACACATTCTTGGCTCTCCAGAATTTAGCAGAGCCAAAAGGTTATCAGCTGACAGAGTAGATGAGTTGTAATTATGATAACTAATGTTACTGGAAGTCTTTAAAAAGCAATTGAATAAATTATGTTTGATCTTGGTGAGAATCTGTGGCTGTTGGGATGGATTTTGATCTGGATCTGTTATCTGGGATGCAGTGTGGTATAAGTGGGGGAAAAATAATGTGTGTGAACTGTGTGGGACATCTTTTTATCTACTTTGTATTGTGGCATACTTAATAGAGAATATATATATATTTTTCCCCTTTCTTTTTATTCTTCTCCTTTTTGGATGAATAAGTTGAACCCTGCTACAGTTTGGAATCTGCAAGGTATCATGAAAGCCTTTTTTGAAAGTCTAGCAAATTTTAAAATCTAATTTCGGTGAGAATCAGTGTGTGATACAGAGTTTGTGCCTTCTGTGTAAGGTGGATATAGTTAAAAGACTTATAAAACGTACTTTGCAGACTTATTTTTACACATAAGTATTCAATTAGTACATAAAACAGGAACAAAAAAGAATTTCTGGTTAAACCACTATTTTTTTTAACTAAGGCATCCTTTGACTATCTTAATCCAGGGGGACAAGATAAAGTTTTTATTATATGTAGAATTCTTTCCTTAATAGTCTTTAGACATTCTTTTCTACTTTTTTTGAGTGGGTGGGTCAGCCAGATCATGTCTTCCAGAGTCATCCAGCTTGTTACAATTAATCATCTGCTGTTTACTTAAATATCGGTAGCATAAATAGGTAACTTGCTTCTCTACCATTTCAGTGCAAAAATAGTGCTCTGCACTTTTTGCAAGGTAAGAGCAAGCAGGTTTAATTATACCTCAATAATGAAGGGTGGTGTATTCATACAAAGTGAGTGAATTTTTCTTTGCTAAAAATTTATCAAGAGCTGATCCAATTATTATAATTTGTTTTTTTTCATAATAAGCAGAACTAGTTAAACAAGTCCTTTCAGCTTTAAGGAATTTCTTAAAGTCCTATTTCAAATTTCCTTCTGTAGAATAAACAACTAAACTAAATATGAATAACCACATATTTAATTTTTAAAAAGATGATTTGTTTTAAATTCCTGTTCAAGTAAGAATATATATGCCAGAGAGACTACTTTTAAAATTACATCCTCAAGGAAAATTTATTTATGTAATGTAAAGCTAGGTGAAATAATGGTGCAAAATATCACCTTGGCCTTGAGTTCTTTTTTTTTTAATCTCTAAAATGAGAAGGTTTGCCTCTTGACAATGGATGAAAAATGTGGAAAAAAAAAAAATGGCATCTGATCTTACTTTTTTTTTCCTTCATGCCTACTCCTGTCTCCTGGACTCTCTATGTTTAGTGTAAAACAAGCCTGTCCATTTCCAAACTTATTTTAGCTTTGAGCTGATGTGTGTATAGTGCTTGACTTGGTCATTAGCTGTGGAAGATGTGGATGGCTAACTTTAGCCTTGTTTAGGCTTAGCCAGGATTTCATGTCGTTACCTCCTGTGATGGTCTTTTGGTGTTTTTGTCAGTATTTGAGGGATTCTTGAACTATAGGGTGGTTGCCTTTCCATCTGTCCCCTTGCAACTATTTGTATAGAAACTCATCCTGACATGAATTTTTCAGGTCTGTCTTTGGATTGTTGGGTAAAAAAATGTGGAAGCAGTAGCCAAAGGCAGTGTTATGCTCCATCTACAAGGAAAATTTTGGGGTTCCTGCTTTAGGCAGCTAAATAACAACAATAAAAGTGTCTTGGGTTGACCAACATCACTTGCTTTTTCTTGAGATTTTTGTTTTTCTTGTCTTAGTGGAACTTTGTTGAATTCTCAGAAAAATTTGTAGAACCTGACCTCGCATTTTCACCCCAGGGCAGAGCGTTAGTGCAGTGAGCTAAGCATGGATGTAGCTGTGTAGCTACAGAAGAGAGTGTTCTCTTATGGCAGTTGCTCAAGAATATCTTTGAATATTTATATGGTGAATTAATACCATAGTGTAGAGGAAGTTTGGCAGAAAATCTTTCAGGATCTTGCAGGCAGCTCCATGTGAAGTTGGTTTCCTTGCAAAAGCACAGATTTAAAAAAAAAAGTGCATATAAAATGTGCTGAGTAAGGATGTTGAGAGTTGAATCTGACAACGTGTGACTCGGCAAAGGCATCTTGTGTTATGGATTGTTGTTTATGCGATCAGACCTTTATTTTAAAAACTGCTTATACAGGGGAAAAGCTTTGTTCTTCCTCCAATGCGTATCTATGTTTCACTGAAAATCAAGTACTTGTATTTGTAGCCCTTATTAAAGGTTTTTCATAAATTTCAGGTTGACCTCAGCTTTGATAAATCTGTTGGTCCGTTCTGAATTGTTAGTGGCATTAATGTTCTGCAGAAGGAAAAGTTCTTACTTTCCAGTTGAAGTGAAATTCTTAGTTTCATGGAGATATTTGAAGACTGCTCTCTTCCTTTCCTTAATTTTTCTGAGCTGACTTTCTGCTAGGAATCATAGAATAGTTTGGGTTAGAAGGGACCTTTAAAGGTCATCTAACCCAACTCCCCTGCAATGAGCAGGGACATCTTCAACTAGGCCACGTTGCTCGAATGGCCTTGTTCTCCTGTGGCAATCTGCCTGGGTGGAGGGGGAGCCTGTGTTGGGGATGAGGAATAATTCACTTTAAAGAACAAAGTTTGACAAATCTGGAAGAGCGATGGAGATCGTAAAAGTCAGAACAACAGGGTTGGCTATTAGAAATGACTTGATTTACAGTGGCCACAGCATTGCCAGGTGGAATTCTTCAAATGGGTAAGGGCAGAGTAATTGGTGGCTTAGCACCCACCTCAGCTCCTTTGTGTGTGGGTCACACCTGACCCACTGCTCCACCTGCCCCAGGATGCATGGCAGGTAACATGCTCAATGAGATGCCAGCTGTGCTATGTAAGGTTGAGGGAGAAATTATCTGTGTAGATCTTTTCAGGTGGGAAGGTAGGGCTAAGCTTAACCATCTGTAAGCAGTTAAAATTCATGACAGAAGGTCAGGGTATTATACCCTCCACCAGTCACTTCTTCATTAACCAGACCTATGCAAATATAACATGGTCTGTTAAAATTTAACCCCAAGAGATGACTTCTCAGCAAGCTTTCTAGCCCACGAGGATCAGTGGTGACGCATAAAAATGGGGAGTAGGTGGAAATGCCTGAAATGCCTTGGAAGCCTCTTCCAATTTCATATAAAAGCACAATGTCTGGAAAAAAAAAGGCAGTTTCCACACATAACATATGAAGTATTTAGTAAGCAGTTGTGTCTAGCAGGTATTGGGGGATGGAAGTGGCTGATAGAAGCTGTGTGCTTGTAGTGTGTTTAAAATACCTGCTAATGAATTTGGATCTACTTTATTACTTAAGAATCACCTTGTTTTGTTTCATAGTTAAATCTAATCTACGTACCTAATTTTAGTATGGCTAGGTGTTTTAGGTGTTTTGGTTTTTTTCCTTAAGTGTGGGGTTATTCCATCCCTCTACCACTTTGTCCTTCCTCTTACCATGTTGTTATTACAGTTATTTCTGCTGAGAGATGGCAAGAATGAAGAAGCAGCTGTAACTTCCCATGTGTTTAGTTTTCCTGAACTTTGTTCCCAGTTGGTGGATTTTCTTGGACCACTGAATTGCTTTAAAAACCTCCCAAAGTCAGTTGGGTGCTATCTGCCAGTAGAACCAACTGCTTGCAACAGCTCGTCTCTCCGGTTATCAGTCTGAGTGCTGTGTCTTGGGTTCCTTCAGTGAATGACCCCGTATATTGCAAAGGTTTAACATTTTTCTTGACTATGTTTTTCAACCTATGCAGCTCCGAACAGCAGAGACACCTTACCAAACAGATCTTTCATCCTGTTAAGGGAGGGTGTTCCTTTTCAGTTCCAGCTGAAAGTTGATGGTGAAAGTTATAGCTCTTTATGCTAGAATTATAATTTTGGGTCACTATGTCACAGTGGTAACCATCGATCTTTAAGGAGTTGTCTTCCCTGCAAATGAGGCCTGTTTATACTGCAGAATAGTGTGGTTTTTTTTTTCCTTCTCTCTTAACCAGAAGGGAGAAGTGTAAAATCGGTGTCGTCTTTGCCTCTCTTTTGCACTACTGGTTGTCCCAGACCTTGACAGAAGGATGTAACATTCAGGTCATTCATAACTCAGACCTGTGCCTTTGTCATCCAGGAAGATCAGCCTTGATCTTCAGCACTACAGCCTAGTCGTCTTCAAGGAAACAAATCATGAAAGGAAACAAACAAAAAAATCTTGCCCTAACTTCCTGCTCCTTTCTCTGTTTTCTCACTGCAGATATGGACTAATGCCTTCAAAATTGAAAGAAGGTGGAGCTTTCAAACATTAGTGTGTTCCTATAACTTGGGGTTTTTTTTTGTTATACCTACATACCCAGTTACTAGTTATCACCTGTGACCAACTTTGCGAGAAAGGCAACAAGATTTCTGTTAAGTGGCAGAAATGGCTCAAAATACTGAACACTACATACGTCAGTCCGAGATAAGCAAGGTGATGGGTTGTACCCACTGAAGTTATTGTTAAGGGTCGGGGAATGGAGAAGAGGGAAGAAAAGACTGTTTCTGAAAAAACGTGTTTCATGAGTTTCAGCCCTCGGGGAGCGACATATTTTAAAAAACGCTCCTGTTCCTACCCCTCCCCCTCATAAAATGAATGGTAAAGTAAATACAAATGTAATTATACACCTCTAGCTTGGATGTTTCTTCCTGATGTATAAAAGCACAGCCACAAAATAAGGCAGTGTTTTTAACTGATGGAACAAAATGCAGTGGGGTTGGGTTTTTGTCATCTTTGTTGTGTATCCTTGAAGTTATGAGAGACAGAGGTATATGTAGATGTATGTGCCTCCTGCACACTTATATATACATACACCTATATATATATATATATTTCCCTTCTGGGACTTCCATTTGGAAATGGTGAAATTCCTGAGAACTTGTGCAGCCCTTTCAAGTTGAGAATAATTATACAGTGGTGTGCAGATCTGAGGTTGTTAGAAGTCTGTCTTTAATGAGGCGTTTCCAGCTGGCTGCTGGGGAGGATGGTAAACCCTCAGTTCGTACTAAAGCACGTGTCTGTGCTTCTTCCATCACGTGCTGGGGTGGGAGTTCTTGCAGCCTGTCCTTAGTCCCCCACATAGCAGCTGGTGGCAGAGGCAGCTTTTCCACCTCCAGCCTGAGTTGCCCCAGCTAGCAAGTGACTTGGAGGCTGCCAGCAACAAGGGCGTGTGCGCACACTCAGGAGTGCGTCATTGACATGGCTGGACCACTCTTAGGGGATGGATTTACCCCTTTGTCACATCCAGACTGTGCAGGGGGGCTCCTGGGCATCGGGGATATAGGAGATGTGACTGTTGAAAACCTTGAATGGTAACAGTTAATAGAAACATGGTGATGTGTAATTTTTTTAAAATTTAAAAACAGTCTGAAACTTGGCATAAAAATTAGTGTATGCTGCCCTAAGGTCCTTTGATTTTTTTCCAGGTTTTTTTTTTTTAATCCCGTCACTGCCCCGAGCTTACCTTTGAACTGGAATGTTAGTTTTTCTAGGTTGTGACTGGAATATTTTCCTCCCGAATGAAAGAATGCCATGTGGAGAATATGTATTCTCGCTTATTCCCTTATTTTTTTAAAAAGCAGTGCCATAACTGAGCTAAAGGTAAATCTTCTGAGTCATCCAGAAAAAGGCTGATAAAGGGGGAGGGATTCAGAATAGAAGTGGCAGACAGAACGCATTCTTGCTGCTGAATGCTAGCTTCATATGGCCAGAGACTTCATGTAGTAGGTACAGACAAGAAAGAGTGCATCTCGGTTAAACAACTGAGGGAATTCAGATATCCAGCCTCTGTGGGATAATATTTATTGCCACTTCTTTCCTGCCTCCTCTCCACTCCCCTTTCCTGGCCAGCTCGGATCTCTCAAATGAAAAGCAATCTCAAACACTTCTCATAACTATTTATGGATGTTGAGTTCAGCTACCCCGCATGCTTCGTAAGGTTAATTCCCAAGGTTTCGTATGGTTGTCTTCATTTTCTGACATCTGTTAGTTTCTCTTTTATTTATGCAATGTCTGGACATTGGCTTCTGGACTCTGGAGACCCAGGTAGATTCACCACTTCCTTCCGACTCTACTGAAGAAAAGCTGATAATTACTTTTCTACTTGGTCCAAGATACACTACGCCTCTTCTGGTAGTCAGGGTCTGAATTTGGAAATTCCTGGCTATATTTTCCTGTCCTTCTGTATGTTTGTCTCCTTCCTTGTCTGTGTACTTTCTTACTTGTGTATGTGAGTGTGAAAGCTGTGTTTGAATTGCTCAACTGAATGAGCAGGGATAGTGGTGATTTCATGAACTTGCTGGAAAATCTGAGTTTCACTCTCAGCAGGAGGCCCCCACCCTGCTGGGGAATCTTGTGGAGTTCTGTGCCTGTGGCTATGCCGGGCTTGCTCCTGGGAGCTTGGCTTTGTTGAAATCAAAACTTAACTCAGCCTTTAAGCATCATGTATATGGCTTCCTTGTGGTTTCTGTTTGTAGTGTGTTGTAAGTTCACCACCATGAGCCCAGATTTTTAGACAAGAGATAATTGCATTATGATTTTTTTTTTCCCTTCCATTTCCTGCATGCATTGTTCGTAAATCCTAGTCAAAGGTCTGGCAATAACTTGTAAATGCAAACATGAGACACACAGTTGTTCTAGTCTGCCTAGCTTCCACTTTCATAATGGATTTTGTATACAGACACAAGGGATGTATATGTGCGGTGATCCATTCCTCCCCTTCCTTCCTTGTCTATCACTTGCTGCTGTTGGCACTGTGCCACTGCCGGAAAGGGGGGAGAGACCCACTCCAGAGGGCTAAGCTCTCTGCAGGGCTTAGTTGGAAGGTACTTGGGTATTACGGTCACGCTGTCTAGAAAATGTTTTGGTGCAGATCATCTTGGCAATGCATGTTTTCTAACCTGGGTTATGTTAAAAGACATTTAGCTTATTCCAAAATAATTTTGGAGAACTTCTGTTCAGGTCAACAGGGCTGAAACACTTCTGCTGCATTTCTGTGAAGTTGTTGTGGATGAGATTGCTATTTTGTACTCGCAATGTTTACCAAGCCTTTCTAACATTATCTTGATATGTGTTGGGTTTTTTTTTTTTTTGGTAGGATGATACAGCACTCTTTAAAGTGGAATTTAATGCCTGCTAATTTTTTTTTTACAGATAGTGAGGAAAGCCTTTTGTTGCAGCTGGCTGTGATTATAGACTACTGCCAGCATGCTGGAATGGGAACTTCTAGGGTAGAGTCAGTTGAAGCCAATGAAGTGGAAACTTCCTTATTTTTATAGTGGTATTAGCCATGAAGCTTAATTATAAAATTTGACCTTTTTACCTTCAGAAAAAAGCCTGGCTGAAGCTGTGAAACTTCAGATTGCTGCAGGCGCCCTGTAGAATTTCTGTAAGCAGTCGGCTGGATTGGAAGCACTCACCTTCTCCATTTCCACCTCCCAAGCCCAGTGTGGTTTTGGATTGCTGCTGTTGCCTGGACCTTCCTGCTCCCTAGCAGCAGCTGAACCTGACCATGCCTTGTATCCTCCCAAATCATAACAAATTTCTTGGCTCTTCTGTAGCAGAAGGTGGGATTTTGGTGAGGGAAGAACATATGAATAAGCTCTGTGATCTACTCACCGCATATGCTATCCGTCCTTGGGCTTTGAGGTATGGGTGGGGCCGTAGGATCGGTCGCGGCCGGATGCCGTGGCTCGGAAGCAAGACGTGAGGAGTTCCCTCTTGTTGTCACCGCTGCCCTGGCACAGCTTCCCAGCAGACTTCTTGGTTGGAACAGCAGTTTTAGTTTGGAAGTAGGCTGTTGTTGAGACTGGTTTTCTGAAATAGTGGAACAAATATCAAACTGACGACATCATTAGAGTGCCCTTGGTGTTTTTGGCTGGAACTGGCTGTTGAGGGTGTGGGGAATCGAATGAATGGTCATGACAGTAACTGAGAGGAGCTCCGGATGTTTCCCTAGTGTCCACAAAGCTCTTGCTGTCTGCAGCTGGACACATAACCTTGTACCGTTGTTGTCCTCCTCTCTACCAAGTACTGAAATGCAGTTTGAAATGCATTGGAGCAATTCTACCCAGTTCCCAGGGGAGGAAGCGAGGGCTGGGACGGGCCCTGGGTGCTTCTCTGGGATTGTTTGTTAGAAGAAACTGGCAAAGCTCTTTGTGGTTAAGCTGGGCTTATCCAGAAACCTTGTGTTGGGGCTGGCTATGAGTCATGGTCTAGCTGGCTGCTGAAATGGCACTATAGGGACAAATTAGATTTATTGTGTCAATGTTCTCCCCCCTCCTGTTTGCCCATACCTGCTTTTGTGTGCTGGTGGGAGGATTTCAGTGGTCCCACCTGGTGCTGACCCCAGGCATGTTCTCTGCTGCATCTCTGTCCCAGCTGCCTGGCCTTGCATGCAAGAGACAAAACGGGGGGCATGCAGTATTTATTTTGAGCACTGGTAGGGATTTATGCTCGCTTCACTGGGATTGTACTGGGATGCAGTGAATTGGCCTGCCTTGTTGATTTTGACCCTCCTGATGGGTCAAAAACTGATTAACAGCTGTATAGCTCAGGGGTAGAACAAGGCAAGGCAGATTAAGTTAATTATGGTAGAATGGGAGGTACAAGATTGTTGGTGTGATGATCATGTAGTGAGAAGACTGAAGTAACTGTCCTGTGATTTGCTTTGAGAGCTGATTATTTTATTATTATTATTTATTATTATTTCTTCCTTAGTAGTGAAGCTTTTGCTGTTTGCAGGAGGAGTAATTTAGTATATGGATGCAAGTGGGGGGAAAGATAGGTGGTGGAAAACAGCAGGGCTGGGGGCAATTAGTTAAATGTAAAGGATTTAGGGTCAAAGTGTTGTGTAATGTAGCAGGGCCTCACATACACTCCATAGCACAAGTTTTAGCAAAGGTAGATTGTTGGTTTTTATGTTAAGTAACATCAAGAACAATTTAACTTCATCTATATGAAGTTCTGTTTCTGAACCTTGTCACCCTTCTCCTAAACTGCCTTGCTTATATCTCGCAATCTAAGCTGTAAAGCTCTTTGTCATGGGGATCCCCCTTTTTTTTTTTCCCCCTCTAGCATGCTTATGACAACAATATTTAATGGGGAGTTGATTTTTCCTTTTTTTTTTTTCTTTTGCTGACCTGAAGCACTTTTGCAATTAAAAGGTCTTTTTTTTTTGAGACACATTTCTGTTATAGGGAGTGGAAAGTGTCAGAGCTCAGTGATTTTTAAAACCAACCAAACAAAGCACCTATAAGCAGATTAAAGAAAACAAAAAAGAATTAATTCTATAATCATGATACTGCTTTGCTGTTTTTTTTATTTTGTAATGAAATTGTATAATACTTCATTCATACAACTGTCTTAAACTAGCACAGTTAGAATGAGGGAACTGTGCATACGCAATAGAAAAATTTATATGACAGTATAACTGTGTAGGAATGCTACAGTTAGATATTGTATTATTGGTAATGAACACAGTCTGACGTCTGGGTGAATACAGGTGTTGTAGGGAACTCTGTAGAGAACTGCTCGAATATAGGGCAAAGATGAAGGCAGAGTAACCAAGAGCCTGGAGAGCTGCATGCTCCTGTTTGTGTTAGTGAATTACAACTGCCCTACAACTTGTTTCTGTGTTTTGTTTTTCTTCTCCTCCTCCTTTATTTGTATTGGAGTTTTACCAACCTATAAAGACTTTTTTTTTTTTAAAGTACACCTCTAAACAAGCTTAGTACAACTTGCTTCAGTATTAGCTTTGTAAGTTGAGTGGCTTTTGGTGTTCTCTGCAGCAGGAAACGAAGCATGCTTTTCAGCAGCACCCTGTTGCTGCTTGAGAGCAAAGGTAAGCTAGTAATAAAATAACCCTATGAGAAAACCCTACTTAGTGCTTGGTAGCAGCAACAAAAGCAAGTAGGATAGTAGGAAAAACGAGGCAACATAAGGAACAAATTGGCAAACATGGTGTGCCGTTCGGAGCGCTTTGCTTTGCGTGCTAGGGAGATCGTGGGCTTGTAAAAGCCCATCTCTGAATGGAGTGCAGGTCCTGAACCCAGAGGATGATGCGTGGTGTTTCAGAATCTGAATCTATCCACTTTGGTGTAAAACTCTTTCTTCAGGGTTAGTTATATTACATCCTCATGTACTCACAGTCAAGAGTATACTCATTGTATGCGTATTATTTTAAAATATATGAAAGCCATCATTGTTTAGTCAAACAGAGGAGGGATAAGACGCTTAAGAGTTTGCTTTCTTCCCTTTGAATTTCAGGCTTCAGCTTTTAAAATCTTTTTGTAAAAGTAATGTACAATTTTATTTATTTTCTTGTAAGGTTGTTTGGGAAATGTCAGGTGTCTTCACAACCGATAGTACAAAATGGGGGTGGTGAATGGCAGAGCTGTTCAGACCGTGGATGAGAATGTGCGCCTTGGCTCGCGCTTCAAGTTTAAGGTGTGATGCTTCAGTAAGGTGACCAGTAGTGTCATTAGTGTGATGTGTGCATCTGATTTTAACCCTCAAAGTGCTTTAAAATTAGCTAGTAAACATGTATATTGTTGACATTAAATATTTATGAGAGAATTCTGCATTGTATGTGCTGCATCACAGTAATTCTGAAGCAGGAATTGTGTCTTGGGGTTTCATTTTCTGGCTTGGGAAGGTGTGTGATTTGCCAGTCAGTCTTGCACAGGAAAACTTCTTGGAACTTCCTGTACCTGTGGCCTCTATCTCAACCTTCACATGTGATTTAAGCTTTAAATTCAACTAATACTCAGTTATGTTGGTGACAAAAGCCATACTGGTGGTGGCAGCAGTAGCGGAGTTTGAGCACCATTGTACCATAGTACTTTGAGAGGTACGGATGGAGTTTTTGAGACTGGTTCTGTGTAATTGCAGGCTAACTTCTGCACAGTGTGTGCTGGGTTTGCTTAGAATGTTTCTGGGAGTTTTATTATGATTTCTTAGTGGGTGGTGGCATTTGAAGAATAAAAGAACACAATCCTTCTGTCCAGTGGAGCTTTGGTAATTACTCCTCCACACACTTGAGCTCAAATAACTGAGCCCAGTGTTTTCCATTTGACCTGGCAGAAGCCTGCAAAGGATATGCACAGAAAGCTCGCTGAAAATTTCTTGAAAACAAGCGAGGGTGTAAGCACGCAACCTTTGGCTGGCTTGCAAAACTGAATCAGTTACTGACCCTTAGCTGCTTGCTGCTGCCTAGTCCTCTTCCCACCACGTCTCCACTGATGGTACAGTCTTGGGTGGGTTTTTCTAGGTAGCGTAGAGCCCAGTGAGGTGCCTGTTAACCCAGCTAATTCTTAACCTCCTCAGCTGATGTGTGGGCTGGGCTGGTCCCCAGCCTCTGCTTGGGACCCTAGGCAGGTGGCTCGAGATGGAGTGCTTTATCTGGGAGAGGATATGCACCTACCTTGTTCACTGCTGTTGGATCTCCACTTACGAGTGCGTGTGTGTACAGTTTGAGAGAGGCTTGGGGCTTTTCTCTCGTGTTTATTTGTGTGGGTGTTTACTCCCTCTAGGTAACAGTTTGGTTGTGCAACGTGCTGTGTCTCTCTTCCGCACTTCTCTGTCCCTAGTCCCTTGATACACAGAAATGCCGTGCTAAACTGAAGAGCCCTCCCTCTGAGAGCTTTAATTCTGCTTCCATGGCCTGAAGAAAGCAGGCTGATACTGTTTGTTGCTTTGCTCTTTGTTCTTCCCGTTGCCAGTGGGCAGCGCGGCGTGGTGGCTCTGAGTTGCCATAGCTGCTGCGTGATGGTCCTCGGTAAACTGACCTCAGTCTCAGACTATTTAATAATCATTATTTTGCAGGTTCCAGTAGGTTCAATATTTAGCAAAGGACACAGTTCTACCTCATTCTTTCTTTTGCTGTGCTGATTGGTGAAGGAAGGGAGAAAGAAGGCTGTTAATTTTAACAGTAGTTTTAATGATGCACTTCTAGTATCAGACAACTGAGATGCAATGATTTTTTTAAAAATTACTTTTAACACAGTCTTTGTAGAATGTTATACCTACTAAAACATCTGACGTTGAACCATCTATGAAAATATACTCTCTGGCCTTTTTGCAGTCTTGACAACCTTAGACAAACACACAATGATTTGCAATATGTAGCTGTTAAAAGGAGATCAGTGGCTGATGGTTATGAATTGGTGTGTAAGCTTTCAGCAGTGAGTGCAGTTTAACTATTGGGACAAATTAACAGGAGGTATAGTAAGTCTGCAGTTAGCTGGAGGCTTTAAAGAGGACTGAGCTGGAGTGTATGTTTTGGGTGGGTTTTTTGGGGTGTGGTTTTTCTTTCTTTTGGTAAAGGGGCCTTTCATGAAAGTAAAGCCTCATCTGTGGCACCAGAGTAGGTCATTTTCAGCTGGGTTTTCTGTACTTTGAGGCATGGCTGTGGCACCACACAGGAGGAACGGTGCGGTCCTGCCTTCCTCCTGCTGGGCAGCGTGCAGTCCCGGGCTCGGAGCTGCCTCGCTCCGCCGGCTCCCACACCCCAACGCAGCCTTCCCACGCCGAGCTGAGTAGGCATGGTTTGGTGGTTTTTGGTGTGTGTGTTTCTTTTTTTTTTCCCCTCTGATAACAGCAGTGCTATTTTGGAAAGCGGGATGCTTGCCTTGGGTCCTTGGCAGGAGACAGGGTGCTTCTGATAGTGTTGGGTTTTTTCTTTTTTTCCCCTGACCTTTAGCTTTCTGGGCTAGGGAAAAAACAGCCTGTTTAGCTTTGGGAGCTCTCTGCAGTACTCCTACTGTTCAAGTAAGGAATGGGGAGATTTGGGGCTCCTAATGCAGGCTTTCTGCAGATCCCTCTTTACCTGGTAAGCAAAGCTCCCCATCCCCAGCGAGGAGACTGTGGGAAGTCCAAAGGACTTTGGTAATGGTAAAAAGGTAAAAGCCCTTGCACAGTGCTGTCTCCTTGTCCTCAGTGGCTTTTTCACTAGGGAAAGGGATGAATAAAATACACTGTTGCAAAGTGGAAGAGAAAGTAGACTGTCAGGGTGGGAGAAATCTAATGGGAATTTAAATAAGACTGGTAATAAATACGTACTTCTGTGGCAGCTCAGTGACAGCACGCAAATAAGCAAAGTGCTCTAAATGGTACAGCTGAGGAGTTGGTGTCTCAGAGGGTGCCATCCCATCACCCGTGCATCGTCGCAGGGCATCCAAAAGGCAAAGCAAGCTTCCAGGTGTTGGGAGGCCGCGGCGCTCGGTGGCGTTCCGCAGGCCGCTGATGCCTCAGCCATTGCTCTGGCCGCGCCGCTGTTGAAACCTGCCTGGGATGAATTTGACTCTGATTACACACACACACACAGACACACACACACCCCCCCCCTGCGGCGGGAGGTGGGGGAGTGTGGTTTTGGTGTTCAGGATGAAGGCCGGGGTCACAGCGTTGGTGGGTAGGGGCGGCCTCAGCGAAGGCCCGGAGGCCTCGGCAGGCGGAGGTGCGTGCGCTGGGGCCGGAGCTGCTGCTTCTAGCCCCTCCTTCATCCCGTTTTGTGGTACCTGAAGTTAGAAGGTGGTCAGTACTTTGCTGCTGTAGGTGGTTGTCGGGGAGGAAGAGGCTGCTTCCCTGCAGGAGCTGTCTCCTGTGGGACTCTGAGTACTGACATACAGGCTTTGGAGTACTCCCGGTTGCTCTGTTGCTGTAGGCGGGACCGCTCTTATGCGAATATTCTTTATTGACGTGTACCGTGGCCAGAGTTTGTTAGTAGAAGCGCGTTTAACTAACGGAAGCCGGAATGGATACCTGTGGAAGTGTGCTCAAAATTATATCAGCCTGCATAACTGCAATTAAGAATGAAATCCTATAGGTTTCCTGTTCCTCCCGCCTACATCTTCTGGTTTGAAAAGAATGTATCGGAAGACTTTCTAAGGAAAAATCCCTGTGAAATTCAGATGGAAGCTTTGAGATACTTCTGTTACTGGAGGCGGAAACTGACATTTACAAAATGAGCGACAGGAAAAAGTACAAGTAACTTGTTTCACTCATGTTCTTGCCTAAGCCATTGTTTCCCGAGCTTTGGATTGTGTCCTGGCACATGGTGGGCAGGGGAGCAGAGACCTGTTTTGGAGGCAGTGCCTTTTCCCACGGTGGTTTCTGATGCTGCAGAGTGTGCTGAAGGCAGGGCTCCATCCTGGGTGGAGTTGCCCACCAGCAGCTCCTGCAGGCGCTTGGCTGCCGGGCTGAGCCCAGGCTCCCCAGACCCACTGCAGCAGGGCAAGTGGTATTGAGAACTGTAAACCACCAAGATGGCTGCTTGGAGGGGCTGGAGTGGCAGAAGTGATGGTCCCTCTCCTGTGCCAGGGCTTGCACGCTGCCACGTGGGGCTCAGCGCAGGGTTTCAGCCGAAACACGTTACATACCAGCATACAAGTGTGTATACACAGAAGTGTTGAGCTGTGCATCTGTCAGAGATTGGTCGGAATTTGTTTTATAAAGGTGCACACGAATGGGCAGGAACCTTATTTCAGAAGGTGTGCTCTGCATCTTAAACAAGAAGGAAAATGCAGAAGGCTCCTACGTCTCCTGTGGACCTGCAATCGCTCCCCTGGGCTACTGGAAATGGAGGGGGCCCAGGGTGTTTTGTGGAAGGGGGGTGCTGGTTCTGTGTCGTGGTTGGGTTTCACAGGTACAACTGTAATGTAAACAACGCTTTGGGAAGAGCAATGTGCTCCACAGGCTTTCTCAGTAATTACATTTGAAATATTCCCTTTAGTATCCATACAAGATTAAAAAGGATCCCCCCCCCCCCGCTTTGAAGATAAAAGAGGAACTTTGAGAAAGAGTAACAAGTTGTGGAGATTCTTGAAAGGTGGCACAATGTGTTATCTCTAGCGGCTGCTGCTGTTACTTCTTTCGCAGGATGAGCCAGTTTTTTAGCTGCAGCAGCCCCAGACGTGCTGTTTTACAAGAACCACGTGTGTCAAGCGCAGCATGGCTGAAGCACTGCGTGCTGGAAGGGTTGGAGCCGCCCGTGTGAGCATTGAGAGTGTACCTGCACGTTACCTGTATTGTGCTCCAGCAGCTGCCATACTCAAGACTATGTTCCTCGTCCACAGCAGCAAGGGCAGTTACTGTACTGCTAATTCCCTTTTTCAGGAGAAAGCTTTATGCTGACATGAAGCTGCTGTGTGAAAGGAGGCTTCAATGGAAGTACTAAAAACTCTGTTATCCATCTGAAGTTGGTGTTGCTGTGGGTTTCATGCAAGTAGGGGTTAAACTATTGACCATTTGCCATTAAAATGCACTTGAAATGCTACTTTCTGTTTAAGTTCCTGTCGTTGCCTTTTTCAGCATCCTTCTCTTTAGCGTTGCCCTCTAAGCTCTTGTTTGCTTGCTCAAGCAAGTGTTGTGGGGTCTGCTAATTCAAAACATATTTGTCAGGCCAGCAAAAAAAAGTCCTGTTATATTGTTGAGGTGAAATAAGACATCCTGAACAAAATTATGGTGTGTTAGTGTCCCACAGCATGAGAAGTGCTTAACAGAAGCTCATTATATAAGGCTAGAGATGTAGCGCAGGAATCCTGCAGAAGGGTGTGCCCTTCCTCTATGAAGGAGAAGGCTCTTGGCTTCTGCGTGATGAAGGAAGGCAAAGGAGGAACTCTGTCTCCTTGTTCTGCTCCCATAAGAAATCCTCTGGGTTGTGTTTTTTTTTCCCTCCTCCATAAAACAAGCCTTTTTTTGCAGACTTGTCTGGAAGGGTGGGAGTGCAGAGCAGGGTTAACCAGGGCCTACTTGGAACAAAGCTAGGAGGAGGGAGGCTGTGGAAAAAGAAGCCAGTTTCCTCTTCTCAGACTCAAGGCATTCAAGGCTCTTGGAAGGCTCCCAGAAGGCAAAGAAGAAATGGAAACCAATCTCATTCTAGACTGCCTTGCTTACAGGGGATTTTTATAATTAAAGGATGTATGTTGCCCTCTGCTCCCATTGTTGTTTGTCTCTGTGAACTTTAATTTTACTTTGAATGCGGTGCTGACTTCATACGTGCTGGGACTGCGATAGAGAAGTGGTCTTAAGTATTTATGAATGGATACAATTCTCTTTTTCCTCTTTTTTTTTTTCCTTTTCCCCCATCTCTATGCTTTTTAACTTTCCCTTCCCCTGCTGTGTGGACTGAGATATTGATGGGTAGTGTTTCATGTATGAAGTGGGGCATTCAGACCTTCTCTTCTACAAGGACCGAGCTGCCATCTAAACTCCAGTCCTTCCCAAAACTGTTAAAATAAGCTCGTCATGTGTTGACCATAGCCTTGTTCTTCTCCATGCTTTGTAATATATGGGCAAGCATAAAAACACGCGATTTCTACTTACTAGACTTCTACTTAGGCTTCACTCCGCTCTTCCCACTGTAGTTTCAGCTGGTCTGTTTGGCTGGTCATTTTTATCTTACGTGATGATAAGAAGACTAGGCAGCCAGCCAGCTGCTGTTGAACTATAATAGAGCCAGTGGTATGTACAAAATTTGATTACTGCTGTCAACACCAGGCTGAATAAAAGAGAGCATATACTCCAGTCAGAGAGCTGCTAGATAAATGGCCTATTGAATTCAGTAGTAGTAGGAACAAGACCATCTTCTCCTAATGAATGAAGTGGTTTATGGATAGAGAGTGTGTTAGTGTGGTGAACCTCTGAAACTTGTTTAAAAAAGCAAAAATCCTTTTTTGCCTTCTTTGAAGATTACTTTCCCCAAAACCTCCCATTTTTCTCTTGCTTATCTCTTGTGGTTAACGCATGGATTTCACACCCAATACTTCAGACTTTTGGCAGAGACCATAGCCTTACTATTTAAAATTCAGCTTAAAAAAATATTCCTGTCATCTTTTTTCAGCTAGGTTCTGACGTGAAACTAATTAACATTAATAAGTCTATCTCCATTTAGGCAAGAGATGCACTTTGTTTAAATTAAAAATACCCCCTCCCCTTTATTAAGTTAATATTCTCAGTGTATATTCTTATTGAAATGTTGGTTTTTCACAGTAAGGCTTGCTCTTAGATAAAAGCAGTTTCTCTAATGCACGTTATGTAGTTGCTGATGGCAGGCAAAGCTTGAGAGCTGAGGTTCTCTGGAAGCTCTCTGGTGACTTAATGGTTTCCCTCAGCCTCTCTAATGTCTTCATGCTGAAGTTCAAGAGAGTGATGGAGGCTCAGAGACTTTGGTGCTGCTCTAACTCCTCTCACTGACTGCACAGCCTTTCTTTATCGGTTAGTGGGAAACCCAGAAGTGTAGTAACAAACTAGCTAACTCCTGAAACTTGTACATATCCTTCAGTCTTGGCAAGTGTCTGATGGAGACCCCCAATTCATTTGTGCATGGGCCTCATCTTGGAGCAGCAGGGACTGTCTGCGGTGGGTGAGGTATTGGATCAACAGGAGGACACTCTTAGGGAATGCAGACCAGTCTTGTCAAGACCTGAAAAAGGGGAGTTCAGGTGCTGTTGGTAACACTTCTGGCATACGTGCATGGCTGCCCACTAATTGTCATTGCATGCTTGGTAGAGTTGGCAGTGTCTTTTTGTTTGGTGCTTGTGAAGTGCTTGGTACAGTAGGGTTTGTATTTGTATTTGCTATGGCAAAAGACTTCATTGTAGTTTGTTTCTAAAATAGGAATCCTAGCTTTAAAACTTTATTACCTTTCCATGTCACTCTTGTTTGCGTGGTCCACAGAAATGTTTGGATACCAACATCTGATTTAGCCCCTCGAATGTATGGTTGTCTTCATTCGTAGAAACAAATCTCCTTTGGTGTGCATTTTTCAGGCTTTGACTTTGAGGAATTCTTAAAATTTTGAATGAAAACCAACCCAAAACCACGCCACAAAACAAGACCAACTCCTGCCCCCAATAAAATGTAAAGAAAAATCTTATCTTCATTTCTCCCCTTCCCCCAATAGCGTCAGTCTGGTATGTGATGTGGTAAACTGTCCCAGCTGAATATTAATGGAGCGATACAAGCGATATTTAGGACACTTGTCCGATAGCATACTACAGCAAGGCAAACAAATCAAGTAGCATCTCTCTTTCTGCTTTTGAAACCAATTCTGTGTACAGCTCCTCTGAGTGTAGTGCCTGTACTTCTGTGGTATAGTCTCTTCTTGCGTTACTTTTTCATAACTATTGGAATTCTGTACCGTTCAATATCGTAAAGCATGTAACCTGGAATTGCACGTCTTTCGTAACTACAGAACTCGGGGCCCTCTCGATTTGATTATAAAGTTGGCAACAGGGTGTTGAAGGTTGAGGGACTGGATTCTCCTTCTCTATTGGTGGTAAACACAGCTTGAAGGCCTGCTTGTAAAATAACTCTTGACGCCATCATAGCCATATGTCATAACCTTCTGCTTTACTGGACTGCGGTCTGTCTTGTTTGGGATTACTGCACAGTGGAAACGGCATGCCTAACCAGAGTTTATGACGTTTGACATAAAGCTGTATTTGTTGAACTTCCTTTTTATGCTGAAATCTTGTGTTAAAATTTTCTTGTGCTCATTTGAAAGGGCGTTAAAAGATGTGGATGCTTACCTTGCAGAGTTGTTCTGGTATCATGCTCAATAGAACGTGTGGAAAAAGTGTGACAGTAATACTGCAAGCTTTTTGCATAGTAAATGCTAAAATTATTCTGGATTTTTAAAATGAGGATGGTATTTGACCAGAGAGGTTGATTTGAACAGAAAACGAAAATTGCCACCTTCTCTCCTGTTTTCTGTATGGAGAATTTAACTTGCCGGTGCTTTGAAAGCTGGAGTGTCCTGCTGTTTTCATAAGGAGTAGCAAAGCAGCATATTCATCTGTTTTCAAAGAAAAAATAATCCAAATTAGCTTGAAGTCTGTTACTTATTTACGTGCGGCCTTTGAAAAGGTTTGTTTCCTGAATGGTTTTGTCAGTCGCTGTGTGGCTGAACGTGTCGAACCCTCTGAGGAAAAGCAGCGCTTCCCTCCCCCTCGAATCCCGGCATGCAGCTCTTGCGCGGGTACGAGCGCGTACTTCCTCTGCATCTTCGCCTTCCTGTTTTTCAAAGAGTGAGCTTGATCATGAGTGTTCAAACCACCAAAAAAGTTGTGTGGAAAAAGCACGAGGCAGCTGCGCCTCGGGACACCAGCAGACCGACCTGTTACCCGCCGCCGGGTGAGTCCGTGATTCCCTGTGCGTTCGGGGATGTGGTGGATAAACGGATCTGGCCATGTGGGTCTGTTTTTATCTTCTACACCTGATGCAAGCTGCTTTTCTTAACTTTGTTCAAGTCTGCTGCATCTGACCGGAGCAGGCTGTGGAAGGCATGGCAGGAAACAGCCCAGGGAAAAGCTGTTTTCTGTGTCGCCGCTCCATCGCACGCGCTGTGCGAGCCCTGGCCGCGTCACACCTGCAGCCGCAAGATCCTCGTGGTTAACGCCTGGGTGGTGGGCTTCCCTTTTACCTATAGCATGTTGGCTTTTTGGTGGTGCAAGTTTTATGGCTGTTCTGTCTGACTGAAATTCTTAATGCCCCCAGTTTTCTTAAACTATGCATTAAGCTGCGGTGACTTCGATATTTAGTTGTGTTCTGGCTCTCTACGGTTCTGCTTACTGTGTCTTCAGGGACTTCTCAATGTACATACACATGAAGCCTTCACCCCTCATGGTCGTCCCCCCCACCCCCCCCAGCGTCCATTTTGGTGGTATCTCCAGGGAGCGATATTTCTTATAACTTGGAAAGAATATGTTTTGGGGTGGGGTGCTTTGGAGGAGAAGAAATTGGGGATGTTTCTCTTTCCCTTTCTTTCTGCCATCCTTTCCCACCCATCCCAACTGAAATTTCATAGATTGACTATTCCGTTGTTTTGTGACCAGTGCCAAATAATATAGATTGGCATGGAAAAGGCAATCTGAGGATTCCTATACCTGTGACTACGCTGTTTAGATACAGTAATTGACAGATGTGGGCTGATTATTTTGTGAATTGCTGTCAGAACTTCATGGATGTGGAACCTGCTGATGATAGAGAATTTGGTCCATTTGACTTGACTTTTGATGTGTGGGTTTGTGGGTTTTTTTTTTTTTACAAAACTGGAGTCTGAATATGGGTTTTTAGAAAGAGAAATAAAAATCCTCTCAAGATGTAGCAGCATAATGGCTAACTCTATTCTAAAGGGATGGGCTGGGACTCTGGTCTCATGTATGTTTCCTTCTAGAACAATGAGGTGGATTTGGATGTACGCCAGTTGAGTTGAGAGCAGAAACTTCTCCTTTATGGCCCGTTCTGAGCTCTGTTAAAACTGACAAAATGTCGAGAAAACTCAGTAATGTGAGTGGAGTTGCTTTTGATGACTCCGGAGAGCTCACTAAATTACAGGTTAGAGAGATCTGGTGTTCTTCAAAATCTGCATGTATTCAACCTCCTAATGAGGTACAGCTGCAGCTGATCACTCTTGGACAGTTGGAATTAGGTGAAAATCAGTTTGCTCGGTTTTTAACCTGGGCCATTGTTCAGGGAAAATGTTTGTTATGGCTCTGTGTGTATTGGTGTGGGTTTTTTAGGGCTATTTCTCTGATTTTTTTTTTTTCTTCTTTTATTGTTGTATTTTTAGAAAAGCATAAACTTGGGCCAAGTGTTATAACCAGATGTGCAATTAACTGCAGTTTCACACTGCAGTCGTGAAACCTCTAAAATGTTCATCTGTGGGATAGTAGGGGAGGGGGTCAATCTCTTTCAGGTTTTCTGTCTCAGTCCTTGAGGTGTTTTTAATGTGTAAGTGCCAGTGTGTCTACACAGATAATATTTGGTGATGTTTGTGTGTCTATGGATGATTTCTCTGGTGCCTGCCCTAACTAGGGCTAGGCTAAGGAGTAAATCTCCTTGCTGAGTAGCAGCTGCTTAGTTGCTCAGGTGCTTTATATGACTGAGCAGAGCGTGCTAGGTGACTGTTTCTTAAGGCCTGTTTAACTCCCTATGAGCTGAGCACCTCCTGTTTTTAAAAGCATGTGTGTCATGGCTGGTATATTGCAATTATAATTTCCTTAATCAAGCAGCAGGATTTTTCCAGGAAATTCCTTGCATTATAATGTTCCTAACTCTTCATAAAGTGTAGGACTATAAGTTTGCTTTCCAGGAGAGTGACAGTCTGAATTTCACTGTCATGTGCTCACTCCTTTTTCTTTTTTTTTTTTAATTTAAAAAAAACCTGCACAACTGTATTTGGCGGCTGTGAGGGACTTGTGGCTTTGGACAGTTCTTAGAAAGGTTTGTGTTGGAAATGCATAGGGGAGAGAAAAAGATTGAAAAAAGGTACATGAGAGGCTTGGAAGGGCAATGAGGAAAAAGACAGACTGAAGGTAAAAAATTAATTCTGGGGGTGGGGGAGAGCCTTTCTTGGTTTGGGAGGGCAGAATTTTCCATGATGCAGTACTGGAAATATTCAAGCAGGAAAAAAATGGGTGGAAAAGTTGGGAGGGGTATGTGTGCGTAGTAGTTCCTCCATGTCCTTTGCTTTTCCCACAAATCCAGAATGTAAGTAATAGGGAGACTTTTGAGAAGTTTAGGAACACCTTGTGGATATCTCCTGGCTATAGAAGGTTTAGGGGCAAAGATTTGTTTGCCAGTGAGTGCTGCAGTGCCAGCAGAGGTGCAGCTTTGGTTTTGTTGGTCGGCTGCTTGCTCTGAGAATTGGTGGTGGCTGGAGGAAGGGAGGTCGAAGCTCATATCAGGTAAAGTATGTGAATGTAAATGAATCAGTTTGGGTGAAGCCAAAAAGGGTAAGACTCTTCTGTCCTCTGAAGCCTGAACAACATGAACGTATTTAGTCAGAGATTGCTTTATGGCCGAAAACATACTAAATAATGATTTAGCTTGTCTAGTGGGATGTCCTTCTTAGAAATGTCTCATCTCTCTTAATAACCTTTTAAGCTCTCAAGTCGGTGATAGGTGCTGGGAGTGTGGTGGCACTGGTAGGCTGCCTGGTGCCTAACTGGAGCCATAGCTGGATCTTTATCTGGGAGGGGAAAAAAAGAAGGGATCTTGCACTTTCTTCACCTGTCCAGACAAATGGGCTCTCTTGTTCGTTGCTGTTCCATGTCATGGGAGATAATTTATATTCTTCCAGGAAAACTGCTGAAACTGTTCCAGGAAAACTATTTTTCCAGGAAAAAAAAAAGCTATTTTGCCTTTCTATTTATATATTCACATATTCTACTAGTGTAGCAGCATTTGATGTGATTATTTTTTAAATTTTTTTTTCTACCTTGGTTGCTTCATTACCCAGATGGACATCACCCTGCCATTTGAGGGGAGGCTACTCACCCTGTATTAAGGAGGTAGAAAATTATGTCAGTTCTGTGAACCCTTCTGAAAGGGGTTGCCCTGTGGCACTGTCTCTGTAAAATGCCAATTCCTGAAGCCAATAAAGCTCTCTGCAGTAACTGAATAATCTATGTTAGCATCTTAGGGATATGCCACTACATATTATTCTGTTACTTTTTCCCCCATACAGTTGTCAACAGAAGCAAGAGAGATCAATTTACATTGTACTGTGTGAGCTAACTGTTGTGCAGTATTAAAACGAGTGGGGTTTTTTTTACAGCAGTAGAAAATAATGGCAATGACACGACTGAGGCATTTTACAAACCGATCGTTTGACAGCGTGTCTTTTGACATTCTGCATTTAGTTTCTGTTCCCACTTGGGTCTCCCTTCTTGCTCTGACAGCCGCCCTTTGGAAGTCCCAGGAGCGCTCGCCTACAAATGCAAAGCTTCCTTTCAGGTGGGAAGGAATTTATCTGTGTTCCCACTAGACATGTGCACTGCTAGCAGCTTGAAATTTTTTTATCATGAGGCCACAAGCTGTTACAATAGTAGACATAATATTTACTGTATTGTTCATGTTACTGTAAGGAGTTGTGAAGCCCTGGGTTCATTAGTTTGCTTAGTAGAGCCGTGCTGGAGCTGAAATCTGCTTGATTTGAAACAACTCTGGCTTCTAAACGCATGAGAACGGTGTATTTCCTTTTTGGCAGCAGGTGACGAAGGATGTGTTCTGGAATACAGCGTAGTTGTAGATGACATGCATAAGGACAGACTACATAGCAGTTAAAAGGCAACTCTGTAACACAATCCGAGCCCTCACGTGAACCTTTTCAGGTTCGGAAGGACTTTTTTTTTTTAATAAATAAAAATATTTTATTTAATCGGGGAGCTTTTTGGCTGGCTGGATGCAGGCTGTGCCCCCCGCCGTGCGTCGGACGGAGCGGTGCCCGTGACTCACTGCTGCCCTATGGACAAACCACGTTCCCTCTGGCCGGCGAACAATCTGCCGCTGCTTCACGTTTATGTTTTCACCGAAATGTTCTGACCCTTCACCGGAGAGCTCCATGTGCTTCCTGCCCGCGTCCCTGATGAATAGGGCAGGAGTTGGCAGCGGCACGGGCTGCTATGTGACCTAATTTGTGTGGCGTCTGGGTGGAGCGCGCTCTAATCTCCCCGGAGCGAGCGGCCGAGCGAGCGGAGTGCGGTCGTTCCCCCGCCGGCGAGAACCGTGCGCGCTTCTGCTGCAGGGGGCGGGGGGGCCGCGCCCGCTGACGCCTGTGCTGCGCGGGGACGACTCCCCCTCCGGGCGTTCCGGAGAGCGGGGAACAGCGGGCTGGCTCGAGGCCGCTCCGCGGAAGTTCGGGGCCGTGGGGGCTGACTTCTGCGCGGCGCGGCCGGCGTGGCGGTCGGCAGCGCTCCTCGCGAGCCTGTCCGGATCGGAGCCGGCGCGCGGCGGTGCGCTGACAGCTCTCCGTAACATTTGGCAGTTAAAAGAGCGTTTAGTACCGCTTGTGCAGATGGAAGCGGGGTGGTTGTATCTGTCTTGCTAAATTTCACCGAGGTGCGGGTTTCATACTGCAGTTATGAAACAGCTCCTTTTCACTGAGATCAAATTTTGCTCAGGCTTGCTTAGCTGTTCTGGGCCTGGTTAACTTGAAATTAGGGCCCGAGATACACTAAGTTACGGTATATAGTAACTGAGTCTAGTAAGTAAATTCTAGCTGATGCCTGGGATGCGAAGAGGGCTGGGCAGATACTGACCATATCCAAGATCACGTTTTTCCCATTCTTCCGGTAAACTGGCTAACGGGGCGAGTGCGTCAGGTTTTCTAGCTACGAGGCTAACTTCTTAAAAAAATAGCACGTGACGACCGGGCAGGTCCCGGCCCCTCTTGTGCTGGTGACCGGTTCCAGCCCCGCGCTTCTGCGGGGTTGCCCCGGGCTGTCCCCCAGCACCAAGGCTTGAGGGCTGCCTGCCTCGGGTGGAAAGCGAGCATCCTGCTGGGCTTCTTGAGCTGGTGAAGTGGAGCTTTTAATACCACTACTTCTTCCCTCAGCTATACTTTTCCCCTGCTAGAATTGTACAGCGCAATCATTTTAAGCTTAGATTATTTTAAAAGGTTCTTAGCTGGTTTAATACCTTGTAATGCAAAATATTTTTAAAGCAATTCATAAAACACTCTGTGCTCGCCATTGAAATTAACTTCTGCTCCCAGCCTAGCTATAGTAAAATCAATATTTACTTGGCCTGTGTGACCTAAGTCTTTTTATATAAAAAGGAAAACATTTCCACTGCCACTTTTAAGGTAGCGAAGAGATAGTAAAATCGATACTTTCTGAAAGTAGAACAGATGCCCTCTAGATAAAGCTACTTTCTTTCTTATACATAACAGTCCATATAGAGATTTTTTTGTGTCTAATTTCTGTCAGGCATACAACCTTTCTAAAAAGTTAGTTCCTATTTTTCCACTTCTAATGCAGAAAGCAAATAAATATGATTGTGTTCTTTTTACTTGTTGAAATAAATATAAACTTGGAATTTAATATTTGAAAACTAATCTGTAAATAACATCCGTTTTCTCTGATTTTCTATAACTTTGCTCGTGTGTTGTTTTTTGACCAAATAATTTGTTACTAATTCTTGTTGTAGCTTTCAGTGAATAAGTTTTTAAGCTTTACCTTGCTGATGACAAATTGAGATTGAAGGTTAAATACACTGGGATTCTTAGCACTCTGTAAAAGAAAAGCAGAAAATGCTGTCACCTGATGTCTGACCATCATTCTTGTACCTGTTGCTGTGAAATCTCATGCGAGCATTCCTTATCTAATCTACAAGAAGTAACTCCAGTAGCTTTTAAAAAAAAAAAAAATATTCCAAGTGTGGGTTACACAGATAACTTTCTTGTGGGGACATGCCTCAACCTTTTGTTTAGCAATCTTGAATGCGTGTAGAGTCTCCCACAATGATCAAGCTCATCTCTCAGTTTAATAAAATTGAGAGAAAATGTTGTTGATGAACTTCAGTATCAAATGATGACTTACTGATAGTGTACTTTGCTGTAGTAAGCAAGCGGTAAATGTGCTAGGCAGTTAAATGGAAGCCAGTATTTAATCTTTTTTAGTTTTGACCTGTGGACAGAACCGATTATATGAAAGTCAGTGTTAGCAGCAAGAGTTGCAAGTGCTAGTACCCAGGCAGGATTAAACTAATTGTAGTACACCTCTTGTGTTTTTAGTTAATTCTGCTGTAGTTTCATTCCTGTCTTTAATATAGCCAAGTGGTGTATTCTTGAAAATAATCAGTCTGTTATTCCCAGTTCAGTTCACAGTGCCAGCCTTCTATCGGAGGTGCCTTTGGTTTTGAGTAATTTATCTGTCACTGAATAAGCGGGGAAAAGTGCTTGTTTTAACCAAGTCATTTTATTGGTTTTGCAATTGGAAGAGAAACTAAGATATTGCTGACAATGGAGGATATGTTATCCTTCTGAGATACTTCATTTTGGCATGGATTAATATCAAAAACCAGTGCTCTTTAATTCATTGTTAAAATCAAATTATTTATGAGTGATAGTGTGCAATACTACAATACACTTTTCTTGTTTGTAAAGCATCCAACTTGTTTCTCTGGCTTGTTTTTTTTATGTATTTGGTGGTTGGTTTGGGGTTTTTTTGTGGGGGTGTTGTTATTTTTTTAGAGCAATAAAAATAGCTCAAGAGTGGTGCCCTGAAGAGTTGATCTGGAATTATTTTATGGCCAAGTAAACTAGTTTGCTATCTTATCTGACATTCTTCCCTGAGCTAAGGGGAAACAGTTTCTATATGAATTGCAGTATGTATGCCTTATTGAAGTTAATATTGTCTTTATTGACTCTGTAAAACAGGTTTGCTGTTCAGTCCCTGTGGTGGGTTGACCTTGACTGGGTGCTACACAGCCACCCAGCTGCTCCCTCTTTCTGCCTCAACAGGACAGGGAAAGAAAGTAAGGTGGAAAAGCTCATGGGCTGAGCTAAAGACAAGGATTTCGCTTGCTGATTTCAATCGTGGGCAAAGCAGACTTGACTGAGGGAAAATTATATTTTAATTCTCAATGCATTAAATGAATAGCATGGTGAGAAACAAAGATAAAAGCTAAAACACCTTCTCCCTATCTCTCCCCTTCTTCTCAGGCTCAACTTTACCCTTTCATTGCTGAATCCTTGCCCTCCTTCCCCAGCGGCCTGCTTATTTAAATTATATCATCAAATAGAATTCTTCTTTTATTTGTGAGAAAAGCTAGCATGTGCAGTCAACCCTCAGCAAGATTATGAGCTTAAACACCTGTGGTCCAAAAATTTGCGGATGGTAAAAATGGACTCTTGGTCTGAAACAAACAAGTATATCTAAAAATAATTGAAAATATGATTTAGCAAGTATGCTAATGCTTGTGGGAGCAAGGTTTGGCCGACAGTGTTTCCGTGTCCCTTCCTTTATGGTGTATACACCCCTAGAAACCAACACAAACGAGACCCGGGTTGAGGCAAGCAGACTTGCATTAGATGTTGGCAGCATTTTGGAAACGGTCCCGATCAGCTGCGAAGCCGGCGGCACGTTCTGCCGCCCTGTCCCTGAGCGCTGCTCATGTTGGTAATGGCGGCAGCTGACGTGTGGTCTGCGGGAGCTGTGGGGCTGGTTTACAGCCAGCGTAAGCAGGAGTAGTGGATGTCTTTGAGCCCCTTTTGCTGAAGTCCTGGCGGGGCGTTCCTTGCTGCTGCTTGCTGCCCTGTCTCCCGTCCCCTCTGCAGCACACACGAAACTGCGTGCCTTGAAGCTGTCGCTTAGTGATAGAGGGTAAGTCAGGTCACAGTGGCAAAACTTACCTGTTCTAACAACGTTGTCCTAGTGAATATCCCTGAATGTCATACGCAGCAGAGTCATCAGAGGTAAATAATTAGCTGTTGTTTTCACAGTCTTAAGGCGCTATTTATCTGTAAGTTAGGTGACTATTTGGCTAGCCTAAAAATACTCACTCCAGCCATTTGAAAAAACAAACAACAAACCTCACTAAAACCAAACAACAGAAGCAAACGTATCGGAGTGTGTACATAACTTATCAATGTCTGGAGAAATTTAGAAAAATAAGCGTTCTTCAGCAGTTCAGTACTTTAGCATGCAGTCCTGCCACAGCCACCGCTCCCAGTTCAATTGGAAATTGGATGTGGCACTACGAATAGATCGGTAGCCATCTTATTTTTCATAGCGTAGTCTGTGGCAACCGAGCAAAGCTGCTGCTGGAGTTGGTAGAAGTTCCTGTAAAATGGCTCAGCCAGCCTGCAAAGCAACAGGCGCTGTGGGAAAAGTTTTACTGGCTTAGCAGTAGCTCTTGCAGACATTTGAGGCAACTAGATCATCTCTGATGGACTTGTTTCATTATTGACTGCTTTACAATGGAAGAGTGCTCTTTTGTGTTTAATGGATCATGGAAACTTTCTTCTTGTTTCTCTGTCTTTGTATATTCACTCTCCTGTCGTGTTCCCATGGCAGCGCAAGTGAATTATTGAGCATTCACCTTTCCAAGAAACAAACCAAATGTGCAGTTGAGCAAGAGTTAAAACAAAGTTCTGAAGTGGTAATTTATGATGTCAAAGAAATTTTTGGTGGGGGGAAGCTCCCTGATATAGGTAAGTGATGTGGCGTGTGTTTTTAACTTTGCAGAAGTATGATATTGCTAATGGTGTGGTGTGTTTTGTGTGTGACCTTCATCTTTCCTCTTCCTGTTATGCTTAAATACCTCTTTAAAGTTCTTTGATAAATACCTTCCATTTCCTAGGTTCTTGTTTCATCCGCTCCTTCCTGATGTTAGTATAATGTGACACACTCTATTTATCTCTTAACTCTAAGATTTTTGTGTCTTAACTGATACCTGCTTTCTGTCTCCATCTTTCCTCCTCCCCACATTCCTTTCTGCTATCCCATGGTTTGGAGATTGACATGATCCAGGTGATGAACTTGTGTCATAGGGTTGGAGCCGATATGATAAATACAAGCATCCATGTTTCATCCTTGCTCACCCGTAACCTTTTGTAATTCTTCTTCCTCTCCCAAGAATGAGCGTCCTCACGTACTGCTTTCTTGTATGGCTTTTTTGACTCTGCTAAAAGTAGAGAATAAAAGGTAGACATTAATTCTGTTGTGCAAGATCACAGGTGTTTTTTTTTCCCCATAATGTTCCTGTCCAGGAGGTGTAGGTAGTAAAGCTTGGCAGCTGAAGTTCTGGGTCATCTTCTAATGTTCCCTTACTGAGTCCAAATTACTTTCTGCATTTGAAGGGTGGGAAGGCTGGTATTCACCTTTCGTCGCTGTACCTTTTTGTAGCCATGTGAAGACTTGAGGAATAATAGTGACACGTCGTGACATAAGTAGAAAGAGTGGAACAATGTGACTGTGATTATAGACAAAAGTAAAGCTTCTGAGCTTTTATTTGTTTAGTTTTTGGCAAGTTGTTATTTTTTTTCATTGTATACTTATCTCTGCGTGACTGGAGACAAGCCTCTTGCATGTAGAAGGTTGTAATGAAATGCACCAAAATTCAAACTAGCTTAATAGGTTGCTAAGACAGCTCTTAGCCATGCTAGTTCTTTTGAGAGCAAATATCTTCACATATATTCCTTTTTCTAGCCTCCTTAGAAGTCCTCTCTTTGGTACTCTGGTGATTCTTCCTTTACACTCTTTCCTTTCACTCAGTTTTCTCTTGTCATGTACAAAATTTGGGGATTCTGTTTCTGAATAAACAGAAGTCTGCAAAAGTCATCTTGTGAAGCCAGTCATGCCAGTTCATAGTTGGACTGAAAAGATGATGCAGGATAAAGCTAGCAAGCCACATTCTGGTCCATACTGCCTTTTTAGCACTTCCAGACCCTTTGTTAGCTTGGCTGTGTAAATTTGAGGGGGGTGATAGCAATATTTAGTAGAACAACTGTATAAAAAAGGACTGTAGCTTCTGGCTGCTTGAGTAACCCTTCAAATGTGAACTTTCATTTCCAAGCCTATTGGACAGTGATAATGTTTCTTGTGCGGTGTGAGCAAGTAGCAGGTACGTAGGTGACTGTGATATTTGAAATGTGTTTGGTCCTGCTATGCCAGCTCACAGGCATGTGTGTGGTTGCAGGAGTTTTTTCCATGTGACTTTGATGTGGTAGGCTTCATGAATACCTGGGTTTTGTAAGTGATACTACTTCTGCTACAGGTTGGTTGTTGGTACATGGACAATCTGAAATATGAACAGTGTATTGCAGCTTGCTCCATGATGCTTCAGACAGTGGTGTGCTATGAGTTCATATGCTCTTCCATACTTCGTCACTACTGTTTCCCACTTCCTTGCTCCTTTACAGCTTAATAACTTTCATCTCCTTTTCTGTACTGCTGCTTTGCTTATGTGTTCTGGTTAACAAAATATTCTAACTTTAAAGAGTAGCCTTAATATGGCAGTAGTGTGGAAAATCATAAGTGGTAAGTGACGTCAAATTAGATTAGACCTTTCTAGATATGAAGATCTAGTTCATATTATGTGAGTTAAACTTCTTATATTGTTGCATTTGGATGAAAATACGTGTGTGGTGTTTCTTAAAAACCTAAGTGGTTTTGTGATTCAGTTTTTGTGATTCTTGTCCAAAGTAACAAACAGCTGAAGAGAAATCTTGAAATAGCTGTTTTAATATTAAGCCATTCAAGATTTTAAACTGTGTTCATATTGTAACGGTTTAAAGTGGAACAACTTGAAAGACCTAAGTAGGGGGGAAATGGAATCTGACTAAACTGCAGGCTTGATAACATCAAGTGTCATAAGTATTTGGCAATTACGATGCAGCTGGACACCAGCTGACTTTTTGAACATCTCATATGTCATATCCTCCTCTCTGCTTGTCTTTGAAGGCAAAAGTACTAACTATCCCCAGCCAGTTTAATTCACCTAACTTTTCCCAATGTGTACATCTGTGTATCACTGCAGATTCACATTGCTGTGAACTTGGGTAGGATTAAGAAAAAATGCCTGCCAACGAACTAAAGAAGTCAGAGTATTCCAGATGCATTGTGCTGCTCTTCTGAGTTTAGGCAGGGGGAGAGACCTTGGTGAAATGCTGATTTGGGGCTGATAATAGATTTAGTCAAGGTTCTCTGACCTGTTACTGCAGTAGACCACCAGGAGAATGGCTAGAGCTGCTATCAGTCTCCTCTATTTTTATAAAAGCAAGATGACAGTGTGTTGTGCTCTTGGAATTGATCAGGCAGTAACTCAGTGTACATCTGCAAAATAAAAAGTGAAATGTCACAACTTGCAGCAAATTTTATCAGTTGGATTGCTCTTAGTTTTCTCTTGTGTGGTGCAGATAAGACTGGCAGAAGTACTGATGTTACTTGTGATAGTTAAGAATGCAGAATGTTGAAAGTAACCTTTTTTTGCCTTTACATTTGTAGAAAAGGATCTAAAATTGACTTTAATATTACTTTCTAGATGCATTCCCCCATGTTCTCTCCACACCTAGTTTGCAGTATACAAAACTGAAGCAAATCACGTGAGGATTAGAGTGTCCTTAGGAGATTACCTGTGATTTCTATTACGTAGTTGTATTTCATCCTATTCATACCACTTGTTCTTTCTGCGACGATAATGTTATTTTAATGTTTCAGAAATAATAATCTCTTTATTACTTCCGTTAAGGGGTTATTTCTGTTTGCATAACCAGAAGAGTGTGAAATGCATTGTTGGTGTTTTTTTTACTACCGAGCTTTGTAGTTTGCCATAAGTTAAGTGCATCATTTTATTGGGACTTTGAAATTTGAAATTCTTGTAAATGTGTGTAAGTTAATTTGTTATAGTAGCTGTCTCAGGTGCAAATACATAAATAGAAAGCAAGTTTCTCTTAACCCCATGGGGGAACCACATAAAAGTGTTTTGTTTTTCTTTGATAAAGAGCCAGTCTTGCATCCTTCTGGGATTGCATCCTTGCCTTATCCCCATGTCCTTTATCTCCCTTGTTTGACCCTTCACCTCTGAGCAATTACACATTAATCCAGACCCTTTTGCAACCTGTTCAAATGTGTTGGAGCAATGGGGGTTTGCTTCACGAGAGCTGGCTGGTACTTGGGAGCATTTACATGGGCAGGTCTGAAGAAACTGATGTGTGTCTGGCTCTTGGCAGAGCTGGGGATGTGCAGATTAGGCGCTAACAGCCAACCTCAGGCTGGGATGTCGTACTGAACCCTGTTCAGCTCTTGTTCTAGCTGTGCTTATATCATGTGTTTCTTTTGGGAGATTTGAGAAATACTTGTTCGGTGCTAATTGTTCATTGTAAGGAACATTATTTGATGCTGCTTGCAAATAGTTTTTCTTTCTGAGGTGGGGGGAGGGTGGGGGTGTGAAAGCCTTGGAATAAATTCCCCCTTGCATTATGTGACCCAGCAATGGTGATCTTGTCCTGGCTTTTTCTGGGGTGGGGGTTAAGTGCTGATCTTACTTTTAATCTGGTATGACACTGGAAAGGCATAAGTACTTTTATTGATTAAAATATCTCAGGCCAAATGCTCTGAGTTTCAAGATAAACCTTTGAATTGATGAAATGATTGTTTTGTATTGCATCAAATGGTTTTGTCTGCTATAGAGGTTGTACTTTGTATTTTGCTTTTTATGCTGCTGTATAGTCTCCCTTTTTACTGGCAGAAAGAATTGATCTGCCATGTAGTTAAATGCTTTTTCCTCAAAATTAGTGAATTAAGCCAGCAAAAGCTTTTTTTTGACACAGCTTTGGCTATGCCAGAGGAGGTTTTGTTATTAGTGATACCCATAACCATGATGTCCTATTTTTCATAGAGCAAGCCAATGTAGTTGTGCCAGCAAAACTCAATAGTGTATGTGTGTGTTTAGATGCTGATTTATGCCTGTTGATGGTAAAACCTGAGGATTAAACCTCATGGTGTTTCTTCCTGTGTTGCAAGTTAGTTTTCATTTTAGAGATTATTCAAAGATACAAAGGCCTTCTGTATGGGGGGAAATTCCTGAGCACTTGAGTTTAAACCTTTGCTAGTTAAGTCAAAGTTGCATCGTGGGTCTAGTTTCAAAAGGTCTCAAACACTGTTACCGAACCAGTCTCGTAGTAATCTTCTGTGTTGGCTGTTTCAACATTGGAATTGGTTTAGTCTGATGAACTGGTTTATGCTACATTTCTTCAACCTGGGGGCTTGGATTCACAGTTGCTGTTGGATTTAGCAGTGGTTGCTCAGGGGAGCGAGATACTATAAGGAGGGCTGTGTAGAGTTTAGCTTGGCGTGGTACCTGTGGAGATGTCCACAGCTAGATGCCATGTGCTTATACTTCCATAAGCACATCTTCAGTGGTGCTTCCTCTAACATACCTTATTGTCCAGTGGTTTGCAGTTCAGGGTTTTCTTCAGCCATAAATTATATCCATCTTTTTGTGGGCTCTTAATTCCATAGGCTTGTCTCTGCTTTTTTAGCCCACTTAATACAAGTGCCCTCATTTTTCTTGCTTTTGCTGGTGGTTACAGTCATTAATTTTGGTACTCAGGCTAGCAATATTCAGGCTGCAAACTCCAGCCTCACTGAGGCACAGACACCACCTGCTCTGCTGCAGAGACATTGACCTTGCACGAAACAAAGTCAGGGACTCGAAGCTCTTGATCTGCCTCAGCTGGGCAGCTGCCTGCTGGGCAAGGGCTGTGAATCCTGAGCCTGCATGGTGCCTGACTCCTTAGCACTGGCAAGGCGTGCAAGAACCCTTTCTGAAAAAGCACCCAGGATGAGATTATACCTGTTGAGTATGACTGATCTACTGGAGTTGTTGCCGGAGGCAGCAGTAATAATCTGACTTGTAATTATCTGCTTTCATTAGGTGATCTTTCTTTTTGTACAGCCAGTTTCTAGGAAGGTAAAGGTGATGTGTCTGTTCCAAATTTCACGTGCCCTCACAAAACCATTTGATGTGCTAGAGTGGCAGTACTCAAACCCCACATTTGCCCAGGCTTCATCACATTCCTCCTAAAAGTTGGTCATTAAATAGTGAAAGCACAGGGGTTGGGATATGTATATGTAATCCTTTGCCTAAACAATTGGCTGATGAAATCCCATATCTGAGGTTCTGCCAAAGTGTTGATGAGCTTTGAACTTTGTTTGCTCTCCTTTTGACTGCTCTGTTCTTGAATCTTCTCCAGTTGTGGTCACACTCTTTGGGGTGGTATATCCTGAAGGAGCTTTCTGTACTGAAGTGGGAAGTCTTCTGTGGGCTCACACTGATGATGATCAGTGGCTTGCTTGATTGCATAAATACCTATTTTAATGCATTCCAGATATTTATCCTGCAATTGTCAAACAGAATTTATGTACTTTCAGAGCAGTTAATCAGGGAGGGGGTTAAACTTTGGGACCTAATTAATGACTAAGCTAGGGAAGGAAATGTGTGTTTAATTAAGATATAGGATTAGCAGTGCCTGGATCTACTGCTGTTCTCATCAAATGACAAAAGAAAGTTCTCATGTTTGTCAGAAGCCATAAGAAAGGACCATTCATAATACTTCAATTTCTCTTTTAGTCTTTCCTCATTAAGGTGTCTCGCTAAATACATGAATTGGATAAGACACCTTTATGACTGTGTTTCTTCTGGCCTCTAGAGAAAGAATAGTAATTTCTTCAGGGACAGAGTGCTCAAAGCTTTGCTTAGCATCATGTTTTTCTGCACAAAGGTTCCCCTTTCCTCAGTGGTGCAATATTTCTTTTCCTTGGCCAGCAAAGGAATGTGGCTGGGAAATGAAATACTCAATTTATCTCAAGGAATGGACTTGCCTTTTGCTTAATCTTCCTCGCTGGCTGGGTGACAGTACAAAACACTTAACATGGTTTGGGTAGGTCATGTGAAGCTAAAGAACAGGTTAATTTACAGTGATTGTTTCTGTAGTGAACTTGCTGGAGTATTTTAGGGTTAGAAATCAGAGTATTTGCTGTGGTTTGCACTAACAAATATTTTGGATTAAATTCTTCAGTCATCCTAGTCATTCTTCTTGCTTGCTTCTTTATGTTTAGAGCACCACTACACAGTGTGAATTTTAGGAGCTTCCTTTAAATCTTCTCCATTTCAGGTTTCATCTTAGTAATTACAAAGGTTAATAGGCTGAGGTAAATAATTTACAGGCCTCAGTGTGACTGATCCTTGACAAAATAATGGAATACCTAATAAAGCTCAGACTTAGCCTGTCTGGAAACAAAATAAACAATTTATACCTTTTTTAGACTTTATTTGCCAATGTGATTTCTGTAAAGACTAGGCTCAACTTTGTTGCTGGGATCAGTATGCAACAGTCTGAGTTGAGGAATAACCTGCATTTGGGCTTGCTTCCCCTGCTTCTGTCTTCCAGGCGTTGCCTGCCCAGGGATACGTGAGGGTAACACGACTTGTGTGAAGAATTGAAATGTTAGTCAATGGTTATAAGTTGGCCACAGAAGAGTGTAGAAGCTTTCCAGTATGTAGCCTGTTAAGTGAAATTGTGTTAGTGAGCAGCTTTCCAGCAAGTGACTTGATGAGCTGTAGATGCTTGCAAGTTTGTGAAATAGGAACACGCTTCCTTTCTCTTTCATTCCTGTTCTTTACCATGAGCATGTTGCATGTTCTTGGACATGCTCCCCTCTACTCAGTGCTGGTGAGGCCACACCTGGAGCACTTGGTCCAGTCTGGCCTCTGCAGTACAGGAGAGACATGAACATACTGGAGTGAGGGCTAGCGGAGGGTCACTAAGACGATGAAGGGACTAATGCATCTCTCCTATGAGGAAAGGCTGAGAGAGCTGGGACTGTTCAGCCTGGAGAAGAGAAGCATCAGGATCAGGGGGATGCTACCAGTGTTTATAAATAACTGGAGGGAGGGTGCAGAGAGGATGGAGCCCTGCCCAGTGACAGGACAAGAGGAAATGGGCACAAACTGAAACGCAGGAAGTGCCATTTATCCTTAAAATACTGGCACAGGTTCCCCAGGGAGGTTGTGGAGTCTCCATCCTTGCACATGTTCAAAGCCTGACTGGACATGGCCCTGGGCAACCTGCTTTGCCTAAGGGCATTGGACTAGATGAATGATCTCCATAGATGCCTTCTGACCTCTTCTATGCTGTATGTTCTGTGAAAATACTTCAATATAAAAGTTTACTAAATTTCTTGGGAGTGATGTGAAGAGTGGTGGATTCATATGGGTGGTGAAGCTTGCTTAGTACTTGTAAGATGGCTTGAGGCATTCATGTGAAAGCACTAGAAAACTTTTATTGATGTTGTGGTGATTATAACAGTTACAAAATTACAACAGGTATATAAACTATACATGTTCATTGTGTCTGGGGTTTTTTGGGGGGTCTAGAAATCTTGTTCCAAAGAGGACACCATGGCTTTTTAAAGACACTTCTTTACTGTTCTTTTTTCTTAATTTCTCAGTTAATTAACACTGGAAAGTTTAAACTATATTTTTATTACCTTCTGTGGATGAAATACAATTGTAGGTGTGCTATTTTATTGGTCTTAAGACTAGATTTCTAGATACCATCAGAGATTTGAGGCAATCAAACCCAGAAAACTAATACCTAGACTTAGCATAACTCAGCTGCTGAAGTTGCTATGTTATGAATGTCTTATATACTGGACTACTGGGAAAGACTTAAATTCCATGGGGATATAAATTCCATTTGTTTTTAGATAACTCTAGTGTGCATGCTGCTGTCACTGAAATGGTACCTATATGGTCTGTACTGGGAGGTACTTAGTTAACTTGCTTGCAGAAACATTTAAATATCATTTATGTAATTTTTAAAATATGTTAACAGCGTACACTTTTTTGACATCTGATTAATCAATTTTCATGAAGAAAGTAGGGTACTCTGACTATGCTTGTCTTTACTTCTCCCCCCTACCCCCCCTGCAAAATTGGTCCAATTTGGATTAACTAGTGGGAAATTTAATCCAATTTTCATGTCGTAAAGCTAATTAAATAGCTAGAGATTGTGTGAAAACCAGTGGCTGGAGGAAGAAGAGGCCCTGAATGCAGTGCTTCTACTAAAGAAGAGATTTTTGACAAAATGCAGAGACGTCTCTGCTGCTGCCTGGTGGGTGGCCAGTCGGCGTCTCTGTGTGAGGGACAATCTGGTGCAAACCCAACTACCTGTGGCCTGGACCTTGCATGCTGGGATGGGCTGGGAGCTTGCGGTGAGAGGCCAGAGAAGTCGTGGGGAGGAGCTGGCGCTGGTGGGGCATATCCTAATATGCCAAGCATTATTAATCTACTACTTAGGAAATTGGAGCATGTAGTAATATGCAGGAGCCAGGTATTACTGCTTTATGTCTCAGGAATTGGCTTCTATTTGTCTAGGGAAAAGCTGTTGACCTAGAGAGGTTTAGAGCAGGAATGATGATGGACTGTGGTGGAAGGAGATTTGGGACATGGTGGGGAGAGATGGATGGGAGAGCCTGGGAAAAAGGTGGGCAGCTCTGAAGGGATGGGTCAGAAAAGGAGTGAGAAAACAAAGAATACAGGGGGAGGGGGATTTGGGATTGCAACCTTTGTGGTTTTGGAAGAGGAAGATAGGAAAACCTCTGGCTGAACAGAGCTGGGATAAAAGAGGTTGGTGTATGAGGGGGCAGAAGTTCAGTGTTGTGAATAAGAACTTTGAACAGTGCTATTGTCTTTACCTGCCTGTCACAGAGAACAAAATAACCTAATCCAGTCTGGTGTGTTTGTGGGTTTTTTTTTCTAATTATCTGAAATGTGGCCATTTGTCCTTGTTGTATATAGCAAGTCGGCCATCTCAGTCTGACAAAAACGTTGTGGAGCTCTGGCCAGAGCAACACATGGAATATGTTGCATCTCTAACAGTACCTGTGAAAAGTCGTCTCTGGTATATTACTGCATTTCTTTCTGCTATGTTGAGTTTGCTTTTCCAGTAAAGTACGAAAACTTTTGAAAAGTTTATTCCTATGTGTTAGGTTTTTGTTTTTGTTTTTCAAGGAAGTTTGCCCTAGAGTATGACATAATTGTATGTGGGAAATGATATTACGTCTTTTGTACCCTGAACATCGTTTCCTGAAGATGTTCAAACAAGGCTGGTTGTGATGTCTGCCTGACTTGAAACTCCGCCATAACTAGCAGAGAGAAATACTTAGGTATAC
This sequence comes from Phaethon aethereus, assembly GCF_964289735.1. Lineage (NCBI taxonomy): Eukaryota > Metazoa > Chordata > Aves > Phaethontiformes > Phaethontidae > Phaethon > Phaethon aethereus. Next base: position 76,261,480 of record NC_138576.1, on the reverse strand, counting down.
ACAGTTTATGGCATGGCTTCCTTCTCTGCCCAAGCAATTTCGCTTGCTCGGGCCTGTGCGGGGTCTCTGACATCTGTTGTGTGTCTGCTTCCTTCTGGCATGCAGATGGGCTTTTTGTGGGGATGGCTCCCATGTTATGCAGGAGATGACACTAGATGATCACAATGATCCCTTTGACCTTATATCCCGTGAATCATCTCCACAAATGCAAGTGAGCCTAATAATAATTCTAATTTGGGCAGAGAAAAAAGAACAGATGGCTGACACCGACTTGCGGAAAGCAATTCTGTTTTCTTTGTAACCACTCAGAAATGCAAAGATCTAATCCGTGTTCATAACAAAATGAGCTGCAGTAAATCTAGTTTGTAATTCCTAACTTTTATTTGTGCCTGTAGATTTACATACTCTTTAAACGCCCTCCTGTTTGTGTGCTTAGAAACATCTTGATTGCCAGGTTTTGGGCAGGAGTTATCCACCTTTCCCTTCTCTTTGCGTGTGCCAGTCGTGTTGGCTGGGACCTCGGGGAGTTGGTGAGGGCATCTTCCTCTCCCTGTGGGTAAGGTTTGTCCTTTGGTGTCTATGGGACACACATAATCCAGTCCACTCTCTGTCATCATGGAGGTATTAGTGATACCTTTATTCTATTTTTTTTTCCACAGTGCACTTGTTGATAGCTGAAACCCTTCACTCTAACCAAAGATTCTGGCAGAAGCTTTTCCTGCTGTAAACCTCGGTGCGTGATCGCTGGCAGTTTGTGAAATACACGCCCAAATGTATTTGTATTGGACACCAAAGCTTCCCAGGGCTGTCTTGCAGCGGAAGCTGATGCTGGTTGGTTTGACCAAATGTTAGGGACCTGTTCCAGGCTGTTGGAGTGAAATGCAGGGTTGCTGGGCCCTGGTGACTCTGGAGCAGCCCCATGTAGGTGTTGGGACACTTTGCCCCAAATTCCTTGTTTTGCATTGCTGTCCCATGAAAACAGCAGGGTCGCTGGCTGACCAGCGTGGGTCTTCAGGCTCGGTGCTTGGTGCCGCAGGATTATTTCTGTGTCCGAGAGCTTGCTGTTCTCTTTAGTTTCCTTTTAAATGTGCACTAAGACCGTCAGTGTGGCGTGTTCGATTGCTCTTGCTGGGAGGTAGGGAAACAGCTATTTTAATATTGCTTCAGCTGTGAGGGTGCTTTCTTCTAAGCCAGTTGCTGGGGGATTTTTTTAATGTGAAGTAAATACAATTTAGCTTAGATTCACAGCACACTTCAGTGAGAACCAGGGGGGTTCCTCATTACTCGTCTGTGGCGTCTTGTTTTAGATGGTGTCTGCTGTTAGGAAAGACTGGGCAGTGAGGTGCAGGGGTTTTTTTTTAGTTGTGTGTTTCTGTTTTTTTTTTTTAAAGTAATGCTTGTATTTCATAGTTTGGGCTATACAGAGAATTTACAATTTGGGCAACTGCATTTTGTGCGGCAGTTACTGTAGGCAGACAAGCATCATTACTTTTTTTTGTTAGAGACATTATTAATTTAACTGTGTTTTTGCCCAACTGCTGAATTTTGATGGAGGGGGAAGGAGAAGGAATGAAGGAAAACTTTGTGCTTGCCACTGATTGCAGAAATTAAAATTGCGATGTGAAGGTGAAAGTTTACAGCGAGTGACTTGTTGCTGGAGCTGTTCGTTTTACCATGGTGTTGGCAAGAGAAGAGAGGATCTGCAGAACAATCTTAACTTTTGCTTTCTCTTTCTTTAAAAAGACAGCACCCCCCCCCCAAAAAAAAAAAAAAGCCCAACCCAAAACCCCAGAGCTGCTGATAAAGATTATTCTATATTAATGTAGTCAGGGTCCTGCAGGCCCAATGAGCATCAGAGGGTCTTCTGTGAGCTCGCTGGTCACAAACTCTGGTGCTTTGTGGCTTGCTTGGTTTTTTGCCCCTTGCTAGCGGGGATAAAAGCCACGCTAGTTTCTGTCCTCAAGTTTTAGATGCTTATTTTATGTCTTTTTATATGTTAATTAGTCTAAGTGAGTTTGACAAAAAGATAATTACTTTCAAAATGCTTTGTTTAGCCAGAAAATCCTGCACCCAAGAAGACAAAACTTCCCCCTCTTTCTGTTAATGTTGTCAGGGTTTCAGACTGGTGCTACTCCTGGGTGGGGCTGTATCTAGGGTAGATAGTCTTGCTTGCCTAAAGGCTTGGGCAAAGGGATGTTTCTAACTTCGTTGCATTCCAGGTGTCTTTATTTGAAAGCCACGGGCTAATTCCTTCTTTTATTTCTAAATTCCTTTGCTGAGAACTTGAGTAATGAGGTGGGGAAAGCAAATTTAAGTCTTAAACTGTGAGATGACCCATGGTAACTTGTGCCGGAATGGTTGGGTGATTTCTGTACTTTATTTGCCAGCCTAGACTGTGCGCTTCTCCAGCGCACTTCCATTGCAGTGCTGCTCTGCCAGCTGTTTTGGGTGTGATAACTTTTGTCTTTCAAAAACTAAATAACACGGTTCTCTCATGTAAGCGTGTAACGTGTTTTGGGGAAATAAGAAAGCTGGCTCTCAGTATGAAGCAGAGGTTGAGTAAAGGGCAAGCCACAATCTGGTGTGGCTTTTGTTATTGCCTCTATTTTTAGATCATTTAGATTCCTTTTTGCTCTTGAACATGATATTCACGAGGTAATAGATTGGACTTGAACTGTGGTTTCAAAGTGCCCCAGTACAATCAAGGGACAACACTGAGGGTGGAGAAGGTATGTAAGGCCATAAAAGCGGCTCCTGGGGGCGACCGAATGCCAGGACACGGGCTCGGCATCTGATCACAAGAGCCAGTTGTTTTGAGCTACTCCAGTTGCATGGACATACATCAAGTTGGGTAACAGAAACAGGCTTCAGCAAACAAGCATCTGGGATAGGAAGCTTTTCCTCTCTCTGTTGTCATCACAAGAGTTTAATTCTCTGTGTGTGTGTGTGTTTAGGTTTCTTTTTATTTCCTCTTAAAGGAACAAACTGTTCTGACATTGGCCATTACAAGCCCATGAAGTGACTGGAGGGCAGGCAGAGCCGTGCTGCCCAGAGGAAACAGCCGGTAGGTGATGAAGCAGAATCTGGCCCCAAGTCAGTCCTTGGCTTTTTTCGTCAGGTTGCGGCAGTGTGAAAGGAAACACAAATGTTTTAGCTACTTCATGAGTTTGTTTCTCATCGGGCTGTGACTTGCTCACATTTTTAATGTCTCGTGTGAGAAGTTGACTGGCTGGAGTACCGAGTGCTTTGCTGAATGGCAATATTGTTTTTTGACTGAATGTAGCTAATTTATTATCTGAATCATAATGTCAGCCTCAGGGGGTTAGCTTTACAAACTCATAAGACTCTAAAGAAAATTAGTTTGAGGGATAAAATAACTTGTCACTGTCGTTAACAAAGCACCAGCATTTCAGTTACAAATTTATTTCCAGGAATTTATAGCAGAAAGCTTGACAGAACCCTAGTTATAATGGCCAATTACAAAAATTCTAGTTTCAGAGGCTTTTATAAAGCAGCAGGAAAGCATAGCCAGACTGGGCAAGTGTCATCTATGGTTTTTATAACTGAGCACAAGGTTTTGGGAAGATGGGAGTCATTGCTTAACTAAAGTAGAAAGGATGCTCTGATACTGAAGAAATAGGGGTATATACATTCATGTTCTTTGTCTCCAATGTAGACTAAGTAGTTTATGTGTATCGTGTTTTTTTGTTTGCTAGTTGTTTCTTTTCCCCTCCCTAGGAAACCCTCTTTGAAAAGAGGGAACAGGGGCTGCATTTTTAGTAAACATCACGTATGCTACAGCAGCACACATAGCGTGAGCACTTACACAGTCTGGACCTCATGTCTGGGAGGAGCAGCTGTAGGTGCAAGGCCTGCTGATGGACTCCTGGCAGGCTGAAGCTGGTGTAAGGCTGAGAAGAGCTGTCACCTCCTGCTGTGTGTGTGCTTGTTAAGGGGCTGAGCCCCCCAAGACTGGGGTGTGTAGAGCTCTGAGCACACAGGATTTACAAATCCATGACCCTTTTCATAACTTGTTATCCTTTTACACAGTCAATACAACTATTTTTGGCCTCCCTTCATGCTTTGCCTTTATCATCTTAAGGAATAAACACGTTAAAAGAACATGAGACCTCAAACTTTGGTGGTACTCTTCTTGATTCTCACATAGGGAAGCTTAGGGAAGGAAAAAGGCAGACTGAGCCTTAGGAAAGCGTCCTGGCATATAGGTATGCCCCTTTTCTGCCAACACTCCCAAGTACAAAGGTTACTGAATGACGTTTAAAGAGAGAGTAGGATGTTTAAATCTCAATACATTCAATGCAAATAGTATTTGCAGGTGATGTAAATGGAAAACATTTTCAAGAGGTGGAGGGAGCCTGGGATTGAGTTTTGTACAAAGCTAACTTTTTGGTCCAACAGTGGCAGTTAATAATCTACTCTGTTTCTGTATCCTAAAAAAGACTTGGAGGGGAAAAAATGGAGTAAATATATTCAGTATATTTGGAGTTTAAATCTTGACCCTGTGAGTCTCCTGTGAGATGGGTACTTGGCACCGAGTATCATGCTGGTAGATCTGGCTTTGATGGCAAGGCACTCTGTTTCACCGAGGGAAGAACGCAGGGTTAATGAGATCTTTTAGGTAATTGTATTTCCCCAGAACAATATCTTGAATTTCAATGAGATGTTTTAAGCATGGCCTGCTGTGCATGCACTGTAGGTATCTTGAAGGTCTTTGAGAAAAGTCTTTTTCTGCATTGGGCTGTCTGATTTCTGGTTGAGCTCAAGATGCAACTACTTTGGATCAGCTTTAGATGGCAAAGAGGAGAAGCACTAAAGGGTGAAATAATGGCTGCTGGCTGCCACGTTGCAGCAGATGTATACTCTTTGGCATGCTCTAAGCAGGTTTTTCAGCAGTACTAAAAGGAGCCCAGGACTGAGGTTTTGATGTTAAATTGACATTAACATTTTAAGAAAGCTTATTAAGTCTTTTAACTGTTGCGACATCTCATTTCTTACCGGTGTGACGACTTCTTTTGTCTAAACTGAGCCTTGGCGGCTGCTATTCCTTGTTCATGACTGTTAGGTAAAAACTTGGTTGGTTGTTCCACTGCTCCAGTAGCCTGTGTGTAACAGATTCGTGGCTAGACATATTAGACATGGATGACATCAGTTTCAGATGCATGTTGGTCAAGGAAGGGGAAATTTTGAGATCACCTACCTAAGGAATCTTCTAGCAGTATTCTGTGACTTTTTTTATAAACATCTGGAGTTTGTAGGTAAAACTTCACTGTACAACAGTCTCAGTTGCTGCTGTCTGAGGCATATGATCTCTTAAGTGGTGCCTTTTAATCATTATCTGATTTCTCTTTAGACTGTATTTTTTTTTTAATTATTAATACCAGTGCAGGGACAGATGGTCTGAACACCATGGTGGTATGCTTTGTTGTGGTAAGGGTCTTGGAAAAATCAGTGCCAGCTGCCACCGAGAGGTTCTGCAGGAGAGTGTCCCAGGCAGCGGTGTGCTGTGGGTGCCTGAAGCATATCTCTGGGCTGGTCTGCCAAGAAGCTTGTGGAATCTTGAAGGCCTCTTGGAGATCATGATCTGGGCTGCAGCTGTCAAACTGAGTTTTCCCAAATGGAAGGCATTGCCTGCTTTGGCTGTGGTCTGCTGCATGGATTTGGAGGTTAAAACCTTTCATGGGCTGCATGTGTGTCACTTCTTGGCTGCAGCAAGCAGGCCTGAAAAATCCATGGTGGGCCAACTTCCTTTGCCTAGTCTGTTGTCAGCAGGTAATTCACTGTCATTTAAGGACAGGTGATGAGGCATAGTCTGGCCCTGAGCACTGCTCAGTGCAGTTTACCCTAAGAGGTGTCCCCTGCTATGGGCAGAGCTGTGCTGGAGGTGACTCAGCCTGGTTTAGTGGGACAGACTCTCTGTAAAATTGCAGGTGACTCCCAAATGGCTTCCTTAAACAACCTGAGAAGCTATCTTCTCTCTGCGCAGCTGGAGGCCACTGCTCCTCCTTCTGCTTTGACCTGAAGGTGCTTGCCTGTCCTTCTCCCTTGTCCTGCTGGGTCCTTCTGGCTGTCTTCTGGACCCTAGGTGGTGGTACTTTGGTGCCACACCAGTAGGGGCATCTGAAGGGAAGGGCTGCTCAGCCCTTCCCCACGCTTTAGCTGAACTTGACTGTGACTGATCACTGACATGGTTCCTAGCCCAGGGACAAAACCAGGCTGAGGGTGGGTAAGGATGCGAGTGCTTCAAGGGTTCTTCCGGCAGCTTTGCTACTGCAGTTGCTGTGCCGTGTACTGAAGTAGGCTATTATCTGCATCAGAAGCTTGAATAAGGACCTCTGCAGCTTTTGGAGTAATGTATCCAGGCAAAAAGGTGTTGACAAAGTCTCTTGATTAAAAGCCCGTGGTTTCATGGGTTGCTTTTCACCAGATGGGAAGCCTGTGAATTTAATGCATCCGTATCCTGCACAGGAGGTGCCGAGATGCTGATTCTAATGCAAAGAAGCTGCTACGGTTGCAGCAAAGTTGAAATATTTGTGTGACTCTGCAAGTACCAAAGTTTTGTAGAGGTTTGACAGCTTTATTGACAGATTAGGCAAAAAATTCTCCCACTGAGTCAGGGTAGAGTTTAATATGACCTGTTTTGAGCATTCTAGGATTAAAAAGAATACATTTTAATTCATTATTTTCTTCTTCTTACTTTCTCTCTCCAGATGAACACAATGATGTACAGAAAAAGACCTTTACAAAATGGATAAATGCTCGATTTTCCAAGGTAATGTTGGGTTGAAAGCGCTACTTTATTTGGTTGATTCACGGTTTAGAACAATATTGGTTAAACATACTTTGCTCTTACTCCTGTAGAATACTCCTAGTAAAATGTGTAATGAAAACAGATAAAATACTGTAATGTTTGTTCCCTCTCTGTTTCCCCATGCACATAAACATTTGATACTGTATGTCTTGTTTAAGAAAAAATGAAAGATCCTGTGGTTTTTTTTTAATATATTAAAACACAGCTATTTTGCATGATGGTGTCTGTTTGGGTTTTGGTCCTCTTACTTCATACAGTTGATTTCTACATGCAGTTTTCTGAGTGCACTACAACATACTTTGAACCTTAAGTCACTGTGTTTACTCTCAGTGCTGCTGAGTCAGCTTTACGCATCCAAAATACTCTGCAAACCTCCAGTTGAAGCCACCTGGTGTTGCTACTTGAGTCTTGACTGTGAAATTTTGTATCATTACTTGCTCATTTTGAATTTTCCTTGGCACTCGTGCTGTATGTTTCTTGTTTTAATGCTCTTTACTGATGTAAAACTTACTGAGGACCTTGTCTTGGGTTTTGGGATGAGAAAGCAAGCGATGGTTGCTTTGGGATGCTATTTAAAGCCTGCTTTTTATGCTGTTCTGCTGATAGTGAAAAACAGCACTTTTCCCAGGAGTGCAGTGGTTGTGGGAAGCTTTCCCTACTTTATAGTTTGAATGTGTGAAGGAACCCGGGCTGTTATCAGAGAAAACTCACGTGTTTTTCTGGCCAACACAGTGCTGCAAGTGGGATAACTACTAGTTTTCACTCTGTTAATGAAAAGGGGTGTACATGCGAAATACTGGAAGTAGATACAAATATAGAAGGAAGGGCGTGTGTGTGTGTTTGGTTTGTTTTCTTTTTTTAGATAAAGCTAGGGCAGTGCTATAGCAATGAATGGCTGCCTCTGGAGCGCTGCCCTTCTGAAGTTCTTGGTCAGCAGAGTAAGAAATTTTTACCTTCCTTCCCTTCCTGTGCAACAGGACACCGGGCAATGCAAGGCTTGTGGCCATGGTTGATCCACTTTGGCTTAGGTTTGTTTTGGTTGCAAGCTGATACCCTGCCCTCTTCATCCAATGCATTCTTGGCTAGTTTGCTCCTTAGGGGAGGAGTGTGCATGTGTAACTGGCTGCTCTGTACTCTGCTTTTGACTGCTCCCCAGAAAAGAGGGTCCTGTGGGAGGAGGGTTAGGCAGGGCAGGATCACGTAAGGAGTGAAAACGTGGTGAGAAAGGAGACCCTGTTTGTAGAGACTTACCCTGGCATAAGGGTGGCATGAACACGGAAATGGCAGCGATACCGAGAATGGGCTATGTGACTTGTTCGTACGTTTTATGGCCATTGTATTGAAATAGGTAGAATAGTTTTCAGTCCTTATACTTTGTACACCCATGGGTATATTTTATAAAATGGCTTTTCCTTCTATACTATGTATTCAGACAGATCCTGCTTAGCTCTTGGGTTTCCCTGACACAGGGTATGGTCAGATACTCATTGGCTTTGAAGTAACCCTGTAACTTCATGGCCCATTAAACTATATGAAGCTATGAAAGCTCCGTTAATGATTAAAGAGACTCGTATAAAAGGACATACTCCTGACTACTGTGCATCCAATTCAAACTGCAGCATGGCTACTTTGCCATGACAAGATGCAGATTTATGAAGACTGGCATGTTCAGATTGCAAGAAAATTCCTGGTATTAGATAGAAATCACCTCCTGTAAGAAAGTCCAGTATCAACTGTGCCTTGAAAATGTAAAGAGACTGATTTCAGTCTTATTGAAGGTTTTGCATTTACCAAGTCGAGTTGTTTAAAATCCCTTTTCTGTGAACTAGATTGATTCAGCTGCTTAGTAGGATAGAGAGATTTTACAGTCTGGGTAAATGTAATCTGACTTACATTGCAGAAAACAAAATGGTAATTGAGGAATTTTGTATGGAATTGCAAAGTTCACTCCAAGAATTTTACTTGTCCTTCCATGTTAATTATATTGTAGTTGCCCTTCATTTAAACACAGAAATAAAAAGTACACAGCTGAACCTCTATAAACTAGTTTGGCATACAAAAAATCCTAAAATTGCAATTGCATAATGTACTCAAAATTGCTGAACTTAATTTAGATCAATTCAATAGGGTTTCACAAAGGATCTAGGGAGAGCGAGCAATGTTTTTCCCTTCTCTCATGAGAGAATAGGTAGATGAACAAAACACAGCAAGTCTCTGAAGTATGCTGTGAGGTAGCCATATCTGCTTTGGGCACCTATGCAGTGAACTGAATATCAAGAACTGTGTAAGTTTTTAATGTAAGTTTGAATATCAGTAACTATATTCTTGCTCCAGTTCACAGTACAGTAACTTGTGTTTGTGTTTTTCATCTGACCTGTGCTAGAACAAAAGGCATCTTATTTGCACCTATTTTTTGAGATGAAGGCACAAACACACTTAAAATGGACTGAGTCTTAAGGTCAATCAATGTAGTCATCCAAGCCTCAGTGCTTGCTGTAGAAATCTTTACCTTAGCAGAGCCGTATGCACTACAACTCACAAGCCTATGATGGTTGTGTAGTAAGGATATTTTGCTAAAATTAAAGGAATAAAAATTGTTAGATAAATGGTTTATTTTACCAAGCTTTAACCAAAAGGGAAGTTTGCATTCAAATAAATATTGATACAGAGCATTTTGGCATATCTTTCTATTAAGCCTTGTGACGTTTTTCCTTACTGTATGTTTTTCCATTGTTCTGTCTAGTCTAATTTCAAGAGTCAGATTTAGCTGTTTCCCTGTAGTATAGCCCACCAGTTTAGGCATCTAATTGTATGGGTAGTTAATGTATGCTCTTCAAACACAGTAAAATTGTGTTTTCTATCCTTTTTTCCATCCTTTGCTTTTCCTTTCTATCCTTTTTTTCATTAGTACTTACCAGTTTGTAAGTATTAATGGATATATTTTCAGAACACCTTTCTGCAATGCAAGAGTACTATCTTCTGTGTTTACAGCCACTGCAAATAAAGGTAAATATCAGATGTAGCTACTAATTTTGAGTTCCCAATCTGACACTTTGGTTAGGTTATCCAGAGGATTTGGTGTTTCTGTAATATCTTCATGTAAACCAGAGCTCTCGTTAAGTTTTATAACAGAGCTCAGAGCATGCATCTTTTCTGCAAACTCAAGCAAACCATCTAAAATATCTAGTAGGTTTTCAGATGGAGCCTGATCAGCCTCGAGAAGGGACTTCAAGAAGATGCCTGTGTCAGCAAGGAATGGGCTTAATGATCTAGGGAAGTCTCTTAATCTGGAACACAGCGATTACCTGTAAAAGTGTGCTTTAAATGATTCTGATTAGTTACAGGGCAACTCTTAGCTAAAAGTCTGATGTTTGAATGCAGGTCCACAAGATAACTTACTGCTCCATTATCCATGTTGTTTGTTACACAAAGGTAAAAGAGGAGTGAACAAAGATTTTTGCAATCAACCCTAGTTTTGACTTTTCCAAACTTATAAATAGTTTCAATCTGTACCCATTTGCATAGCATATCAGCAGGCCTGGGACTTCTACACCCATCATACAGAACTCTGACATCTCAGCTGATAATTACATAGTGGCTGGATACTTGCACTTGTAACTCTGGAAGTTTTCTAGAAGACTTGATAGGCACACTGAGGGATTCAAGAGTCTTGTGTCCCACTTCAGTTCCTGCAAGTACAGGTTTTTTTCTGCCCTGTTTTCTTCACTTTCTTTACTCCTACTTTCTGACCCTGTTTCCCCCCCCACCCCCTACTATTACACCTTCTTGTATCAAAAAGCTTGCCTGCCCAGCAAATCCCAGCCAATCTGGAGTTTTGATCGCCCTGCCTATTTCATTCCCACCTCTGTCTTTGTCACTTAGTTGCCTAGCCAGCGAGACCCAGTTTTTCTTGTTGAAGCTACAAGCCTACCCTGCCTGCCCTTCCTTTCCCCTTCTATTCTACATCTTCTCTCCTTCCCAGCCCTTACAGGATTTGATGCTTGTGTAGTCGGTCCTATTTTTGCATCTCTCTTATCTAAGCAGTCCTAGCCTTGCCCTTTCTTTATTTCCCTGCAGGAGTTGGTCTCTGCTGGCTTTCCTGTTCCCATTTTCCAAAGTTTGCTTTCAGATTGGTGACTCTCTTCTTCCGCTGTTCCTGATCTTGGCAGGTAGGACCCAGAGTCAGCACAAGAAACATGATGCCCTAACTCTTAATTTAGACCCCTGGAGTAAGAACTGTCACAGCCTGTCGGAGCTTAGCACTGTCAATCTAGAGGAAGTTCGCAGATCCAGCGTGGGCAAACGGAGACTCTTCCTTTTCCCCAAAGAATCGTGTCTTCGTTACATTTGGGAAGTTTTCCCACAGAGATGGCAGAAACACTTTATTGCTAGGAAGGTTGTGCTCTGCAAAAAGAACATAGAACCCTGGAGATGCTTGTGGTATTCAGTGAAAAGGATACTGGATTTCCCTCCTGCCCCCATCCCCACTGCCCTCCAGTCATAAACTTTGGGTATGGATGGCTGCTGAACGGGAGCCAGCTGGGGCATTGTTCCGACATGTTGGGAGCTGCATTCAACACCCCTGTGTGCCCGAGAGCTGTGCCTCCCTTCCCTTTCTGTCGTGCACTCCCATCTCTTTCCAATCCAAGCTCTCAGTTTCATTCTTCTTGTATGCAGGAGACTGTATGTCATGTTCCTGCATTTACAGCATTCTTGTTGCACATATTTCCGTGATCCTGACCCTCCAGGTCCTGTGCTGGTGCCCTGACACCTGCACTGGCCAGCAGCAGTGGCACTGACAGGGCTTGGAGCTAGGGCCTGCCTGTATGGGTAAAGCCAGACCTCCCATATGTCTACAGCATCTTCAACTCTTTCCCGCTCTGCGGTTTTCCAAAACGCATTTCAGTTCAGGGTTAAAGAGCAAAGAAGAGGTTGAGGGGCAGCTTGGGAGCGGGCTGCGTCCTCCTGGGCCGAGCTCCAGGTCAGCTTGCAAGAGGGCAAATGCTCGGTGCTGGGGCTCCGATGTGTTTCTTCTCCTGGGCTCTCGGGGTCTCCTCCCCTGGAAAGACACCAAATGAAGATGAGAGAAGACAGGGCAGTAGGCAAACTGGTGAGCGGTACTTGGAGTCCTTCGCAATGTGATGGCTTTATATGCATCTTGAGATTAAAAGAGTCCCTCCTCCATTATACCAGGCATTAATTCATTTGCTGACTGCAAAGTCTTCTCTAACTTTCTGGGTGGTGTGCTCTATAGATCTTTTCCACCACTTTTGCTCCTTAGTATTCCCCTTTCCTCAAAGGGTTGTTTTACCATATAGTAAATGTCAAACTCCATACTTCTGAAGACTTTTTGCTGCTCCACTGCTGACTCTTAGCAAATGTGATAAATCTTTTTAAAGACAAAAGCATGCCTATTCAAGATAATTAATTTCACATGACCCTAGATACCTGAGACCAAAGGCATTTCAGAATGGATTTTTTTAGGGAAGAAGAATTATGGAGTTTAATGTATTAGTCACGCAAGAAGAAAGATAAAAAAGATTGATTAGGCAATTTTATCTGTCCAAGGAGACATCACCTAAGATGGTCTGTAGTCCTCTTTCCTGTTCAGTTTTTGTGGCACAAGCAAGGAAATACTTGACTGCCAGTAAAGTATTTCCAGTCTAATTGCTCCTGCTGTTTTCCATTGCTGAATTAAACTATAAATGTAACCTCACTCAAAGATAGCCAAAGCTTATCAAAAATTTGGCCTTAAGCTGAGGAAAAACCTGGGTGGAAAAGAATTAGTGCTTGTATGAACGGGCCTTGAAAAATTCAATTTTTAAGTCTACTTTTTTTTTCTTAACTGGATTATTTAGTTCCTCCTTCTGAGAAGAGGTCAAACAACATGTAAATTAGCCAAGATGCAGGAAAATAAATCTTCTCTAATAGGTTAGGAGATACGGTAAGGATCACTAATTTATAGCATAAAAGCAATAATACAAAGCAGTTCATGATCTCTCTCGGTTTGAGCTACAGCATGAGAATTGCCAGTTTTCTGCCCTTTCAACTGCTGCTCTTTTTAGTTCTAAGAACAGGGTGCGGGCAGCATCTCCCTTGCTGGACTTCAAAGCTTGGTATAGTAATGTGGGCTGTAATTACTGCTGATTTTGCTTAATGCTGTGGGCTTTGGGGTAGAGTTTGACTCTGATTCATGGTCTTGGTTGTCATCCCAGTTGTTGGAGTGTTTGTGTATTTTTCTGTGACCTTCTCAGGCACTAGAGCTGAACCTGGTAGAGGCACTGAAGCAAATCTGTCCCTTTACGTGTTAATTGCTAATGAGAACAGTAGTCAACTGGTCAGCAGGAATTGTTTTTTTTTAAGGATCGAAGTTACAATCTCAAGTTCGATGGCTTAAAAAAACCAACCAAAAAAACCACCCCAAAAAACCTTCCAGTCTTACGGGAGAAATAGCTGACACTGGTAAGAAGTATGGTCCTAATTGCTCCTGCTGGTGATGATACATAATGAGGCTTAATTGCAAGCTGAGGTTAGTACTGTTACATTAAATATATTTTAATAACATAAGCTTATGTAAATGCATTAATAGATATGCTGGAGAGAGAAAAAGACCCACAGAGTTCTTGATGCCTTGTGTTTTGCTGCCTTGCTATGTCTAACATTTGCTTTTATGTTTTCCCTCCTTCTATCATGTTGTCAGTCAAGTATTTCAGGTGTTCTGTGGATTGAGCTATTTAGCTTTTCAGCTCTACTGCTCCTTAAACTCATGTCTGTCATCTAGTAGAATCAAACTTTCACAGCATATCTCGGTGATGCGTCTTTTTTTCCCTTGTTAGTCTGGAGTTTTAAATAGCTATTTAGTTGTTTGTAATTATTTTTAAGCACCAGTAGTAGTATTTAATTTGGTCTATAAGGTGTTTTCTTCCTGGGATTGTACCTATTTATTTATTTTTTACTCGGTATTTGAATTCATAGTTTTGGTACTAGCGTCCTGTAGAGATGCCACAACTGCTCAGGCATATTCAGCACAGATTAGAGCATACTTAACCAAAATTCATCTGTCACAGTACAGCTAGTGGTTATGTGTGCTGTCTTATAACTCCTGCATGTCAGTGGAAGGAGAATGGAAAAAAAGTATCATGATTTAATAAAAATAATTCTGTAAACAATGACTATGGTCTTAAATTAGAAATTGGCAAGATTATTTGTTGACATAGTTGTTTACTTTTTGTAATGACCTTTTTGCTTTCTGAATTATTTCCCACATTGAATTCCCATGTACTGGCCTTATGATGTAGCAGCACTTGACATGTTTCTTGCTCTGTATTGGTCATGATAAAGTGTAGTTCTTACTCCTTGTGTTGTTTGTAATTAAGTTTAAACTATGTAGGTGGTTACCATGAGTTCCCTAGGAGTGTACTTGAACATTACGAATAGTTCATGTTCTAGTTATAAGTGCCCAACCTGTTCAATATTTCCCCCTTCTCAGGAAAAAGGGGAAAGGGGTCTTTGCAGATCTACTACTATTTTGACCTATTTACTGAGCATCTCATTAGATGTTAAAAATAGTCACCTGTTGATTAAAAATAATTTACAGAAAAACAACTCTGACCTTCATAAAGTGACATTGGATCATCAGAAGAATCTGATGGAAGACCTATATGTTTTCAGGGTGTTTTGGTGTTTCTGAGGTGGCAGATTATCTGAATGGCAACTAAGGCCTTTTCCCAACACTGTCCTGAGCAGCCAGAACTTGTCTGCTGCATTCCCTTGGTGGCTGGTGAAGGTCACGCATATGCTTTTACAATATGTGTTACTTCCCTGGTGACAGCCAGCGTGCATTACTGTGAAACTGAGAGGACCTTTCATCCTGGCTTTTATGTCATCACTAGGAGGTCTGAATCGGTATCACTGAGTAGGAGTGAAATAGAGGTGGTTTATCTCTTACTCTCAAAGATCTTTGGCATTCATTTGTTGGAAAAGTTAGGTCTAATAATGTAAATTCAATGATTATTGATTTGAAGAACATGTAAATTCTCTGCTGCAGGTAACTATGATGATGTAAGAGAAAACTGCATGTTTCTAGTTAAGCTACTAGATAGACATTAAATCTTCTTTAATGGTTAACTTTGCATATAATTTTACGTTTAAGAACAATACACAAAGAGCATAAGTAAGTGTGATAAAACAATAAATAATAGCCTGTGTTTAAAAAAAAAAAAAAAAGAGGCTTTGTCTTGCTGAGAATTTGTGACTCCCTTTTAATTCTCTATAACTTGGCTCAATTTGATACAGTTCCCAATTAGTAATAAAGGGACAGTTAAGAATGTTCTACTGTAAATTATATTCAGGGAAGATTGCTGCCTTGCAGCTGTGTTTGGTTTCAGTAGAACGAACTGTAAATGTTGATGGCTGGTCTTTCTGCTGTTGGTAGCATTGGATGGCTCTTAAAAAATCTGGTCCGGATTTTGTTTATGTCATAGAATCATATCTTCCTCTATTTCCTGGGAACGCTTTCTGGCAAAGAGGAGGAATGATTTCTGCACAGTCATATTGACTGCCCTGGATGACCCTTCTTTGCGTGTAATCCTAGATGCACACGAGGAAGTGTGAGTCACCCTCTTAAACCTGATCCAGGTAGAGGGGATGAAAGACGGCCAACGGGCATGTGAGGGCAGCTGCTGCTGCAAGGGGATCACTGTGCGTGGGCTCTCCTTCCCAAATGGTGCCAGTGTTGTGCTGGAACATGCAAAGCCAATGCCCGTAGTGACTGGTCTCGCCACGCGCGGCTAGCATCTGGTCTCCAGCTCAAAGATCATTCAGAAACCACTGCTGCCCCGTGAGAAATGAATCAGCAGAAAAAATGTTTTATGCTGTGGGTAACTAGCAAAAGGCCGTCTTTGTCTCTTCCCTCCCCTCCTCATGTTAGCACAAAGGCTGGCAGCAAAGTGTTTGTTGGAATAAATGTAATGTGGTGGATTGGATCTGGTTCTGGTCCTTGTGCATGAGCCCCGTGGAGGATAACAAAACGTGTCACCATGCAAAGTTTATAGGAGGACAAACAGGCCTAGCCCCAGCTTATGTACCGCCTCCAGCTTTTATTTCTTTATTTTCCTTCCTCTTGCTCTGCCTTCCTTTCCCTTTCCTCCTCCCTTTTCCTTTTTCCCTTATGTCAGCCCCTCTTGAAGTTAATCAGCTCCTTTCCTGATGTCAACGCCAGTTTAAAGCATTGGGGAACCAACATGGCCTGTTTCTAAGTCAAGTCTGTTAATTATGTTCTTTTGTCTGTCTTATCAAGCCCTTGTCTCTTCTGCAGCAGCTCTGTGTGTGCAGCTCTGCTGGCAAAGCCCTCTTGGGCAGGCTGAGGGAACGCGTTTCTTCTGCCAGCATTTTTTTTGCTCTCGCAGCACACATAAGCAAAGCTGAGAAAAACTACCTTCTGTTAACTGAGGAAAGTGTGCAGCAAGGGGGGTGTGAATGTTTTACACCCTGAACCGGCACAGTTCTCCTGGTACGTGGTGTGTCCCTGCCTGTCCTTTATACCATCTTTGCAGTATAAAGTGGACCCCATTCTGCCTTTTGAGAAAGAACTCGTTATCTGCCTCGTGTTTGCGCAGTGCCTAGCACAATGTAGGCTGCTCCTTAAGTACTTACCAACGCAACCGTGACTAGCAACATGCCCTTGCTGACAGGCTGGGTGTGGTTTGTCACTGTCACTCTTACAAGGCAAATACTTAAATTTCTTGATCCGTTACTCCCAGTGATGGGCTGCTGCTCCTTACGGGATGCTGGTGGAGGCTGAACTGCAGTCTTTTTTAAGATTGTAGAAAGGGAGTAAAATATTGTGGGTTTTGAAACGGAGAAATTTAGGTTGACTTAGCATACTGCATGTCAGGCAGGACTCTACAGAGAGGTACGTATGCTGTTTGTATACTGCAAGTACGTGTATTTATTTGTGTGTGTGTGTGTATCTGTGCGCAGACTTTTTCAGAAGGCCAAATTGCTTTCTGGAGGTTAGGAACGAGCGGTATGGGTGCGGGCAGGGATGGCAGGGGAAGCGATCTGCTGAGCCCCATGCCTTACCCTGGTGGGGGAGGACTTCTCGCTGCAGTGCGGCTCTGCCCTGCACAGAGCTGCTCCTGGGGCCGCCGGCTCCACCCCAGCGCTTTCTGCTCGGGGCCTGTCCTGCTCCCGGTCGTGGGTCAGAGCCAGGGCTTGGAGTGCTCCTGGCTCTGCTGGCTTGGATCGGGCTCCCCAACTAGAAGCACGGGTGCAGCCGTGGTGGTCGCGTGTTGCGGCTCGCGAATCGCCTCTGTGCTGCCGCAGCAGCCTCCCCTCGTAGGCTCCGTGGCGAGTCCTACCTGTGAAGGGACGGGGTTCTACATCTCTGCTCACGAGGAGACGGTGGTGATGGCAGCAGCTGGGCCCCGCTCTGGTCTGGCCCGTGCCTGGTGGAGGAGGGCGTGCACAGCTGTCCTGCCAGCATTGCCCCACAGCTATTCCTTGTCTTCTCTTGGGGAAACAGAGGTAGGGGACCGTCCCTTGGGCTGCCATTTTATAACACTATTTTCCAGATCCTTTCTAAGCTCCATAAACTTTTGAGTCATACAGCTATCGGAAGCTGGGATACGTAGCTGTTCCTTCTGGAGAAGGACAGTACAAGACTTCCTGAAGCACAGCGGGCTGCTATCTGACTGCGCCCCAGGGAAGCCGGGCGGGATCTGGCAGCGCTGTGCGCTGGGGGACGGAGCAGTGATGATCCTGATTGCCAACCAGGTGGCTCAGATAGCAGATCCTGTGTGGAAACGTGTGTGTAGGCATGAGGAAAATGCACGAGTGGGAATCACAGAATTGCTAAGGTTGGAAAAGACCTTCAAGATCATCAAGTCCAACCATCAACCCAACACCACCATGCCCACTAAACAGTGTCCCGAAGTGCCACATACACACGTTTTTTGAACACTTCCAGTGATGGTGACTCCACCACCTCCCTGGCAGTGTGAGCAGAGGAGGGTGCAGTGTGTGCGCGGTCTCAGCTCCCGCTGCCACAGCAGTGCTGTGGGCCAGCTCTGTGCCCCGATGTGACGACTGGGGCTGCCTGGGTGGCAGCTGCTTCCAGGTGCCTGCGTGTCCCTCAGGTGGGCGTGGGAAGCTGGAGGAGCTGGTTTCCAGCTTTCCTGAGGAGGTGTGCTGCAGGGGAGGTGGTGCTGGGCTCAGCGGGGTGGGTCCTGCAGCCCTTTCTTAGCCCATTTCAGTCACCCTGCGCTTGTAGAAGGGCTTCCTGTGAACTGGCTTCCTTCCCATAAAGAGCGCTTTGCTAGGCTTCACTAAATACAGAGGCTTTGTCTCTGTTTTGAGGATAGTGGATACTTTATAATAAACCAGGAGGGAGTAGCTTAGATTGCTGAAATAATTTAATACTCTTCTGCTGACTCTTTAAACTGACAGCAAGACGTGGTGTTCTGATGGCCAGTGAAATGGAAAAACCATTTTCCTGAGAAAGCGAATCTGAATTATTTCCACTATCACAGCAGGGCGCGCTGCGTAGGGCTGGAACGTACCCTGACCTCTTGAAATAAATGACTGAAAGCAGGAAGTCATTCAGCTTGTTTTCATGCATGTGAAGTGAGGGGATGGGAAACAAAGAAAGAAGGCTGCATGCTCTCAACACCCTTGTTGCACTGGTTGCACTGTATTAAATGAGGCATCTTTCTGCTTTTTCAGCAGATCCAAAATCCTTTTTTTTTTTTCCCCAAAATTCTGGACCTAAGGCAACAAATTCATTGAGGATATATAGTTATAGCATTCTCAGTTTTGGTGTTATCAGTCTGTATTATAAATGTGTGCATTGTTTTAATTATATAATTATAATGAGTTACATAATTTAAAAGACCTTACTTCCATAAGGCCTCTGACACTGTCTCCGACAACATCCTTGTCACTAAATTGGAGAGATGCGGGTTTGATGAACGGACTGTTATGTGGATAAGGAATTGGCTGGATGGCTGCATCCAAAGAGTTGCAGTCAACGGCTCGGTGTCCAAATGGAGATCAGTAACAAGTGGTGTCCTCAAGGGTCCATATGGCGACACATGGTGTTCAATATCTTCATCGATGACATGCAATGGGTTTGAGTGTGCCCTCAGCAGGTTTGCAGATGACACCACACTGAGCGGTGCAGTTGATTCGCAAGAGGGAAAGGATGCCATCCAGAAGGACTTTGACAGACTTGAGGAATGGGCCCATGTGAACCTCATGAAGTTCAGCAAGGCCAAGTGCAGGACCCTGCATCAGGGCAATCCCCAGTATCAGTACAGGCTGGGGGATGAAGGGATTGAGAGCAGCCCTGCTGAGAAGGACTTGAGGGTACTGGTGGATGAAAAGCTGGCCATGAGCCGGCCATGTGCGCTTGCTGCCCCGAAAGCCAACCGAATCCGGGGCCGCATCAAAAGAAGCATGGCCAGCAAGCTTGAGGGAGGTGATTCTGCCCCTCTACTCTGCTCTGATAGACCTGGTTCTGGACCTCACACATCAACAGCTGATAGGTATTTGCTTTCACAAAGGAGCATTTGAGTTGTATTGCATCCAGCGAGACCTCTGTTAGCTCCTTCTGTCTGCTCTTCTGGACACATGAACAATTTCCTCATGACCCTACCAGCCTACTTCTAGTATCTTCCGTGTGGTGATGCAAACAAAATTTAAACCAAATTATTGCTGGCATCTGGGGTAATTGCATTGTGGATCATCTCCTCCTGTTGTACACCATAAACTGTACAAGAGGCTTCCCTGCATCTGTTCTTAGGTATTCCTGTTCTGCTCCAGCATGCTTTAGACATCTGGTTAAGTTGCTACGCAGCAGCAAAACATTTGAATCATATGTGAAAAGTGCACATGCTAGAAGGAAAGCCTTGTCCCTCACTGTGCTAGAAGGGGCACAGCTGAGCTCAGGAAGTGGCAGTAAGTAATGGCAGAACGTTACCAAATGCTGACATTTAACGAATGCTCCTATTTGGTATTGGTCTGACAGCTACATAGCTTTCTACACCCTTTACCTAAGTATGCGTCAACATGTGTATATACGCATTTTTAAGCATGACTTGTAAAAGTAATTGGAGAATAAATTTGGCAGAAAAATTCATTGCAAAACTAATTTAATATCAGACACTGGGACTAACACCTGTGTATTTTAAGAAGTGACCTTAGTTACACCATCATTCTTGCTGATGTTAGTTTAGCTGATTGATACTGAGAGTTACATTTAGGTAAATTTCTGTGCAGGAGATTAAAGTATGGCTCTGCAGCTATTCAACTATGATTTCTTGTGAATAGTTTTAGTAGTATCAAATCTAATTAAGGTGGACATTTAAGAAAAACACTTGTGAATTTTGGAGAAAAACAGATATTTGCCAGAAAATGGGGTTCAGTGGCCAGGTCAGCTTGCTCTCTCTGATTTGTTAGCCAGTGTTTGGCAATTACTAGCAGCTGCCAGGGCAGGAGGAGGTAAGTGAAGGTAGAGAAGATCTATGGCAGCTAATTCATGTCATGTAAGATGGGCCTTTGACAGCCTTCTTTCTCAAGAGCAATGTTATAAAGGCAAGGTGATAGGAAAAAGGCAATATTGGAGCTTTAGGTACTTTTTAGAAAATATTTTTCTTCTCAAATTGGCACTTCAATGGGACACTGAAAGCAGTAGCTTAATTGATTTCCTGGCAGCCAGCAGATGAATATTACAAAGCAATTGCACTTACTTAGTTGCTGGCGTCTTCTCCCTCTGCCCTGTAACACTTTCCCATGTCAACTTTCTTAGGATCCAAGAAGAAATAAGATTAAAAGGGTGCCTGGAAGAGGTTAACATCATAACATCATTCTGCTGTCCTGTACCACCATTCTTGTACAGGGTCCCTTCACCCCCAAAGAAGATGACTATTAGAAATGTATGGTTTAGACTAGCGCTTAGTTTCACATTTTGCTTCTTTTTCCAGGGTAAAGAAAACAATTAATTTGTTTCAACATGTATTACACCTTTCGATCTACTAGTCTGTGTAGAAAAGCAGCAGCTCCTTACATAGGGCTCAATTTCAAGTCCCTTTTTGCTTTTTCTTTTTAAATCTGAGAGAATTTGTCCCAATAGCTTCTTTCTGAAAAGCCCCAGTTTATTCCTCCTTTAGATGCAGCCAGACCAAAGCATTCCTTCTCAAATTACTCCTCAAACTTGCCAAGTTTTGTTCTTCGCTATCGTTGCGTGTTAAGATATCTACCCTAACATGAACCAGGATGCACTTGTCTGGTTTCTTGGTACTAGGCTGCTGATGCTCAGAGCCATAGAGATGGAGAGAAGAATAATGCTGAAGAAGGGGAGGATGCCTTCCTGGTCACTGTTGCAGTCCTCTAGCTTCTATTTACTATGTTTAGTACTGAATAAGAATCAACTGAAAGATAAAAAGGAAAAAGTTCCTTTTTCACATCAGGGAGGTTTTACTTAAACACTATTTTTATTACTGCTTTCATTTTTCTGCAGAGCGGGAAGCCCCCAGTTAAGGACATGTTCACAGATCTGAAAGATGGAAGGAAGCTTCTGGACCTTTTGGAGGGTCTGACAGGGAATCCTCTGGTAAGAGAAATTTGTGAGTCATATTCTCATTTATCAAAAAAACAACCAAATAAACAAAACACATAACCCAAACTATGGCATGTGATTTTTTTTTTTTATTTCAATTTATTAAAAAAACTATTTTGCTTGTAATATGTACTTGCTCTCTACAGTTCCAGTGACGTTCCCATGAACTCTAGTCATGGGATATAGGGTCAGGCTGAAGTTAGGTGTGTAACCCTTTATTGAGGGTTAACATACTGTTTAGCACAGCATGTAAAACCAGTGATGTTATTCATATAGTGTACATTTTTAATAGAGGTCTTTTAAAGGTCTGCTTCTGGATGATCTGGAAGAGCAGCCTTTAACTGGATACCTGTGGACTTTCTCTAATAAGCTTGTGAAAGATCCTTGAAAAAAGAGGGGAAAAAAAAATGATAACAGGTAGTAGGCAGTACAAAAATCTGCATCTCCACTGAAAAATTATTTATGATCTACAGATAGCAGAGGGCTAAAAACTACTCAAGTCTTTTTTGGGAAAGTGTGTGCGGGGCTGAGAACTCTTCCCCTGTTAACATTGAGGCCTCTTCAGAAAGATAGATGAGGCATGGTGAAAACTTTGCCATCCCTTGGGATTAAATTCTTGATTTCACTACTATCAACAAATTTGAGATTTATTATTTGACCTTATGGAGAACCTTCAACCATTTGTAATTTCACCTTGCAAACTTGTCTTGTTTTTCAAACAGATGCATTTCACTAGTACTTCTAATGATTTCTGGTCTGATTTGAGGTATACTGAAGACAATAGAAGTCTTTTGGTTTCTAATTTTCTTGATTACCATGTTCCAAGATCAGCTCCATGCTCTTGCAGTACGATCATGTTCTGTCATAGGAGTTGAATTGTAGTGATTCAAAGCAAATGAAGTGGCAGGTATTGTCAAGAGTTGCAGTGTTTGGTTTTTTCCCCTGATTTTAAAAGGAAGGGAAAGTCAGGAAGCATAACCTCTTCCCACTATGCAAAGATTTAGGAGGCTTTCAGTGCCAGAAAAACAAATTGCTGCTTACTCCCTCTTGGGAGCCAAAAAATTTCAGCTACTCTGGCAAACATTCAAAACCCTCAGATTTTCCCCAGGAACTCCCACTTTGCTGTTGCATTGCCAGCTTATAATTCTGCAGATGCTGGGAACAAAAATTCTGGATTTGCCGAAGATTAACTGAAACACATTTAAGGCCTGTCCTGTGATTTGAATTGAGGAATATTGTTCTGACCAGTTTTCAATTTGAGATTGTTGTGGATGATCTTACTTGGGTTTTGCTCCTATTAAAAAAAAATTTTTAAAAAATCTGGAGACAATTAAGGCAGATTTCCTGCTGTTTGCTCTATCATTTATTTTGTTTAGTCTGTCAAGTAAATTCTGATCTGAACAGATTGTAACTTTTTATTTTCAGCCTAAAGAACGAGGTTCCACACGAGTACATGCCTTAAATAATGTCAACCGAGTACTGCAAGTCTTGCATCAGAACAACGTGAGCATGTTTTTCCACAACCTTTTTGATAGACTCTTTAATTTATTCCTGTGTGTAAATGATTTGAAAATGCAGAAAATCAAGATTTTTTTTTTTTTTTTTATACCTAAAATGAGAATTCAGCAAGATGGGTAAACTGTTCTCAGTTTTCCGTATCTGATGTAGAATTTCGGTGTCTGGCAATATTGTGAAATCTTAAAATGCTAACTTAGTGCTGGTATTGACTAAACTATGTAGTGTTGAGCTCCAAAACCAAAGCCAACTTAAAACTCTGCTATGCATAGCTCATGAACCTGGCAGGACACAGAGCTAATTTCCAGTGAAGATGCATAACTTGTGCAAAAATCTGTACGGGTATAATGAGTTTTGTGTCTCTGTTTTTCATGTCCTGCTCTCAAAATCCAGGAGGATCTTTCCATTGACATCTGTCAGCTCTGTGTCAGATCTGTACTGAGTGTTCCTAATTTGGAGCTTTGGTAACTCAGCAGAAAAACAAACCACCCCCAACCCTTCTTTAAGAAAAATGAGAATAATAATTGCTTGGTTTTTATTTTTATGTTTTTACTGCCTGGAAGCCAGTAGTGCTGTAGTAAAGTGATTTTATTTTACACCTGAAGAACAATTGCTGATAAGCGTACACTCTATAGTTAGAATTTGTATTTGCTAATGTCAGGGTACTAAAATTACTTAATAAGGACATTCTGGCAATAAAATACATCTAATACAAAGAGGCACTGACATATTTATGTAAACTTATGATTGAAGAGTGATACGAACATGCTGTATAATACTGCAATTTCCCCTCCGCGTTGGTGGACTAGTGTCATATTTCTAGGAAGTAGCCAAAGTTAGTGGTGGGTGGTTTGATTTTTTTTTTTCTTATTTGAGGTACTGTAAATATTGATTAATTTTTCTTTCTGAGGCTAAGTAATGAGTCTTTCCAGCTTGAAACTGATTTATTTTATGAAGATAATAAATGAAATAATATTGAATTACAATAATTAATTAGTTCTTCCTTAAGCTGGCAGGACCTGGGTTTCTAGAAGTAAACAGATGGTGTTAGTTAGCTGAAGGTTGTTAAGGTCATGTACATGATTTATACCTACTGCCTAACTTTGTTAGAAAGTGTGTGTGTGTGTTAAGATGAAGGGAAAAGGCATTCACTGAGAAGCAGTTG
The DNA here is from genome assembly GCF_964289735.1 of Phaethon aethereus. Taxonomy (NCBI): domain Eukaryota; kingdom Metazoa; phylum Chordata; class Aves; order Phaethontiformes; family Phaethontidae; genus Phaethon; species Phaethon aethereus. The sequence goes on along the minus strand of NC_138576.1, from coordinate 76,237,354 downwards.
TGTTCTGTTGCTGGAGAGTTTGTGGGCTATACAATATTCATAACTTGTGAAATAATTTAAAGAAGTGCTTAAATATATATTGCAAGGATCAGACAAGCCTAAGGCATAGTTGTTCAAGTGATCCTGTGAACCTCATCCATCTGATGAGCAGAATGATTCTATGTAATGAATTTCAAATTTTTTGTGGACTAAGTTTTTAAAAATAAAAAAATCCACTGGCAATCATACAGCAAATATCAGTACACTGTCAGCAGTACTGACTGCTGTCAGCTTTCTTATATTGATTATCTTTGCTTAAGTCTCAGTAGTCGACTCACCATCCTAGTGGATTGCTGGATGCATCCTACAAAGCATTGGTTTAGTTCAGAATCATTAAAAATATCAAAATGGATATGTGGAGTATTTTCTTTTATGTATGGTGTAGATAGCAAGAGGAATGAGTTGTTATTATTATTGTTATTTTTATTGTCATGTGATTAACAATGTGATTTTTTTTTTTGTTAGCCATTCTCAGTGTTTCTCTTTATTACAAGTGAAAAAAGCTCTTTACAATGTAATTGTTTTATTTTTGTGCTATTGACCTTTAGACTTGCTTTCTACTCTTTGTGTTCTAGAGTGCTTTCCAGTGTGTTTTTTAATGATCTGCACTGGTGATTCTTTTGGCATGTTTTTGCCAGTTTAATTTACAGTTATCTTAAAGAATTTGCAAAGAGTATTGCAGTAAGATTCTGTTCCAGCTGCTGTAAAAATTGGGAGAGGGCATTCCACAAATCCACAAGCTTCCTTAGTACTTTGAAGTGTAATTTGTCATTCCATATTAATCTCAAATACAGTTTTGATACGATTCTCTTAACCAAGAGACCTATGGGGAACTGAAAATTGTCAAGACGATATCTGAAAGCAATGAGGTTACAAGTACGTTTTGCAGAATTGGAGCTATTTGTGATTGTGTGAAAAGAGGAAAATATACTCATGGAATACCATTATATTCTTACATATTAGCAATATCCTCAAAATTAAGATGAAACTTTGTTTGTTCCTGTCTGTTCTGTCATTCTAGGCTACATCCACTGAAAGCCAGAGCATGGGCTCAGTTACTGTCCTGTGATTGTCCGTATTGTTTAATTGCTAGTCAGCTCCTTGGTGCAGGTTTTGTCTCTGTGACCAGTTGTGATCCCAAGCAATGCCCAGATACATTTCTGGGGCTAGTGGAAGCTGGGGGGTGTTGGTTTCTGGTAGACACTGTGGATAACACTACTTTGTTTTGGAGCAGGAGTGAGAAAGGGAGGAAAAAGCTTCACCGTTGAGGGGAAATGCACTGTGTCACTTGCCCCTGGGGCTGGAGGATGCTCCTGGCTCAGGTTATTTACGAGGATGAAGCCCCACCATATACCCTGTGTGGGAGTTCACTGCAGCATCTGCTATGTGTATATTCCTGCTATACACCCAGGGACGTATTTGTCTCATCTGCCACAGGCAGCTGTTCCTAGCCCAATTTCCGTAGGCATGGTGGTGACTAATGCAGCGCGCTGCTGTTGGTTGCCTCCGAAAAGCGGTTCAGAGTTAGTGATGCTTTCTCTGCGTTGACTGAATGGAGACATGATGCCTCAATTCAGTTCAGACTCTGAAGTAGTATCGAGTGAGTATCTGGTAGAGTGCTCTAAGCTTTGCTACTTCTGAGGGCTGAATACTTGATGCAGAGGCGGGTAGCGTCTCCTGCCCTCTCACTTACTAAAGTAATCTCCTTGTCTCTCTGTGTTTTTCATTCTAATGATCTCAATTAGAGTGTCACCGAGTCTGTGTGGGGTCCTATGCATATAGGAAACTTGGAATTTTTATTCTTCACTTAAGCTTTTGGTCTCCTTGTATAAACTTGCCTCATTTGGATGCTCATTTGTGCAAAGGACAAACTTATTCTTAATTACAGAGTTTTCATGATTCTCTAGTATCTCTGAGTGTATTTAGGAGCAGGATTGCTTAACTTTTTTTTTTAAATATTGGCTCCTTCATGTTTGCATTTCTATTGGTGACTTTTGTCTGCTGGTATGTGTCTGTATATTAGAGGAAAGAATAAAACTCTTCCAAAGAAGAGTTGGTGGCATCTTTGGTGCCATCTCTTTTCATGTTGTTTAAGCAGTTGTTGTGGCAAATGCAGACAGACAGTACTCTCTCATCTCCGTGTCTCTCTTTCTAACTATTTTTTATTTCAGACAGCCAGCAATACAGGGTTGGGTTGCGACTTGAAGCTGTGGTAAGTGTTTAATATAGAGTTGATCTGACCTCTCCAGGTGGAGTTGGTGAATATTGGAGGGACTGACATCGTTGATGGAAATCACAAGCTGACGCTGGGGCTGCTGTGGAGCATTATCTTGCACTGGCAGGTGAGAGGCTGCTGTGACATCTCTTCCTTTCCAGGAATTGTGTGCATTGATCTGCTGGAATTCTCACAAACCTTCCTGGGGTTTTGGTGGCAGAAAATACTGCTTCTATTTTGGGCTAGTAAATGAAGGCAGGTCAGTGTTTAGTTTCTGACTGCTGTCTATTGGCTGCGACATGTATTCTCATATGTGCTCAGTTGTACTCAGTCTCTCAGTTCGGTTCCTGTTGGTGTTAACTGTAGAGAGGCTTTTCAGGCTGAAACATTGTATTTATATTCCTTTCCTCAAGGCTTTTATGCACGTCTGTTAGCAGGTGGTTTTTTACTATCTAGGTAGCTGTGTTGGGCTTGCATCTTATGCTGCTCTGTAGGTTTGTTTCTCAGTCTCATAGATTGAATTGCTCTTGGCTTATCTGGGTGTCTGAGAGGATCTCTGAATTCACTTGGAGGGACTTTGGCAGATGCTTATGCATAGGTACCCAAACAGCAAGCTACTTCTGTTGGCTGTGCGCAGATATCTTCTTCTTGCAGAAAACCTGTGCAAGCTGTATTTTTGGGGTTTGCTTACTGGTGGAACCGCAGCACAAGGCAGTGAGAAGTATTATACCCCATGCTTAGTGTAGGCAGCACTGAGGAGAAGGGGAGGATCGTAATGTAAGAGTAATGTGTCGTCATCACATGAAGCATTACTGGCTCTTGTAATCAGTAAAGTGCAAAGATGGCCTGAAGACTCCTATTCCCAAATTTCATGTGAGGAGTTTGTTTATTCATAGCTTTTCATGGTAAAGACCCTTTCACGATTTGTGAAATAGCTTGGTTCAAAGGTTTTGTAAGCAGGAAAAGTGGAGAACGTATCTGTAAGGTGTAGTTGCTGCTGTCTTGCAGGTGAAGGATGTCATGAAGAACATCATGTCAGATTTGCAGCAGACCAACAGTGAGAAGATCCTGCTGAGCTGGGTTCGACAGTCCACAAGACCTTACAGTCAGGTCAATGTTCTCAACTTTACCACAAGCTGGGCAGATGGACTCGCCTTTAATGCTGTCATCCACCGACACAAGTAAGTAGCAAACAGCTTGTCTTAGTCTTAGTGAAGTAAGTAACTTTTTTTCACATCTTCATGCTTGAGCATTTGACAGCTTCTAGCCTGTTCTGGTGATTCATTGTTGGTTTTTTTTTTTTAATGTTGTTGTGGTAACAATAATGGTGGAGGGATATTGCCAGAGCCTTGCAAAGGATGGAGCCAAGGCAGCAGTGGAACTCTCTCATTTCCTGCATATGCACACATGCTTGCTAATTGAAGTGGATTTACATCCCACTTAGTATGCATTAAACAGCAAATATGCTGCACAGATCTCTGGATCTCTGCGGGGGGGGCTGACCATCTCCTTCCCCTGTACTGCCTTCCTCCTGCCCTTCCTTCTCTGCAGGGGGAAATATTTCTTCAGTCGGAGTTTGTCATATCATTTTAGTAGGAGTACACAGAAACTTCAAAACGAAGGAGTAAGACAGACTCTGTAGCTTTTCTTAGGTTTTTTTTTTTAATATACCTTGCTTGAAAGACAATGCATGTGTTCTTTCAGAACTATTGAGCAGAGGAAATCAAAGGGTAATAGAATACTTCAGGTATCTGTAGAGTATTCATTAGTTTGTTCATTACACTTTACAAGGAATGGTGTTAAAGCTTCTTTGCGCAGATCTTTTGTGTTCTTTCTGATTCCTGGAGAACTCTTCGGTAGCTTAAATCATCTTTACAGACTGCTATTGAAACTTGCGTACCATTTTTTTAACTTTTTTTTTTATATGTTTATTTTGAGATCTACTTCTGGGCAATCCATACTAATCGAGTGTACCTTAAATGAAGTTAGCTCATTACTTTGCAGGGGCTGACTGTTCTTAACCATAAATAACTCTTTTAACATAGTAACGGTATGATAATTTCTATAATTTGACCAGACTTCCTTGCCACCAGGTATTTGGCATGGCACATGTTTTACAAACACCCAGAATATTTATACCCAGCAGATACAAAGTGTTCGCAAAAGCATATGTTCACTTTGAGCCTGCTCTTCTCTGCTCTGAAGTGCCCTGTGCTGGCTGAAACGGCAGGCTTTGCCACAGGCTCACTGGCTTCAGGACGGGTCTGCCCTGACACACCGATCTGCCCTGTAGAGCAGGGCTGGCTTGTGCTCAGCCTGCATCCAAGCGTGGGGACTGCCTGCGCCACACCGAGGGCTCTTGAAAGTCGGAAGGACTGTTCTGCAAGGCAGAGCGATACTAGCAAAGGTCTCTCTGGAGTTTATCGGAAGTATTACCCAGTCCCTCCTCTGGATAGTGTGAGCTGTACTGGTGGCTTTCGTACGGGTGTAATTGCCTGTAGTGGCTTAGCTCTGCTGCTGAACGTGTGAAGCTTTGTGATGGAGAGAGCACCAGCTTTAGACAGGTCCCCCACAAGTGAGACCTGGGTGACCTGAGGGAAGCAGGAGAGAGGTACCAAAACTGGCTTCAGGCTCTTTGTTGTCCTTATGCGTTGTGACCATGGGCTTGGGCTTTGTGGGATCTGAAGTCTGTGAGCTCTGCCCTTTTCAGAGCACTGTGAAGCAGCAAAAGCCCCTGCTGAAAACTTTAACTGAGTAACTGTGCTCTCCTCCGGCTCCCTAACATTTCTCAGTTACGTGGCTCTGCTGATTTGGGAGCCTGGCAGCTGCCAGCGCATCAGAATTCAGCTTTGCTGTCCCTGGGCCAGGGAAGGACAGTTTTCCCCACACTCCTGAGAAATCTTGAGCTGGGTTTAAATTTAGGTCAGCTTTGAAGGAAAAGCTTTAGAAGGCACTTGCAAGGAACAAGGGGATTGGGGCATGTTGCAGAAGTGGTAGGACAACAGAGCTATTTAGCTTACCCAGACAGTAGTGCTTCCCCGCCTAAGGGGCATTTTCAATATTGCTTTTTTAACTTCGCTTAATAGGACACTATATATAGGAGAACTTTTTGTGGATCCCATAAAGAGAAAAGTGAGCTACTAAACCTCTTAATATATCTATCAACAATTGTTAGCAGTGCAACTTCTTGGCTATAATATCTAGTAACTTTCTAACAGTTGCAGTACTTCATAAAATTATATGAGGTAATAGGACATGTAACATTTTACTGTGCTGGTCTCTTTCATTTCCTAACAGTATCTTAGTTCCTCTTTGAATTGAATTCTTCTCTTTGGTACAATTTTCTTGCTCATAGGTAAATACCTAGATTGCATTTTATTAAAATTCATGTTGTTATTGCAGTGTGCAGGTAGTGCATATACAATACACTTATTGCAATGTGTTTTTCAAAGTAGGAGTCTCTGTTAAAGCTTTATGTGAATCTGTGTAGTTATCCTTGTTGATTCTTGCGTGGAGGTACAGTATTCCACTAACTTCTCTCAGGATCTTTGCATATTTCTGTTCCCTGCTCACCCCACCTTCCTTCTGGCTTTTTGCTTCTCGGACACTGCTGGCTTATGGCCTTCCTGTTTCACAAAGCGTAATGACTCAACAGTTATTAAAAGGATACTCTCAGGTCAATTTACAACTGAATTAAGTATTAAAAGAATTAAAGGCAAGCCCATCTCTTCCTCCCCAAGTCTACAAAGCACAGAATCGATAGCAGTGTTTTAATGAGAAGCCACTATTACAGGGGAATGGGAAGTATTTTAGTGGCTCTGTAGTCTTACAGCTGTGCTGTGCAGCACCAGGCTGGTGATGCCCTGTGGGTGTGGGTACCACTAGGAGGGGGCCCTGTTTGTTGACCGCGCTTCCTGCTCCGAGCTCTCCTCTCTCCCTTTGAGACCTGCCAGTATGTTTTGGGTGCACAGCTGGACTCGAGATTTGGTTTGGCTAACGGTAGTGTGAGATGAAGGCTGCTGGCACTGTAAATCAATCAGTGCATTTGAGTCTCATGAGCGCTTGGGATGAGGTGGGTTTTTGTAGTCGGTTGGGGTTTTGGGGGTGTGGGGTTTTTTTGGTTGTTTTTTGGTTTGTGTGTGGTTTGTTTTTTTTTTAATGGGAGGAAAAGGCTGTGGGGCAGGGTGAGCGAGCAGGGGTGGAGATGGCTGCTCCTGCTCCTGGCTGTGATGGTCTGGGATGGTCATGGAGCTACATCACAAGTTTGGAATGAGGCTCTCCAGGAACAGAGTGACTCTTGATTACCCAGAAGAGCCTAACACAGAAAGCATGTAGTAACAGTAATGCTATGAAAGAAAGAGTTGGAAAAAACTGGTTCAGGAATAAATTTTAAACACAGACTTTGTTTGTTTTCTTGTTAGTAGTATTTAATTTCCTGTTGCAGTCAACGGGTATATGTATAGAATACATAGAATGTAAGGTGGATGTTGCTGTGGACGTGCAGTCAGTTAATTGATTTGTGATTGCCAGATTCTCACTAATAAAAAGAAAGCATATACTTTATGCATTTGTGTATATGCAGTTATGTTTTGTGCATACATGTTTATTACTTAGGTAGCTATCTTCATATCCATAACTTCATATTCTGCATGGTATGGAATTTTTTTCTTCAGATAAAATTTACTGCTTGCTTTCCTGTTTTGTCTTTACTTTTAGACCTGAGCTTTTCAGCTGGGATAAAGTTTTAAAGATGTCCCCAGTTGAGAGACTAGAACATGCTTTCAGCATAGCCAAGAACCACTTGGGAATTGAGAAACTGTTGGATCCTGAAGGTGGGATATAGTTACTTTACTTAACTAGAAGCTTTTTTGAGCTCTCTTCAAAGAAATTTCTTCTATTGACATTTACAATTAATACGAATTCCAGCAGACTTGTGTAGTGGTATTTTGTTTCAAGTCCTTAAATTTGTATTTAAATGAATGTAATTTGTAGGATATATTAAGGTTCAAATTGACCATGAAGGTGGTACCCTGGCTTTATTTTATTTTAGGTAGGAGTTCTACCGCAAGGGTCTGTGCTTTTCACATGAAGTATTGTGTAGAATGGGATAGCTTAAGAGCTCATGATTTTTTGTTCTTTATACATACACTGAGTAGCAGTAGGTGCCAGTGCTGTGAGTACTTGCTATGTAGGAATGCTTACCAGGAAACTTTTATGGCTCCTTTTTAAAATCCTGAGATGTCGCTCTGCTTTGAAGTGAGCCTCCAAAGATTCATTCTGTAAGACAAGTTCTCAAACTTTATAGATTCAAGCACCACCTTCTTAAAAAAAAGATTAACTGAATGGGTAGCACTCATGAACCAAGAGATAAGTGAGCCTGCGTTGGTGAAACTTTTTTCCATATGAAAAGTAAGAAAATGAACTGACCACTGCTGAGAGTGCGGATAGAGCCTATGTGGAATACTGTCCCTAAACTGCATTTCTGCTTGGGAGATGCTCCAGAATAATTTTCTCTTACTTGAAAAAGATCATGCTTTTTAATGTGAATTCACTTCCAAATGTAGAAAATCTAAACTTTAAAACTTATTCTCCTTCATACTGCTTTCAACATATGTGAAACCTGGCCTTTTAATTTAAAGCTTACTAAAGGCTACTTAACAGGAGAACCTGTGATTTACATTATATGTAAGTCTTAACTGTATTCTAAGTAATGATTTAGAAAAAGCAGCTTTTACATTTATTTTTCCCCCTATTTTATCTTTTTGATGTAGATGTTGCTGTACAGCTTCCAGACAAAAAGTCTATTATTATGTATTTAACCTCTTTGTTTGAGGTGCTTCCTAAGCAAGTCACTATGGAAGACATCCGGGAGGTGGAGACCCTTCCAAGGAGATACAAACAGGAATGTGAGGATGGAGAGTTCAACATGCAGCAGGTGTGTTTGTCATAAAAGTCTGCACGGCTTTTCTTGAGTTGTACTTTTTAGCTGATCTGCTGGCTTGTAAGTTATCTCTGGAACATGCCTTCTACCTTGGGCAACACAATTGGGAAAATACGAAAAATCATAGCATCTTCTTTGTGATTGACTTCAGTCATTCTAACTTCCTTTTTATTCTTCTCTGATTCACGTTCAAAATCCTATGTGTTGAGGTATAAAGTTCCATCTGTGTTGTGCTTCTTTCTTCTGCTTCTCTTTCTCATTTTTTCTTGGCAGGCTGGAGAGGGTGGCCCAAAATCTTTAACTGAGTTTGCTGCAGGACGTGTGGTGGTAGTGGTAGTGATGGGTTTTTATTTGGCTGTGAGATCCATTGTTAAACGAGAAAGACTAAAGTTGTCTTTTCTATTCATGTTCTTTATTTTAAAATGAAAGTTCATCAGTGGTGACTGTGGCCCTTCTCATTAAAATATATCCAATGTTTGTTTTGAACATTTTATGAAGATTAATAGGGATCTTAGTTGTTCTATTTTTAGTATCATTTGGCAAGGCATCTTCTGTGCACTTCTAAGACATCACTTTTCTCTTGGTTGCTTAGGCTGTAGCACTTGAAGAGGATCAAGGCGGTTCTAGAGCAGAGACTCCCAGCACAGTGACAGAGGTGGATATGGACTTGGATAGCTACCAAGTTGCGCTGGAAGAAGTTCTTACATGGTTGCTGTCAGCTGAGGATGCATTTCGGGAACAGGAGGAAATATCTGGTGATGTTGAGGAGGTCAAAGAGCAATTTTCCACCCACGAAGTAAGCTTCTCTTGAAAATTAATTTGCTGGGTTCTTTGTGTGTGATAAGGAACTTCCATTTCCTAGTCCTTATCCAAAACCTGCCATTCTGTTTCTTTTGTCTAAGTGAAAAGCACCTCTACCTATATGTGGTGTGTGGTTTTTTTGATTTGGTTTTTATTTGTTGACAAATAATAGCTTCTTCAAGGTGAAATAGTTCTTTTTAGGAGAACTTACAGTGGAACATGCTTTGAAACTTTTAATGTATTTTTTTAATCAGTTTTGGTTAGCTGGCTCACTGGTGTCTATAATACAAAGACAGTCTGATCCAGGCTGATTCGCGCTTCTCTGCTGCCAACTGCTAAAAAGCCTGGTCAGCCTTATGTCACTTGCTGTTAAATGAGGGCAATGCTGAAATTGATAATCGTGTCAGTTTAATTCAGTGGTCTCCCTGTCATGATTAGCATAGTTTATTTCAGAAACATGTGTTGTTACTTCCAAATTATTTTGTTTTGGTTCTGTTCCAAGTCTGAACAAATGTTCTAATGTTGCTAAACATTTCAAGTGTCATGTTAGATGTTTTAGTTTTCTCCTGTGTCAGCTTACTGTATACAATTGAATTTAAAATCTGAAGCTGACCAATATGAAGATTCTTTTTTTCCTTGTGCTACAGTTTTAAAGCCATGAACCAAAGGAAAAGGTGTTCTGGATTTACAGTAAATACGTGAATTTTTAATGTTATTAACTCATAGGGTTCTGTTTGCTTTCCTATGATACATTTCAGATCTAGTTTTATGTTCTGTCGTCCATAGCTAAGTTTCTATTTTATTTTCTTGGTGCACTTGTTCAAAGGCTGTTGTCTTAAAAACAGCTTTTTCTCTGAGATGGTCAGCTTTTTTTCCTCAATTAGCTCTATTTTACTGGCTCCAGAATTTTTGTAGCTCATGGAGACGGTCATAGGGAGGAGCAGGTCTGCCATGCCTGTGTGTTTGATGGTGCCAGCTCATTCTGCAGCAACAATTTATTAGGACATTTACAAATTCATAAACTCCTGTAGGAGTTCACAGATCATGGTGACGTGGTTGGTTGTGTCACTTCCAGGCTTTTATGATGGAACTGACTGCACACCAGAGCAGCGTGGGCAGCGTTCTGCAGGCTGGAAACCAGCTAGTGGCCCAGGGAAATCTGTCACCTGAAGAGGAGTTTGAGATCCAGGAGCAAATGCTGCTGCTGAACTCCCGCTGGGAGGAGCTCAGGGTGGAGAGCATGGACAGGCAGTCCCGGTGAGTTGTGCCACACAACCCTTCCTAGAGCTGCAGAACGCACCTCTGGTGCTTACTGCATCTTGGAGGAGTTGGTTTGCATCCGTTTGGTTTTTTTTTCCAGGACTATCTCTTCAGTTTGTGGCATGAAATCTACCACCTTCATACTTTCCAAGATGAAACAAGAGATGAATATAACCTGGGTTTTGGGGATTCTTATAAAAAAGTATATTGTGACATGTGATGTAAATGTGCCAGACTAAATATATAGTATCCACATGCAGTAGTTGTATAAATGTGTTTTTAATATTGTTTTAGTAGTTTAAGTTCCTCAGTAGACATGGATAGCTATGTGTGTTTACACAACTAAAAAGCACTTAGAAGAATTTTTTCCTGTGGGTTATCAAGCTAAGAGCTGCACATCAAGGGAGAAACTGCATTTTGTTGCAAGTCTCAGCAGAGGATCTATTAGCGGCAAATCCCTGTTGCAAGAAACAATCCTGGATATAAATTGCATAATTCACTACTTTTTGTTGTTGAGAAAGAAACTAACTAATTAGCTTAGTTAGTTCCCTAGCTTAATGGTGAATATTTTATTTGATGATAGCTAACTGGTTTATGAATGGCCTTGCTTCTTTCCTATAGGATCTGGAACTTAGTCTCTTTCCTGGGAAAACTGTTTCTGCAATAACTCTGCCTGTGCTTCCCCCTGCAGCCTGCATGACGTGCTGATGGAGCTCCAGAAGCAGCAGTTGCAGCAGCTGTCTGACTGGCTGACGGTCACAGAAGAACGCATTCAGAAGATGGAATCTCAGCTCTTAGCGGAAGATTTGGAGTCCCTTCAAAAACAGCTGGAAGAACATAAAGTAAACATTTTTGTCTGTTACGTAATACTTATAGGAGAAGGGTTTGGAAGATATGTATGTTGGTGGGTTCCTTAGCTGTCAGAAGTCATATATGGCTGTATGCTGAGGGGCTCCATTTGATGTTTGAAAAGGATGATGATGGCATAGAAAGGAATTGGAAGTTTCTGGAAGTGCTTTCTTAACTGAACACTTGAGCACTGATGTCAATAGCAGAAACTGTCATCTTCGCTTCATGCAGGAAGTGAAACCTATAGGGGAAATTGTGTTACCCTCACTTTGTGCAGGAAATGAGGCCTCTGCAGGTAAAACTGTTGGTGTGAGGGACAGTATGAAACGGACTGTGGACAAACTTGCCTTTAATGACTGGCAGGCATTGCTAAAGCATGCTTGAGACTTGCAGATTAAAATAATACGGGAGTTAAAACTACCAGGAAGGGCCTCCCAAGTCACTGATTCCAGTCCCTGCTTTTACAGGGATCACATCCTAAGGGGGTGCATAGACACTGCACGCTCTGTGCACAGTGCTTCGGAAGTGGTTTGTGTCTCAAGTTGCTGGATGGGGGTCCAGCCTTCCTAGCCTGCAGTGTTTTTTTTTGAAGGAGAAAGATGGCCTTTTGATATTTGTCATGGTTGCAGCTTTGGTCTTTGTACTCAGTGCTGAGGTCTGACCTTCTCCCCAGCATGGGACATACAGGGCAAAAAATGCAGAGTGTTTTTAGGCTCTGTAATTTCCTGTCCCACATTTGCATTCTTTCCTCTGTCTTCAAAGTCTGGGAAGTTTGAGGTGTGCTGTTCACAGAGTGAGTAGCTTAGGATATTCTGGGATGAAAAATGATATTTACAGTACTGTAAAGGCACATTGATCTTGCAAAGGTATGTCGGAGGTAGGCTTTAACCATGGAATCTGTTCTTCTATAAGTTGTATGAATATTCAGTTTGAAATAATCTGTAGATTTAATCAGAACTGTATGCTTTCTGCAGTTTTCAGCTATTGCCCTTGAACAGAATGATCAGTTATAGTACCGTTGATACTTAGGAGAATTATATTGCCAACTATTAAAAGATGAATGTTCTTAGTGATTTTTCCCTGTTTGGCATGCCCTATGATACTTGCTTATTAACAGTAGTAGCTTTTTAGAGAGACACTTAAGCTCTCTTTCCTATAACAGTAGACATATAGAAAGTCAATGCAGTTGTCGTATGATTCTCCTAGCCAAGTATGGTACATACAGCTTAAAGCACTCCTTCGTGTTTTCCGACATTTCAACAGAATGGTTTTGAGTTCTCTTCTAGCAGTCTTTTGCTTAAGTTTTTTTAAACTGTGCTGTGATTACCCAGTGGTAAAATCTGTGCTTAACTGTTGAATCTGAAGTACTTTGCCACAGCAGTTGTGTTAGTCACTGTGGCCAAAGTACCAGATTAGCAAACGTATTCAAAGTTGGTAACCTCTGATTTGTTCTTGTAGAGCCTGCAGAGTGACTTAGAGACAGAACAGGTGAAGGTGAACTCCCTAACACACATGGTCGTCATCGTTGATGAAAGCAGTGGGGAAAGTGCAACAGCTATTCTGGAGGAACAATTGCAGGTAAAATGTTAAAGCTCTCTTTTTTAACCATAGTAGTAGGCACATAAAACCTCCGCATGTAATTGTTAATCAACATTTTTGTGTTTAAAGACAACTTATTCTAGAAAGTAATTTAAAGTAATATTTTTTAAAAGTAATATTAACGTAATGAATTATTAAATTTGCTCAGAGTAAAACCTGCGCAAGTGCTTTAGTGACTTTAAGCTCAATTTCTGATGAGTCAAGCTGTTTGCATTCCCAGTGACTTAGGCACTTTTGTAGTGTATGTTTTTAGCAGTTTCATTAAAATGGGAAGATGCATAGTACAATTCTTATTTCATATAACTTCTGAATGAAAATTACTTAAAATCTGATGTGAAAAATATTTAAAGACATGAGCACAATTTATCTAGGGAATATTGTGTGAAGTATTTTCCTGTTTTTGTTAGAAGTTAGACTGTAACCTGAAGTATAGGGAGTGTGAAACAGAATTTAGTGAAACAGAATTCATGCTACTTTGCTCGCTCCTTTTGAACTCAATCAAATAGTTCACTGATTTCAGCAAAAGCAGAGATAAGGCCATAGGTGAATGCTCTTGAAAGTTTTAACCTCTGCTCTGTGAAATACAATAATTGTGATTACTGGCAGGGAGGTAGCTATAATGTAGAAAGAGGTTACTGTGAAGTAGGAATTATGATTTTGAATATGATTTTTGAGTTTCCTTGTGAGGTTCATGAATGTTCATGAGTGTTTCCTGCTTTTGTAGAGGCTCGGTGAGCGGTGGACAGCAGTTTGTCGTTGGACTGAGGAGCGACGGCTCAAGTTGCAAGAAATTCAGCTTTTATGGCAGGAGCTGCTAGAAGAGCAGGTTAGTAGCTCTTCAGTTACCCAGAGTGACTGGTTGATTTGTGGAGCGAAAAAACAACTAAACAAAAAAAACCCCACCCAAACCCCTTTGTAGGGTTTAACAGCTCTCAGAAAAAAGCCTTAAAAAACTAGATTGTATGTTATTGCTTGGGTTCCCAGTGTTTCTTGAGGAGTAGAGTAACTGTGCAGTGCAAGAGAAGGATTTTCTGAAGTTTCGGTAAGAAAGTTTATAACTCCTTAAAAAATAATTTCCAAGGTAGCTTACAAAACGGCCAAGAAGTGGGAATATCCATGATAGCAAAATGACAAAGCATCACTATGTATTTGGTGGTTTGGTAATTACGGATATTTTCCTAATTAAGGTATATGGGCTTCCAACATGGACACATGTACACACTTGTGCAATCAACTAATCAATAGACACTGCTTTCAAAGTCAAAGTTTTATGCTTTCAACATAAAATATTTGGTCAATATAGCAAAGCATGCAGCTCATTTTGCTGAGTTTAGACAAACAGTTGAATTGTGAAGATGACGGCATTGTGACTTTGTTCTTGTTTTGATATTGTGCTCAAACACAAATTAACTGATGGCATAAAAAGTATGGTAACACAACTACATGTGTTATGTTTGCATGCCTAGTACTAGACCTTGTTTTGTGTCTCGGCTTACAATATTTGATGGCTTTTCCTTTGAAGGTTTTACTTAAATTGTTTTCTTAACTGATGGTATTTATCACTGTAAGCTATTGTTTAAACTCTGCAGTAGGCACAGATTGTTTAGACATTTGAAAGAAGTAGAACAGTGCTGATACAGCTGTTGCTATCAGTTACAGCCTGGTTTCTTTGACAGAGATGTTTTGTCTGTGTTTTTGGGGGTTTGCATATGTGTTTCTCCCTGACCCCTCCTATATCTATTTCCAGTATATTCATAAGCTGAACTTGCAGCTCATGTGACCTTGTTGTTGATATGGACCCAAGGTTCAGATTCTGGTTTATTCAGTGTCAAGTATCTATTTATATATATTTCTTGAAAATACTGCATTGGCATACGTTTATGTACATGCAGAAAACTGCGTGCTAACATTTTCTGTCAACTCTTGGGCAAGGTAAGTCTCTGAGTTGAGAAATAAGGGTTCCTCAGAAATCCTCACTCCATATGTCAAGGTACGGACTTCAGTTGCTCTCAGTTTTGATGACCCTATGTGAACATGTTTCTGTCCTCTTCCACCCTTATATTTGTCTGAGGAAAAGTGACCACTCATTGATTATTACAATACCGCTAAAAGAGTGTCCATCTTCTGTTGGAGTTGCTTTGTGTTCAGAGTTTTCTAATTTGTATGTAATTATGTTGCTCTGTAACAGTGGAAAAAAATTAATTGGTGTTTATTTAATGCAGAATGTCAGATAGCAAGTAATGAGGAAATAAAGTTTATTTTACATGGTTTAGATCAGCCTACGTATGCATTCATTGTTCAACCCTGAACAACACATTTATTACTAAGAGGTTTGAATTACGGTTCTCTGTCCTCAAGAATTATCAAGTGACCTACAAAAATTGCAATTTGAAACTAATTAAAAACTTTAATACAAACACTTTGTTAAGACAAAAGCAACTAAAACGCCTAGGTACCATCATTTTCCATTTTGCCCAACCAGATGGAGAGATGAGCAACAGTGATGCATGAGCCTTTTTGTGGCTGCCTAGAAAATTTTTGGAAACCACATTGCCAAGTCAACACAATTCTTACCACTCAGGAAACAAATTCCTCCATCAGTGCCAGATATTTCTTAGCACTGTGATAATTATGTTTCACGTTTTCTAGGGAAAGTTATCTTTGACTGCTGATTTAGCAGAAATTAATGGAATACATTGAGGGGGTTTTTAAGCTCCTCTTATGCATAAAATATGTTGGCTGGGATGCCACTGTGATTTTTCCAGAGAGTATGTGGTGTTATAATTTTGTTTCTCACAGTCTTATGGTATTTCCACCACTAATGTATTTGCTGTATGTACGTTTTGCATATTGGTTTACATTGGCAATGTAAACTGCCTTAACCCTTCGGCCAAAAAGTTGCTGTAGTCAGTTCTGGAACAATGCCAAAAATATACAGCTAGACTGAAGAGCGTAATGGCAGTTGTAAAGCATGTTGTTGAAAGAACAAAAAGGTCTGCCCTGTTGTGTATCTTTTTTTTTTTTTTTTTTTAAAAGACAGAGGAGTAGCAGTGTACCACTGGCTATGCAGCTGAGCTTGACAGCTGGCTAGTCTAGCCTATGGAGATGGCTATGCAGCAGCAGTAATATGTTGCAACATAGTGTAAAATTTATAAAATCCTTCCTGAATACTTGATGCCAGTTATTGCTGGAGTTTCCATAGGATTGCTGTGTGACTGAAGAGAAGTGAGAGCCAGGACAGGTTTCCTAGAAAAAAGTGGAAAAAGTTCAAGATCCGTGAGTTAGTACTATCCACAGCAGACCGCTCCAGCTTTCAGTAGTTAATGAGGCAGTATTTATTGAAGTTATTTTGCAGTTGGAAGTAGGTACAGTAAACAGGGATGTGACTAGTTAATATCTGAGTCTTTGACTGACTGTCTGCACTGAAAGAGCTCTGAATTATTGGTGGTGTAGCTTCTGTGAGAAAATGTTTGTAATGGCTGGTTTTGAATCACAGAGGAAGAAGGGTGGAGAATGAAAGAAAGCGTACATACTATTTTGATATATTTAATTCTAATATAATTTGTAAGTCCTATATTAGCTTTGTGGTGGATATCTGGTTGCTATAAATAACTTTGGGTGCACTCTGAAATATTGAGAAATGGTTTTGTTGAAATTGTTTCGCTGGAAAGTATTACTTAGTTCTCCGATTTGGTATTTTTTGTCCCCTTTTATGTACTACTTTTGTTAATGCCAACTGAAATTCCTGCATATAATGACTGCAGAACTGTGCTTTGAATGCAGAGATCCTAAAGAAAGAGTTGTCAATAACTGTTTGACAAACTTGGTATTGTCTTGTGCTATTTTTCTTACAATCTGCAGTGCTTATTGAAAGCTTGGTTAACTGAGAAAGAAGAGGCTTTGAGTAAGGTCCAGACAAGCAACTTCAAAGATCAAACAGACCTGAGTGTGAATGTTCGAAAACTGGCAGTGAGTATTGCTATCCTGCTCTATCCTGTCAAGTCTCATAGACTAAATGAATGGCAACTTAAATGCATGGTGCTTTGGAAGCCAGGACAATACGGTCTCCTTGTCAGATTCTTTCACTTGAATTTAAAAAATATATACAATTTACTCCATGGCCATTCCAGGTTGGTGTGCCAAACTTTGAAACAGCTATCCTGGGTTTTTGACAGGGTTTGGAGTTTATTGCAGCCCAACAGTCAGCTGTGCTTTCCAATGTGTGGGTTTGTGGTTTGTGTGTGTAATGTGGTTTTTTAATACATAGGTGTAGCTTGTACCTGAACTAATCATTTGTAACTCAAGACATACTGCTGACTGCTCTAGGAGCTGTTGCAGGGATGTGCTCTTTTTAAGAGTGTTAGTACTTTGTTACACAAGCGAACTGCTTTGAAACCTGTGATGCATCTTGGCTCAGGTAGTACATTCTTTTTTTCTTTCTTTTTTTCTTTATTTTTATTCCACCTGGAATTAAAAGCTAAGGGGTGAGAGAATACTTGATGTTGTCTTTTAATGTTTTCTTTTAACTTCAGATTTTGAAAGAGGACATGGGTATGAAACGGCAAACGCTAGACCAGCTGAATGAGCTAGGTCAGGATGTGGCCCAGATCCTTGGGAATGGCAAAGCATCCAGTAAAATTGATCAGGATCAAGAAGAACTAACTCAGAGGTGGGACAGTTTGGTTCAGAAGCTAGAGGATTACTCTAACCAGGTACTTAACAAGGCTTTATTACTTTTTAGCTGTTTAGATGTCTGTATGTGTGCAAACCTCATTGATACTGTCAGCAAAATTGCCCAGGCGAGTTCTTGGCATCAGGCTAGAGAGTTAGTCTGCATCTGGCTGCATTTTCTCGTCTTCAAAACCCCACGTTGTTAACCTGACTAGTACTATTACTCCTTTCTCACACAGATTAAGCTTCATTTTTCTGATGAGTAAAGCAGGCTTGCCATGTATTATCAATCAATGCAAATGCCTTTAAACATTGTAAGAGTGCTGGGACTGGATTAAATCTGATACTAAAAGAAAGCAAAGACAAAACCCAAAACCCAGAATAGGTAAATAAATGGGAGTCATACAAGCATTTATGCTCTGTGAGTATGATTTCTCATCTGTTGAAAATAGAGTAGTTGGTTGTTTGCTATGTAATGGTGATAGCCAAGCTGGATTGTTAAACATTTATTTTAGTATTTCAAGTGCTTGGTAATGCTTTTATTTAGACAGAAGTCCCATTGGCTTCTGTGAGAATTTTGTTTGACAGTTTTATGACTCATATCCCTTTTTTGTGGTATTAAAATGTTATTATGGTGAAGGCTGAGGCACCGATTCATGATCCCTTTAGTATATAGTAAATGAGTTGTGCAGTCTGAGTAGGGGTCCCTTTCAGACATGTGGCTTTAATTTGTTCTTGCGTTTGAGGCGGCACTGGGGAGTGCCAAATCCTGTCTTGATCCTTTCACTCCCCCTAAATATCAAGCACACACTTAGAACTTACAGACTGATTTCCATGGGACTTACTTTATAACACGTTAAAGAGTGTGGAAGGTTTCTATTGACTTGACTGAGTTTTTAGGTCAAATTCACTGCGTATTATGTCTTTCTGAGATCTAGGCTTGGTTTTATGGGGTATGAGTATAAAATATAGAATTTTGTGTTGTTAAACCCAAAGGACCTTGGTTCTTTCTTTGAACTAAGCAATTATAAAATAAAATAGATATAAGGCTTATTTTGTTGATTTTAGTTCATTTGGACTGGCATGAAATTCTAGTTGGACTGAGAATTTTGATGTGTGGTTCACATCTTTAATGGAGTTTCTCTCTGGAGTACATCTATGATAAAGGTGCTTCATGATGGCTAGATGTGGTCATTTGTAGGAGTGAATGAATGGGCTTTTATGACTGATGAATAAAAGGAACTAAGCAAAAGCAATTCAGTTTGTTAGAAACGCCATTTAACCCTTTTGCTAAATTATTTTATACAGGTAACTCAAGCTGTAGGAAGCGTAGGGATGTCACAGGTTTCACAGAAGATTGCTGCAGAAACAGTGCCATTGAAAGAACAGGTAGCGGTTAAACAATGCAGACAGGAGTTGCCCCCACCACCACCCCCAAAGAAAAGGCAAATCCCGGGGGACAGTGAAGCAAAGAAAAAGTAAGTATATGTCATTGCCACTTTCCCTTGCTCACTAGATACTACATAGACTCATGTCTCTTGGTCTTGGCTTTTGATTCTTCTTTTATGCAAGTGAGGAATACCTAAGTTGTGGTTGTGAGCTTGGCTTTGGGGAGTGGGAATGAAATGTTATATACAGCCTTGTTTTCAGAACAACAGAAAGCCTGCAGCTTTCATTACTTTCAAAGGGAAATGAAGGTGTTTTGTTTCTCAAAAAAGCAGGTCTTCAGTCCTTGTACCTCAATTCTTCTGCTGTAAGATAGAATTAATTACATTTATTTTCTTTTGGGAAACATCTTATCTTTGGTTAAAGAGTGTTGTGAAAGTGCTAAGTATTTTGATTTATTTATTATTTATTTCTAATCGCTATAAAATATATGGAAGAAATGGGAGAAACTGCACAAAAAAGGCTCAAAAACCTATTCCATCTTCCTGGTATTTAGTAATAAGAACAATATTACAGTGATGTCTCCTTTCACAAGTATATCTGGAGTGGCTGACTGATTTGCATGTATAGAATCATAGAATGGTTTGGGTTGGAAGGACTTTTGAAGATCATCTAGTTCCAACCCCCCTGCCATGGGCAGGGACACCTTCCACTTGAGCAGGTTGCTCAAGGCCCCATCCAACCTGGCCTTGAACATTTCCAGGGATAGGGCATCTGCAGCTTCTCTGGGCAACCTGTTCTGGTGCCTTACCACCCTCACAGTAAAGAATTTCTTCCTAATACCTAATCTAAATCTACCCTCTACCAGTTTAAAACCATTACTCTTCATCCTATTGCTACACTCTCTGATAAAGATTCCCTCCCCATCTTTCCTGTAGGCACTCTTTAAGTACTGGAAGGCTGCCATAAGGTCTTCCCAGACCTTCCTCTTCTCTAGGCTAAACAGTATTTAATAACGTGTGTTGCAGTGACTTTATTAAATAGCATACTGAAAACTAAAGGAATTGTTTCAAGATAAATTAAGAAAGTAAATTCTGTATACTCATCATCTTGCTTTTTGTGCTTGTCTGAGAAAATGCTCATTTCTTTGAGCTGTCACTAGTTGAAACCTTTGGCAGGACATTTTAGGGAGAGGATAAAGGGCTGTGTCAATAGCAGGGAGTCGCTGTACTAGGTGATGTGTGTTCACACAGTGAAGAAGAGTTGCGCTCTCCATTTTTTTTGGAGGAGGAATGGAGGTTAGAAGGGGTGAGGAACCTGCCCAAACCCTCTTGAGGCCCCTGGTCAGACCCTCCAAGACCTGGCGGGGGGGTGCATGCATGTGGGTGTCCCAGGACACTAAGGCAGTCGGCAGCCCATCTGTCCTTTCTCTCTGTGTGTCTCATGAGTCGTAGAAACTATTTTAGACTTTGAAAGCAAAAGTGATTTGATCTGTCATCTTTTTTCCTGGAGCTCAAGCTGTATTAAGGACACGGCCAGTTAAAATAGGTTAAACTTTCTGATACTTTTGCCTGATCCCAGTTACTTATGTTGAAACCAACCAATGGCCAGTAACTAGAATTTTGCAGGTTTTCCCATGAAAACTTTGAGTGACTAACAGTGACTTCTGCATTTGGTACGCTGTTGTTCCATGTTAGGATTTACACTGTGTTAAGTAGTATAATTGTAACATGGCCTGACTTGTAGTCTGTATGGTATATCTATTCTTCTCAAGTTCTGTGCAGTATTGGTTAATCTGGGAGTTTAGGGGTTTTTTTGTTTTGTTTGGTTTTTTTTGGGTGGTGGTGGTTTTTTGCGTGGGTTTTTTTTGTTTGTTTGTTTTTGTTTTTTGTTGTTGGTGGATTGTAGCTTAGAGGTTTTAGGCATAAGAAAGTTATGTTAGTATAGACATGTCCAACTGTAGCCAAAAATGTTAAGCTATAAGCTAATCTTCAGTCCGCTATAAGCATTCAAAAAGGTTCGTCCGCTGTCACTGTCATGAGTGCTTAAGCTACTTTTTCTTCAGACTAAATAGTGCTAAATAGTGTTGTGGAATTTTATGAAATCTAGAACTGTAATTCTTAATTACAGTTCCTGAGGTTTAGTTTATTTACTTTCAAAATACTCAGCATTGAGAGATATCTTTTGTGACATAGTAAAAGAAACGGTAATAGTTTGCATGAAGATATGTATAAACAAATTAAGAAATAAATTATACCATGCATTCTCAATTTGCTCCCAAAGGTTAATACCATGGACATAGTTTTCACTGTGGCAGGTTTTTGAAAGTTTGCATCTGTCCTACTGCCTGTGAATAGTAATATGAGAAACATGAATCTTGTGTGCAGTCTTGCTGTTTTGGGATTGAGTAATGTGCTGAACTTTAAGACATCTGATTTTTAAGACAGAGTGACTGAATAGGGAAAAATGACCAAAAAAAAAAAAAAAATTGTCTGACCTTTTAAACCAGGTTTGAGGCTGAAAGTGCTGAGCTCTTGAACTGGATTTCAAAATCAAAATCTGCCATTCAGGCCACAGACATCAAAGAGTACAAGAAGATGAGAGAAACTTCAAACATGAAAGAAAAGTTGAAGGTAAAATGGGGTGATAGACAGTGTTCCGGTGAATAGTATATTTTGTCTCTAAGCTGGCCGTCAGCTGAAGGTGTGGGCTGATCTACATGCTTCGAGGGGATCAAGTTCTTTTGCTAAATAGTTTCAGAACTGGACATACATGGAAATCTTTGACCAGCTGGACACAAACTTTTCCTGGTGTTGGGTTGCACAACCCACAGGAAATTTTAAAAACATGTATTACTGATGTCTCCTTTGGAGTTCTGATAAATCTCTGTCTTCAGGATTAGTATCTCTTCCACTAAGCAGCATATTTTGGCTTCATGTTTCACAGTTGGAGATGGGCTTGATTGACACCACTTTTCTAATTTTGGCAGATGGGCCAGTGAGCTGCTCAGAGACCCCTTAAATCATGCTGTGACACTCCGCACACACTGTACCACCCAGGGTCCAAAGTGGTCCATTGTTATAATGTTTGGACACATTGTTTTTTCCTCCATTAATTTTGGAGAAAACCTGTATTACTTACTTGAATACATAATTTTAGAGGATCCTGTGGGAGCTGTGAAATAACCATTTTATCTTTTATTCCTCCTGTTTCAGGAATGTATTCTTGCCTTTTTTGGTCCTTGAGCATGCTTTGTTAATGAAGGCTTACTGGAGCTTTAGCAGGACCTGAACCTGCTTTTAGAATCGAAGACAATACTTCAAAATATCTATAAGGAGACTCCTTCTCAGTGCTGTAGCGCAAAATGGTGCCAGTAGGAATGTTTGGAATGGCAGTACTGTTGGAAATAAAAAACAAAACAACCCTCCCAATAGTTTATGTATAGATCTTTATGAATGTTTGTAGCCCTTTATAAAATAGGCTCCGAGATGAACACCAGGTACTCATGAACAGCACTGTTTTTAAATGACTGGGCTCTAAGTGGGCACGACAGTGTTTGTTCTTCCCAGTTGTGCAAATAAACGCATACTGTTTCTGAATTTACTGTAGCAAGTCTAAACCAGAGTAATTACCTTGGACCTTAGCTTCAAAAAGATTTTAATTTGGAGATACTTTGTTGTAAGCTCAGAGGATGTTGAAGTTGTGGCCTGGTGGCCAAGGAAGTCATCTTTCCTCTGGATGTATTCTACCTTGGCTCACACAGGAACATTCACCAGTATGTATGACTTCTGAGAGGAACCTGTTCCTCTCAGAATCTTAGTAGTCACAGGATTTCCCTCACTGTTTCTTTATGAAGGAGGGTTGAAGCACTGGATCTTATGAGAGTGGATTACCAATATGCTGTAGTTCTTGTTAGCTGGACTTCCAGGGAACAGGTGGTTGTTGCCTTCTACTGGAAATCTCAGCAGAGACTGTGGAGTCAAAGGGACTGTTTAAAAAAGGTCTTTTCTCAACTGTTTCACATTAAATAGTTACAATTTTTGATCACAAGTGACTTGTTTTAGCTGGTGTCCCAGTATCTGATTCCACATGGCAGGACTATCAACCCTTTTAACAATATTTTATTCCTGGTGGTGTTGTACTAGTCTTTTGCCTGGTACTTGTGAGACCTAACTCCTTTTGCATTTGTTTTCTGACCAAACAGTACTAACATGCATCTTGGAAGGTGCTGTATCTAAGAAAAAAAAAAAAAAATGTGTTTTGGGTAGTAGTGGGAATGTAAGTGTTAGCTGGGTGGCAGGGAGGGGAGTCAAGAAAAATGAACCGCGCTCTGAAACGGTATTCTCTTGGGGTTCACTTTGTAGGTGATCGAAAAAGAAAGGGTTGAAAAAAGCCAAAAGTTAGATGAACTGAAACATGGTGGACATATTCTTTTGGATCAAATGGGAAAGGGTAAGCAACTTGAAGGTTTTTCTGTTTTGTGATTTAATCAGATGAGTTGCTGGGAAATAATAGTGAAATATGCTGTCTCCAGTTAAAGCACCCCAATATATTTCCTCTCTCTCCTTCCATTTTCTTTCCTTCAGAGACTCTGCTCATTATTACTGTTACTAGTTATTGATATGTGCTTTGTTTCTATTAAAGCTTATTAAAAAAAGCAATATTAATATTATTTGCTTAATGTGTATGTTCACTTGCAGCCTTTCAAGGGTTATTTTTATCGAACTAGAAATATTTTCTTAAAATGGCAGTAACATGCTTTTGGGGGAAGGAGTTTGGTTTAATTTTAAATTGTGTGGAGATTTTAAGTACAAAATTTTAAAATATAACTGCCTTGAAGTGGAAATTTTGAAGCCAAATTTAGGCTTGATAAATGTGTGTATATCTCTCTCTATTCATAGTTTTCTCTATTTCTGTAAAAACTGTCAGTGTTTTTGAGGATACAGTCACAATTTATGGCTCAGAGGCAAGAGAGAAGCCTATATGCCTGAGAAAATGATTGATTGTCAATTAAAACACTTATCCCTGGAAACTTAAAATTAACATCAGTGGAAATTGAATCTTTAAGCCTTGCCAAAATCTTGTTTCATAATATGTCAAAACTCCATCAGTGAAATGTGACTTTCTCCATAAAAGCCTGCTACAGCTGATGCTTTTTACAGTGGGTGCCATTGCCCTGAAGCTGATGGCTGGAAGCCACTGCTTTGACCTGGAGTTTGGGTTATAAATTTTGTAGCCCTTCCTTGTCTTCAAACCTGGACAGAGATCCTCCCTCCTTCCCTCTCTCCCTCTTTTATAAACCCCTCTAGCTTGCGATAGATCATGGCTATGAAACCAGTATCTCTTGATCATAATGGGAAATGCATAGTTCAAAAACTGGTTTGTATCAGCAAAAAGTAAGATGAAGAAATTGCTTCCTAAATGTTTGCCATCGTAACGGCAGTGACCGATTGTTGTGTGCATGCTTCCCTTACGAGGCTGGTTGCAGCTGCTGTGCTTCTGTATTGTAGATGTGCCAAGTGTATAGCCAGTGTGTGAAGCGCGGGGAGGATCTATGGAGCAGAACCTTCAAGTGCCTTTGTAGGAGCTGGCTGGCTGCCCTAGACCAGAGCACTGGGCTCCACTTACACTAAAGTGGTGCAGCAAACAGACCCCTCCATGGGAATCTTCTCTTTATACCCTGATCTAAATGACAGAATTGTTAAGTTCAAATGACCCAAATATGCCTTATAAAAAGAAGGTGGTACCTTGAATCTGCATCAGAAAATTGCGATGGCAAGAATGTACTGTTGAATGCACATTGCACTGAAATTTCTTCATATATAGCAAAATTGTCAGTTACTTCTGGCACTTGAAGAAATAAAAGAACAAGGAATGGGTGGGAGGTCTGTTCACTTCTGCTGCTGCATCCTCAAATAATGTACTGATTTGTCAAAAAGATGGTGTAGTAAGTGTGTCATATAGCCACTGTGAGCGGGGAAATAACCCCATGTTGTGTTGCTTTTCTAGCTGTTCATATTATCTAGTCATTAATCATGTCTGCATGCAATGTGGCATTGTTAGCCATTGCTCCCTCTCTCTCCTAGGCTGACAGGATTTCCATCTACCCTTTCAATGAATTTATTGCTGCCTTCCAACTTGCCGCTTCCCTCTTTCTTTGTGGAGCCTAGAATCATTTAAAAAAGTAAATTCACTGGAAGCCTTAAATAAAGCTTATTTTACTTAAGTCTACATATCAACATTTAGAATGATGGTGAAGAGAGTCATGATAGTCGAGAGTCATCTCATTGTTATAAATTCAAAGATTATCAAAGGGAAAGAACAGAAGTGGAATAACTCACTCTTCATTTTACTCTTACTGTGGAAATAAAAATGTGAAACACTTAGTAATATGTACAAATTTTATGGATAGTGGACTTCAAATCAAAGCATTTTGCATGTTAATGCAAATGTGCACCTGTATCTGAAGAGAGGAAAGGTTAAAGGCCTCTTAATCAAAATGTGTTGCAGTTAATCTAACAGTATTTTATATGATCATTTCAGAGGGACTTTCTGCAGTGGATATAAAAAGTGTGATGGAGAAAATACTGTCGGGGTGGAAAGATGTAGTTCAACATCTGGAAGAAGTGGCCAGAAAGATAAAGTACCAGGAAGATATAAATGCTTATTTTAAGGAAATGAGTGAGCTTGAGAAGACTGTGATTGAGAAGGATGGCTGGCTTAAAAATGATGCTTCTTCACCATCCCAGCCCTCAGCAGTCCTGAAAGACTTATGTCAGGTAAGTTGGGCAAAACTTTTTAATTTTGATTGGAAGCTGTTAGGAGCACAGAATATCCCAGAGGAACTTAGCCTAGTCAATAAGGCAACTCAAAATTTCTGAGGCATACAGGGCACCCAATTTGACTGGAAGATTTCGGTTCCTGTGTCATGGAAGTACTTTAATGTTGTTGCACTAGTAATGTGGAGTAGCTGTGCTGCAGTAGCTTACTAAAATCTTTGTGTTAAAAAGGCAAGTGTGAGATTTGGTTTTGTTTTTAATCTTTCACAGCAGGAGTTAACTCATCTTGTAAGCCTCAGTCCACGGTTGGAACACCTGAAAGCCACCTGCAAGGCACTCACCTCTCAGCCCATGCCTCCAAACTTCATTCAGGAGAGCTTGAACGGTTTTATTGATCACTTCAAGTTGACTCATCAGAAACTAGAGGAACGTCACCAGCAGTTGAAGAAAGGTAAATAAAATGTATTTTTCTTTAACATAGACCTCCAGATACTTGTGTTCTGATTTTTTTGTTGTTGTTTTGAGCCGATTTAAAAACTCGCTGACTTCTGCTAGTTTTCCTACTGATTCTGGGAGGCTTTGCGTCAGGCTGACAAAATCTTTTTATTCACCTGGAAGAATATTTGTACAACCTCTTCTGTGCCCACTACAAAATATATCATTCCATGGTGTTAAAAGTGATTATGCAAGGATGCAACATTCCTGAAACTACATTTAAGGAATTAGCAAAACATATTTAAGGTGGATAACATAGTTTGAAAAACTGTGTGTCTCTGGCACTTACAGAAATAATACTACCGTGGAAGATTAAGAGAACCTTGTCAAATTGAAGTGCGCATGTGAAATTTATTCTTTTTCATAGCTTTGTTGAGCATGTTAGTCATACATAATTCCTTTTGGAAATTTCATCTTTGAAGTGGCTTGCTTTTCAGGCACTTTCTACTTGGATTTTTGTTGCGTTAAAAATTTTATTATGTGCATTCAAACCAGCCATGCTGGCTTCTAAAGGATTTTAAATGTAGTGCACAAAATGTGTAGCTCTGTTAATATTTTACAGCTGAATAGCAACAGCACAGACCTATAAGGAGATTCTTTTCCTTAGTTTTCATTTTGTTTCTGAGGAATTGAAGGACGTGTTTTGCTAATGGCCACCAATGGAAGAGCATTAACACTTTACTCTGTGTGTAATAAAAATAGGCTCAATTACTAAATTGTTAGGCCATCTCTATAATGTGTTACACAAGGACTGCATGTTTGGATTATATCCATGCAGAAAACTGTATGAATACCATATCTGTCTGCCACACTCAAATTACAGGGTAAGCTTTCATTCTTACTGTGAGGAATTACTATTTTATGACTGTTCTGAGTTAATGTACTTTTGAATAATTTTGTTGGTATTGTGTATTTTTGTAACTATTACAGGATGTGACAAAAATACCCCTTATTTTTTCATTCCACACACCACTTGAGGTGCTATCAGTATATTTGAACCAGTTGTTACTTGGTATATTATAGTATCTTAAATTTGTATTTGTGTATTTTTTTTTGAATGATAATTTCCCTACAGATTGTGTATTGCTAAAGAACAGAGGGAAATGTCAGTTTAGGGCTTCAGTTGTTTATTTACAGCATAGTTTGACTTGCTGTAAGGGAAAAGAACTTCCATAGACACATAACTGGGAAAAACAACTGGTGGTGGCACTTGAGCATTTGCGAACTTGGCAGGCTTTGACTGACAGAAGTCCAGCTCTTTCATGGCTCTTCTTTGAGCCTCTGAAAATTCCCTTATAGAGTGCTACTCAGTACCATCTCTACAGGCATTTTTTATAGAAATTGTGACTTAATTTTTTTTTCAATGGGAGGCTATTTTAACTACTTTCTTCTCCTTCAGGATTTGCTGTAGTTTAGTGACAGTGCACACATTTGCTTTTTATAGAATTATTTTTTTTATTTTTCCTTTAAATGGATCCTGGCTTTTTTTGAAGAGGAAGCTAGATAATTCTGATTCTCTGTAGAAACATTGACTCATTCCTTAGTTATAAATGGTGTGACAGTTGTGACAGTATGCTGTTCAAAAGCTACCTGGTGAGTCAGAATAAGGCTTAGATTAATTTTTCACTTGTGGCAGTAACAAAATTGCTTAGGAATCCAAGGCCAGAGAATGTGCATACCACAGGATGGGTCTTACAGCCAAAATCCTGTTCACTGCAGTTTTTGAAGTCTGACGTTTTCATTCTCAAGTGCCAGAGTGAGGTGCTGCCTCCTGCCTGGGATTCCACAAAGGGCTGGCTCGAGCAAAGTCTGAGATGCAGTCAAAGATTGCAAGCAGATACTCCATCCAAACTTTAATTCTGTTTTCAGTCTTCTCAGATAGTGTCTCTGTTCTGGCAATAGGCTGAAAGCTGCCATTTTTATACATACTTTTTTGTGTGTGTGTGTGTGTGTATATTTGAAAAAAAACCCCTCAAGCTCTACTACTACACTAACACGTTTTATGTATGTGTGTTTATATATATAGAAAAAAATACTAGCTTATTTAGTTACTATATGTAGTGTATATATTTAACTTTATATGTAATATATGGCTATTATAGCTGTTATACTTTATGTTCTATATATAGTAGGTGTGTGTGTGTTTGCATATAAATATTAGATACATCTGAAACTTATTTTAAAATGAAAAATACTAAAATGTGGGAATTTGGGAAATTGGTATGCAAAACCCCAAGTATTATTACTGATTCCACACCATAGGTGCTTATGTGTATAAAAAAAAAAAAATCCAAAAATGGGATTGAGTTTAAATCTTTTTTTTGGGGGGGAGGGGTTGTAATCATATTTATTATTCTATATAATGCATCTTTTTATATACATACACACATTTAGTATTTTTTTGAAGGAAAAAACACTGCCATCAGCAGAAGTGTGTTTTAGCTCTTGGAAGGTCTCAGCAGGATTCAGTGTACAAGTATATCTCACATGATACTGTTTCTAAATATTCCTGATAACTTCGTTTATGTTGACATAGCTCATAATCTGGGTCTCATGTCTACTTCCTTACCTTGCATTTTGTTCCATTACTCCTTTTATGACACCAGAGACGGAGAGGCAGCCGAGCCAGGCCTACGTGGACTCCCTGCAGCGGCTGAAGGACACGCTGAGCGAGCTGGAGCGCAAGCAGCTGTCTGTCGCCAGTGGGCTGAGCGACCCCAGTAAGGCTGAGAAGGCCCTGCAGCAGGCAAAGGTAACTCACTGAAGTGAGGAAGCTGCTTATTCAACTGTTGTCATCCTCCTTTCTCCTGCCTTGTTTTCCAGTGGGGTAACCAAAACATTACTCAGAAGGAAGTCGATCAGGGAGTGGTGTGTGGAAGTGGCCTCTGGGGATTGCTTGCTGAAAGCCGGGTCACCGCAGGCTGCTGAGCGACGTGTCTGGGCCAGGGCTGGGTATTTCCGAGCCTGCAGACTTCATGGCTTCTCTTGCTGCCGGTGTCAGGAGACAAGGCTGAGAAAGCTGGGACTGTTCGGCTGGGGGAAGAGGAGGCTCTGAGGGATCTTCGCTGAAGTGCTGCAGCACCTCAGACCACCTTGGTGGCCTCCTCACCAGCGTGCCCATGTCTCTCTTGTGCTGAGGAGCCCCAAAATGGATGTCAGGGCCTCAAGAGCATTGCCCTCCTAGGACCTTGCTTGGATCAGGTTGGTGACCTGATCCAGGGTCAGCTCCTTTGCTGCTGAGTGCAGCTGTGAGGAAAGCCAGGGGCTGGGGCCTGCCCTTCCCTCCCTCTGGAGCCGCCTTTCAGCTCTTCTTGCCTGAGCTGCACTGCAGCTGCCTGGCAGCCTTGCCTGTGGCTGGCCCACTCGGGCTTGCTGTCCTGAGGAGGCCATGTCCCTGCCTGGCGGCCGTGCGGGCTCCCTGACCCTGCCTCTGCCCTTCCACTGAGGCCGTGGTGTGCAGGCTTGTAATCCTCTCCTCCGAGCGGTGCGTATAGCCGACTCAGATGTGGCGTGCCTGCCTGCTTAAACTTTTTCTGAGGTTCAGCTGGTTAACGAACCCATCCTGTTTCATCCTGCTTGGTGGTTATGAGAGGGTAACTGTACTTCTCTGGCCTCCAGATTGCCTTTCCAAGGGAAACAGTGCTTGCAAGCCATAAAGGTAATTGCTGCACAAATTCTGTCCAGTAGAAACAGCATTTTGGTTCCTATTATGAGCCTATAAAGTAGGGGAGAATCTGTGCATGACAGTTCCGTTGTAAGTATCAGTTACTGGGGCAGGGCTGGAGCGAGGGGAGAGAATTGTGCATCTCCAGCACTATTTTTTTTTTTCTTAAAAAAACATGGAAAAATACTTCCGTGCCTCCTCCACTATCCCGTATTGCTTTTCTGCTTACTTCAGAAACATGTATTTTTCCATGTATGGTGGCATAAGAGGGCTGCAGGTGAGACTGGTGGAGCTCTTGAACTCTACTTGCTGGGTGGAGAGAGGCTGTGTCTGTCTTTATATGCTTCT
This sequence comes from Phaethon aethereus, assembly GCF_964289735.1. Lineage (NCBI taxonomy): Eukaryota > Metazoa > Chordata > Aves > Phaethontiformes > Phaethontidae > Phaethon > Phaethon aethereus. The sequence goes on along the minus strand of NC_138576.1, from coordinate 76,207,307 downwards.
CTATTCAGCAGAGTGATCAAATGAGTATTTTTAAAAGCCCAGTAAACAGGGATGTTAGTGCTTTGTTTTTTTGAACTAGCAGATTAAAAACAGTTCTGAGTTCTTTGGTTTTCTTTTTAATGCTGCTTCTGTATTGTTTAAGGTTGGCAGAGATTTTCTTGTCCGTACACTGGCTGAATTGCAATTGTGTTTAGCCTTTGAAGGCTTGTCTTTTCCCACTTCTGCCTGAATCCCTCCTCCCCATTTTCCTTGGAGACTAATTAATCTGAAAGGCTGTATGGTGCCAGTGTGGGAGCTTTAAAGAGTGAGATGGGAGCAAACTGTAGAAGATGAGCTGCTTGTGGACCTGGGATTGTTCAGCACCTTCTGCAGTGTCGCAGGCACGGATAAGTGCTTCAGGCATAGACCCAAGCCAGGGACTGACTCAGTCTGTGGCCCATTGCACAGAAAGATCTTGTTTGCAGAAAGATACATCCCTCTTCCCAGTCTCATTGCTACCTCACGACCAATCTTTTTAGAGGAAATGGTACACTTTATCCTGTTTCTTTCTTGTAAATACGAAGTAATTGAGAACATAAACATATCGAAAAGATTCTTCCTTCAATAAAATACAGTAAAATATACGTGCACACATCCCACATGTACACATTAAATGTATATACTACTGAAGTGAAATTAATGAAATTAGTAATGGTTTCATGTGTTCATTCCAAATTTCTTTGTTAAACAAATTTTAAGAAGAATAACCAAAATGACCAGGTTAATGAAGTGGCAGCGTTTTTCATCTCTTGGCTTATACATTCAGCTGTTCTTTTTTCCTTGTAGCTATTTCAGCCCAAGTGACTCTTCATATCAGCAATGCCATAGTGAATATATTCAGATTGTATCCTCCCTGTATTCCAGCTGCAAGAATAGCTTTCAAAACTTGAGCATCAGAAGCTTTCATTGCATCTAGATGTTAAAATAATTTTACTTTACAAAACTCAGAAGGATGCACTCAGCCTGTTTGTGTGGGCTTTATTGTTTGTTTTCTTCAAAAAACCGCCAACATAAAATATGTGGAGGGAATGAAAAAACTGAGATCCTGGTATGTCTACATTGCAGTTTCTTTTGTGACTGCAGGATAGTGTAACCATTGTTTTGCTAACTTGAGTGCCAGTACCGCGTGGCACAGGAGGGGCGTAGGTGCCGTTTAGCTACGTGGCCAAGTTTTACAGCCCATTCTGTAATCTCTGCTACTGCACCAGTAGAGCAGCTGAATGTTTTGCTGCTTAAAAGGCTGGACATCTCTGCTGCAATAACTGCAGTAACTGGACTATCACACTTTACTGAATCTGTGCTCTGCACAAGAAAACCTTTGGTGTACTTGCACTTGTATGTAAGTGTGTACCTTTTTATATGGCTAATACTGGAAGCAGACAATTTTTTTTCTTTTTTCTTTTCTTTTCTCTCTTCCCTCCCCCCCCCCCTCTGCCGTAGACGGTTTGTGAGACCCTGGAAGCCCAGAAGCCCAGGGTAGATAAACTTGCTGAAGAGACAAAGGCTTTGGAGAAACATGCTTCTTCAGAAATAAAAAAGGTCTACATGCAAGAGTTCAAGCATGTGCAGGGACACTGGGACAAGTTAAAGCTCAAGATTTCCAAAGATGTTAAACTACTGGAGGAAATTACATCCAAGTTGAGAATATTTGAGGTAAAATGAAAGTATTTTTTTGTTATGTAACTTGGTGGTTTGAGAGCCCTTTCTTTCTCTGTGTTCCTGCAGGAGTCCAGATGATACTGATTGAGATGTGGAATGTTGATGGGCCACTAGCCTGGCCGAGGCTGGAAGCATATACCGTGTATTTGTAGCAGCATAGCAAAGGACTTTTAACATGCTCAGGATATTACTTTATCTTCTAATAGAATTACTTTTCACTTAATATTAGCATTCCTTTTCTTTAAATGTCAGGAGCAAAGGTTACGCTGAATTCAAGGGTATGTCAGCTGTGCTGTTGAAGGCTTGATCCCACCAGAGGCAGAGTGCCCTCTATTGTGGTTGGTGTCAGATGCCCAATGCTGCACTGGTTTGACATCTAAAATTGAAATTCCATACCTGCTACAGTAAAACCTGCTCCTTCAAGTGGCGTTTCTGTCGACAGTAATAAAGAATTAGTACAGCCTGTTAAAAAAGGAAGTAAAGAAAATGCTTGGGTATAGTGAGTTCTCCAGTTCCAACAGATGGCCTGTGAAGTGTCAGGAATGAGAGTTAAAGAATTAAGATTAATCAGCACTCTTTTTTTTTATATATATACATACATGTGTGTATATATATGCACACCCACACATATGAAATCCTGCATGACAGAAAATCCCAATGTTTTAAAAATGAAGGGATTAAAAGCAAGGGTATTTAAAGGGTATTTAGATGTTTAACCCATTGATAAAGAGGGGAGAGATAAGTGCTTAAGTAACTTAGCTGAGGTTGACTCAGTATTTACTGGTTAGATTCATTTCTTTGTGTTTGCTTTAAGTCCCGTCTCTAGACTATTTATATTCCTCTAGGGAGAGGAAAAAAAATAATGAAAACTAAATATATTATGATTTAGCCCATACCAATATTATTGTGACCCAAAAGTTAAATAGGCACTAGCTATTCTTCAGTATCAGCTTGAAAGTATAAGCTGGTCAGAGCAGTATAAAAGCCCAAATATAGAGCCTTTTTTTTTTCCCCAAAAAAAATGTTTAACTAGACTTTAAATAAGTTTCATATTATCTTCATTTTCATATTATATTTTAAACTGCAAAAACCCAGAAGATGCTTTTAGAGATTCTCTGTCTCTTGGCATGAAGGCACATGTGCATTAGCTAACAGAAATCCTTATTTTTACATGCATTAAACATTTTAATATGTGGGATTGTTTACTTTCTTTTCCATTTAACAGAGTATGTATCACACGGTTTATAAACATAAGCAATTTGCTGCATGCACCCTCTTCAGAACAGTGGTGCCATGCATGCACACCACCAATTTTCCCCAAAAGTTTCTTTCAATCTTGCTCTCTCCTCCCTGTGAAGCAGAAAACTGTTCTTTTATTTGATAGTGGATTTAAATTTCAAACTAAGTGGTTTTTGGTTTTGTGGTGTTTTTGGGGGTTTTTTTTTTGTTTGTTGTTTTTTTATTTTAAGCCAGATAGCATCTTTAATGACTACTGAAGTACAGACACGTGTTTAAACTGAAACTTAGTAAGGCCAGGTAATTGACTTGCATGATGTTGCAGTGAAAGTTGGGTAGACAATGGCTGATTATGGTTCAGAAGTAGTAAAAGCTTCAAGTCTCTTTTTTTTTTTTTGAACTGCAAACCTGGACAAAGTCTTCGTAGGGGTAACAGATTGCTCTTAATTGACTTTTAGTTACAGAGTGCACACCCATGCTCTCATGAAAACTTTTACCTTGTGAAAAAGGCTGGATGGAAAAATTTGCTCCTGCTCATAAAGTGTTATTCACTAATTATTTGTTTCAGGACTTGAGCTGCTCCTAGCAGTGTGTGTGTGGGATGTGTGAGTATGAATAGCATAGGTATGGTAGTCCAGTCTAGGCTAGTGAACTTGTAAATGGAAGCCACAAACCGACCTATGAGTAGGAGGAGGAATTGCAGGTTTTCAGAGGAAAAAGGTGTATTTCTTGTGTATAACACTTTTGTGTAATATTGTTACCTGAAGCATAAAGATAAAGCTGTCCCTGCCCCGTCCTAAAAAACATGTTCAGGAATGTGTGTACTTGTGCACCTACATTTGAAAGAGTTTCTACTTTTAGTCTGGTTCCTTCAAACCCATCCTTCCGTAGCTACTTGCAGCAGCCTGAGGGATGAGGTGGGGCTGTGGAGGAGCTGATGCTGCTGGTCAGCAGGAGCTGACTGCCCAAAGTGACCTGGCTTGTACAGGAGCCTAAAAGAAATTAACTTCTATTGCTTAGCCAAACCCTTGGTGATTACTTTCCAGCAACCATTTCCTCATTTATTTTTCTCCTGACTTTGACCTAAATGTACAATATCCCACTATGTCTCATTCTCTTCCCTTCCCTCTCTTTCTGGTTACACTTACCAGTTATTTAGCATGACAGAGTAAATATTCTGCATGTAAGCCTGTCTCAAAGTCTGTTGTGCAACAGCTTTCTGTCTTCAAATGATTGCAGCTTTCCAGTTGCCTTGATTATCTGTAGCTATGCTGAGCAAGACCTACTTACCTCATCAGTTTTAGCAGCATTTTTTTTCTCCCTTAATTTCTTGTAAGTGCAGAACTTTTATTTTTCTGCACTTGAATCATGTTCGGCTGAGTGGTCAGTACATGCACCTACTTCCCTAAATCACAGCTTTAACGGGGTGAGGAATGGCTCTTGAAAACTGAAATTCTTTTTCATGTTTAACTGAGAGTAGAGTACATGTGTGCAGCATTAGCATGGGAGGTTTTGATTTAGTAATCAATTATTCAGTTTTTTCAGCCAAAGGTGAAGTGCCCTGTTCTCCACAGCTGTCCAAAGTGATGTTGGTATCACCACATGTATGAAACACTCATGAAAGGTGTGGATTTTTATGCCTGTGGGAATTTTGAAGAGCTATGGGAGAGCGCAGCATTGAAGCCACGTGCTGTTGTATAGATCTGAGAACAGAATATTGTCCGAAGTGAGATGTTAAAAACTTTCCTGTTGTCTTAAAAAGAAGTACAGAAGCTGAAAAAGATATTAAAGCAAAAGAAACAACAGAAATAATTATTAAATAATTGAAAATGGAAGAAATACGTAGTGGTGCTATCTGTAGAAATATAGGGCTTACAGTGGTGTGATTTTCTCATGAACTGAGTTTTTAAGTACACAGTTCCTGTGTTTTCTAAATGTTTCATGAGGCTGTCAGTGGATGGACAGTCGTGTATGTATATTCTCTGATTTTTCCTTTTGAAGGTACTAATCTATAAAGAGATTTTTGTAGTCTAGCACTGTATGCATAAAAATGAGAATGTGGAGCAAGTTGAATAAAAATGTTGTGTCTGGCATTGTCCAGGTCAGGATGGAAATTGCACTGAAAGAAAGATTGATTGGGAGACTGGGTATATGGTCCTGGTGCAGACACTGAATGGGTCAGTACTAGAGACGTGATACCAGAGACACAAGATTAGTTTGGAGAATGGCTGGGCAGTATCTCCTTGGTTAAGAGAGGAGACGAAGTGTCTGGCTATTAAAGGAAAAAAAAATAATTTAAAAGTGGTGAGGTAAAGAAAAAAAAAAGAGTAAGTGAATGGCAACCCTTGGAGAGCATGCATTCGTGTGCAACTACACTCAACTGTTGGATTATTTTTAATGTTTAATCTTTTTTTCCTAATTCATCTTTAAAAACTGGCATTTCCCAAAACAGCACTCCCCATATTTAGGTTTTTGAAAAGAAACTGAACATAAGTATTTGTCCTGGTTTCAGCCAGGGTAGAGTTAATTTTCTTCATAGAAGCTAGCGTGAGGCTATGTTTTGGATCTGGGATGAAAAAATGTTGATAAGGTGCTGATGTTTTGAGTTGTTGCTAAGTACTCAAGGACAGTCCAGCTTCTCATGCTGGCCTGCAGTGAGCAGGCTGGGGGTGCACGGGAAGCTGGGAGGGGACACAGCTGGGACAGCTGACCCAGGCTGGCCAAAGAGATATTCCATACCGTATAACGTCATGCTCGGTATACAAAGCTGGGACGAAGAAGGAGGAAGGGGTGGAGGGACGTTCGGAGTGATGGCATCTGTCTTCCCAAGAAACCATTACGCGTGATAGAGCCCTACTTCCCTGGAGATGGCTGAACACCTGCCTGCCCATGGGGAGTGGTGAACAAATTCCTTGTTTTGCTTTGCTTGCGTGCACGGCTTTTGCTTTACTTATTAAACTGTCTTTATCTCAAACCATGAGTTTCCTCACTTTTACTCTTCCAATTCTCTCCCCCGTGCCACCGTGGGGGAGTGAGCGAGCGGCTGCGTGGTGCGTAGTTGCTGGCTGGGGCTAAACCATGACAGTATTCTCATTTTAACAGCCAACAGACAGGTGAACAGTGCTTAAAATGTCCTTGTTAGTCTGATGAGCACGTCAGTGGCAGATCTGCCTCTGGGTTCTGCTGTTCAGGTGGCCCTTCTTTGATTTGTGTATCAGAGGCTCCCCAAAAATGACAACACATGCATTAGTGACACGACCTGTGTTTTACCGTGAGACTGTCCGTAATAGTTGTGTGACGGGAAAAGTAGACAAGGCTCATTGTATCAGTTTTGCATCTGGTATTTTCTAGAAGAAAATTTCTGTATCTTGTACACTCTGTTATCATACCTCTAAATAATGTGTGGCTTGCTGTGTCTTTGATTATGTATCACCCTCAGTTCTTTTAAATCTACTGCCTGGCTGTACATCATGTGGTTTTTCTAGGAGTGAACAAGTTAAAATTCAGCACATTTGATCATTGTTCCTGCCTGGAATAAATTTTAGAACTGATCCAGTGTTTTGGTTCATGTCTAAAAATTGTGAACTCTTGTACATCAACAACCTACACTGGCTATTTGTCCATTGGTAATTATTTACCTGCACAGTGCAGGAGCATTTACTTCATTAAACTTCTTTAGACTTGGCTTGTGATTCATCAAGTTATTTAAATGTGTGCCTAACTTTGTGAGTAATCCCATTTAATTCACTTCAGCTACTTAAGTAAGTAGCTTACTGTAAGCAAGCTAAATTAGTTATATGCTAAAATGCATTGTCAAATAGCAGCCTTTATAAATATATATTTTTTACATTAAGCCATGGTTCACTGTTAAGCTGTTTTTTCAAAAATTATTTTCAGACTAATCAGCTGCAGGAAATTCCCCCAAAATGGAAAAGGAATGAAAAAAATGTCATGAATTTGGCCTCTAATGGTAGCATTTGCCTAAAAATGAACTTGATCTTAGTCTAATGAGTTTTCATTAGTGCACACGTTTTTTTTTTGAGAAGCCATGTGTAATGTATGGATCTTGAAAAAACTGTTATTGCAAGGTTTTCAGGGAAACAAAGTGTGTGCTTTCTTCGTCTGTGACTTGCAGATAGAAGGTGAAGCTGATGAGTTTTGACTCTGCTTCTCAATTACAGCGCTCTGTGATGACAATTGTGTCAGAATACAAAGATGCCATCTATTAAAAAACACACAACCAAACAGTCAAAAAATGTTCATTAAAACAGTCCAACTATATTATTAAAAAATGACAATCCCATAACTCAGTTGAACCAGGACAAAGAAAAACTTTCTCCCTGCTCTAAGTTTGTGGTGGTTTTGTTTGTAAGGGAGATTGAGAACATCCACAATTGCATGGGAAGGAGATGACAACGCTCCTGTCTCCCTCCTCACCTACCTCATTGCAGGATATAAGGCAACTTCAAATGTTAGGTCAGATAATGCTGTAATTGTGTATCTATTTACTTTCCCCGCCCTATGCTTTACTCTAGTGAGTACATTAGCTGCTATTGGCCTCAAACAGCTAGATTTTTCGTTTAGTGGTTAGTCTAATCCTCTGTGGTATTTTCCTTTTATGCCTGTTTCTCTGTAAGGCAAATGGCTTTCTCAGCATAGCTTCTACCTGTCAAGTATGTTTAGCATTATCCCTTCTTTTCCCCACATATATTTCTATAGGGCCCTCTCTTTTCCTTGGAGTGAAATATGTCTCTCTAATAAGTGTGGTAGCAGCAGTCGTACGTGGTTTCCGTCATCAGGAAAATGCAATTCCCAGCCTTCATCCAGTTCCTTCATGTGAAGGGTAACATCATACTTCTTGAAGCCATGCTTGCCTCCTTAGTTGATCCTGTGTTTCTGTGTGATAGATAGCCTGGAGCAGCACAGTGTCAATTAAACTATGCTGTGGCATGGATGGGAGAATATCGTTATTGTGAATTTGATTTTCATATAAATTTGAGAACAGAGAAATTGCGGAAAAAACTAACCAAACAATCAAGCCCCAAAATTAAACCAAAGGTGGTCTGATTCAAGATCAAGGCAATGCTAGCAGCTTGTAGAATATTCTTTTGACGCTTCTGGAAGTTGAAATGCAACAGCCATACATTCTTTATCATGATCGTGTATAAACTCTTCATTACTATATTTGATTTAGGCTGATTCAAAAATTGTTCAGAAGTGGATGGATGGTGTGAAGGACTTCTTAATGACAGAAAAGGCTCTTCAAGGAGATACTGAAGGACTTCAAAGACAACTTGACCAGTGCACAGTAAGTTTTGTTCTGTTAAGGAATCTTTTGAAATAATTATTAGCATCTCTCTATTAATTTTGCTTGTTTTATTAAATATTGTCCATGGCATATTCCATAAAGCCTGACAGAAAAATTGTCTTATCTTGCTTCAGGGCACATTTTAATTGGTTCCTTGTGTGTAGCTGTAACACTTTGTGCTTTTCAAAGGTCTTCACCATATTTGTAAATACTTATGTACAAGTTGATATTATTTCCTCTGAAAATATTTTTGTATTTTTCCTAGTTTTGTGATTAGGGAATTGAATCTGTGAGTGAAAAGCGCTTTCTGCAATAAACTCATAAGGGCAATAAAAATAACAAACAAATAAGTCTGAAGCTCCTAGGATTTAGGAATTTTATGCATCTCAGAAGTAACATTCCTCCCTAGCTAGTGGCACATAATGATCACAAATAAGTAGCAGTACTTCTTACAGTTGGTAATTACAGTGTATCTTCAAATGTTTGTTTCTGGGGAAAGAATACAAGTCTGAGGTATGCCAGAAACATCAGGATATTTAGTGCACATAATCTTCAAATGTGTTGTTCTAGTGTCGACATTGGGCATGTGAGAATGTTTGTGCTGTACATGGCAAAGCTGTATTTTGTTTTTTAGTTGTGTAATTCTGATGTTTTGGGCCACTGAAAGATTGTTTTAAACAGTCTGGTATTGAACACAGCATCAATCCGCTTTCTTATTAAATTTTCTCTGGAATAATTAAAAATTACAAAATTATTGGTATCCTATAAATTTGTGTAATGTCTTGCTAAAGAACATGTATTTTCTCTGACATGTGCTCAGATGTTTGTCAATGAAATGGAAACAATTGAACCATCACTGAAAGAGATGAAAGAAGTAGAGTCTGCTTTAAGAGCTCAGCCTATTGCAAGCATAAATACTTGGGCAAAGTCTAGGCTAGTAGACTGCCAGACTCAGTGGGAGAAACTGAGCAAGCAGGTGAGTGCTCCATACGTTGTTAGTGCTTGCGTGTTACTGCAGCTGGCTGTTTGGTTGTGTGGCATTGGTAGGATGGTGAAGAGGTGAAGCAGTGAAACAGTGGGATGAGTGAGTTTTACTTGTTCCGCTGTCAAAGTAGCTGAAATCCAGCTTGGCCCAGTGAATCCTTCGGAAGTGCAAATATGTTAGGGGATACCTCTGCAACAGCAGTTGTTGTACTTCTCAGTACTTAACTGGAAGGAGCACAGTGACTAAAAATTAATTTGTTCAGTTTGCCTCATGCTGCTCTTTCTGGGGTGGGCAGGAGGGAAGTCTGAGCTATTGTTCTGTTGTTGCTGAAATCTGGAATATTATTCTGGCCCTGTGTAATTTCTGCCTGCTTCCAAGCAGCTTTAAAAAACAAATGACTATAAATACACTACCACTTCAGTCTGGTGTATTTGGTTTTTTCTTTTGGGTGGAAGCTTTCTCCTGTCTGTAGAAACATACTTCTTTAGTTGCCATGCCTGGCAAGGATTTGTGTTGGAGAACCTTGCTGTTGATTCAGAATCCAGATTGCCTGGGCTGTGGAAAGTGAGGCCTGAAGGGTGTTTTAGTGCTCAGTATAAAGATATACCTAACTATATGATACTTGCGATCAGAAGAGTTTTTTTTTTTCTCCGTCTGACTTTTTCCAGGGATTGTTACCAGTTTACATGCAATGAGGAAAAAAAGGTCTTTTTCGTCCTTCCCTCACCTCTGGATTTTGTTGATCTGCTAAAAAGAGTTCATGTGTGCGTGTAGGTCTCTGAAAGTCTTTTGTTAATTAAAAAGGGCTGAAAATGTTTTGGTGGTAAAATGCTTTCATAAAGACTTGTGGCTTTTAACATATAAGAGGACATTTAAGTAAAAAAACACTGTTTCTTTCCCACCTTGGATTCTAGATCATTAGTCAGAAAAATCGCCTGTCTGAAAGTCAGGAAAAGGCTGTAAATCTGAAGAAAGATTTGGCAGAGATGCAGGAATGGATGACCCAAGCTGAAGAAGAATATTTGGAGAAAGATTTTGAATACAAGTCCCCTGAAGAGCTAGAGAATGCGGTGGAGGAAATGAAGGTCAGGAATACTAGGTCATTAAAGAGACCTGATTAAAGAGAAACAAAACTTAATGGCTTTGGGGGTTGACCTTTTGTGGAATTATTATCTATGTGGAAAGGAGCTCAGGTCATGGCAATACTGGTGGTATTTTTCAGCTTTGCTTTGTGGAATTTTTGTTTTTAAAGCACAAACTGCAAAACAGATGTTCTATTTGGCCATGCAGGATAGGGATTTCATAATGAATAGCAGCTTGCCCAGCTGTTGAGCCAGGCTTGCTATGTATAGCATATTAAATACTAAGAATATGGAATCTTATTGCAGGAGACAAAACTTGAGAAAGAAGGAAAAGGTGATACTATACCTGCCTAAATTAGCAGTTGTGAAAACTTATTCTTCTTCAGCTTCTAGCTGAAGGCTTCTAGCTGTTGGGCCTCAGTTTCTGGTCCCCTAGATACAGTAACTCAACAGTTAGAAAGGCACTTTAAAACAGTTTTGTTGTAAGGTTATCTCGTGTTCCTCATCTGTTGCAAACAGTGATGCCGGTCCCTGCTTCTCTAATTTTGGGACTGGAGGCCAAAAAAATGGAGAGGAAGGAGCTATTTTTGTCTCATTATAAATTACCAGTTGAATAGATAATTTTCTTGGATGTATATACAGAGTAAACAATATTTGTCTCTGCTTTTAAATTGGAGTTCAGGCATATCTTCACAAATGTTTTGACTTGTATGCACATTATTTAAATTAGTATCCACCACACTTACTCAATGGAGCATAAAATAATTCTTTTTTCGCCCTTACAAGTGTTTTGACAAATCTATTTGAAGTTTTGAATTGGGTTTTTTTTTTTTTGCAGGGTCTTTCTGAAGCAGTCTTTAACAAGTGTTTTAATATATTCATGTCCTTTGATGGCATTTAAGATCACATAGTTTGACAGCTTGCTGAACACAAGCCAAGAAAAGAAAGGACCCTCTTTTCACTGGCAAATCTGAGAGACTTTGAGCACATTTACCTTTGTCAAATCCAGATTATATTATGTACTTTTAAATTTGGCAGTTATGTCAGTGAGCCAGTAAGCTTACTCTAACACTTGCATATCCTCTTTCATTTGCAGTAAGAATACTATGCTGTGACTACTTTTAGGACTGGGAAAGAACAATGTATATTTGACCAGGAGCATTTTTACATAAGGTTTTGAAAAACTTTTGAGCTTGCCTAATTCTGCTCTCATTTGAACAGAGAGTGGAACTCCTGCTGACATTTGAAGGAGCAGGTTTAAGATAAGGCTAGGTGGTTTTTGATAATCCTGCCATAAAATAATATGTTCCCCAGATTTTCCATTCTTTGTGCTTCCATTAACTGGCTTTTTTTTTATTGCCTTACATTTAGAAGATACCTCAAACAATATGTGCAACAATAATGCTGTCATGAACTAAATTCTACCATAAGGTGCAGTGCCTTATATATCAGAGGTACTTCAACTTCATAAAACTGTCCTTGAAACCTGAAAAGAAAGAGATATGAGGCAATCTCTATCTCTGGAGCCTTCTAGTTGTCTCAACAGAGACGGGCTCGGATTGGTTTGCGTGATCTGTCTTCCAGCTATCCTGCTTCCTGAATTCCGGCCAGGGCAAAAGTCAACAACTGATAATAGGAGTTCTCCAGGCTTTTGTGTTGGGAGCTGTGCTGTGCTTATGCTGTACACTTGTTATCAAGCTCCTCTGAGTGCAGTTGTGTTGAAGGAATTCTTCTGTTTGTCCTTTTTGCATGTTTCTCTAGCGTACCTAACAGCTGTTGGGAAAAGTCCCAACTTTGTAGTTGCATGTATCCCAGGTAATTACGTCATCTTTCCTGGATAACTTTGGGGGATAGTTACTGAGCTCTGGGACTCATAACGTCTGTAAATTCACCTTACCTTTTTCTCCCTGATATGCTTGTTTTTAGCAAACCTCTATTTTTTTTTCCTGGCTCATTTCTCTTTTTCATATCTTTATGTTAGCATATAAATAGCACTGAACTTAGTATTTTCTGCCTTGAGTCATGGATTTTTAACGAAAAAAACATAAATGGTAGATATGTCTGTATGTTTAATAAAACAGGATTTTTCAACACTTACTAACATAAACTGAATTCCATGCAAGTTAGTGCCATATTTTGTTGTCCTTAGACCCAAGAAAACTTTGGCAGCAATACTTCCAAGGTTAAACTGCTGATCTTTGGTTTGAGTAGTGAATAGCTGACCGTACGGCAATTGAGGGCTGATTGTGTAATACATTTCTTTGGGCAGAGGGCGAAGGAGGATGTGTTGCAGAAAGAGGTGCGGGTGAAGATTCTCAGAGACAACATCAAGATGTTAGCCGCCAAAGTGCCGTCTAGTGGTCAGGACCTGGCGACTGAACTGAACATTGTGCTGGAGAACTACCAGCTACTGTGCAATCGGATCCGGGGGAAATGCCACACTTTGGAGGTAAGAATGATAGCTCTCAGCTTAGTAAAATGGAGGCAGGTGGCACAAGAGGAATGGGGAAGGACACTGCAAATGTACACTTTTGTCACTGAATCCAGTAGCTTCAGCATAAACACATTTTGCTGTGCCTCCTTTCCGAGATTACTTTCCCTTGAGATGACATCCTTGGAATTCATAAGACACCATCTAACTTTGCTTTTATAATCTGTATTGTAATCAACACTTGTGCAAATAAGTTACTTTGTCTCATGGCTCTGTTATCCATCCAGGCGTCTTCCAAAATGACAAAAAAGCACTTCTCGGAGATTAAAGGTTGAAATACGATGTAATTAGGACATGTTGATTGTAGTTTGCGGTAGGTTTTGTATGTCCTATCTTTCAAGAGGAGTGGATGCATTTTATTACATTCTTAAATCGTTATAAGGATCTAGATGTCAGTGATAATTTTAGCATGAGTTTAGAAACTTCTATGTGTATTTTGCATACTTCTTTTTATCTTGCTGCTATAGTTGCAGATTTTTCTGTCTAGAATTTACTGTGCCATGGCATGTTTTTGAATATTTTCTACTTGCCTACTTTAGGTCAGTGTCTCAGAAACAGAATTTTAAGGTCTTCATAGGGTATATGAACTGTACCTGGCATTCTAGGCTAACTTATGTTTTTTTCTCTTGCTCCTAGGAGGTGTGGTCCTGCTGGATTGAGCTGCTTCATTATCTTGATTTAGAAACAGCTTGGCTAAACAATCTGGAAGAAAGGGTGCAAATGACAGAAAATCTGCCTGATAAGTTGGATGCTGTCAATGATGCTCTTGAGGTATTGTAGTCATTCTATCAGATTAGTAACTTTTCAGATAGCTCTGTATAAAAACCCATAAATTCTACATTTCAGTAGAATATTGAAATATGTGTTGAATATTCTGATTCTTCAGGTTAAATGAACATATTACTCTGAATCTGGAATGGGTATTTGTAAGATCCTCCACCAAAAGCTGAATTTTGCTGTGCATGATTGTGCCATAATTGGAACCATGATTGTGTGCTCTGTCCTGTCCTGTGTCAAATTGATTAATTCCTTCTAGCACTATAGTATGAAATGATGTGAATAGGTGAGAAGTGCTGTGAAGTTTAATTATCTAAAGCAAAATGACCACTGTATTTGCCTTGTGCCATCATAGATTAAACCATAACTAATTCATGCTTTTAGAGCACTCTCAAGACATATGAAGGGTAAAACTTCTGTGCATGCAGCCAGATTTCCACCTCTGAAAATGCAGTAATATTCAGTGTCTTGACCTTTAAAACTTTCTCTGCTAATTAGTCCCTGGAATCAGTCCTGCGTCATCCAGCTGATAATCGAACACAGATTCGGGAACTTGGACAGACACTGATTGATGGAGGGATTCTTGATGATATCATCAGTGAAAAATTGGAGGCTTTCAATGCCCGCTATGAGGAATTGAGTCACTTGGTAAGAATTTGGGGGCAGGGTTGAAGTAGCCTGGGTTTTTTTTTTTTCCAGCTCAGTGGTCTGAAATGATTCCTGTTAGACAGCTGAATTCATAGATGCAGGACTGCAATGCAGGAAAAGAGGAAAAACCTTCAAAATGTTGTCAGCCATTTTCTATTTAGAATAATACCCTAAGAGCAAGATGCTTGCTTTTTATTTTGTTTTGTTTTTCCCCCCTGACTTGAGTCAGGTTTTGTTTTGCACACTTGCACACCCTTTCACTGTGGGGATGCCCTGGTATTTTTCCAGGTAATTTTGACAAAAAAGCAATTTCAATCTCAAGGGGGACAGTTCAATAACTGAGGTTAATATTCTGTTCCTACTGCCGTAAATACTGGTGAGCTGCTCACTAACTGTAAAAATGAGAAACATGAATAAGTGACATGTTCATCCTTTGAAATAGGAAGAAGTCACAACGAAATAAGGAACAGGGAAAACATTCTTCTCATCCCCCATCTATTATGTTGTCCCCTTCCTTTTCTCATGCTTCAGTCTAATCTTTTCTAGATTTAATAAGTAGAGGAAGACTAGCTGTATTTCAGGTTGCATAAATCTGTAACTTGTGTTCTGTATCCTGGTAATACAGACCCCTGACAAATTGTAGGATGGGAGGTTTTTCCTGTCACTGCCAAAGTGTAGTCATAGAGGGAATTTCAGTTCATCCTCATTACAGTGAGCAACATGAATGCAGTGCCCTCAGCTGGGGGCTGTGTGCTGTCATTTAAGTTAGCATTCACTATTGTTTTTCCTGTTACAACAGTACTTTATTGCCATATAAAAACTATCTACTTTGGCAGCTGCAGTGCTGACACACTGGGCTGTTGACAACTTTCCACCTCTGTGTGTGTATATGTACGCACCCACTGGTCTGTGCATGTGTTGATAGTGGGGAATTTGTGTTCCCATACTAGTAGTGACATTTCAGAGGAACTTAAAAGTTTTACTGTTGAAGGGGGAGGCAATGGAGGGAAGGGACTGTGAACCTCTGTTTTCACACTGTAACAGAAAGACAGATTTTATTGTTTTGAAAGAAAATGTGTAAGTTTACACGTCAAACAATATTGATTTGTAGGGTATTACAAAGTCCCTGATTCCTATTGAATAACTGGTTTATGAAACTGGTATGTTTTTAACAGAATACTTTCTTCGTGAGGTGGTAAGAGAGACATCTTTTCAGTATCCTGTATGCCTAGCAGCAGAACTCTCCTATTCCACTGTTGTCAGTTACTGGTATGAATCACAGCAGGCTTCAAAAATTGCTGCCTTCTAGGGCTCGCTTTGGCTCTTTTTTAGACAGTCTTCCTGGCACAGGATTTTTCTGGGTTTCTCCCACTTTGGTTTGAGAAAGGTTAATATAATTCCTATTGACTTACTGCTCTGTCTTGTCTTGTCTTTCTGTCCCACTTAGGCAGTGAGCCGGCAGATCGCCTTGGAACAGCAGCTTCAAACCATGAGAGAAACCGACCACATGTTGCAGGTCTTGCAGGAAAACTTAGTGGAGCTGGATAGACAGCTGACATCTTACCTGACTGATAGGGTAGATGCCTTTCAGATGCCTCAGGAGGCCCAGGTATTCCAGTATAGCTTTTCACTACAAAACATTTTGAAATATCTCATGATAGTGCTCAGCCTAGACTTAGTAACTCACGAATGCTTCATTTCAGTCCTGTCCTGATGTGGTAGATGATATCTTCTGTAATCTGGATTGTTCTCCTGTTTTAAGAAGGTTGTATTGAATGACAATCTTAATGGCTTTCATTTTAGCAAGCTGCCACCAGAGCTGGAATATTCAAAATAAACCTGGTAGTACTTAACTTTTACAGAGTGGATTTACTTCTGGTGGGTAGTAGGTGGTAAGCCAAGTTTCTCTTTTGCTCTCTGCAAGCAATTTTGAAACTTCTTTTTTGCCTGTTTTTATGTCGTGGCAGAAAATTCAATCTGAAATTGCAGCTCATGAATCCACCTTAGAGGAGCTCAAGAAAAGTGCTCGCTCTTTCCCTCCTGCTTCTCCTGAATGCAGATCTCCTCGTGGTGGAAGTCAGCTGGATGCTTTGCAGGTAAAAATATGAGAGTCGCACTAATGATTTAAATGTGAAGAGCTTCTGGTTTTCAATTATACACTGCTGTTGTCAGCCTCTAAATTGCTTGCTGTGGTCGACCGAACCTCAAAAGTAGATAGGATATGCTTTGACATGCATTAGGAAACAAGCAACTCTAGACGAATTGAATAAGGAAGTTTAAATTTCATAAGTATCACGGGATAAATGCTGAAAGTCAGAAAGTCTCTGTATTTTAGTAGAGAGGATATTTTGAAAGTATATGATACAGAATTATAGCACTTTTGCACCTCAGGTGGGCATTAGGAATAGAGGATGGAATTTGGCTTGGCAAATGGTTTTGTTATGTATACTGAGTTGCAGTGGCATGAGAGGTGAGTTAGACTCTGTGGGGGGAGATGCTTTAGATGTTGTTTTGTGAAGCGCAGGTATTAATTTAAAACAATCTTTTAACATAATATTCATTAAAACAGAGAAAACTCCGTGAAGTATCTACAAAGTATCAGCTTTTCCAGAAACCAGCCAATTTTGAGCAGCGCATGTTGGATTGCAAGCGGGTGTTAGATGGCGTAAAAGCGGAACTTCATGTCTTGGATGTGAAGGATACTGACCCGGATGTAATCCAAGCTCATTTGGACAGGTGCATGGTAAGTATGCAATATTCTTAACTCATGCTTGGGGGTGTTTCTTTATTGTGTGATTCTTGCCTAAACTCTCTCCTGAGGAGATTTTGCTTAAAGTCCTGATGGAATTGTTACAACTCTTTGTAAAATGCCAACAGAAGAAATGATAACTAAAAACCTCTAATTCTTCTGGGTGAGAATGGGGATAAAAAAGTAGTGGATTGTTGATCACAGATGTGGTGGAACAGCTGAGTTTATAAAAACTTCTTTCCCTGGCTCATGCTCATGTTATGGAGAAGCATCACTCGAGGGGCAAGTTTGTTTGATTCTTAGTATTTGAACAAAACAAATACTATACATAAGATCAAGTACAGATCACAATGTTAGCCTTGCCACATGTGATGATGTTATGTAGTAAACACTGCTAAATTATTGTGATAATACTTTTTTTGGGCGAAAATGAAAACTGGAATAAAATATGGAACATCAGGAGTTTGAAATCTTGGCAGACATTGCTTTTAATCCATAGCTCAGATTTTAAGTGCAACTTGATGATCGGGTCCCCAAATGAAGCAAAGTCTGAAAATCTGCACTACAAATTGATCACCAATATACATATTTGTGTTTTTAGAAACTCTATAAAACCCTCAGTGAGGTGAAATTGGAGGTTGAAACTGTCATCAAAACAGGAAGGCAAATTGTACAGAAACAACAGACAGATAATCCCAAAGGGATGGATGAACAACTGACGGCACTGAAATTTCTTTACAATGACTTGGGGGCACAGGTAAGAAAACCAAATGTACCTCTGAGCATTTGTCTGCATATAAATTCCCTTCTTTGTTGTTTTGATGTCAGATGCTGTTTTAAGTTTGATTCTGAAGCTGATACTGTAAAGGCTAGTTGCTACATCCAGGAGCAATCGGTCGAGAGATTAAGGATTACATGTAACAATCCTGTGGCTGTGCAAGACCCCTGTGCTCACAGAGTGTTCCTGAAGGGAAGGAAGATAATTTACTATCAGATTGTCATATGAGAAGTTTGAGTCGATGTAAATTTTTTAGGAGGTGTCATGATGGTTTCTAATCATAATCCATCTAAAGGGTTGCTCTTGGTATGAAATAGAAAATGCAGGCAAACTTGTATTTCCCATAAATTCCGTTAAATATTGATTTGAGTAGTTTTCTTAGTAATTGAATAGTTATTATCCAAGTGAAGCCTTTAAAACTGGTTAAATCCTTAAAGGGGTAGGGGGTAAATAGGGGATTCTTTTCCTACCTAAATTAACAGACTCATGCCTGTTTGGTGCTCTGTGAATGAAGCTATGGGTAAGTGACCAGATGACATTGTTAGAATATCTTGAAATGGGCCCTGAAAATATTTTATTGTTGTGAAGTGGAGAACATTCATGAAGGTGTGGTTTCTAGTGGAACCTGTACATCTATAACTCAGAAAGCACGCAGACAAGAAATTGGGAAAGGGTAGAAAGGCAGAGTTATTTGCAGTATAATGTTATGATTTTGTTCGTGTCTGTATTTGTTTTTTTAGGTCTTCAAAGAGCGCATTATTTTGAATAAATACATGCAAACACTAAGCTGAGACAGAGGGCAATTTTTCAAAATGTCAATTGATTCTGTCTGCTATGGTTGGATTTATTCTCCAGTCTGTCTTAAAGTTTGACCAGACTAATTGTGTAGCCAGTATGAAATAGCATTGATTATACTGAAGTAAACATCAAATTTCATATTCACTTTACTGAGATGTTTTCAAGGGCAGACTAGATTTTCAGTGAATTTTTTCTTTACAGCTTTCTGCTAGCAGGTCTATCAAAATACAAAAAGGAACTGAATTTTACCTGTGTGAGTTACTGACTGGATTCTGTATCCTGCTTGAGTTTGTTAATGGATCATAATAAAATTTAAACATCAGTTTGATGATTACTAGCTATAAATAAGTTAGTATGTAGGTTTCTTTGTCTCCTTTAAGTGTATCTTAATTTAAAATTATTCTAGTTTTATATAGTAAGATGCAGATGTTTATAAACGATTTTTCTTTTCAGGTTCCTTCCCTAATGCAAGATAGTCTTAAGATGCAAAGATTTTATATATTTGGCTGGAAATTTTAGCTGGCTAGCACTTCGGTTTTTGCTATCTTTTAAAAACCTAATTTTATTTTCTTTTTTCTTTTTTTGTAGGTGACGGAAGGAAAACAAGATCTTGAAAGAGCATCCCAGCTGGCACGCAAAATGAGGAAGGAGGCTGCCTCTTTGTCAGAGTGGCTATCTACCACTGAAGCTGAGCTTGTGCAGAAGTCCACTTCAGAGAGCTTGCTTTCTGATCTAGATTCAGAAATTGCCTGGGCCAAAGTAGGCACACTCTAAATATCTGTAGAATAAATTTTTAACGTTATGGCAATACTATGTGGAAGTGGATATGAATTTAAATCCCTGTAACTTGTTCCTAAATCTCTTACATCATGAAATTTTAGTAGATTCTGTAGATCATATTCAGTACCTTGCTGAGTCTGATCTGTTTCATTTTGGGCATCTTGCCTCAGGCTTAAATGGCCAGTGAAATATTATATTTGGTATTAATAGGTATTTAAGTGACTTACTTATGAACTGTGTTAGAGATACAGTATAATTTAATATTCTTAATTATTAGCAAATATAATTTGGGGATTTTAGTAGAGCAAAGTGAAAGTTCATTGACATTTTAATGAAAATTTGAGTTTGTAGGTCTTCATTGAAACAGCTTTGTCTTCAAAACTGTGACTTTGAAAATCAAAAAGCTCCTGTAATTCCTATTCTTTCATCTATAAATTGGAACTTTTCATGTAAGCAGACGAATGTGTTATAATTATTCTGAAGCAAAGCATCTATTTTCTCACACTGTAGAAACTTGTATATGTAATAATTGGAGTTAGCAACAAGTGTCAGTTGATACAGTTCAGCAATATTGATCCTTCCAGTCATTGTTTTCTGACACCTATAACTTTTGGAATAGGTCTGTGTACAATATTAAAACTTGAAGCCTTACAAAAACTTGTAAATATAGCCTGTTCTCACCCATTTCACTCAGGATTAGTAATTATTAGCACTACACTTCTGCTGTGGCAGTATCCGTATCCCTAAGTTTTCTTTCCAAACAAGCTTGTAAATACTTATTGAAATATATTTACTATACATTTGTAAGCAGTGCAAATAGTTCATGAACTCTTACGCTGTGCCACCAGGAGGACAAGCCCTTTATGTTGCTTGCAAAGTTGTCCTTCCTGTCTTAAGGCTTTCTAGAGGCAATTTTAAAATGTAGTAACTTGAGTATTTGTTTCTGTCTCTAAGATGATAAGTTATGAAAAAATAATAAATTACTTTACCGATAATAAGATGTTCAAGGAGCTCCAGACAGTACTTTTGATCAACTGCATTCTTCCAATGTACACTACTGACATCAAAGAGCTTTCTAAATAGCCAGATGTTACACACAATAATCAGTGATGATGTATGGCAAGAGGTGCTATTTTCCACATGGAAACCATATACTGATATTCAAGAGATTATATATTACTTAATTTGTATGACAGTGTGCATTTCTTCAAAGATGATGATTTGTTTTTTAGATTAAAAAACCTACTTAAAATCAGAAATTACTTGAAAAAAATGTTAAAACTAAAGATACGTGTATTTATATATCTATGTATAGGTAATATAACAGTAGGGCTTCTGTACTATATAGCAAGTGAATTGAACATATGCAGTAATGAATCATGGTGGTTCTCAAAAAAAACATTCAGCCTTGGCCTACCACTTCTCTCGCTGTCAACTGTAAAAGTACTTTTAATATGAAAAGATACAGAAAAATACAAAGTGTTTCTTGAAAATTGCATTCTCTGTGGTGCTTAACAGTGCAGAAAAGACCCTTTTAAAATTGGACCTATAATGTGATGTGATGCGTTTACTTTACCCACATAATAAAAAGCAACTGTGAACAACAAAACAAAGGTCTTAAGCTAAGTTATTCAGGACATTTGCACACATTGTGCTCTTATGCTCTCTCAAAAAGAAGAGATCACTATCTACAGAGAGTGAGTATAAACAGAGGGTGATTCTAATTGGTTTGGTTTTTTTTCAAGTCAAAATCATCTATGATACTATTTGCTTCCTGTGGAGGTAAAAATCTGGCTCCCTTGCCCTTGTGATTGGGAGCAGCGTGCAGTGTTAATGGTTCCTCTTGTTTCAGAATGTGCTGCGAGAGCTGGAAAGGAGGAAAGCCGATCTGAAGAGCATCACTGAAAGCTGCACTGCGCTCCAGGCTCTGGTGGAAGGGAGTGAGACTTCCCTGGATGAGAAGCTGTGTGTCCTTAATGCTGGCTGGAGCAGAGTTCGGACGTGGACCGAGGACTGGTGTGACACCTTGTTGGTAAGTTGCACATGTGAGAAATATTCAGGGTGGTTCTCCCTCTACACCCTTGGCATGTTTGCAGTTTTTACCTGTCTCACTTGGCTGTGATGTGAAGCTTCCATGGTGCCTTCTGGACTTAAAGGGATGTAGAATGTATATCTGGTTACTCTGTAGATGGAGAGGTGAGTTATATACAATGAAGAAGGTGGGATACTGTTTTGCAGGTGTTTTAGATGTGCTGATTTAGGTAAACATTGGTGCCACGTGTTTGGTAGTAGTGGCTGTTGCTCAGTGGAGAGGAGATGAAAATGCGGAATCTGGATGTGAGAGTGATGAAGCTCTATAAATATCCTAGGCAGACGATTAACTTGACCTAGTGGGAATAACCTGTTTAGGTGTAGAGAATAAAACTAGGTTTAACTTTTTTCTTTTGCCTCTCTCTTTCTCCTGTCTTCAGTGCTAGGACTCTTTTCTGGGTTTTTACTCTTCCTAGACTTTGTGATGTAATTCCTCTTTTTTGTAGAAAATCCAGAATATTCTTAGTGAACACCTTTCACACATCTGTTGTTTTAATCTCTTTAAATCCCCCCCAGCTCCCTGCTTATGTGCCATCCCATTACATTTTTAATCTTTTGTCCTTATTTACAAATTTATCTCCTCTTCCCTCTTTCCTCTTAATGTTTTACCACTTTCTCTTTTGCTACACCAATAGCAGTAGCCTTTTACGTCCACTTGTTGTTTATCTCTTAATACAATTCTTGCTACCCTAGTGCGTAGAAGTAACTTTCTAAAGAATCCTGAAAGTGGGCATCTACCATTGCACATAGAGTAAGTGGGTTATGGGGCATGCAAGCATTCATAAAACTGCCAGTGGGTTTACTCATTAACTGGTAGTAGTTGATTTTGCCAGATTAAAATAAGGGGGGAAAAACACACCAGGAAGTGTTTGTTTCATAGCATGTTAATTAGAGCCCCAAAGTTGGATCTTATGGTTTCTTCTGTAACTTTCTATAAGCTCACGAATTTATTAATATAAGTAGAAAACAAAAAGAACTCGCCCAGAAGGATTGGTTTCCATGAGGCTGTGTGTGCTGCTCTATTCAGCCTGAAAGAAACCTCTGTGCCAACTCCAGCATGAACAAAGCATTTTTGTGTTGATAGAGTTCCTCGAGACCCCGATGATGGCTCTTTAATAGACAATTGATAGCTTACTAGTGGTGTTCAGCAAAGCACTTGGGACCCTCTGTCAGCCTATTGCTCTTTCAGACAGCCTGTAACTGCAAGTGTTTAAGAGTATGCCAACTCAGAGTTGAGGCCAACAGCATCTGTTTGGCTGAGTAAATGGAAGATTAAGCGTATTTTACAGCCTAAAGCTGCAAGTTCTGCTAAATGGACATGAAACAGTCTACAGTTGATGCTAGTATGAGACTGAAGTTTTCAGATAGTTAAGGTATTTCTGTGTTATTCAGCTAGTTATGACAATCCACCTTCAGAAGCCCCTGATATGGGCTGAAATTGTTGAAACTTTGGTGTATACTTAGGCGGTGAGCCCTGCGCATCCTGTCCAGTGCCTGTTACAGGTTATACTGTTTGTTTCATAATCCAATGATGTCCATGTTGGGACTAGTCAGGTAATTTACCCTGATTTGTAAATGCCATAAGGGTGATCCACAACTAAAAACCTTCTAAATTATGTTCGTGTTTGGTGATGAGTGTTATTCTTGTGCTGACTTTGTTAGGTTAAATTATTCTTTTGCTAGGTGAAGATATGTTTCTTGACGTTGGTATAGAGAGCAATCCTGGGCCTTCTGTCTCTTTCTTCCCCTCCCTTTGTTTTGTTAGTCTAAAAGATGAAATCTTAGCTACCTTGCTGTTTTGGGTAAGGAGCTCTGTGCTTAAGCAGGATGGTATTTCTCTGAACCTGATAGCTTTGTTTGGTCACACAGAATAATATGTTGTTTCTGTCTGTGGCACCTAATATTACAATTTCTGACTGCATATGAAAGCAGACCTAATTAACATGTCTACAATGTGGTGACTTTCTTAAGAGGAAGAAATATTTTAATGTAATCAGTAAAATATCAAAACTGGACTACTATAATTTGTAGGTTTTGGTGTAATCCACTTTCAATTAAAAAAACCACACACAATAACTGTACATAATGCATACTGTTGTATCTGCTAGTGATAATTGAAAAAAAAGTGGTGTTTTTGGTGAACTGGCGTGTGATCTGGCTGTAATGTTGTAATACGTTGTCTGTCTTTAGTTGGACAAACCACCTCAGGTAGTTCTGTTTCCCTTTCTGTGAATTAGGAACCATAATATCAAAGGGTCCAGAATGAAAATCAAATTCTTGTAAATGCTTATTGAAGGTGAAAGGTACAATCTGATTTTTCAATGTTCCTTTCCAACGTCTATCCGTAACATTTTATTCCTATGACCTTCTCTTTACTCATAATGATGGTTTTGGCAGGATTTTTTTTGGTGTGTGGATTTTTTTTGTGTGGGTGTTTTTGGTTTTTTGTTGGGGTTTTATGTGGATTTTTTTGTTTTTGTTTCTCACATTGATACTTTTTTTTCCATCTTTTTCCAGAATCATCAGAGCCAGCTGGAGATTTTTGACGAAAATGTTGCCCACATAAGTACTTGGTTGTATCAGGCTGAGGCCTTGCTGGATGAAATTGAGAAAAAATCAGCAAGCAAAAAAGAGGAAACTGTGAAGGTAGGAAATGTTGCTGTCAGGTAACCACTTCTGGATTCTAAATGCAGTCATCGGGTTTGCTGCTTTTTTTTTAATATTTTTTTTCCTTTCCTAGGGTAACCATTTGCATTTTCTTTCACTTCTTAGCGCTTAACATCTGAATTAGATGATGTTAGTCTTCGAGTGGATAATGTGCGTGATCAGGCTATCATCCTAATGAATGGTCGGGGGGTGTCATGCCGTGAACTTGTTGAACCCAAACTGGCAGAACTGAACCGTAACTTTGAGAAGGTCTCTCAGCACATCAAAAGTGCCAAGGTGAGGATGAACAATCCCCAAAACATGCTTGGGGGGGTGGGTCTATGCCAAAATGATGGCAAATAGCTTTAGAGGGTAGATATTTGTTAGAACAGCACGTTGCTGCGTTTGATTGTCTTTTAAGTGTAGATATTTATATGTGAAAATGGACCGACTGATTTTAGACCAACTGCTTTTTTTTACCTGAGTAGCAGGTGGTGACTTGAGTTGCAAGGGAAAAATTTACAAATAACTCTGTGTTATAAAGACACAGGAAAATATATGTATTGCAGTACATATAAATATGAACTACAGAACAACACCATAAGCTAATGTGATTGGAGATGTTTCTTTTGAGACCAAAATGCTGAGATTGAAGTTTGAAGGTAGAAGCTTGCTAATACCTGTCAACACTGTGTCCAAGCTAACTCTCAGTGTTAGATCAAACAACTCTTGCAATTTTTCTTAATGCTGATATCTGATGGTCCTACAAACTAGTATGCCTGCTCATGGAGAATTGGTTTAAATCATTAAACTGTGTGTGACAGCTCATACTAAATTTTCAGCTTGAACAAAGTTTTATTTTCCTTTGCAGTTGCTTGTTGGACAAGAACGACTTCCTGTCATGTCAGAGCCCCATGAAGTTAGAGTGGCTTTTCCAGATCTGGAAAAATTTGACTGTGACATACAGAATATGTTAAAAGTTGTGGAAAAGCATCTGGAGTTGAGTGGGGAAGATGAAAAGGTTTGTGAACAATGGAAGAATTAAATAACTAACTCCCTTTCTGTTCTGTCAACATGTTACATTCCTCCAGACTTTGAGAGGGAATTCTTCTGAGAAAATCTTTTTAAGACAGGAGTAGAAAATGAAGGGAATTACTAGGTTGTTGGATACACTGCACAGTTTTCCCATAGCTGCTGCCTCTTGGCTGGTGCATTGAGAGTAACAAGTCATACATCAATCTGTATTTTCATCATAGTTTTATACGGGTCGTGAACTTTGATTTTCGTTTATCTTCTCTCCTCTATACAAAGGAGCTGTTTTTAAGGAATCCTTTCTGTAAAAATAAGAGGGTGTAAAACTGGTTTTTAATTTCTTCATATCTAAGTGACTGAACTTACATTAAAATGATTACTTAATGCAGCTGAGACTGTGTATTTGGCAATTTCAGGCCTCTATTGCATTTGGTAGGTTTTTTTTCACTTTAAATTTAAACTGGTATTGATATATTGAATCACAGTGCATGGGTTAGGTCAGTGGATGCTTGTGAGATGAGGAGCAAGTAAGAGTGTTGCAATAACGCTCATAGCAAGTCCAAATAAGAACCTGGAACAAAATTTATCTATTTCTAGATTCTTATCTAGGCTCTGCTATTCACCTGTATAAAACTGTCATAATTCTGTTTGTATCTTGTCCACAATAACCTTGTTGGCTACAAAACTGGGTAAAGTCCTGCCAGGCCACCCTATCTGCCTTCCTTTTAAGCATATGAAATGTTGTAAACAGCTGGAAAGCTGAATATAAGTCTATGGAAAATGGCATATATACTACTGAAATAAATTTTTAAAAGGCCTCTATGGAAGGACCTCTTGTTATAAAACATGCTTCTCTTTGTGCTGTGTTTATATTTATTTTGTTTTTGTTTTCTGCTATTCTGCTCTGACCTTGCCTATTATTGTCAAGTAATGCTTAGAACAGAAATGGAGCTGAAGTTGTAGCCCCCTCTTGCTGTGGTTGCCTACTGTTGGCTCATTAGTGAGCTTCCTGCAGGGTATTTCTTTATGAAGTTTATGGAATGCCCAAGTTGGATTTTAGGATTTGGTAGTTGTGGAGGAGAATCTCTGCTTGAATTTGTTTGGCTCACATTGGAAAATAAAACAACAGTTTGGTACCATTACTGTTAACATCTGAGCAGGTAGATAAATTCATTTTGGAAACCATAGCTGAGCTTTCTGTAGGTAATACAGACTTGTGTAATTTTAGCTGGATCAAGAAAGAGCTCAGATTGAAGAAGTTTTACAGAGAGGAGGGCAGTTGTTACAGCAGCCTATGGAGGACCATAAGAGAGAGAAGATCCGCATACAGCTGTTACTTCTGCAAAAGAAGTACAACAGTGTTCAGGTACGATTATGATAGGTACTATAGTTAAAGCTCGTTTATGTAGTCTTCCCTTTGCTGTCCCATGACCTGGTTATGAATTTTTTAATGTATAAGATTCTCTGGGGAAGAGTTAAATGTGCGTACACATGGTCTGACACTGAGTCTTTGCACTTCCTGAATACGAATTTTGTCATTCCAGAGTTGTGGGAGAATGGTTTTGATTTTTAAAGTCCTTTTCACAGCTTCACAGAGGGCCACCCTATATGTATTTACACAGTTGGGCATTTGCTTCACTTGTCTTTGCTGGCCCTTTAGCAGAAGTTTGTCTCCACCACCAGGCTGTGTGAAGAGTGACTACATAGACACACACACAAGTGTATTTGTTGAGTTCTCAGCAGAGGAGGTTTGTGTGAACATGAGTCTGCTCCTGAATTCCTCTTGCTTCCTATGGAGGGTATTATAAGCAACTGTAGACTCCAGTATGTTGTGGTGCTGTCATACACATGCCATATTAAAATTGTTTTTGTGTAGAACAAAGGGGATCTGTATTCTTGTATTCCTTTTAGCTCATCTGTTTGAATCATATTAGACTTGGTAAGGTGAGATGTAGCTCAAAGGCAGGATAAGACCCTCAGGCTGGCTTTGATTACATGCCTGTGCAGATAAATAGACTATAGCTATTTAAAAAAAAAAAATGGCTACTGTTGCATATTTTGGAATTTGCTTCCTGAAATGTAATCCCTTGAGTATTCTTGTTTTTCAAATAAATAAGACCTATTCTGTTCACTACTTCCCTCCTCTTATACCATATCTTCCTAATACACTGGATTGTAGGAGTGCAGGTCATTTCAAAGGAGGCAGGTGGTGGAATGTTCTCCAGTGTTTTCCCAGTATAAGAAGGAGCATGACAGTCTAATGAAGTGGCTGGATGAGGCTGAGCACCGTCTGTCAGGCCTGCAAGGTGTGGAAGATGAACAAAAACTACAGGTAAATGAGCCTTTTCTTTCTTAGAGCAGATTGAACAGTATGTGTGAGCTTTAGAGATTCATATATTAGGTTTTTATGGTGTTTCTTTTGACACCTTCTTGGAAAGAAATGTTTTCAAAATTGACAGCATTAATTTTTCATTAGGAAATTATCTGCATACACTAGTTTGGGATTTCTACATAGTCATCATAAATCCAAAATATCCCAGCCATCACGACCAAGTATTAGAGTGTGATCTGGGCAGTGTGGTTGAATGAGGACAGTTTCTCTTGCCAGTCTTGCTCATGGGGATTATGCTTAGCTCTTTTTGATACCCTGGCTCAAAGAGCCTGATTCAACATCTGGTTGGTGCAGGTATAATAAAAGCCTCGTTTGAGGCTTAAACTCAGTGCCTCTGCATCCTGTGGTTGGGATATTGGAACTACTCTGATGCTGCCTTTCAGTGCTGTAAGTGTTTAGGGAGGGATAACTACCCTTATGTGACTGGTATTACTGTACACAATGACGATTCATAAAAATGACAAAGGTTGAAGTATTTCTGATGAGAAGTTATGTGTGATAATGTGTGTGTGGGGGGTCTTGACAAGCAATTTCACAACTGATTTAATAGGATGTCAAGGTCATAATTATTGAGGTTACAGATACTTCCATTGCAGTTTTTTTGTTGTTTTGTTGTGGTTTGGTGGTTTTGTGGGATTTTCTTGGTGTTGTGGGTTTGTTGGTGGTTTTTTTTTTTTATTTTACTTCTCCTTTTAATTCTTCAAAACACATTGGCTGCATGGTAATTACATTAATATTTTAGGCAATACCAGTGAGGAACCTTTGTGAAGCAGTAAGTAATTTCTTGGACAAGCTTGGGGGCTAGGCAATCTGTCAAGTACTTCTCAGTTTCTGCATATAAGGCTTCGTAATTAAAACCAATCAATCTCTTTTTGACTGTTCTGTAATGTTTTAATCCA
Source organism: Phaethon aethereus (assembly GCF_964289735.1). Lineage (NCBI taxonomy): Eukaryota > Metazoa > Chordata > Aves > Phaethontiformes > Phaethontidae > Phaethon > Phaethon aethereus. The sequence continues at coordinate 76,178,917 of NC_138576.1, read as the reverse complement.
ACACCAATTATCTTGGAGGCAGGGGTAAAATGCTGTGGTTCCCTGTGAGACTCACACCACAAAACCATAACGTGGTGCTCTTCGTTGACAGCTGTAGTGCTATGTGGCTTCAGCTGCTGTAGACCTATGGCAGATGGTCTGCTCTCCTTGGTCATGCAGGCTATTCAGTATCAGCTATAAAAGTAAACCTCTTAAATCTGCTTCTCTTTAGAGTGACTTTTTCAAATTATAAGACTCCTACACAGAGCTGGGCAACAAAGATGGCCCCAGGGTCTGTTTAACATCTGATTGCTCTGTTGGGTCCCCAGTGGTCATGCCTGGTGTACTGTGGTACTTGCACATGAGCTCCTTGGAACCTGACTGATGCCAGAGAATTTGTTTGAAGGAAATGGGGATCCATACACGTTTAAAGTAAAACAATGTGATTCAGTTTTGCTGTTTGACTGTCAGCTGCTTTGAGTGAACCAATTACTGGATTGAAAAGGGAAAAAGATGCACCTGGATGGTTCTTTGCTAATGGGAGCAGTCCAGTTGTGCTACAGACTGGACTTCCTTGGCTGTTGACCAACAGACCTGACTGTTGCTCTCGCTGCAGGTTGACTGATTTTCTCTGAGGAAGATCCTTTGCCTCCTGTAAAGCCCTTTTCTTTAGGCATATGCTGCACCTAATCCTTGGCACTGCTGGATCCATTCCTGGGTTACTGCATCTTGGTATCTGGGTGCTGAATGCAGAATAACATGTAAATATGGATTACCACAGCAATTACAATAGGCTGTTGATGGAGAAACATTCTCTTTGTTCAGAATTGTGTAAAAATATGGGTTTTTTAATATCCAGATGTATTTATTTTTTATATCCAGATGTAGTTTCCAGTCTGGCTGCACCAGCTAGGCTTTCAGAAAGGAACCACAGCAGTTTTTCATTACTGCTGTGAAACTCAGGAACTGATGCTTCTGCTTCATGTGCCTATGCCTCTACCTTTATGATATTTGAGTGGTAAGAGAGCCTGTCTCAACTGACTTTATGTTGCTTTTATGTCTTGTTCTTTCACATGCTTTACTCATTGATCTTGAACACAAAAAATGGTATGGGACCATACCATTTCTAAAGGGAGGAATAGTGTTCCCAAATATCATCATCATTTTAGATGAACACAATTGCTCCATAATCTTCTTGGAGCCACCAGACTTCACTTACCCTCAGCACCAGGGGGGGACACTAATGCTGAAATTCTGCATCAGAAACTGCCCCTTCCCAATTTTTAGCATCTATTTGGTGCTTGAACACCCTCTCTCCCTCTTCTTTAGTCAGTAGGGATGTCTGATGAAGGTGGGGAAAGGGAGACCCTGGATCTATCCATAGGGCCGCCAGACTGCCAAATAGCAGTGCTTTTTGCTCATCTCAGCTCAGGACTGAGAAGCACTAAATGAATTCTTGGCCTGCTGGTGCGCAGCTGGCTCAGCCCTTCACCTTGCTGTAACGAAGGTGCAGCGAGCAGAGGAAGAGAAACTAGTGATTGAAATGAACAAACAAGGAGCGAAAGAAAGATTTCATCTGCCAAGCTGGGGAGTAAACTCCAATTAAGGTTTTATGTAATACATGATTCACATTTTTGTAAACGAGTGTGGAGGAGAGGACTTATTTATGGTGCTTGAAGGTCATCTATATCTATATATTGATTTGCTGGAAGTGGCTAGATCATAAATATTCCTCATCCTGTATGCTTCTAGGGATTATGGAGTTAAGTGTCTCTGAAATATTGGTAACCCTTCTGCATAGCAGGTACTTCTGAATAACCCTTGTTTTGCCACAAATCTGTTAGCTAGAAAAGCCTGCATCGGAAGTTTGTACCTCCTTGAGTTTCTTCTTTTCTAACCTTGCTTTAGTATTTATTTAAATTGCTCTATTCTGACTTGGCTCAGAATGAGGGACGGGAAAAAATTAAACCTCGAATTGCAGAGGTAATTAGTTGACTAAAGTTCCTGAGAGATTTTTTCGAGGTTTTAGAAAACTGTTTTGAAGTGAAAATGATAATTTTGCAGATGGTAAGAGAATTTGCTGTTGCAGGCACAGTGCGGTTTTTTCCTATAAACTGAAACACAGACACCATCTTGAAGGCTCTTGAAGTATTATTCCCATAATAAAGAAAACGCGTTTGTTTGCCTTTTGTGCTTTTTATAGGGAAGGTTCTGGGTTACTTAAATATGAACCATTAGCTACATTGCACACAAATATGTTGCTTACTGACTGCATTAATTAATCCAGAAGAACAAATAAAAGGGACATGAGATTTTAGCTTTGGAAAACCTTTTCCTAGAAAACTGGCTATGAAATATCAAGTGTGAGAGCGAAGGGGCAAGAAATGGTTAAAAAGTGAACATTTCTAATCAAAAGGGTATTTATTTGCAAAGACTATAAGTAGTATGTGGTGATCCGAGATTAGCCTGCGTAAACACATTTGGTTAAAATGTTTATGTAGTTAAATATGTAAGGTAAATTAGTTAGTTTTATGTCAATTTCTTGGGCAGTATTTTCCAAAACCCACTTGGAAGCAAGTCAGAATATCTTCTTGAGTTGAATCTCTGGTAGATTTTTTTTCAAAATATACTTAAGTGTGAAAGGGGAAAAGGGAAGAAAATTTGAATCCAAATTCTGAATTGCAGGTCAAACTAGCTGCTAAGTACAGGGGGAAACAAATTTTTATTTGACCACTGAATTAAAATTATTTTTAGAAGCTCTCATTGAGTGGCCTTATTTATAGAATGTACACTGGTAATGAAGTATTCCCTTTTTTTCCCCCAGTCCTACATTTTTCCTAGTATTAAAGAGAGATCAAATTTAACAAACATGCTTTGTTACCACTGAAATTAAAGTAGAAAAGGGCTATTACAGTCATCCAGTCAGATTTCATCTTAAAATAACCTTTGATTAACTTTATATTTGTGGGTGCTTACAAAAAGAGTTTGCTTGCCTGTTTTTTTAATTTAAAAAAAACAAACCAAAACCCTAAAAACCAGTTTCTGTGACATATCGGTGCTTGATTTATGTGAGACAGTTATGTCCAACTTCTGCTCTTCCATTTTTTAGTACATTATGCTGCATTTTAGAATCTGCTAGACTGCAATGCAAGATAGAGAACAGCTGAAGAATTAAAACTGAGCTGTAGTAAAGCAGTAATGTGGTTATAACACTTACGTATGTTCACCTTTTAAGAAGGAGGGCTGTGAAAGGAGGAGACGTCATCTCAGTTATGGGAGGCAGCTGGAGGCGATTAGCAACGAGGTGTGCTTTGCAGGAACAGCACCAGGAGCAATTCACTTTGCAGAAGAGCAGCAACCTGGCCCAGGGTGGTGCTACTGGGGAAGCAAAAAGTTTCAGTGTATGTCAGCGTGGGCAGCAAGTGGAGAACAAGTCTGATGCATGCCAACAGATGTTGTTTTAAATCTTGTGCAAGTTTTTTCTCATGGAAGATAAAGCAATGCCTGTGAAGTAGAATGATAATAAAGTCCAGTGACCTATTAATTTGGGTGAAGTCTAGATTCTGGACTGTCGCCTGGGTGAGAATGAGACTTGTGGGATGTTGGAGAAAACACCTTGTGAAGATGTTGCAGGCAGCTGTGCTGCAGCAGGCATCCTGGTGTTTGTTCAAACTCGGCCTTATTCCACATTGCTGGGGAAAAGATACTTTGAGGTGCACAGGCTTTGTCTGATTTCTTTGGAGCTGGGGCCTCTCCTTCCTCAGGAAATCAGAGTACTGCCTAAGCCTTTGGCTTTTGCTCCAAACTTCAGTGATGGGAGCTGACAAAATACACTGCACCTCAAGAAAATGTGTTTGGGGAGCATCAGGGACCAAGATTCTGGATTTGTAACTGAAGCATATGGAGTAGTTTATGTTTTTTACTGTGGTGCCTGCTTGCTGTACTGCTACTGAATCAAAAGCTATGTATGAGTATTTTTTGAGTATTTTATGGATTTTTATGTACAGCTTGTCTATAATACTTGTTTTCAGTAGACCCAATTTATGCTTATGTGCCTGTACTTCCTATTTCTTTTGGTGTGCAATGAATAACTGAAAGAATACCATGTTTGGTGGTAAAAGTCTTGTGGGAGTACAACTGTGTCCCCAGTATCAATAACAGGAATGACTGTCTACTTTTAAAAAAAAACAAAACCAAAACAAAAAACCCCAAACCAACACAAAAGAAAATCCTTAGGAGTATTGAGTGCATGAGAAGAAGTCCTGAATGGTGAATACATGAGCATACCTTTTCTGCTGCAGTCTTTTTCTTTTGCAATACACATGCTTCATATGTTAGATTCCAGTTAATTTGAATGATGTATTTGAAATGCTCAGAAACATGTGGAGGAGGAAGGTACAGACAGGTGTTTGCAAACAACTTTGTTAGTGAGGCTTAACATTTTACTCATCAGCTATGGTAGTGATTTACATGTGTGCACCCAGCCCAGACTAATTGCAAAGTAAAATTCACTGGCTTAAATTGCTGTGAACATACATTTATTCACACACTCTTAAGTGTATTCTCAGCTGGTAGTAAATCACAGAGTTGAGTGTCTCTGTTTTGCTTCACTCAAATTCACGAAGTACAGGATGGTGGCTCAGAAGTTGCTTGAATTCTTTGTATGTGGAGGTCAGTTTACTTTTTCATTGCTGATTTTAAAGAACTGGTCTGTTTTCAGAGATGGTAACAGAATCCTGTTGGACGAGAAACCTTTTAAGCGAAAAACTGCTTCCAGTCTTTGGACTATCTGCTTCACCTGCCTCTGCTACCTTTGCCAGGCATGGCAGAGTATAGCTGCTTGCAGCTGGCTTCCTAATGCTTCAGATCCAGGCCATCATTTATGATCCAAGAAAAAGCTGCATTAAATTAAATTAAAGCTATTCTTGTTTTCTTATCTGCTAACATGGTACTTGGCTAGATAGTCTGGATTTACAGCCAGAGCAGATAACAATTGCCAAGCTCTTGAGGAGTTAGTGTCTCTTATTGCTACAAAAAGCATATTGTGGTATTGGTGGAGCACTAATTTATTTAAAAAATGGTTGGGAAATGTGGGTAGGGATGCTTATTGGAAAGAATGTGGAGAGGAAAAAAATGTCTGCTTCAGTAAAATGGTTATTTCTGGTAGTCCTTGATGATGAAGGAAGCAGACAGTGGGTTGCAATCACAACTAGATACAGGCTCGATCAAGAAATGTAATTTCTGGAAATGGTAAGGATCAAGGTGAGAGTAACAGCAGTGCTCTCAGTACTCCTGCGTCCTGGATTTTTAATAAAGAATAATACAGGGTCATTGTGAAACATGATATCTACTGTTTTCTGACTTTTAAAAATAAATATAGAAACAGTTCTCTGCAGAACTTGCAGCTTTCTTAATTTATGTAACTTTGCTAGAAAGGCCTTTGTTTTGTCTTTGAATATACAAAATTACTTATTCTGCATGTAGTCTACTGATTTAGATTTTTTTCATAAAATTGCTTGTTCTTTGAAATATAAAACGAACTTTCATGTTTTTAGGCAATCCCTGTCCAGCAGAGGTTAAAACGCCACTTTGCCGCAGGGGTTAGGACCTTGCCTTTTTCGGCTGAGTACTTGGTTGAAATCAACAAAGTCTTGCTGGCCATGGCTGATGTTGAACTGCTGCTGAATGCACCAGAGCTAAATACTGGCATCTATGAGGATTTTTCAACTCAAGAAGATGCGCTGAAGGTACTGCATGCCTAAGCATTATATTCAGAGGGAAGAACTGGAGAGGGGAATAGCAGAAGAAAAAAAGACCACCTTAGCGACTGTATAGCCTTATTTGTATTTTTGCTTAGTATACACTGGATCAATATGCACTGAAAAATAAATAATGAGACACTTTTGTGGCTAATTTTTCTTTTATGCAGAATCTGGATACAAGGTGGAACAGTGTGGAAGCTGAGTGGGAGGTTGAGGGAGAAAGGTTTGGCTTCTTTTGTTGGAGAAACTGTTGTGTTTTTCATCATGTAGTCTACATAATACATAGAGAAATGCTAAAGCCAATCTCCTTACATTCCTGCTTGGTCTCCTTAACACAGCTGCTGTTCTCAGTGCCATGTGAAAACTATTGCTCACATGGGAAGAGGGAGAAAGGGAGACTCTTGACTTTTGAATGAAGCTGTGTATGAGGCCATAAGACAACAGTACCTGTTCTGATTAGCAAATCATCAATATTAAGCTTCCGCTTCTCATTGCCAGCCAGTGGATTTACCTGTGTGATTAATGATGAGGAAGTAGGTAGGGATTTGCCCTCCTTCAAAAGGGGATGAAGAAAGTATGTTTGAAAGTGTTGAATCCTGCTGTCAAATGTGAGTTAAGTAAGTAGAAGTCTGAGTCCTGGTTAATTTTGAACATGCGAAGGAGCGTGATACAGAGATTCCCACAGAAAACATCCATTTGGGTTGAGAACTGCACATGATGCGGTGCAGTATAGATGTAACTCTATGGGTTGGGAAGCATAGTGGGGTTCATGTGTCTTTATATTTGAGGTAGTCAGGCTTTACCTCTCTCTTAGAGCTAGATCAGCTGTTTCTGCAGCTGTTATACAGGTCCTTTAAAAGCTTTTCAGAATTTTAGTCCACTTTTCTGACCTGCTTTTTGTTATGCTGTGTACATGCTTTCATTTTTCATATTTATTTTTTGGCATAGTTTTCAAAAGCAAATTAGGGGAATGATGCCAAACTTTGACAAAGTAGGTGACTCTTCTGTTTTGTTGATGAGATTCTCTTGTCCCTGTTTACTCTGCTTCTCTGATCCCTTAAGTACAATTAGGAGTGCTTTTGTTCAAATGGGTTTAAAATGCTTCATTTTGGTGCAGGTCTCTTGCCTGATTTTGAAGTTTTGGTCTCATCTAAGGATGTTTTCAGAAGAAGCAAATAGCAAAGCATGAAATTTTTAAAAGTGTAACTGTTTTAAATTCAAAAAGAGAAGCAAATTCCGCTGTTTGCATGGACTGTTTGTCCTCTGAATACCAAGACAGTCTTACAACAGCATCTGGTTTAAAGGTATTCTTATATCGTAGTTCAGTGATATTTGAGATACATGGCCTTAACGTTGTCATTTCAATCTAAAATTTTTATGTAGCTTATGCTTTTGCAGTTCTCTGTGTGTGAGGCTACATGAAGCATAATAAAGTCACATTTCATGGCTCATTTTTTACACAAGGAAGGAATATGTAGAGTGTCCTCATGACACAGGGTCAGATTTGTTTAATAATGAAGACACTGCTGCTTTGAAAAGTATGGTATGCCCCTTTACAGACTGGATATATAAAATATTTCATCCTCTTCATAAAAAACTGAGGATACATGCTGAAAAAGGTGTGATGGACTCTTCAGTTTGGTGCTAAGACTGATTTAATTTGTAAACTGATGATGGTCATGGTCTTATTACAGATACTGGTTTTTGGAACTGTTTTGAAGAAATTACTTTTTGGTCTTTTTAAAATTTTTTTACGTTTTCTGCTGATGTTGACTTTACTAATGGCTTGAGTTATTACTGTACTTGCAGAACATAAAAGATATTTTGGATAAACTTGGGGATCAAATTGCAGTCATACATGAGAAGCAGCCTGATGTTATATTAGAAGCATCTGGACCTGAGGCGATACAAATAGGAGATGCACTAACCCAGTTGAATGCAGAATGGGATAGAATTAATAGAATGTACAACGATCGTAAGTGGTAAGTCAAGGATATTTGGTTTCTGTGGCCATGTGGTAAATATTTTATGTACTTGATTATAAGCATTTTTACAAATGTACCCTAATAAAGAAGATAAAGAGTTTGGGAGAAATCAGCTTTAATATGTTAGTATTACACAATAATTGCCAGAGTTATTGAATGTTGAAACAGTTCATATGCAAATTGTAGTTTGGGTGCTTTTATGAAGCTGATTGTTTTTACTTTATAAAATAAAATGTTTGTAAAACAACTTTGTTTTGTAAAGGTTTTGCAAAGCAAAGTTCGAGATGAAAAATGCTGACTAGGACATCTTTTAACAAAGAATTCAAGGCTGCTTTTGAAGGAGGGAAGGAGTTTGAAACGGTGGGGTCTTTAAAATAAGCACACATGATAGTTGCCAATAATCTTTGTTGTAAATAACTGAAGATGAGAGGTGACCACGTCATCAAATTTTGTGGTTGAGAGAACAAGAGAATACTAAAAATCAATGCTTGAGAAAAATGTATTTCCTATTTCCTTTCCAGAAAGATTAAATAGCTGCAATTTCATTTATGCAAAAAAAGTAGAAAAACAAACAAACCACAAAGTTAAGCGAAGCTGTGATTTCTCCCCGCCCTTACAGAAAATATTCTAAACTGAAAATGCCTTATCTGGAATATCTTTAAATGTTTAAAAACAAACTCAATACCACTTAGTCAAACTTGGAAAAGTGTGTCAGAAAGGCATTTTAAGTTGGAATTGGTGAAAGTATGAAAATATGTGTTCAGGAAGTTACCACTAAGATGAAGATATTCACACTGCAAACAGCAGTAGACACTGAGATTGCTGCTATGCAAAAAAACCTTAATGGCTGAAAATGATTTTGTGAAACTTAAATGCAAAGGCTCATACTGTAGTTAAATTGCTTTTACAGTATTTGCTTTTTAATGGTGATATAAGGTAATGGTTAATGCAGAAGTTCTGTAGAGCATAAAATGTCTAACCATGTTCCCTTGCTTTGTAGCACCAGAAATCTGATATCAAACACATTTGATAGTGTATTTTGAAGAGATGATTTTAGGAAGTTTGTGTTACATAAGCTGATGTTTTCAACTCTTTCTCAGAGCACTGGTGTATGTGTAGGAGTATAAAAATCAGTTGATGGCATTGTCTCAGCAGAGACTTCCAGAAATTCTGGACCGCTGAATCAGTGAACCATCAAGATTTCTAGTAATTCAGCAGGCACTGTTGTTTCACAATTTTTTAATTTGAAAACAACTAGTGGTGCCACTTTTTGTACTCTTGCTGCCTGCCTGTGGTCACCTGCCATATTTGGAGACAACTGCTCCAGAATCTGGTGCCCATCTGCATGTATATGCCTGCAGCTATCTGGTTGTCTTTGTAGGTATGATGCCTGCTAAGCTTTAGTTATGCCTTTCTTCCCCCCCGTAACTTAATTGAAAAGCTTTAACTAATATTATCCTTTTGCAAGTATGAGTACAATTTCATTTACTACTTAAATTTCATTTCATTAAGTAGCCAGGGTTAACCAGAAACCTTGTCTTCCCATTGAAAAAGATAAGTGTATCAGAGGAAGTTCAATGTTTATGATTAGCTGGCAAAATGCAATGGATTACCTCCTCAATTGGTTCACTGAATACAAATTAATCTTGAACTTCATAAAGTTTGTAAAGCTGTGCATCTCAATGAGAATAACACTGGGTGTGATTTTCATACAGAAGGGACTACTGGACTAGCAATTTAAGCTGAAATGGTATGTAGCTTCCTGAATATATTAAGTCCTACAATTTCAATAGAAGGATATGCTTTGATTAATGAAGACAATATTAAAATGCTGTATTTTTATACCCTTTCTGCTAGTAAGAAGAATTTTTAACCAAGTTTATTCCTGCTTTTCCCAGTCCTAAGTTATAAGCAAGAAGACTAGTAGACTTTATCTCCTTAATAATCTCTGGCTTTTTTCTACTTCTGGAGTGGGTGGACATTTTGACAGAATTGGTAGAAACAGCATCTGAAGTCTGTGGCAAAGTATTGATTTAGTTTTCAGAGTCAGTAATGATTTTGTGATTGAGCGTTAGCTAAGTAGTTAAACCTTTGATAAAAGCTTGGATGTAGCCAAGCACAAGTTTAATTCAAACTGTACTTAGTAAAGTACAGTTTGAAAAAATTTGTATCTCAATGCTTTCTCCTCTAAAGTTTTAAAATTCTGGATTCTGAAACAGTCACGTGTTCAGAAACTTTAATTTTAAAGGAAGCCAATAAAATGTTCTTTTAAACTATTTTAAGTGCTTAGAATATCTCTCCTCATTAAATGTGGAATGAGATAATATAGCGAGACAGTATGTTCAGTTAGACTAAAATGTACCTGAGAAATAAAAGAAGAATGAGATTTGGCATCAGTGTAGAGGTTGGTCTAGTGTATTGCATTGAGATGAGTGCAGGAGACTGAAACGGTAGAACTAGGAGGTAGGGTCAGAAAAATTTAAGTAGAGATATTTAAGGCTTTCTTCTTTATTCTTCACGTGGGCCAATTCTAATAATAATAATTAAAAAAAGCCCTGTATGTGCCAAGAAATATGGATGTCTTGATGAAAATGAGATATAATTTTGATGAAAATCCTATCTCACTAGGATATCTGAGATTGTTGAATTTAATTAGTGAAGAAAATAGTTGCAATGGTAGCTCTTTAAAGTTATGCTGCTAACTTCAGATTGCATCTGTATATAAACGGTAACCCTGGCGTCTTTGCCGTTGGAATTGTTTAAGACAAAAATGATGGACTGCAGATGAGATCTTTCCTCTGTCACATTAGAGGGTCCCCTGATAAGCAGGAGACCTGGCCTTCTATGTCTTTAAAGATGACTAATAGTTTGGAATGGGATACTATCCAGTGTGTTGGTGTAGATACGTTGTTTGTCCCAAGTCCTGCGTCCTTTGAGACATCTGTCCTATTTGCTTTATAATGCTAACACAGACTTAGCAATTGACAAGTAGAAAGCCAGCCTTTCTGACATGGTTTTCTTATTTAATATTCATAGGCTGTTTTTGTTAGAGTTCTACTATGTCAACAAACTCATTTTAGTTAAAAACATCCTTCTGACTGTGATAATTCAGCATGTTCCATGCTAGAAAATGTTGGCCTTCAAGTTAAGCTACCCATTAATTTGAGGCTGCAAAGATGGTAGTAATAATGAAATGCCTGGTAAATTATTGTGTGATTAAATTGTATAAGACCTACTTATGCGGGCCCACTGGTAATACAGTCAGTTCTATACAATCAAAATCACCTTCACTTATTAAATTCCAGGCACTAGCACCCCATGGTTTATGAATTAAAAAAAATATAATCTGAGCAATTAATCATATTTCATGTTCCACACTGATATCTGAACTGTTTTATAATAAAGAAGAAAAGGGTTCTGCAGACCAATTTCATGCAGCTAATCAATCTTTATTTTTTAAGTGATAGAAGCAAAAGTTTGCCTATGGCTGCCTTTTTTTCCTTCAGTTGGAAGTTGACGACATGCTGCGCTATTGGCTTTTACCGGCTACTACTATGTCAGGAAGCCTTCAGTACCAGGGCTTTGTTAACCAGGCTATATGCCAGCCTTTCTGTTTTGCAAGGAAAGTTTCTACTTGCTGGAGTAGGAATAGTAGTCTTTTCACGGAAACGGTTTGGGTAATTTTTCAATGCTTTGTTTTTAAACAGTTGCTTTGATAGAGCGATTGAGGCATGGAGGCAGTTCCACTGTGATCTCAATGACCTCTCCCACTGGATAACAGAAGCTGAAATGTTACTAGCTGATGCCCATGGTCCAGATGGCAGCCTGGAGCTGCAGGCAGCTGGGCTACATCAGCAGGTATGTATGATTTGTGCAGAAAATGAGCAAGCTGGAAAAAGTCTTGATTTTTTTTTTTTTGTCTAAAATTCTAGTTTTCTATATAGACATACAGAATTGAAATGAGGCTGTGCAATTATACTTTAAAAAGTGGCAACTCTTAAAAGTTATTTTTCAATTGCAGTTGAAAATGATTCTTGGGGAAGATCTCAACTCTTGCTTATAGTATAGTGTTTTATGATGACTTTTAGTATGGATGGGTTTGAGATAATTTGATAATTCAAATGTTGGGATAATTTTTGGTTTTTTATAAGGTTTGTTACAGCTTTAAAAATATGTTAGTCAGCTAAGAAATCCTGTATATTTCACATACTGTCTACTCACAATTAAATAAATGGACCCCAACAATGGTTAATTATAATTTAGCAAATTATTTTTTAAACTAGTGACTTTGCAAGATCCTGCCTTGAATAAGCAATCTACAAAAAGAAAATTCCAACTACATATATCTTAGGTTTGATTGCTTCAGATTTCAGTTCTGAAATTTAATTCCCTAATGTTTTTCTAGCTCATCATTATGGAAGAGCAGACTTTTTGGTTCAGCTATACTGCTTTACTTCCTTTTAAATAAAGAGAAAAACCCATAACTTTAAGCATCAGGTTTTTGTGGTGTGGGTTTTTTTTTGGTTTTTTTGGTGTGGTTTTTTTTGTTTGTTTTTTTTTGTGGTTTTTTTTTTTTTTTCTTTTGGGAATAATGGTTATTCAAGAGTTAGGTATGTGTTGCTAAAGAAATGTAAGTTTGTGTTCTTGTGGCTGCTTGGGTTTTTCTTCTATGGCATTTCCCTTCTCTTTCTTGAATCATCTTATTCCTGACTTAATTGCAAAGAAATTTTTACTAACGATGTAAGGTTTTTGTAGTATTCAGGGATATTTGAAGGTTTGATCCCAACATCTTCTGACTTCCTTTAGTTTCGTGGATTTTCTGTGTTGTCTGGGGACCATGGCAGCACAACCATAATTGTCCTAACTAAAATACTGTTAAGTTACAGAAAGTGTCAGAGGCACAGGTTATGAAAGGAACTGGTTAAAAAAAAGTCATACCTGCTGTTAGCACTCCTAGAAAGTGCTGTACATTAAGAGGAAAGGAGTCAAAACGTGAGTGTGGATTCTAGCATTGATGGTTTAAATGAATTCTTGTGATCGTAAGTAGCATTCGGCAGCCTATTCTGTGTCATTATCTTTTTATGACACACATTAGAAAATTGAACTAGATTCAACAACAGATTCTTAATAACTTAAATCAACAGCATCCAATTTTAAGTAAGACTGCTTTAAGTGCCTGTTTTAGTAAAACAATATGCCCCCAGGATTCATCCTGCATATTATGAGCCACAGATCAAAGTCACTTTAGGCCAGTAATAAAATTCTGTGTGGTGGCTTTTATGTTTCTGACAGGAACTTGAAGAGGGAGTCAGCAGCCATCAGTCCAGTGTTTCAGCATTGAACAGAACTGGGGAAGGGATCATACAGAAACTGTCTGCTACAGACGGGAGCTTTCTGCAGGAGAAGCTGGCGGGATTGAATAGACGCTGGAAAGCAATCACCGTGGAGGTCATGGATAGACAACAGAGGTAATAAGTTAATCAGAAATTTGAATGTCTGACCAGATGCGATGAGGAGAATCTCATTTAGAAGACTCTGGGAGAGAGTGCATTCTATTGCACGCTGTCATTAATCTGAATTTTCCTGACATTCAGACCTCTGTGTTTTGAACTGTCTTCTAGAACTAATTCCTCATAAATGCACCTGCAATTGACTGTTTAGTGAGTCTGTGTTTAACACAACCCACCAGATGACAACCACAAAAATTCTTTTCTCTCAGTGTTCCTTTGTTTTTAAAATAATTTCATTGCTTAGCCAGGGTTTTTTAGGAAGGAACACTCAGCTACTTTCTCAGGCTCAAGCTGAACTGTAAGTACATTACCTTGACTTCTATTTTTACATCATCAAAGATACACTAATTGAAACACTTGGTCTTGAATTTCCACTATAAAATAAGATCTTTAGGTCTGTATTTGCAACAATTTAATCCATCTGCCTAGATGAAAATCCATTTTGAAGTAGCCTTATATTTACTTAAAAAGATCAAAGAGCAAGGTTGTCTGAGAGAAATAGACAAATTTTCAGTGCATCTGGGAATATAAGGCTGCCCCTCTGTTCCTACTGCTAAAAACTGTATATGGATAAATCCTTGGAATGAATAGTTATTTTTGGAGGCTATTTATATAATTATACGTCTTTAACATCTCTTGATACATTTAGAAATGTAGTAAGATTTTTCTTAATAATTTAGTTTGAGAAGTTCCATTAAAACTTTGTGTGATTTAGGGATTTTTTTCCCTTGGAGGTTTTAGGGACATTTCTAATACTTTAACTAATAGTGGCCACTTGTAGTGGCTTACAATGATTAGACCTAAAGGTGTTGTCATTACTATCAGTTATGTTTAATGTTTTCTGCAGATTTTAAAAAGTCTATGTTGTGACTTTGACACTGAAATTTATCTATTTTTAAGGCGGTAGTATTAATTTGCAAGTATCTTGCATTTTAACAATCACTTGAATACCAAAACGAATCCTTTAAAATGCTCCAGCCACTGAAAAACACGTGACACTGTTGCATCAGGAGTAATGTAGGACTGACATGCTGTGCTCACTGCAGAAATGCATGTGGATTTTTTGTTTTCCTTTTCCAGGCTAAAAGGAGAGAATCAGCAGCTGATAGAATACAGAAAGAAGCTTGATGAGCTGCGTTGCTGGTTGGAAAATGTAGAAAATGCTCTGGACACAAGATTTACGTTCAACCATGAAGAAAACTTGCAAGAATTACAGGCAAGATTGATTAGTGTGTCTTGTGCAAAGTATCAGGACGTGGCTTTTGGGGAGGGGAATTTTCACGTTGCAAATAGCCAAAGAAACATTATGGATGTGTGAGACAGTGAGATTACTTACACAGGTAAGATGCATCTCATAATGAAGTTGGGTTGAGTTGAAAACTATGTTATCTAGCCAGAAGATGGTGGCTATGTATCATAAAGTGAGAAATATATGTATTAATGCTAAAATTCAGTAAGTGGAATTTCACTGGAGATGATGTTCCCATTTCAACTTTATAATTATCAAAACTTCAGCAAAAAGCCAATAAGCTTAAAATGGTAAGTAAGCATAATTGCCCCATTTACTGGGCAGCTTTAATACTTTGTTACATGTGTGAGATTTTGTTTAACCTGCTTTTTAAACTTATAAGGGTTTTGGTCATTTCAGGTAACTTGGGTGTATATTCAAGTAACTTGGGATCTAGACAGACTGGAGAGTTGGGCGGAGGGGAACCTCATTAAATTTAACAAGGACAAGTGTAGAGTTCTGGACCTGGGGAGGAACAACCCCATGCACCAGTACTGGTTAGGGGTTGACCTGCTGGAAAGCAGCTCCATGGAGAAGGACCTTAGAGTCCTGGTAGACAACAAATTATCCATGGGACAGCAATGTGCCCTGGTGGCCAAGAGGGCCAATGGTATCCTGGGGTGCATTAAGAAGAGTGTGACCAGCGGGTCAAGAGAGGTTATCCTCTCCCTCTACTACGTGCTGGTGAGGCCTCATCTGGAATACTGTGAAGTTCTGGGCTCCCCAGTTCAAGAGAGACAGGGAACTTTTGGAAAGAGTCCAACGGAGGGCTATGAGGATAATTAAGGGACTGGAACATCTCTCGTATGAGGAAAGGCTGAGAGACCTGGGTCTGTTTAGTCTGGAGAAGAGAAGGCTGCGAGGGGACCTTATCAATGTCTATAAATATCTGAAGGGTGGCTGTCAGGAGGATGGAGCCAGTCTCTTTTTAGTAGTGCCTAGTGATAGGACGAGGACCAATGGGCATAAACTGCAGCACAGGAAGTTCCACCTCAACATGAGGAAAAACTTCCTTACTGTGAGGGTGATGGAGCACTGGAACAGGCTGCCCAGAGAGGCTGTGGAATCTCCTTCTCTGGAGACCTTCAAACCCGACTGGACGCATTCCTATGCAACCTGCCCTAGGTGATCCTGCCTTGGCAGGGGAGTTGAACCAGATGATCTTCAGAGGTCCCTTCCAACCCCTACCATTCTGTAATATGTGTTTATTTTGTGTCAGGTTTTGACAACAAAATATCTTCGGTTTGTAGGATGTATGAAGCAGAATGTTTCTGGAATCTTAAAAGAATGGAAGGAGTAGTCAATCCAACAAACTGCTTGCTCATTTTTTAAAAATTAGAAATTAAAAAAACCCAAAACCAAACAACCTCTGTTAGACCAAATCAGGTGGAAAGGCTTGAGCTTCCAACAAAGGTGTATAAATGATGTGAAGTAGTTGCAGCTATGTTTTGCCCGAACAAATTGTCTTGTGTCAGTTGAGTATTGGCTGTCTGACTATTGTTGAAGTTTAGTTTTTCTTGTCATCTACCTTCATATAGATGCCTGAAGTGAAAGGTAGAACTGGAATAAGGGCGGAAAAAACAATTTGCTAGAGAAACACTGGTAGGGAACTAATAAGTACCAATTTGGCTCTGTGAAAGCAAGAACGTGTGCGCAATCTTGGTTATGTGTATTAAGGAGAGGTGAGTTTGCAATAGAACAGGTACTGAGTAAGCCTGGGCTGTTCAGGAGGGTGAAGAATTCCTCAATCTGCAAAGAAACTTGGACCTTGCCTTGTTTTGTCTAGTCAAATAAAGAACAATAAGAAGAGATATGATGATGAGAATAAGAAAGTACAGGGAAGATGGGCTATTATTAAAGGCTGTTATTAGGTAAGTGGGAATAACAGATGCTAATTGATCAGTCAGGAATAAATACAGTCTGGAAAGGAGAAGAACATTTCTAAATAGAACTTCTGGAGCAGCCTCCAATTAAAAAGATTATAACGTGTTTAAAAAAATAGTTCTTTTAAGGTAGACCCTTGAAAATTTAGGAAAGGCACTATTTGGTGTAGTGTTTATTGTAGCAGGGTACTCTATTCAGTGATCTCCCTCCCAGGCCTGCATTCATGTCACTTTACTATGCACACCTCCATAATACTTGTGTAACAGAGATAGTATAAATAGTGGGGTGGATAAATACATGTACTTGGCAATCGTAATTTTTTTATTCTAATGCTTTAAAGACAAAAATTGTGATTCCTGCTCCACAGTGCTTGTGGGGCAAATTATAGCACAGTTTAGATTTAAAGTCAATGGGAATCCAAGCAAAAGCTTTGCTGCTTTTTTTTGCCAAATCTGACCTACACTTTTATGTTTAAAGAGAAAGGCAGCTGTGGGAGGTTGATCAAAATGAAGTTGTAAGGTTATGCTTAGTTTTTAAAAACCTTGAGAGTACGTTTCCTTAAGAGTAAAGTACCTTGTAAGTGATCTGTTATGTACTTGTAGAATACATGTCAGGAGTGGGCTCTTAGTTTTAAATTTTTGTTAAAAAGAATGCAGGCAACCATTTTGATTTGACAATGTGTTGCCTTTTGTATACACATGGTACATCCAGAGGACATCAAACAGAAGCATCTTGTGAGATGAGAATCAGTGTGCATGATGTGAAGCTGTATAGATGCCTTGGCTATTTGCAGTTTTGTGGGTATTTTCGAGTTGAGTACTTGTCCTTGAGTACAAGGATCTCGTTAAGTCAAGCAGAGACAAAATTAGAAAGGCAAAAGCCCAGCTAGAGCTCAATCTGGCCACAGTCGTAAAGGTTAACAAAAAATGCTTCTACAAATATATTAACAAGAAGAAGAGAGGCAAGGAGAATCTCCATCCCTTATTGGATATGGCAGGGAACATTGTCTCCAAGGACAAGGCTGAGGTACTTAATGCCTTCTTTGCCTCAGTCTTTAATAATCAGACCGGGTATCTGCAGGGTATTCAGCCCCCTGAGCCGGAAGACGGAGATGGAGGGCACAATAAATTCCTCATAATCCAGGAGGAAGCAGTTAAGGACCTGTTAAGCCACCTGGACACCCACAAGTCTATGGGGCCTGATGGGATCCACCCGAGAGTACTGTGAGAGCTGGCGGAGGAGTTCGCTAAGCCACTCTCCATCATTTATCAGCAGTTGTGGTTAACAGGGGAGGTCCCAGAAGACTGGAGGCTTGCCAATGTGACACCCATCTACAAGACAGGCGGGAACTACAGGCCTGTCAGCCTGAGCTCCGTGCTGGGGAAGATCATGCAGCGGTTCATCTTGAGGGTACTCACAGGGCATGTACAGCACAACCAAGGGATCAGGCCCAGCCAGCATGGGTTCATGAAAGGCAGGTCCTGCTTGACCAACCTGATCTCCTTCTATGACCAGGTGACCTGCCTAGTGAATGAGGGAAAGACTGTGGACATTGTCTACCTGAACTTTAGTAAAGCTTTTGGCAGTGTCTCCCACAGCATTCTCCTGGAGAAACTGGCGGCTTGTGGCTTAGACAGGTGTACTCTTCGCTGGGTAAAGAACTGGCTGGATGACCGAGCCCAGAGAGTTGTGGTGAATGGTGTTATATCCAACTGGTGGCCGGTCACAAGTGGTGTTCCCAAGGGCTTTGTTCTAGGGCTGGTCTTGTTCAATATCTTTATCAATGACCTGGATGAGGGGGTGGAGTGCTCCCTCAGTAAGTTTGCAGATGACACCAAGTTGGGTGGGAGTGTTGATCTGTTCGAGGGCAAGAAGGCTCTACAGAGGGACCTGGACAGGCTGGATCGATGGACCGAGGTCAGCTGCATGAGTTTTAATAAGGCCAAGGGCCGGATCCTGCACTTGGGTCACAACAACCCCATGTAACGCTACAGACTTGGGGAGGAGTGGCTGGAGAGCTGCCCGGCAGAAAGGGACCTGGGGGTGCTGGTTGACAGCCAGCTGAACATGAGCCAGCAGTGTGCCCAGGTGGCCAAGAAGGCCAACAGCATCCTGGCCTGTATCAGGAATAGTGTGGCCAGCAGGAGTAGGGAAGTGATCGTGCCCCTGTACTCGGCACTGGTGAGGCCGCACCTTGAATCCTGTGTTCGGTTCTGGTCCTCTCACTGCAAGAAGGATATTGAGGTGCTTGAGCGTGTCCAGAGAAGGGCAACGAAGCTGGTGAGGGGTCTGGAGCACAAGTCTTATGAGGAGCGGCTGAGGGAGCTGGGGTGGTTCAGTCTGGAGAAGAGGAGGCTGAGGGGAGACCTCATCACTCTCTACAACTACCTGAAAGGGGGTTGTGGTGAGGTGGGTGTTGGTCTCTTCTCCCAAGTAACTAGTGATAAGACGAGAGGAAATGGCCTCAAGTTGCGCCAGGGGAGGTTTAGATTGGATATTAGGAGAAATTTCTTTACTGAGAGAGTGGGCAAGCATTGGAACAGGCTGCCCAGGGAGGTGGTGGAGTCACCATCACTGGAAATATTCAAAAAACGTGTGGATGTGGCACTTTGGGACATGGTTTAGAGGGCATGGTGGTGTTGGGTTAACGGTTGGACTTGATGATCTCGAAGGTCCTTTCCAACCTTAATGATTCTGTGATTCTGTGAGTTAGCAATAAGTGTTGATACTTGAATAAATGTTTTAATAATTTCTAGATAGAGCATAGAAACCAAAATAGAAACTTTTCTATTAAGTATTTCCAGGGAAATTTCTAAATACTGGAGTTGAAGGAAAGCTTCCCCCTCACCCCTTTACTTAAACATGTATGCATTTTACTTCAGTCAAAAACTTTTCTGTCCCTTTTAGGTCTTAAGTGAAGAGATGGACGTACAGAGAGACAAACTGGAATGGTTGAACAGAACTGAACCTGAAGTGCTTTTGGATAAAAATGTTGATCTTCAGGAAAAAGACAAACTTTCTGATTGCCTTCAGTCCCTCAGTGTGAGGTGGAAAAAGGTGTGCATTTCTTCAGCATTGGGTACCTGAAGTTGAAAATATGGTGATGTACTTGGAATGATTGTTTTCCTTTCCATATATCTGTGATATGTACTTGGAAGCCATGCAGGCAATGTTCAGGAGATGTGCCCTAAATCATCTCTACGTGAAAACACTGGTGGGCATTTTTTCATCAGAATAAGTTAGTTTAGCTTAGGGTTTTTGTTGATTTTTCTTTTGTATTGTCTTTGTTTTAAATAGCTGGATCAAAAATATTTCGATTATTTGACACAAACACTAACATATTAATTTGAAATTGAGAGAGTTGCAGTAAGTCTTTGTTGTATAGGAAAGTCGGATGTTTGCAGCAATTAAGAGGAAAACAAATGAAGCTGTGGTAAAGCTTAGTGAGAAACTCTTACCAAGTGTGTCTGGTATTCTTCTTGAGTGTAACTGCTGTAAATTAGAAATTGTAGTGTTCAATCTCATTGGTAAGTATATGAGAAGAGAGTAACTTACTGGTTGGAGTAAAACCAGGTTTTTTTCAAGCAAAGCCTGGAATTGCAAATGCAAAAGGAATAGAATTATTTGGGATTATATTATGGATCAGGAGCTAAGAAGTTTTGGGGGCTTTTGCTATTTTTTTCTTTCCATGAACTATCTGTTTTTACCTATGTGGCCTTGAAAACAGGGATTTCTCCTCCTCTTTGTATATTACATCTCCATGTGACTTCCATGCCTTTTAAAAACTTTTAAAAAGCAAAGTAGGCAAATTTTGTCTTCACTATAGTAGAGTTTAGCGTTAACATTTTTTTTTTAAATTAATTCCCTATTTCTCTACTTTCCTGTCACTGATGACCACAAATCATGCTTTGTGTCGTCTTTCCTTCAAAATGTTACTCAAATAGTGAGTCATAGCATTGATGCTTAGGCAGTAAAAAACATGTAAGCAACCTGTCTACAGCAGTTCATTTATTTCTCTCCAAGATTTAGGTAAGACACTGGAATGCATTGAAATAACACTCTGAGTACCTCTTGGCATTTTTATTGTTCTTAAATGATACCTTGAAAAAATTCATTGAAATATATCTGAGGCATGCCATTGTAGCAAGCATGGTGTCTTCTAATAAGTGATTACTTTTTTGCTGTTAATATAGGTTGTCTTACTGTTTTTACTCCTCTCTGCTGGGCTGTAGGTGTTCAGAGAAGTGCCTGACAGAGTGAGAGAACTGGAGGCATTTGTTGGGCAGTCTCATCTTGTTACACAAACAAAGCCTTCTGGTGAGTGATCAATGGTTCTGTTGTGCGTAATTCTATTGAGTTTAATCCTGTTTGTGGTTAAAAATAATCCAAAAAGGAAAACCTTGCGTATGAATTTAGACAAGTGGAAATAAGAAATCCCTGTACTTGGTGTTACCTTCACATTACTATGGGAGAGAGGTGGAACGTTTGGTTAGGGAGAAAGTCACTCTGCTGTTCAGGATTGGGAGAGTCCATTGGGGTTCTCCTGAGAGTTTTGAAATGGAGGAATGTTTTAGTAAAGCTTAGGTCTCCTCATCAGGAGCCAGTATACTAAGTACTGAATAAAAAACAAAATAGCTAAGTTTGTGACAGCCTGGTTTCTTGTGAATTTGTGCCTTGTGGTCACGCCTTTTTTTAATTAAGATCCATTAGAAGATTTCCCTACAGCTAATTATTTGTAAAGTATCTCCTGCATGCAAATTCTCTGCAGTCCTATAAATAAAGGCCATTCTGCATATTTCAGCTCAGCAGACACACAGATAGGTCTTTCTCATCTGCTAGACACTTATCTTCCTGAATCTTGTAGGGGAAGCTGTCTAAATATGATATATTCTTGTATCAGACTGTGACACTGCCCATCTTTTCAAGTTGTTGGAGGCAGATCAGCAGATAGAGTGTAAACAAGATGCCCAAGTCTCCTTTTTAGAAAACTAGGTAAAAAAGGTGGCCCTTGCCAGAAAGAGTTTGGAGCTTGAACTTCTGTAAATTAAATCTTTCTTTTTTCAATATCACATCAGTAAACAAAATTTAAAGGAAGAAAATCAGCTTTTGTTTAAACCTTTCAAAACCTTGATTCAGTTTGTTTTCCTTTCATACAAGGTGTTTGTTAAGTAAAGCTCCTGCATTTCATTGCTTGAGGCAAGTGTGTAATATTCATGGTCCAGCTTGATTTAACTTAGTGTTTTCTTGGAACTACACAACCAAACAGAGCTTCTGGGGTGAATCTTACTGTTCAGCTCATTCCTCACTTCTTTGTAGTGTCAGGTTAAAAAGATAGAAGGGATGAGGCTGAACTAGTGGGCATCTGTCCCTTCTTAGGACAGTTATATATTGCCAAGCCCATGAAGCAACTATTGCAGTAGCTTGACTGACTTGTGCTTATGTGAATGCCGAGCCAAGAGTGGGGAAAACCTTTCTGCCACATAATACAAAAGTGAGGAAGACAATTTTAGATGTTTATCTTAAACAGAAGGATTAATTGTAATGCTTTATAAGGGTCAATTCCCTTTTGTGTCAAAGAGAGTTTATCTTCACTCCATTAGATTTAGTGTCATTTTGCCTTTGCTTTGTTTTGTATTTAGGTTGAATCATTTGGGTGGGTCTTTGGCATGCAATGAAATAACAGCCCTTAAAAAGAAAAAGGCAAAAGGAATTTCTGATTACTTAGTTTCTTAGTCAAATGCAAATTTTGCTGTGCTTTCTCAGTAGATGTTGTTGCATATTTATAACAATGACAGAAAAACTCTGTAATTCCCACAACTGCACATGTGGCCGTGGCTTCTTTTCTTTAACAAAAACTCCAAAATCTGTTTCAGATGTCCAAAAGGTGGTGCTAGTATCTTCTTCATTGGAAATTCCTGTTCAGACTCAGCAGGCTTTGGAACTTTCTGCACCTGCTGATCTGGATAAAACTACAACTGAGTTGGCTGACTGGTTGGTATTGATTGACCAGATGCTCAAGTCAAACATCGTCACCGTGGGAAATACTGAAGAAATCAATCGGACTATTGCACGAATGAAAGTATGTATTTTTGTCAAGGCTGGTAGATTGGTGAACTGGCTCATACTTTAATAGCTTGTACATACAGTAAAGAAATTACATGTGTGTTTAAAAAAAAAAAAAAAGGGAAAAAAGAAACTGCAGTAAATGCATAACTTGAAAATTACATTTTAAATGCTGTCTTTATTACACTCCCCTCCTCTCTACTATTTCCTGCTAATTCCAGTGTCCCTGTGTGAGCTATATGTGATCTAGGTGCTGCTATATTTTTTTTTTTGTTTTAAACAAAGCATATAGAGAATATCTCCTGAAAATGACGACTTTTTGGGAATGTATAGATAGCTTATGCTGAAAACTTTGGAGCAGCTTCGTATTTGCTTGGAGGGTGACCTTTATGATCCACTTTCTAGTGGTTTCTAATGAGTTTTGTTGTGTTGTAGTTAGACTAAACTGGTATCCAGAGATATGCAAAAATAATTAAAAGTCATTACAAATGCATATGTTATAAATGTTTGTTTCTGTTGATAGCTCATGCTATGCTGAACCATGACTAAGGGCAGTACTTGTGAGATGTATGCTACCATTAATGTTCATTTTATTTGACTTGGTATCAATTCACATGAGTAACTGTAGATTAAAAGCTGCAGACTAAAGAAGTGCTAAACTGTTTCTGTGGGTGTCTAACATAATCTGGAATTTGAAAGAATAACATGATGTACAGTAACTTTAGAAACACTTTCTTTTAACTGTATAACACTTGTAATATCATCTTCTGGTACATTGCCGTAGTGAAATAACTAAATTTTTAATACAATATATAGTCTGATTTTTCCTCCCTGGTCTTTTCCTTCTCCATCCCGTGCATGCCGTGCACTGCCACCCCCGCCCCACAATGATCAGAGCTTGGTAAGAGGAATATAAGTTATGGGAGAGTGAAAAATAGATAGTGGAAAATACTGCGCAATGACTGTGGTAACTGTGTGGTTTGTACAGGTTAACCTTCACCTCTGGATTTTCAGTAACTGTAATTCAAAATATTTTGCTTTTTAAAGCAGTGCTGTAGTACTGTGACAATTCAAGGGTTACGCCATCCATCTACTTGTGGTGACACATATATGTTTTGTTTTATCTACAAAATAGAGTTGATGTTAACTAAATTCTGCTTTTTGGACTTAAAATCATATTCTAATTCTCAACAGATAACAAAGGCAGATCTGGACCAGCGGCACCCTCAGCTTGATTCTGTTTTTACATTGGCTCAGAATTTGAAAAATAAAACTTCCAGTTCAGACATTAGGACAGTCATCACAGAAAAATGTAAGTTTCTCCATTCTGCATTTGCAAATACGATGCTTCCATGGCAGTAAAAAATTCTTCATATCTTTCTCTTGCAGTCTTGATTTTGAGCCTAGCTGAAGTTGCCTTCTTGAACAACTGAAAACTTAGCAGTTAAGTGGCTTTCACTCAAACAGTCTAATGAAAATTTCTGGAACAAGAATTGCCACTTGTTTTTTTGACAAGACTTTTTTTTTTCAAGTACAAAGATAAATATTTTTCCTGGGATTTCAAAATATTTTATGAAGAATTTGAGTTACTTGACAGCCACAGACCCAGGGATGAGGATTTTTTATTTATTGATAAAAAGAACTAATCGTGTATCTTTATTTTTGTTGAGCTATGATGCACTGGACAGTTAGGGAAAAGCATGAATGTATCAACTTAGGACACTAAGTTTGTGTACGTACTTTTGAAATTGTTGACAGAGTGAGTAGAGCTTTTAAGTCACTGATATGTACTTCAAAATTGAGTTACCAGTTTAAAGGTCCCCACCCGCTTTGAAAATTTATTTTACTGGCCCTTAAGGAAAGAAAATGTACAACTGACACAATTACAAACTAAAGGACAATGTGTTCTTTGAACTCTTAAGCTTTGTTGTTTGCTAAGATTAGAAAATTAATGCAGCAGGAAATACCACAGTTTAGAAGTAAAAACGGACAGATATATTTCCCTGTGTTCTTCGCTCCAATGTAGTTTTCCTTTTCTACATCTACCTGAATTTCGTTGGTGTCCTTAAGACTTTCTGAAGATAACAGGATCAGTTAGAAAAGCCCACAGAAATGTTAAAGGGTCTGATGAGATGGCATCCACTAAGATTCACAGGAGCTATGGATTGGTAGGGGAGTAAGATCCAAAGAAGCTGAAACAACTTGCAGGGCCCGAGTTTTGCAGCCACTCAGAACTAGGGGTCAGGTGGAAACTTGGGGGAGGATAGTAACTATGTAGTATGTGGCAGTCAGTCAACAAAGGGAGAAAATGTTCTTGATTCTTCAAAAAAGGTGAACAAGGAATAAAGGGAATTGCATGTTGACAATTTCAGTAACCCTATAGTCATGCTCATCCAAGGTGGTAACAGAGAAGCTGTGTATGCTGCCATGGATGAAGTTTTCAGTAGATAACCTAGATGTGTGTGAAGATTTTGCTACCTGTCATGAAAGACAAAAAAACTGAAGGTTTTGTTGCTACTGATATTTGTAAAGAAAAGTTTGCTCTTTGAAGAAAAGTGAAGCTCAGGACTGCTTTATTCACCTTGTTGTTTAAACACTGAGGGGAATATACCGATGTCCTACAAACTCCTGTGAGCCTGCTGTATGTTGTTAGATGAAGACTAATTACTCAAAGAGCTAGGAGCACAGAAATAGAGAAAGTCTTCCTTGTCTGGAACTTCCCTCCCAATTACTGAATGGACATTGGCAATTAAAAACACAGTCTCATTAGGAGTTCTTCCCGATCTTTCCGCCTTTGATACCAGACTGGTGCCTCTGACAACTTTTTCTAGGAACATAACTATTGAACCCACTGAACGCTAAGGCTACCAAGAATTTTGCTGTTTTTCTGTCCTGTTGTGGTGGAGACTGAGAGGGGAAATATTTCAACAGTGCAGAGAGTAAGGTTAACCTGGCCATTAACAGGGAAAAATATATCAAGAAATATTCCTTCTAAAATATTAGGAACACCGAAACAGGTAAAACACTGGCACAGGTTGCTCAGAGAGGTGGTAGGTGCCCCATCCCTGGAAACATTCCAGGTCAGGTTGAACGGGGCTCTGAGCAACCTGGTCTAGTTGAAGCTGTCCCTGCTTATTGCAGGGGGGTTGGACTAGATGGCCTTGAGAGGTCCCTTCCGACCCAAAGATTCTATGATTCTATGTATACATCAAATATCTATCTATTTCAACCAAGTTGCTATTGTAGGCAGCTGTTTCTCAGAAATTTTTTTTTTTTCCTTCTAGTTTTGTGGGGAGAGCCTAAACACTTAAGAGGTTTTTCCCTGCAGTTCATTAGCCAGCACACAGGGCTTCACTCCTGCTGTTTTTGCTTTGCTGTTTTGGTGAAACCACTGATCTCTCCCGGCAGCTGATGGTTTCCTTTGAACATAATCTTTATCCAATATAGTAACATCTTTAATAAAAACCCATACTATTATTTGCTATTGGGGTACTGAGGCTTTCTTCTAAGTTCTTATTCAGCATGACCTATGTCATGCCTGAAAATTAATCCAAAAGTTGCCTGTGGGTTGAAATGGATGAATCTACATTGCACAGATTATTGGGTTTGTCCACTGGTAATACAGTTATTTTGACAAATGGGCTTTGCTGCCACAGCCTTTGAGAGCTTTGTGAAACTAAACAGAATATTGTTCAATGTATTAAAGAGATCTTCCCAAGCAGATCAAGCATAATGCCATTGTATACTTGTGAAAGGTTAAAAAGAAAAATACAAAGGGTAATTCACTTAAGTGTTTTTAGCTTAAGCGCTACCTTTGGCGTTTTTACTTTATGGAAGATTGAAGTGATCTGAGTATCAAGTGTGTTAGTTTTCTAATAAAATTACATACTTACTGTTTATATACTGCCCACCTGTTGCTGCTCAGGGTACAGGTATACTCAAGAAATTGAGCTTAGTTATTTTTGGTTTGTTTGCTTTTTTACATTTGCTTTTTTACTCTTTAGTTCTAGTGATATAACATGTTACTAATAACTGTCATGATAGGTAATAGGGAAACCTGTTTCAACCTCTGTAGACCTTCAAGTAATATGCTTTTTTTAATGGTCTGTAAGCGTTAAGCAGAAAGTATGATGCTACTCATTTCTCTCTGAAGGCAGACTTACTGCTTCCCTGACACACTACTTTCTGTCCTAGGCTCTTGTCATGTGGTCTTTTTCACCCTTATTAAAGGTTAAAGCCTCTTTATTGATCATTTAATGTAACTCTGTTTATTGAGAGAGGAATGGGATACTTGAAGGAAATAGGGTGTAATCAATAACTTGTCTGTTCTGCTGTGTAATCTACATACACCTGTAGAAACCAGTGGTGGAATGAAAGTGCCAAAGTAGGTTGTTACCTACTAGGTGTTTCTACCTCAGCCAAAATTGTAGTATAGGTGCTGCTAGACAGCATTCAACACACAGTGTTCTGGGAAGCTTAGTTCACCTTATATAAGCTATCCAGATCTAAACAGTATTTATTTGTTTATTTGTACTGGCTTAAGTCGCAGATGCACAAGGATGACTTGCTGGTATAGCCATCACCCTAAAATTTGACCCCGTGGAGTCCTGCTGCTGGCGTATCTCTGTCACGCAGCTGTGGCAGATTTGCTTCCCACATGTGTGTACTTAAAAAGTAAAATAATGCCTTTGAAATATTCCAGAAATAATAGTTGTTAGCTGTATGCTGATTCACTTAAACGAGAGGTGGCCCAAACACCTGAATTTTCGTTTGCTTGTGTGAATGTGTAAACTACATGGGGAACTAAAATACTGAATATGGAAACCACTGTATTTGAGAATGAATTCTATTATTGCCTCTTTTCCTAAGAATTAAGTGGTAGTTGTGGCTACTTGTTTATTTACCTTGAACTTTTCATATTCTGTATTGTCTTCCATAGTGGAAAAGGTGAAGAACCAGTGGGACAATACCCAGCATGGTGTGGAGGTGCGGCAGCAGCAGCTGAAGTACATGCTGACAGACAGCATGCAGTGGGATGAGCAGAGGCAAGAAATGGAGCATCTCATGGAGCAGTGTGAGATCCGTCTGCGTATGCTCCTGCAGGCCCCAAAAGAGATGCTTGCCAAACAGATTTCAGAAAACAAAGTAAGACCACCTACACATTTTTTTTTCCCCTCCCAGCCTCCTCATTCTCTGCTAATGGATTCAACTGATGTGCAAATATGCAATTTAGTTGTAGGACTGATTTGGCAATTCTGTCTCTTTTTGGGTGTGATATATTCTAAATTGTCTCTATTTTTTCATATATCAGACTTCCTGAGAATCACTTTCTGGGAGGGAAAGGGGTGGCATGTGCATGTGTGTCTTTTTGAAATGAGTATGTTGTAGCATCAAATAAATGATATTATGCAATAAGCTTGAACCTCAGACCAATAAAAGTTTAATCATACAGACACAGAATGTAGCATGTATTACTTCACAGAAACCTATTAACAGTAGTTTAGTAAATCAGGAATGGACCAAGTTATTTAAAATTATCCTGAATTTCACTTCTGATGGGTGCCAGGCATATTCAACACTACTATTTTTTTTTTTGTCCCCCAATCCCATGCAATCTTCACTGCTTTTCATATCACAGCAAACCTGCTGTGATAAATCAATAAGTCTGATGTCCTTTGTCCTGGTGGCTGTCAGAAAAAGGGCAGGCTGTAGGTGGCACAGGATGAGAACTAAATAGACAAATCAGTGAGGAGGGGCTCTTCTCAATACTGCACTGATAACAGAGCTGTAAAGGGGTATGTGTGTATATACACACATATATTCATGAAAGGACAATGTAGGGGTGCAACTGGGTATGGAAAGAAGCAGGGAGTATGATAGTGAGAATTCCTCACTGATCCATACCTATTTCAGTAAACAGTAAAATTGCATGCTTTTCATCGTCTTTCTCCATGTGAGCAGGGGATTGGAAATGGACTATAGGTCTGCTTTGCTTTCTTAAGTGAAAGTAGGCCTGTGCCCAGACATATAGTATGGAGATCATAAGATACATCTGGACATATATATATGCAAATACTTTTTTTTCAGTTAGAAATAATCTTGAATTCAGGATTCTGTAAAGTCAAGGCACCTTATGAATATCCTGCCACGATAAGCAAACACATCTAATGTATTTTCTTCATTTAAAAACAAAAAAACCCCACCAAACAATGAAATCAAATTCTCATGCTGTGCACTTCATTTATGCCACTTTTAGCTGCCGCTTATATCACTATTATCATAATTTAAACTCATTCATGCTACTAAAAATATGGAAGTGTTTTTATTTCTTTTGCCGGTAAAACACAGAAGAAGAATTTTCTAGACTTTGGCAATTCTGACGAATACAATTTTTCCTCACCTGTTTCTGTTTTGATTGGTTGATTGTCAGGACACTTATATCTGTAGATATTCTTCTAAAGATTTTTCTTCCAGGTGAAAAATATGCACAATTTTTGTGTTTTGCAAAAAGGAGAGTTTTGTAATATGATTAAATGCATAATATGAAATACAGTATGATTTTTATTTTTCTGTGTCTCATTCCAAATTGCTTTTTAGCTGTTAGTACAGGATTTGCATAGAGGTGACATCACAGTAGCTGCATTCAATGATCTTTCTAATAAACTTCTTCGAGAGTATCGTGATGATGACACAAGGAGGGTCAAGGAAACCACTGACCAAATGAACACTTGTTGGCTTAATCTGAACCAAAGGTAATTACAAGGTTTCACTCTATATATAGCTTTTTGTGTCTTAAACTTGTATCCTATGTATACATGAGTATTGCAGTCTCTTCTCTGTCTGCTTTTCTGCAGCATTTAGGGCTACTGTGGATAATTAGTCAATTACAGTGAAGCTGTTTTGAGTTTTGATGATGGAAATTCCCACAGTTCACCATGGAAGGCTTCTGTATGACTTGCAATTTATGTGGTGTTTTTTTTAAGGGGGGGAAAAAAAAAGTACTTCTCTCATGTTTGGTCTCATGTTTGCCTGTGACTATTCTCTAAATGTCCTTGAACAGTTCCTCTCCTGTTCCTTGATGCTGGTATTGCTGTATGTATTTGTAGTTTATTGCTGTGCTTTCTCTTCATAAGGCTCTAAGTATTCAGCTTGGTCTTCCAACACATGAATTCATTATGGCCTCTCATCTAATGGAAATTTTCCCTGAATGGGGCTGTGCTTCGGATTCTTGAGCGCAATGCTTCTAGCACTGCCATCTAGAAAATACTTGAGCTATAGGAACCGAGACTTACTTGAAACTTACTTCTTTCTTATTCATCCTCTATTAGGACATACTTACAAATATGTCTTAAGGAAAACATGGTATTTCCCTATGCATAATATGTTTTCGTGCAAGGTAATCTAATCTCTGCAGAGACACTTTTTAGTATTTGAGAGACAATTAACATTGAGAGTAGTGTCTGACTCAGTGCCTGTAGATTAAAGGACACTATGCTTTGCAGTTAGAGGGACAGAAGAGAAAATTGATCCTGTTTATATGGGAGTGGGGCAGATGACAACCGAAGTGTGTATGTATTTGTGCACATATGTGCATGTAAAAGGGGCAGCTGCTTTTGTAATGAGATGTCAGTTAAGGGAATAAAAATCCTACGTAATAAAGCCTCTGAAATTGCTGTTATAATCCTGGGGAATGAGAGGAGGCGAACTTTGCAGTGGCAAGAAGTAGGTGGTGAAGGAAGCAGAGTGGAATGTAGTCTTACCCTTCTTTGGAGGAAAATGGTACCTCAGTCATATTGTGCTTTTGTTGTGGTAGCTGGTTTCATGGTTGTGTCCATTGAGAAAAGAGGTACAACACAGGCGAAACTTTGTATGGCTCATTCCATGTGATCATTTGAGAGAGAATAAAAATTTGTTAATCTCTAAATGTTTTGAGACATAAGGTAGGATTTTTCAAGTGAGTAAAACACTTCATAATTATTCTGTGTGGTGCAGACAACTTTTTATGGTCCTTCAGAAAACTTCCAATAGACTGTGGGAAAGGCTTTGGCATATGACAAAACTTCCTTGGCTTTTTACTTTTACTTTTTCTGAACTAGGTCATAGTGATGAGGTCATCTCCTGAAATGGCCCTTCCTGACCATTAGTTTGCCTTAAAGATTAGGGACTGCAGCACTCTCACCATCAGATAGTAATTTCTTTCCTCAAAGTAAACTAATAATTTTTCTAAAAATGCTATTAACTTCATCTGAATGTCATGATGACATCTGGGGATGAAGATGCAATTAGAGGGTGAGGGAAACAGTTCTTTGTTGGATTAGCAGTAAGAGTAGACTCCAGCTGTGTAGTAGTCTCATTCACATTCAGACTTTGCACTGTTTTGGCTAGAACTGGCATAAAACTGCCCACCACTCAGAGCAGGTGACCAGAAAGTAGAGCTCCTGCCTGGAAGCCTCTAATTATTTATGAATCTGCTCAAAGTCAGCAATAATAAGCAATTTCGTTGTGTGTATAGCTGAAGGTCCTCAGTTATTACTGGGGCTACTGATGAATATCTGCTTTCTTTCTTAACTAGGGATAGAACATAAAGGAGAACTCTGAGAGCTGGTGGGTAGCCAGAATGTGGAGCTGCTCAACATAACCCCGTGGAATGGCAGAGCAGAATTAAAAGGGGAGAATGTGTAGTGAAAGCACCATTTCAAGGGAATGAAGGTTTTTGTTACTTGCTTTAAAGGCAATAAAAAGAAATACCAGTCAACCTTGAGCAGCAATGCTTACTTCATGTGGCAGATCTTGGGACACGCAGGGTTTGTACATGGAGGACACATGTGGCCCTATGGCTTCTAAGCGCAGATCTGTACTTATAGCACGATGCTTTAAAATACCATTTTTTCCCCCCATGGTTGGAGGTTGTGGCAGGAGTCCTTAGTAACATCACCTGGGGAACTCATAGTCCTGAACAGCACAAGAACAGGAAGACTGTAGCCACACATGTAAAGTTGGAGTGTATTAGAAGACAGTTGGCATCAAGAGATTGAAGCTCCCCAACTTGACATTGTGTCAATTGGATACATTGTCCAGTGGCTATTTATGTTCTATTTTTATATTTCAGGGTGAAACTGAATTTTTCTGTGTAGTTATTCTGTGTGTTTTCACTGCCTCAGTAATGGATTACAGTTGCTGTCTGTACTGTCTCAGATGTTATTTTCTGACTTTCATTTGATCACACACTTGTATGCATTGCAGATTTTTAGTTTAAATCTGAAAAAAATAGTTGGGTGGAACAGAAACCTGCAACAGTGCCATGAAATCTTAAATAGTAGAGTGACAATTTTCTTTTTCTTGGACGTGTCTTTGCTAATAGAATCTGCTTAGACCTTCTCCACTATCACTGTGTTAAGTGAAGGATTCCCCAGGTTCTCCTTACATTTAATTCTTACATCCTGGAAGGACCCTTTGTCTTTGGAGGCTGTTCTAACAGTGTTAGAAATCTTTGGGAATCTGATTCATCTTTTTCTAGCATGGGGTATTCGTTAATCTGCAGTACAGAATTCTCCATCATTTTCTATTTTACATTTGTGATCTTTACTGGAAGGGAATGAAAGTATTTGTGTCTCCTCTGTAAAAGTATTGCTTGCTACTGCTATACAGGTCCTCTTAATCTTAGAACATTAGTTGTAAAGCTTCTAATTTATGCTGCTGGAGTACATATTTAGTGAAATTAATGGTTTTCAGATTTAATTCAAATATGATGACAGCCAGTGGGACTGTAATAGGATTCCAGTCTTTCCTTTAATTTCAACCAAGCAGAAAGTTTGAGAAAATAAAGCTTGAGGCTGAAAACTGTTCTTCAATGAATGTTACTAGCTACAAAGTTCAGGTTGTCTCGGTTCCCATGTAGTACATCAGTACTTAGACTTACGAGATCTGGGTCACTTAGTGTTTCATCTTTTGGGTCTTTTCTTTTTCTTTGAAGGTCATCTTTATTACCAGTCTGTTCTTCCTGTTGTCACTCCTGTTCTTCCACCTTTGGCCTTAACCCCCTGCTAGGGAAGAAAATCCCTGCAGAGGGTGAGGGTTTTGAAGTCAGAGCTCATAACTGCTTTTACTTCACATTTTTCTTGCACTTCCTTGGTGTGCTCTAATTTTTTTTTTTATCTTTTCTAGGCAGTATCTATCAAGCCATTTGTAATCCCTAGCATGCTATTTACTATATTTTCTCAAGAGTGGGTGAAGCATTCCAGAGCTTCAAGTGAGAAGCAAAAATGAAGGCTTCTTGTCCTGCTAGTCATTTACTAGTAGCCAAAACTTAGGCAAGCATGAAGTCAGGAACGATTCACACAGTCTTATTTTGGATAAAGCAATTATTAACCAGTGACATTAAAAACTAAACACAGTGATTCCCTAATACTGTTGGGCAGTACTGTTGCCACACCATTGCAAGGAGGAAAGAACGCCTAAGTAGAACAGGAGGAGGTAGAAGACACATAAGTTTGGGCCTGTCTGGAGAAACATGTTCAATTCTTGTGAAAATATCAAATGTTGAGTGTTTTAGCCTTGTCTTAATTGAAATTAAATATCATTTTGCCCCTGAAATCTGACAATATGGTTAGTGCCTAACATAAAAGTAAAATGGAACTTCCTACTTACTGAGCAGCAACATTCTAGATAGTAGCCCTGTTAGGGATTTCTGTACAGTGTGCTGGTGTGGGACAGCAGTCTACACTGGATGAAATTTAGCTTGTCATGCTTTAATTAACGTTGTTAATTAGAGCTTTTAAAATTGCTGACTACAACAGTTTCCCAGCTGAGTTTCATTTCAATGATAACCTCTGTTATGTAAAGGTATAATGTGATCTTTTTTCTAGGAAATCTTTTGAAGTTGCTTACCAACAATATAATCCAAAGGTTTTTAATGAGTTTCTTACATTGTAAAATATCCTCTTACAAACAAAAACTTTTGTGTTTGTACCAACTGGAGATTTTTTGGACTGATTGAAACCCAAATTGAAAATTTGGACTATATTCTGCCAGTCTTTTTTTAGATTTAAGCTTGTTGAGTATGGCTTGATTGTTATGATGGCAGTATATTACTCTGTTCGTTAGAGTGATAGTGTCAAAAGTCTTCTCTCTTAGCAGAGAGAACCAGGTATTTGACTCTTCATCCCTCAGCACTTTAGCTCTTGCAAATTTAGGGAAATTTTTCTGCTCACTGTAAAGGAGGAAGAAGAAAATCCCCCAAACCTTCAGTGCTTCTACTCTGTATGACTTCTGTTGATGAGGAGAAGCATTCATACTTTTCACACATGGGAAGAACACATGCCTTTTTAAAAGGGGCTGTGACATATATAACCAGTTCAGAACATCTGTGTGTAGCTATAGATAAAATCACGAGAAAAACAGTGATACAAATAATGATAAAGCAAGCTGTGACAGATGTATACTTTCTTAATAGAGATAACTTTCAGATTTCCTTTTAGTAGTTTCATTATAATGTATATAATGCGGTATGTTATGGGGGTATATTCTGACACTTGTCTTGTTTTCAGAGCTGTTGATAGGCAGAACTTCTTGGAGACAGAGCTGAAGACAGTACAGGCCTCACACAAGGATCTGGAGAGCTTCCTCAAGTGGCTTCAAGAGGCAGAGACGACAGTTAATGTTCTAGCAGATGCATCCCAGCGTGAGAACATTGCTCAGGACAGTGCCTGCATAAGGGAACTCAGAAAGCAGATGCAGGTGAGAAACTAAATAATACTACTGCTGTTCATGCTTTTTCTCAATTGCAAAAGTTATAAAGGAAAGCTACCTACTGGAGTGTGAAGATCTGCGGCTTATTGGAGGGTGCTAAAACCACTGTTTTAAGTCAGGTGTGTGAAGGAAGCAGATTTTTCTTCCTTAGGTTTGAAATACATATTTTGTGAACCTCTGTAGCACTGAGGGCTCTTAAATGTCCTGACTGTATTCATGGAGTGCATAGTTGATTAAACCAAGTCATGTTGTGTGATTGTCCAACCAAAGGATTTAATCTACTTCCCTCCAAGTAAAGCCCTCCTGGGCTGCACTGTCTCCTATCCCTGTCTGCTGCCTTCTTCCTGCTTTTACAGCAATCCAAGAAATTGTCATGCTTGCATCACCTCTTCTCCCTTTCCTGCTGCCCAGCAGCTCGCCAGCTGGCCTTCCTTCCTGTACAGGCCACAGACTGGAAAGCTGAGAAATAACTGAGGAGGCTAAGTGACACCCCTTACAGTCCTTCTTAATAGATGGACATCCTAGCTTGTCTGAAATCGAGAAGGGAGACCCCTTTTTCTTGTCTAAGAAGCATGGACTAATGCAGTACTTACCACATTGTCTGGCTTTTCCTGCCTTTGCATGTCACATACATCTCCTTTAGGGAGGTAGGTGGGAGAGAGAGGAGCTGGGTTCAGTCTGCATTAAGGGTACAGTGTATTGAGGGAAAACAGGAGGAAAAGGTGTGGAGACCTGACAGGTCTTTTAAAAAGTAATATATTTGGGTCTGTGGCAGCAAAAGGTTGAACATCACTGCCTGAAAGTATTTTGTGATTCTATGATATATGAATTTCCTTTGTCCTGTTTACCTGATGTGAACACTGTTCATGTGTCATCTTTCTCCTGAACATTTTGATATATTTTTTCCTTTAGATTTCCTCATTTAACACAATTATTTTGACAGGCACAGAAACGAGAGGCTAGATTAGTTCTTAAATCCTGCACTCTGGGTTTGGAATATTGTCATCTGTGGTCTAAGTTCATGGGGTTTCATAACGAAAAAAAATGCTGCTTTTTTATCTGAACATAGCTACCTTGAATTTAAATGAAACAAGACAGTTTAAAGTATCTGATAGCAAGCTGCTCACTGTAATCATAAGGAAGAGAACAATATATTGTGCAAGTTTGTGTCTGTTGAAGATGACATGTCACTCAACAACCTTTATATGATTCTGATCAGTCAAGTAACTCACCTATAGGGATATGTCTCTGTGAAATGCTGAGACTAGTCTGTAGTGGCAACACCTAGAAGTTACTACTATACTTTCTGTGGGCAAAAAGCTTCAAACAACTAGTGTAGTGGAGGTGAACGAGCTAAAACAGGACCACAGGAAGCTAAGAACATGAGGCAGTGCTCTGTGTAAATAGGCTTATTTCTGCATTACCTTGCATTCTGAGTAGTCAATCACACCAAGATAAAGCTGTTATTTCACAATTTGCTTGTTGGCTCTATGCAGCTGTGAAGCACCTTGGTCATGGAAGATTGTTTGCCCTCCTTCATTGTGCTGCAGTTCAGTTAATGTTGCCAGAGTTGTGCTGTGTGAGGGGAGAACTGCTAGGCAAGACTGCCTGCTGTGTGGAGAAGGTTTATAACCTGCTTTTGACCATGCCTGTTGTCCTGGCTTGTAACCATTGAGAAGGCAGGTGCTTGGGCATGGCCTTACCTTGTTCAGCATTCTGTTACCTGATATTCTGCATCTTTTTCTGTGACTGTATGCTTCTACACACTGTGCATATGAAGCATAATCACTTAACTTACCCATAACTTTACGTAATATTGTGACCTTTTTTCAACTACTAAAGAAAGTTAAGTAGAGCACGTCAAAGACTGTCATAGCGTAGTGGCTTCCAAAAAGAACTTTTTCCCCTACCATCTTTCAATCTCACTTCAAATATAACTGAAGACATTCATATCATGATACTAGCAAATACTCCAAAATCAACATTTGTTTTCAAATATTTGTTGAAAAGAACTTTTGAAAACAAAATGAAGCTCTAACACCTTGCTGTACCTTAAAAAATCAAGCCCGCTCCCTTACAAGTTCTTAACCTTAATATCTGATTTAAAAAAAGATAATTTTCTGTTCTTTCCTTGTTCAGTGGTATAAAATAGCAATGTTGTTCTTGTTATGCTTTGTTGAATATGTGAAGAAGTATTTTTTCTAAATGGTTTTAAGAAGAAAGCAAGGCTTATGACTTTCTCCGCTCTGTGTGAAGATGCTTCTGACCCCAAGGCCTGTGCATTGAGTAAAACTTTACTATGAGTTTAAGATGGGATAAATTCTAGGAGAAATATGTGCTGACAATAGACAAAACATAGTGAATTTTTTGTTGTTGTTGTTACAGGTCATGCATTTTCAAAATAGGATCATCTCTTAAACTGGCATCTATATGTGTGCATGGGAGGACTATCCTCCATTACATTTTGGGGCTAACTTGTTTGGCTGCAGCTCAAGCCTCTCTACAGCAGAATCAGTGACCTAGGCTCTTGTTGAAGCTTAGTTTTGCCTTCCATTGTGACATCTAAGGCTAGTGACAGTACTATGCAAATAATGCAAACTTTGAGTGCAGTAACGATTTCTTTTTGAAAAGGAGGAATTTCACAATCATAGCATCAGTCTTTTAAATTCATTCTATCAGTATCTAAATGTTGTAGAAGATTTTTCTTTCTGGTTAGTGCTGAAACATTCCAGCCTGTGTTGCAAAACGTTTAGCAGCCACCTGAAAGAGGTTAAAACCTATTTTGAAGCAAGATGCAGAAAATGAGCTCAGAAATAGTAAGAAATAATGCTGGGTCAGTGTGTGTGAAGTCCTGTGCCTATGGATGTAAAGGTGTTCTAAATAATTAAAGCTTTGTTTTATTGTAAATTAAAAGCAACATGACTAGTGGTGGGCTGTTTGTTTTTCTCACTGCTTGATTCAAACTTGTGTATTAGCTGTGAAGGAAAAAAGCAGAACTGAAAGAAGTTGTCAGGTGTGGACCACGGGCTCTATCTTACACATAAGAGTTTTGAGGTCTTGCACGGTTGTTTCTGAATGCCTCAGTGTTTTTTGGACTTGTGCTGCTTCATAGATTTCCTCAAAAGATGTTTGGTAACAGCATATCAGCTAATGACAGTAGGCTAGAGCTGGTGGACTAAAGGAACAGGCCTGTGGAAGGTGAGAAGAGTAGATATCATCCAGGAGCAATGGAGTACAGGAGTATGGTTCAAATGAGTGGTAGAGATGAAGAAAGAAGGTGAGTCTGGCAAGATGGAGAATACAGGTGGTAAGATTTCTATATACAGAGTGGAATGAAGGCTCTATTTCCTCAAAATGATGATGTCATTGGTGCTGGACAGATCAGGGACAAAACAGAGTACAGGTAAAAGGGATTTTCCTGAGGACTAGTGGAAATTCTGATTCAGATCGAAAAATAAGGATGAGAAGGTTGTGTTAGCAGGATTGGATGGGAAGAATTTTTAAATGTCTTGTGTGAAGAACCTGCAAGTGGCATTCATTCCCTCAGATGGAAAGTGCCTGAGAAGAGGCAAACTAGTGTATAATGCATGGGCATCTAAGGTATGCATTATCTGGGATCATATGAACTTGTCATGCTACCTGTGGTTGGTGTCTCCATACTGTGCTGATTGATGTGCTTGAAATGTGTATCTACCTGTTTATGTGGCAATATGCACATTAAATAATACACTTACTTGTAATGGTGTTTGCCACCTACTGTATTGATAATGGCCTCCCTGAACCTTTGCTACAGCAGCCCCTCTAGTACAGGTTTAAGTACATTTATCATAGCAACTTTGGGAGTAATAAGAAATAGCTGTATTGCATTGGGAGTGCCTCGCTGGTAGCAAAACAATTCCATGCTCTTGAATGTCCTACTGCCATCCTTAGATGGCTTAAATAATTCTGCTTTGTCATGGGAAAAACATGAAAATGATGTTAGCTCTTCGAATTCAAGGATGGATAGAAAAAGGGACGATGGCGCAACTGTATGTTTTCAATTTGTCAAAACCCTGTTCTTTCTTGTCCTAGTAAGTCATTTAAGAAAAGATTTTAATTGGAAACGACTCCTGAAAAACATTCCTACTTTCTGGCGCAAGTGAGAATCCTTTGAGATCCCTCTGACTAAATTAGCTTTAAGAGAGTTTTAATAGCAGAGAGGTTTACCCCCTGCATTTTTTCCTTTTGTATTGGGTAATCTAGTTTTGAGAAGCGCCTGTGTGATTTATTAGCCTTTAACGTATGGCTGATATAATTAGGGCAGGTATCCCTCTGCTCCTCTCTCAAGATTTATAACACAGTCTGTTATTCACTCACTCTACAGCTCTGCCAGAGCTGCGTTTAGTCTGAGAGTGAGAGCATCCTTTCCCAGAGTGAGGGAGCAAATGCTCCGTCTGCCGATAGAAAGCAGCTACTATGGGAGAACAACTGTTGTGATACACTGGAGCCGTCTTCCTGAAGGAATTCCTTTTTTGTTCCTGCAGCTTTCAGGCTTAAATTAATAACCTTTCCTGGCTATTTAGTGCACTTCTGAATGGTGGCAGAGGCTCGGCTGCTCCACAACTTCATTTACGTTCTGCACAAGCAGAGCTGAGCAGTACCCGTTAGAAGAATCTGTGAAGGCTGCTGTTTTTTTGCATTTGCTTCTTGGGTTATTTTGGGAGAGAAACTTATGCTATATCAACCTCCTTTGCCTTTGAAACGTATAAAGCCTGTGGCTTGCAAAAGCAGTCCTGGAAGAGAGCATGCTCAGAAAGCTGGCAAATCATTGTCCAGTGACCGGGAGGAAATGATAGTTGCTCTTCATTTATAATGCAAATTTTGAGGTGTCTTCAGAAGTGTGGCAAACTTAAAATGATGGCTGTGGTGAGAACATCTCTGCAGAAAGTTGTGGTGTTGTTGCATCGTTTACAGAGGATGGCAGTTTCTTCTCCCCGTTACCAGAAGCTTTGTAAGGTAAGAAATGTAAACCCTGAATCCTGAGACTGAGTAATGCTGATGTTGTCTTTCTGAGATAAAAAGAAAGTAGGAATGGGATGAGTATCAAAGGCATCCAGGTTATCTAGTGTGCTTTTTAAAGCCTGCCATGCTCTCGTGTGTGGTTTGTTACAGAATGCAATACAAAACCCCCCTGTGCTTGTCAGTGATACATTTTTTTAAAAAGTGCTCTCTTGCCTACCATTTAAGTGTCCAGAAGGAAACTGTTAATACTCAATGACCTTTTGTAAAATATTACATGTCCTTTTCCAAAGTAGTTGGTTAATTCTTGGTAAATGCAGCACTTCTCAACTCCTGGTTACCCGTTATGTAGAATAACTGCATTCTTGCATGCCCAGTGTTTTTGCTTTTGAGCTTTATGAAACTTTTAATTAGGAATGAGTTCATCAGACTAATATGCAGCCATGAAATTTTGGCTTCACCTGCCTGTACTTATAGAGTTCTTTCAGAGCTAAAAAAATAAGGAGAAGTTGGAGGAAAAGCATGTTGACATAGACTACCCCTCATATTGGTATTTTTGCTCTTACCTGTTTTGGTGGCTGAGTATTTCTGCTTTCACCGAGACTGTGCTGACTGTTTTGGGCATTTTTTTGCACAGGTTCAGTAGTTCAGAACTCTAATACTGTTTTAATGATCTAAGCTACCTAGTAAAAATAAATCCTTTAAGTAGGTTGATCATAAAAAATAAACAATTAATTTCAAACTGGTCTGTAAAGTCCATGAGTTAATACTGGTCTGATGTTGGTGTGTGTGTGGAGTGGTCATACTGTGGTGTATTATTGGACTTTAATGTAAGGATCCTGCTTCATAACTTTGTAAAAATATAAAATTGGAGAGGTCCTCAGCTGTATACTGACATAACTTTATAGAAATTCTATTTGGCTCCCTTTGAACTTGTTTTTTTGTTCTTGCTGCTTGTGATACTTTAAAACTGCCTGTGTTTTTTTGGTGAAACCGTGCCTGAGTTTTGCATACAAGGTGTGTGAAAACCAAAGTGCATGACCACATCTTGTTCCAATGAGAAAGCAAAGCCACCGTAACTTACTGTACTTACTTCAGTCTGAAATATATTTTCTGTTATAAGAAATACAAAAATTATATCAAGTAAAAGAGATCCCACCTCTATAGTAGAGTTTGGAAGTAAGAAAAGGGTATAATGCTGTATCTGGTTCATAACAGTGAAGCTTGTAGAGGAAGTTCTGGCATATGGGGAAATTCACATTGTTTTTAAATGGGTGTTTCAGTGTGCTTCTGTTTACAAAGCTGTACTAAGAGATATATCTTCATTGTGAAGAATGTTAGACAGTAGATTGTGTACATACAAGCTATTTAGCAAGCATGCCTCAGTTATTGTCTTTATCAGTTCTATCATTAAATAGTCCTATTTGCTTTTGTGAATAAGGCAAATCTTTTTTCATTAATGTAAAGATATGGGTTTTTAATTCTTTTCATAAGCACTAGGAAATTAAAAGTGCTATAAAACCTGTTTAGTCACATTTTTGTGTATAAGCTTGTTTATAACAATGTTGGTCACGCAAGAACTATTTAGTGACTCTTGCAGTAATAATTATTTTCTAATTAGCCTGAGAGTCTAGAAAATGGTTGGATACTTAATTTGTTGAGTTTAAATCTACACAAGGGGTAGTAAAAAAAAAAAATCTTCTCAAAGGCTGTTACTAAAATATATTTTCTGTTTGAGAATCCATGCAATGATAGCCTTGGGAATTTTTGTGTAGCTCAAAATTACCCATTATATGTTTTTCTGCTTGTTAAAAAGTCACTCAGCTGAGTTTTTTCAAATCCCTGTGCTTG
Source organism: Phaethon aethereus (assembly GCF_964289735.1). NCBI lineage: Eukaryota > Metazoa > Chordata > Aves > Phaethontiformes > Phaethontidae > Phaethon > Phaethon aethereus. The sequence goes on along the minus strand of NC_138576.1, from coordinate 76,137,849 downwards.
GTTTACCGAAATTGGGATTGTTGGTCTGCCTGTAGAGTTAAATCAGACACTGGTTGAGGAAAAAAGGAATGGTTTACAATCCCAGTCGCTTCCAGCAGGTGTCAATGTAAGGCAATGATATATGGGAGTCTGGTGATGGAAATGTTAATACTTAGATAAGAAATTGTATGGAAATTACAAATTAAAAGCAACTATGACAGCACATAAGAAAGGATTTCTTGTAGTGCTCTATATACTTCAGTCTTCAGAATTTCTCAAGTTTGTACGTGTCTTGTGAACTCTGCGGCTACACTAATAACTTCTTCAGTTCTGCTGAAGAAGTTATTTACTATAGAATATATGAATTATTGCATTGTGTACAGGGTAGTTGCTTCATGAACTAATGTCTAAACGTTTCCTGTGAAGTGTCCTGTGAAGCATAACAGAGGGCCAATGAAATAAACATTTTAAAAAGTGCCAATGAAATATTTAAGACAAATTCTTGAAGTTAGTGTTTTTCTGTTTTAAACTGCACTGTTTATAAAAGCATAAACAAGGCTTTATTATTGAACTGTACTGCCGAAAGTCATAATTGTTCTTATTAGTAGCTTCGTGTAATAGTAGTGCTCAGCATTCACAGTCTTCATTTTGAAATTTCTTAAAAGCAGAAACAAAAATAAGCACTTTGGTGACATATTACAGCAATGGTGAAAAACAGGAAATCCAAGGTTTAGGATATTTCTTCATTTGCTGCTTTTTCTTTCACCAATTTCTTCGTACCAAGGTGAGTTTTGCCAGATGTAACTTTTCACTAGTATTGCTATTTGATTCTTTTCCACTGAAATTAGTGGCATACCAGGGCAGAATGTGTACACTTAGTATTTGTGTTGTCAGGACAATGTGTAGGAAGTTTTGCTTGGTTGTTGTTAACAGCTTTGCTTCATAACTCTTCTGTAACATTTTGACACTCAAAGTGAACCACCAGAAAAATGTTTTGTAGGGATTGTCATCTGCTCTGTGTTCTTGCTAATATGTGATTGTTCCTTAAAGAATGTCTTCTATTAGTTATATACAACTAGCTCAGAAAAGAATGGATTTAGATTTGGGGGAGGGGAACATAAAAAATCATGGTAAGTTACAAATCAATAGATCTTTTCTGAGACACCAGAACTACAGTATTATTTATGAAAATGAAGTAAAAAATTGGGAAGCTTTCTGTAACTTCCCTGACAGAAGTGAAAGTTCTGCATCTCTGTCGGGTAAATTACCTTGAAATATGTATCCTACTTGTGGAGCTTGACTGTGGTATTTTTGAGACACATTGCTAGAATTCAGGGTCTGGAGCATTCATCTTCTGTAGGACAGACTAGTAGCTGAGAGAATATTTTCTCATTTCTTTTGTGATAACTTCTCAAGAAGAACCCTTTTGAAAAATAAATAAATAATCACCCCCTCATGTAAAATACTTGAAATCTCAAACCTGATCCAACATGAGTCTTTACTCTTGAAGTGATACATGGTAACTCAGGTGAGTTCCTGACTTCCTCATCTGTGAAGAGAAACGATGCATCAGAAACATGTATCTTGTGGTTCTTTTTTATGAATACATAGCTTAAAATGCAATTCTCTCATTTTCTGCAGTTTCATTTTTTTATGGCTAGTGTTAAATTTATAAAACCACAGGAAGTTAAAAGCACAGTGCATGCTGGGGTCAGCCAAAATCCTCTTTTTCTGTGACACTGGTGATTGCATTCCAGAGGACAGAATTCAACATTCTGTTGAATTTTGAGAGTTGCAGCAAAGGCTCTGTTCCTATGAAATTTTGAAAAAAATGTGACAGTTATGGGGGGTGGGGCAAAAAAACCACGAAAGTCTGCGTTGAGAAATGGGTAGGTTAAGTCCTGGTTCCAATGAATTCAACAAAGATGAGTTTTCTAATGTTTACATGACTTCAGATTGATTTAGAAAATCAATCATTGGCACTTGATCACATTCAGGTATGAAATACAGGTAGTCAAGTATGGATTAAGAGGAGGCATTACAGCAGTGCTGTAATACATATTTATTGGACAGTAGAAGTGAGAATAAAAGCTAATTTTGGAAGCATGTCCTGAAGGAGGCTACTGTATTAAGCTAGTTGTTGGTTGGAAAATGAAGCAGTGTCTCTGTCATCAAAAGCATTGCTAAATTATGCAGACAGTTTCTCTTTTAGAGATGAGAAAGTTAAGCCTGGCCTATTTGGTATTGTTCTAGAAGCATGAGGGACATTCTAATTAGATCTAGAACTACTATGAAGTCTTACAGAAGGGAGGAGGCCAGAATTAAAGGGAACCCTGGATATAATGGCTATTATATAATGAAATACGATGAGGCTAAAAGTGCACTGGTGAAAAAAAAAAGGCTCTTTTGAAACAGGAGACTTAATAAATAGTATCTACTGATAAGCATCTGATGCCTTTAAGATTTACCTTTTTAGAAAACAAGTGAGAAGTGTAAATGGTAACCACCCCGTCTCGAAACACCCACACCTTGTTTGTGTTCAAAATGACGGTGTAGAAGGACTGGCATCCGTTGTGATTTAATGAGATAGCGTGTATGAGGGGTGGGATGAAACGTGACTTGGGTGACTACAGTAAGTAGAACACAGTTAACATACAGCAAATGAAGACTACAGAGTTTAAAGTGCAACAAGATAGCATCATGGTGTTTAGTGACTGAAAGGACAAGAAAGCCGTATCATTTGGAGAAGCATGAATAGGCTAGGAATGCACATAAGTCAATGATCATTTAAAATGAATGAGATGGATATAACTTCTTTTTGGATACAGATTAGAAGTTGGAAAGCTGAAAACTGATGGGAGAATACTTGAAATGATAGGCATCTGGAAATCTTGGGAGATGAAAATTGATTTGTTACTGGCATTTATTATAGAATAATCACAGCAGCTACAGAAGCAGTGGAAGGCTGAAGGGAGAAACTTATTAATTGCTTTAAAAAAATGAGGTAGATGAAGGCTGGAATTGACTATCCAGTAAGTCAGACATCAAAATCAGAAATATGGACAACAAATGAAATTCAACTTGGAAATGTAATAGCTATAATGGAATTTAATTCCCTATTGCTATGAAATTGCACCTTTGTATGCAGTTTCAGTGACATACGAGGACAGTTAGGGGCTTTGGCGTGTAGGCAAGATGTCAGTTGTTAACTGTTAGCCTGTTATGGATTGATTCCCTGTGGAATTTTGGATGGATCTTTTAAAATGAGCAGGTTATTGGAGGGATATTTCCCTGTTTTGATAAACTAGAGGAATATGAGATCCTGAGAACTCCCATCCTCTTCCTGAGGATAGGATAAGCTGGTTCATGAAGACAAGTGACTGCCACAGATGCAGAATCTGGTTGTGATTGGAGATGGAACTGAGAGGGATGGGCAGAATTTCAAGGATGAACTTGTAGGTAAAGTATTGTGGAGACCTCTTGATAGCCAGATTTAGGAGCTCACTAAGTCTTTTTTCCCAAGAACCCATGTGTCTTCAGTCCTTATAGAAAATGTTTTAGTAAGTCCCCAAGCAATGGTTTAGTAAGCCATTTCCAAGCATAAAAGAACAAGAAGGTCATTTTAAAGAGCCAGCATGAATTTTAAGAAGGGTGCCTAGCCTGATTGCTTTCTGTGAGAAAGCTGTTGCTGTCTCTTTGGATGAAGGGAAAGCAGTAGTGTTCCCTGATCTTGACTTTAGAAGGATATTTGACACAGTCTCTGATAGTCAAACTGGGGAGATATGGACAGGATAGATGAGCAAAAAGGTGGGAGAAAACTGGATGGATTATTGGTGTTCCTCAGGGACTGGGATTGAGACTGGTACTGTTTAGCACGGTTATGAATCCAAACAGCAGGACAGAGTGTACCTTCAGCAGGTTTGTGAATAATACCAGGTTGTGGAGGAACAGTCAGCATGTTCCCATTCACTGGGGCCTCAAAGTGGGAGGGATGGACTGATGGGAGCCCCATAAAGTTTTTTAAAAAACAACAAAAAGAGCCCAGAGCAAATTCTTGTGTCTGGGAAGGAATAACCCAATGCGTTGGTACAGGCTGTGTGAGAAAGATCATAGCCATCAGACAGGGAGAAGTGATTATTCCTGTCTGCTTAGCACTCATGAGGTCATGTCTAGAATCCTGTGGTTGGTTTCAGGGCCTCAGTTTGAGAGATACTGAGAGACTGGGGAGAGTGCAGTGCTTGGGGGCTGGAGCACGGAACATAGGAGTAGAGGTGGAGGGAGCTGGCTTCATTTATTTTGGAGGGGAGAAGGGTCCAGGGGTTTCCAAACACTGTCACTGCCTACCTGGTGGGTTGTTATTAGAGAAGATGGAGCCAGGCTCTTCTCAGAGGTGCCCTGTGAAAGGCAAAGACACGGTGGGAACAAGCTGCAGCAGGGGAATTGGATGTAAGGGCAACAATTCTGCACAGCAAGTGTAGCTGAGCACTGGAGCAGGTTGCCCAAGGAGGCTGTTGAATTTCCATCTGTAGAGGTATTAAAAACTTTAGCAGCCAGACCTAGCTTTGAAATTGGCTCCTGAAACTGGCAGGAGGTTTGACTGTGTGACCCCTGGAGGTCTTCCAACTTGCGATTTTCTGTGATTCTCTGTGCTAGTGCCCTATTAGCTTATGAGTCTAAAGACTAAAATAGTCCAAGCTATAGCGCAGCAGTTTTCATTTGGCACTGTGTTGCCCACTTCCTATAAAAAGGAACTTCACATTTTTACCCCATGTGAAAAAAGCTTACTACTCTGCTGAATTTTGATCTAAATCTGCGCCTGCTATGAGCCTGCTGTACAGCCATAGCACGTGTTCATTTGCGAATACTTTTGCTGTAGTGTAACTTCACTGGCAACAATGTGGTACAGTCAAGCATTTGGTGCATATCTGAATTTTGTGGCTGTGATGAGGAGGCACTTCAATATAGTGTAAAACTTCCTGTCGTCTAGCCCCCCCCCCCCCCCCCCCCCCCTTACTTTTGCATTTTCAGATGATGTTTTCAAAACTCAAAACGAACACACCACTAGCCCCTTTTGGAGAAAGGTTGTGCACAGCTTCAGTGATGAGGCTGACCTGAATGTAACTGGTTTGTTTTGCCATTTGTCTAATTATGATCAGTGCCAAATGAAACTGTATAATAAATGAGTACTTTATTGTAAATCCTTTTTTACAGAAGACTCTGCTCTCTAGTGCTCTGAGTACGTATCGGGTTTCTGTAGAAACAAAATTGTTTCTCTAAGGTGAGAAAACAAGGAGAAACAAAATGGGAGAGGACATAAAGCTTCATAAATTCACTATTTTTAACTGCATTTTTAAATCATTCCTCTTTGCAAGCAGAATGCAGCTTAACAGGAGAGAAGATGGATTCTAGAATATAACTTTTTTAATAGCATTTCAGTAGTATTTTGGAAGGGAGAAAAAGAAGAGAGAGAGGAGATGAGTGAAATATTTCAGGACATGCTTTTAGAATCCTCCTGCATTTAAAGGCAAGTCTGATTTTTGAGCTGAAAATATTTTTGCTATTGCAGCGAGAATGGAAATGAATATAAAATATGGGGTAGTTCTATTAAGGCATGAATGTAGGATTAATGGGAAAATTGACTTCCATGAACTCCACGTGTTTACAGGAGCAGAATCAATATTTGATATATGAGACCATCTTACCATAGTATTTTAGCACAGTGCTTTTTGATTGCTGCCATTTTTCAGGGAGCAATTTTTTTTCCCCCCTCTTTTCCTTAGGGCTCAATTACCCTGCCCAAATTCATGAAGTCCTGAAGCAGTAGGTGCCTAAAACAGCATAGTGCTTCACCAATTCCCATCTTGAGAACTGACCATCTTTCTTGTCTTCTGCCTCATGCAGGTCATTTGAGCTTATTTTTAAGAAACCTGCACTTACTATGTAGCTGGGAAAATAGTGCTGTTTGAAGCTGTCTTGTCGCTGCTGTCCTGTTCTGCCCTCCCTTTTGCCTCCCCCTCTGTTTTTAATCAAGACAAACTGCTATGAGACTTCATGTTCCAAAGTTGCCCTGCAAGCTATTTCATACCCACTGCTCGCAGACCTGCGTGGTGCTCTGGCTGCCCTGTGACGTTTTCACGCTGGGGACTCTTGATATACTTTGCTGCAAAGCATTTTACTTCAAAGCAGAAGTAACTTATGCAGTCCTGCATAGCTGGGTAATTGAATGTGGGTGGAAGATGTCAGTGGCATTCTTGGTAACTGATGTCCTGTGTTGTGCTACAGAAAGGAGTTCTTCATAGTCATAGTGGAACTATATTTACTGGTGGTTTCTGGTCCATGGTAAACACGGTGGGTGCTGCAAGTGAAGTAACAAATCCAAATGCTGCTGGTGCTGTAGAGGCTTCTCAGTTGCTGCTGAGCCCTGTATCTGTGGGCCCAGTGTTGTGCTAACAGGGGAAGTACTGTCTTCTTTGCACTGGTGTTTCAGATTTCTGACCTGAAGAGAGCATCCTTCCTGGGGAGAGGAGAAGACTTTGGTTTTCAGTGCTTACTCAATTCTTGGCTTTCTGCTGAGACTGCTGACCAATTAGTGCTTAATTGTGCTGGGTTTTGGGATGTGGTCCTAGAACAGTCATCTGAGGTCGCTGCTTTCTGTCACCTGCCATCTTTGGACTCTGTTTGAACTATGCTTTTTCTTTTCTTTTCTTTTTTCTTCTTTTAAGGAAGAATGCATTATTAACCCTGAACTAATCAGTCACCCTTCATGTTTATTTTTGAATGTTCCATATCAAATACTGTAACTCTCTTGGTTAATATTCTCTCTTACTGTTCGCTGCAAAGAGAAGTATTTATTTGCTGCAAGTTCCAGCACTGCAAACTAGTTGAAATAAATGCCTTTCTCCTCCTTTCTGTTACTGAAAGAAAATTTTAAACTTTGGAGTTTAAATGTAAGTTACCTGCTGCTTAATATTTGGGTTCCTCTGAGATTAGGATGGAGAAATAATAGAAGTTACAGATTACACAAAATATTTCTCCCTCTCCCCCCCCAACTATTTCTTTATTAGCAAGCACAACAATTTCCTCTCTTGGAAGAGGGGAAAAATGGGGCCAGAAAGAAAAAAGAAAAGCTACTCAGTGGAATTTTTCTTTGCTATATGTTTGCATCAGCAGCTAATAGCAGTCACTCAGCTGTTTTCACTGAAATAGCTATATATCTATTTGCAGGCCATTATCTTCCACTTCATATAACCCAATAGTGCAGTGATAAATTAGCTCTGGAATTTGTTCCCATAGCTGTCAGTTAGAAGAATACAGTCTTAAACAATTCAGCTGTTATCTGCAAGCAGATAATTTAGCCAAATAACTAGATTGTGGAAGACTCTCATCCCTTGTAATGGAGTAACAAAACATTGTTTCTTCTATATAAGGGTACTTCTAAATTAAAATAGGGGAGGTATTGGAGAGGTTTTTGTTGAAGAATTTGGATCTGGACATGACCGTCCTGAGCCCTGTCTCTCTTCAAGCTGATGCGCTAAGGCCCTTACATAGGCCTGGTTACAGTTGTTTAGAGCTAGAAAACAAGTGGATTCTATGACTCTTGGACTATGTTAGATTTTGGTTTTTTAATGTTCATTTTGTTTAAACCCGCCTTTTGCTAGATGACTGAGTTCTGTCTTACTGTTGTGATGATAAACTTCACGATTTCAGGCCACTCAGGCACTATGGGATGAGGAGAGCACTGCGGTTTTGTCTGAGAAGGAAGCAAGTGTGTTTACTCTCCTTTTTCCAGAGGTGTGGTAATGCCCTCTTTCCTAACCAGAAACTAGTCCTCTGCCATCAAAACCAGAATTCGTGTTTTGCAAGTGTTTCTAATGGTTGTGTGACTGAAATGGGGGTGGTTCTTAGCAAACAGCATTAAAAATGTGGGCCGCCTTTGAATTATGGTGCCAATAATTGGTTTTTTAAATCATAGAATCACAGAATAGTTTGGATTGGGAAGGGACCTTTAAAGGTGCAGTGAGCAGGGACAGCTTCAACTCCCGTCCAGCCTGACCTTGAATGTTTCCAGGGATGGGGCATCTGCCACCTCTCTGGGCAACCTGTGCCAGTGTTTTCACCACCCTCGGTGTGAAAAATTTCTTCCTTATATCTAGTCTAAATCTCCTCTCTCTGTTTTAAAACCATCAGCCCTTGTCCTGTTGCAACAGGCCTGGCTGAAAAGTCTGTCCCATCTTTCTTACAGGCTCCCTTTAAGTACTGAAAGGCCGCAAGAAGGTCTCCTCGGAGCCTTCTCTTCTCCAGACTGAACAACCCCAAGTCTCTCAGCCTGTCCTCATAGGAGAGGTGTTCCATCCCTTGGATCATTTTGAGGGCCCTCCTCTGGACCCGCTCCCGCTGCTCCATGTCTTTCCTGTGCTGAGGGCTCCAGAGCTGGACGCAGGGCTCCAGGTGGGGTCTCAGCAGAGAGGAGTAGAGGGGCAGAATCCCCTCCCTCGACCTGCTGGCCACGCTTCTTCGGATGCACCCCAGGATACAGCTGGCCTTCTGGGCTGTGGGCGCATGTTGCTGGCTCATGTCCAGCTTTTCATCCACCAGTACCCCCAAGTCCTTCTCAGCAGGGCTGCGCTCAATCCCTTGGTCCCCCAGCCTGGATTGATCCCAGGGGTTGCCCCAACCCAGGTGCAGGACCCTGCACTTAGCCTTGTTGAACCTCATGAGGTTCACATGGGCCCAGTCCTTGAGCTTTTAATTGGAAAAGGATGCAAAAAAAACGCCCACAACCCCATGGATCTTATGATTGTGGAGAAATCTTTGGAAGCTGTGATCAGGTTCCGAGCAGGACTAGCAGGCTTTATGCTGTTGAAAAGCCTCCTATTTAAACTGTCATTCAATAATACCTTTGGAAAAGTCCAAAACACAGACTAGCTTTCTATACTTCAGGATTGCTTTTCCTTTTCTAAAGTGGCCTCATAAATTGAAAGTACCAGCTGAAAGTTATTTTCATGTGTGGATTAGGGTCAATTCAGCAAAGGAAATGTGTCAGAGGGAATAGTGTTGCTGAAACTTAGAGCATGGTTTTCTTTTGACATTGCTGGTACGTGACTGCAATAGGAGGGTAGAACTGTAGCCTGCTTGTGTAATACAACAACTAATTGAGCTTGTCTATGGTTACTGACCTGTTCCAGTGGCATAAAAGACAGTGTTCATTTGGGAACATGAGTAGTTGTTGGTACACATGCTGATCTGCAGACGGTAGCAGTGATCAGTAGTGCGTTTCAGTGGAATGATTTTGTGTGGCTGAAGAGCAAATAACTTTTTCCATGCATCTATAATGAATGTCTAGTTTTAGGTTAACAGGTTATCTCTTCATACTAGAGGAAACGTGAAAGAAAGTTGTGTGGAGATTCCATGCAACAAGTAAACAATGGAAAATGAAAACCGAATGAAAGATAGCTTTGGCTAATGTGTGGTTAGTATTTTAAGACAGTTGAATTTAGGAATAAGCCACGATTATGCTTCAGTCTAAGAAGACTGTATGATGCACTGGGTTAAGTATGTTAATCTTTAATATTCAAGGCTCCTAATCAAAATTTGAGGAGACAATGAAAACTTTGTTAGGGAGCAAATACAGGCGTTAACGTTATTGAGGTCCAATACACTATTGAGAAGGTGTATGTTCCCTGGAGGTTCAAGCTGGTTGTGCTGAAGCTTCATGAACATTATTCTAGAAAAAGAGGAATTATAGGCTGAGCAAAAAATTAACACCTGCAAACCAGAAGAAATGAAGCCCTCTAACTGTGTTACTTCTGCGTATTTCATACACTTGGCTGTCAGCATGCTCACTGTAAGTCTCTTGTGCCAGGTAAGAGCTGCTAGAAATTATGCCAGTCTATGTGTAAACAACCTACAGATGTTCTTTACAGTGGCGATAAAGGGTCAGTTTGAAAATGAAAGTGTTGTTGAATGTTACACGATTTTTAGGTTGCAGAAGGAGGGGACACACAATCACAAAAAGGATGGAAACAAACAAGCCACAGCCCAAATAAAGCTACTTGAAAAAGTAGTATTTCTACACAAGTGATATGTGCATCATGATATATGTATCATGCATATGATTATGTTCATTTTTTTTGAAACAAGGACAAAGGAAGACCATATGTATGTATAGAATATATCTATTTTTTTTCTTGTATGAAATCAAGGGAAATGAAAGTTAATTGGTATTTTTTATGATACTCTCTGAATGGCTGATCTAGAACGGAATGCAAGAGATTTTTAAACAGAAACTGGGGAAACTACAGGAAGGCTCTAAACTATATCTTTTTCGGGATTCAGTCCAATTGCATAGGACATGTGAAAGGGAACTATGATTTAGATCATCTTAGAAAGCCCAGGGCATAAAACTAAGTATAATCATTTGTCTTGTTTAGCATTGTTTAATTTGATTATAAAGTATGTTTAGATTTTATGGCTGTTTTGGTACCATCCCAGCATCTTTGCAAGAGATAAGTCTTTGGCAATGACATTTGCATAGTGACTTAGGGAAAAATGAAATTAAAGACACTACAGAAAGGGAAACAGCTGTTGAAAAGCCTCCTATTTAAACTGTCATTCATTAATACCTTTTGTAATAATGGCATGAATTTCACGGTCTTGTCTCACCTAATGGTGATTTCCTGGGATGGTTTTTGAAGCTAGAGTCAACACACTGTTAAATTGAGAGCTGGTAATTGGTCATTACTGTACTTGGAGTATTGAGGCTTCATCCATAAGGGAGCCTGGAACTTTTACAGAAAAAATGGCCAGAGTAAATGAACCTATGGGAAAGACAAAGACACATAAAATAGCACAACTGGGCACCGAGTTACAGAAAATGGTCATCTACCCAGTTGCTGTAGCACTGTCTGTTGTGTTCTTGTGATGCAACATTTCGGTAGTTGCTTTTCTTTTGAACAAAACTGCAGAGAATAAAGTTGCTCTCTGCTGTAGAACTACATTAGTGTTGCCGCAGGAGATGAGTGAGAGACTGGGCTGCATGGAGAATTTCTCAGTCAGAGAGTAAATGAGTTATGATCCTTAATCAAATGTTGACATTTGTGTTGATTTTTTTTTTTCCCCAAACCATGAGTCTCCCCAGACCTCTAAAAGTTCCACCAACACAAAATGAACTATTATACTTGTTTCTGACACAGCTGCTTTTCAGACTTTTTTTTTTCAATTTCTGTGATTCAACTGTTTCAAGCAGCAAGGCTGTCAGGGTCTGCACCAAGTACTGGGAGATTAAAAAATGGTACACCTCCTTTTTGTTAGCTCTTGTGCTATAAATCTGTGCAGATACATAAGCCATCACTGCCTGTGGCTTTTTTTTTTTAAAAAAGAAAGTACACTTTAACTTCTTTCAGTCGAAGAAAGCACAACTGAGGAAAGTAAATGAAGTGCCATTCCATTTGATATTCTCTGAATAATTTTATTCTTTATAATGTGATCACAGCCATAGGAATTTTGAATGCTGATTTCCCATGTTACTGTAACTGGTTCCTGGCAACTTCCTTTGTGTGATTGTTTGAAATTAATTTTAGTACATTCTTCAAGGGAAAATGGGGACTCCCCCTTCCCTTTTCTTACCTTTTCCTTCCCCTGTCACATTTGTAATTGCTTGCTTGCCAAGTGTGCCAGTTCCACCTCTGCCAGCCTTTGTCTTTAGGCTTTGTGATACTGACTTCATTGATATTTACAGATTTTATTTATTTCTCAGTGTAGAAAGGAAGGAGTGGCAAATCAAGTTCAATGGCTGCAGTGGAAGTCTTTCAAGGACCACCTGTTGTGTGATATTTGGCATATTAAAAAAAAAAAAAAGCTGAGGTAGTCCTATAGTGCTTCCAGGAGGCTCCCGTTTTTGGGAGGAGTTGTTACTTGCACACAGCTCTCTTGCTCACAGCTGTTGAAATGAAGAAGGGTCTCTACATGGCAGCAGTGAGATGAGGTGCTGGTAGATGTAATGGCAGCAGTCAAACCTGCAGGAAGAATTCCCAGTTTATCTATCAACTTTTGCCTGAGAGAGTACTAAAAAGCAAATTTTTTTTTTCTTTCTGCTGCTTTAAGTGAAAATGTTAAACATATATTCAAGGGTAAGCCAATCTTTCAAGTAAAAATGTTAAATGTGTAATTCAAGGGCAAGCCAGTCTTTTAACACCTGTTGCTACAGAGCTCAGGTGCAGTTTTCGGTGCCCATCTGCCTTCTGGTGTGCTTGTCTGAACCAGCATCTACTGACTGCTCTGGTGTCTTGGGCCTCTAATTGGAGAAAAGCTCAATGGATTCAATTAAAAATATGCCACACTTAAAACATGTGTAAGAGAAAGGATGCTACATGAGATGAAATAGCATCAGTTGAAGTAAAATGGTGGACTGTTATGCTGCTTGTAGTAACTGATTGTAAGTTGGGTTTTATGCCAAATTTCTTCACATAATCCAGAGGTTGGGGTTGTGGAGCTGGAAATTTTTGCTATAAAGACAAAGCCAAAAGTAAAAACAATCATAGTGGTAGTAGCCAGGCAGATAGTCTGATTGTTTCTGTAAAGACATCACTGTACCTAAATTACTTGTTCTGCTCTGGTGAGCAGAGAAAGGAAAAAGGCAAGAATACTAGTTATTTCATGTAACTTGTGGAGAAGAGATTTGGTATCTTGAACGGATATTTTTGGTGTCAATGGTTACCGTTCCCTTCCCTCCATGCCTTTAGCTGTAGTCTGTCTTTGTGATCCCCAGATCTCTTCCTGGTTAGTCACCAGAGTGATAAATCTTTCATGTGAAGGAAGACGGTTATTTTCAAATTTAAGATCAGCTTTCAAATGCTCCCTGGCTAAGGTTGTGTGATATATTGGGAAATGCTGTTCTGTAGTCTCAGTTATTGTCTGTTCTGAATGACAGGAGTAGGCTTCATACTCTGGAGCAGAGTTTTCTAAATGTACATTTACTGTTGCTCTTTGTTGTTGTATCATCTATTCATTCAGTGAATAAACTTTTGTAAATTCTTCTTCATACTGCTAAAATGTTCTTTGTACCGTCTTCTAGCTCCACAGCATTGCTCATCCCCCATCTGAAAAAGAAACAAAAAACCCCTTTCCTAACTGGAATTAGGGATGCCTGTGTTGCGATACAAATTGTCAAGAAGGGCAACGAAGCTGATGAAGGGTCTGGAGCACAAGTCTTCTGAGGAGCGGCTGAGGGAACCGGGGTTGTTCAATTTGGAGAAGAGGAGGCTGAGGGGAGACCTTATCACTCTCTACAACTACCTGAAAGGGGGTTGTGGCGACATGGGTGTCGGTCTCTTCTCCCAAGTAACTAGCGACAGAACAAGAGGAAATGGCCTTAAGTTGCACCAGGGGAGGTTTAGATTGGATATTAGGAAAAATTTCTTTACGGAGAGAGTGTTCAAGCATTGGAACAGGCTGCCCAGGGAGGTGGTGGAGTCACCGTCACTGGAAGTGTTCAAAAAATGTGTGGACATGGCACTTCAGGACATGGTTTAGTGGGCATGGTGGTGTTAGGTTGATGGTTGGACTTGATGATCTTGAAGGTCTTTTCCAACCTTAATGATTCTGTGATTCTGTAAAATTTAGGTCACTTGACAAATCTTTCCTTGAGCTTTTCCTCTGTTGTATAGACACCTGTCGTGGTTTAGTCCCAGCCAGCAACTACGCACCACGCAGCCGCTCGCTCACTCCCCCACGGTGGCACCGGGGAGAGAATCGGAAGAGTAAAAGTGAGGAAACTCATGGTTTGAGATAAAGACAGTTTAATAAGTAAAGCAAAAGCCGCGCACACAAGCAAAGCAAAACAAGGAATTTGTTCACCACTCCCCATGGTGGTCCACTTGCCTGGGTGACATAGAACATCTTCCTTGAAGGGGTACCTTTCCTTCACACCCGACAGGAGTCGTCTCCAGAGGCTGAGGGTACCGGTGGGCTTTTGGTATAGCTGCCTTGGAGACGGAAGAAAATTAACTCTACCCTGGCTGAAACCAGGACAACACCAAATCCTTGAAATCTGTCCTAGATAGGTCAATAAACTATTTTAGAGAAAACCTGCTGTGCCTACTGAGATGGATGTCTAGTAGTTAGGTTGTATTGCTGTCAACACTTATTTTATTATTTTCAGCTCAAGATATTATACTGAAATGTTTACAACCATGAATATCTACAAAATGGTCACCTGCCAGTCAATGCGTTGAAATGCCACCTACAGATTACTCTGCAGGAGGGCAGCATAAATGCTTGGGGTTTGCTTTTTGAGGGAGGAGGAGGAAACCCTTTTCCCTCTTCTCCATCAGCACTTTCCCAGCTGTTGCAATATAGGTGGAGATGTAATTGCAAACATAAAATAGAATGAAACATTTTGTCACTGTGTATTTTGGAGAAAACTGTTCCTGGTTTTACTGATGAAGAAAGTACCATGGCTTCAAAGTAGTGGTATCCTGTATCTCGTCCATTGTTACATTTGCCACTGTCATCTGGTTTCACTAATAATTATTTTAAGACTCTGCAAAGTGAATATTGCAAAAGGCTTTCCTGTGGCACCCTGACACATGAGTCCTTTTAGGGCTAAACTCTATGTAAAGTATAAAATTACACCGTGCCTGTGTGATCGCAGTGAAGCTGTGCATAGAAAGCAAAGCTGCTTCCTTATGCAGTCTTGTCTGTCATGGTGTTTTTATAGGTGTGTGAATGAGGTAAGCTACATATTTCAGTCTGAGTGATAAAATGGTTTTCATTTAAAATGAGAGATATGGTGTTATGGAGGTATATGATATGACTGCACCCGAAAGGACCTTCAAAATTGCAAACAGAATTTAGCAAGAAACCTTCCTAAGAACATCTGTTCCTGATGATAGGCAAATATGTGCTAAATTTGCTACTGGAGTGCAGAAAAGGGTATAATAAGTGGTGTGCTTGTGATTCTGCCCCAGCATTTCCTTTTGACTTTTTAATGTGTCAAAAGTATTTTTTTGTTGAGGTAGAACCCCCAATTTTCTGGCTTGCGTATGGAAAGATAAATGAGCTACATACGTATATAAGTGTCATGTGATGTTATAAATAGCATTGGAGATGCACAAGTTTAGGGTTGAAATGAGTAAGTGACTTTGGAAGAAATTTCCCCTGTATTTGTGGAATTCACAGTTGTACAGATGATTTCACTACAGAAAGATTAAGTAGACATTTGAGGTGATGATGTATCTTCATGTTTCTCATACATAAAGAAATAATATGAGTGGTAAGAAACAGTGCAGATAAAAGAGCACAAAGAGACTACTGTGTCACCTAGTCTTAGCCCAGTGCTGAGATCATCTATAGCTATGTCATTTAAGGATATTTGTCTGGTCTGCTGTTAAAGACAGTTTTTACAGCTGCTTTTAAAACAAATTGATTCAGCTTTTTTAACTCTTTACTGTTAAAGCATTTTGTTGTTGGCATTTAATTCTGATGTGTAAATGAAATTTTCTTCTTTATAATTGAGAGAAGTATATTGTAGGTCCTTCAACTCACCACATACCTGAATTTACAGTTGGAGAGTGTATTCCCATGGTAGCTGACATGTATATATTGGAAGACCATTGTGATTTCTCCCTTCTCATTGCTTTTTAGACAAATTATCATTTACTCTGCTCTTCCCTGGGTAATTTGCTGTTCATTTAAATGTGTTGTGAAACTCTGTGCCCAAACCTTGATGCAGTTTGTCCACTCAAACCTTGCTTGAGCTTGGCAGAATGAAGGGTGGTGTTGCTCATCCACACATTTCTGATTAGCCTTGTTGGCTCACATTCAGTGTGGGACTCAATGGTGCAGCCCAGATCTTTCTTTTCAGTGCCACCCTCCTTGCCATCACTCTTCACATTGCATTTGCTGTGTTGATTGGTGTTGCTCTGTTACAGCACAGGACGTTTGTCTTAGAGGTATGCCTTTCTTTCTTTCTTTCCTAGAATAGTTCTCAAAATTGCCAAGATTTGTTTCTAATTCTTATCTTTTTTTCCAGCACCTTTGTAGCTGCTCCCATCTTAGTCATCTTTGTAAAAATCAGTGAAGTCAAAATAAATTACACTTACCACCACTTCCATATTCCCAAGGCTTGTTACCCTGTCACTGAAGGAAATTAAGTTAGTCTAACATGATTGATTCTTGACAAATCATGTTGACTGTTGCTAATTTTCTTGTTATGTTTAAGGTACTTATGATGTGCCTACTATTTTTTTTTTTTACAAGAATTGAAGTAAAGTTTATGGACAGTGAATACCCTAGTTCCTCCTTTAATCCCTAATTTAAAGAGATTACATTTGCATTTTTCTGCCATATTCTGTTGGTGCTCAGCGATAACTGCTAATAGCTCTTAGACACTTGCAGCTTATTATTTAAGTATCCTCTGGCAAATTTCATAAGATCCACCCAATTTGAAAAAGTCAAACTTACCTAATTACCCTTTGGCCTCTTCTTGCCGGTTGAAGCTCAGGTTTTTGCTGCTTCATCTCTGTGGTTAAATAATTATCTGAGCCACAGCATTCCTCATTAGTGAGCTTGGAAACAAAGGAAAGTATTGAGCATTCCTTCCTTCTCAGCATAATTTTTTAATAGCTTCCCTTTCCAGTCTTGTTACTGGTTTGAATGCAGAATTACTGTTTTCAAAAAGTGACTTCATATATAGATAGAGAAATTAAGATATCATTTATTGGCTTTGTTTCTACAGAGGAAATTAACCATTTCCTTAGTAGGATGTTTAATTTAAAAATTATGTAATAACTATTTTTTTTTGTTGATGAAAATAACAGCTCGTCTCTGTGTTGTTAAGGTGTATCTGCAGAGAGTGAAACAAACTTTGGCAGGACAATATGGAACTGAGTCTAGAAATAACCTTGCAAACAGTCTGATCTGAGCCTTAAACATGAATTGTGTATTATTACATGATAATTTGAATGTTTGAATTTCTCATTGTTTGTAAAAGGCATGAGAGGTGCAGTTTTACTTTCTGGAAAAGAAAAAAAAGCAGGGTAGCTATTTAAAAGTTGCTGTTACTACTTCTTCCTGTTGCTCTTGTAAAGTGCTGTAGATTTAGAATGTGGATTTAGCTTTTTTAATTGATTACAGTTTTGTATGTATACTGTGTACGCAGCAGATGTGGGTACTTTGGAACTGTCCTTGTCAGCCACTCCCTAGCCCCTGTTTGTTTTGTTGGTTTGGTTTTTTTTCTGAGACTGAAAAAAGTGAGTGTTGTGTTTTGCTGCTCAGTGTAATGCTTTTTTTATAATCTAGACATGCCCACATTATGTATTCTAGGAGTAGATCGTGTTTGGTTTGTCATATTCAAGTGGAGACCTCAATACTATTATTGATGATGTTTAATTAGGCTCTTCTGTCCCAGTGAGACAGTGGCTGAGCTCCATGACTGGGCTCAGCAACCTTCTTCTGTTTCAGCCTGCTGAACAGTGATAGGACCTGCAGTAATTGCTGTATGACTGTAGCACTTATGTGAGAAGTCTATTAGAATTTTTATACTTAGAGGTCAGAAAATATCCAGGTAGCATTTTCCTGCTAGGAAGGAACAGAAATATGTGGTGATGTTTTTTTAAAGCACTTTTGGACTGCTTCTCTCTTTCTCTGTGAAAGGAAGAAGCATGGAAAGTGGATGAGCATGGGAACAAAAATTGGGAGCAGGATAGTTCTCTCTTTGCATAAGTTAAAAATGAAATTATAATGATTAAGAGAGTTGCTTGATTTAAATTTATATGTGCCATATATGTTTATTTTCGTCAATGTATTTTTAATTTAACTGTGTAGCCCCCCCAAATAACTTAGTTTGATTTAGTCGCTAGGCAGTACATGTCCCTGCTATCCTGTTCTAACATACTCTGCCTTTCCCTTACTTAGTGTGAGTACTGGAATTGGTGCGGAGGTGTCATGGTTTAACCCCAGGCAACAACTAAGCCCCACGCAGCCACTCACTCGCTCCCCCCTGGTGGGCTGGGGGAGAAGGTCGGAAGAGTAAAAGTGAGAAAACTCGTGGGTTGAGATAAAAATGGTTTAATAGGTAAAGCAAAAGCTGCACACACAAGCAAAGCAAAACAAGGAATCCATTCGCCACTCCCCATGGGCAGGCAGGTGTTCAGCCATCTCCAGGGAAGCCGGGCTCCATCACACGTAATGGTTACTTGGGAAGACAGATGCCATAACTCTGCATGTCCTTCCACCCCTTCCTTCTTCCCCCAGCTTTATCTACTGAGCATGACATCGTATAGTAGGGAATATCCCTTTGGCCAGCCTGGGTCAGCTGTCCGGGCTGTGTCCCCTCCCAGCTCCCTGTGCACCCCCAGCCTGCTCGCGGGCAGGCCAGCACAAGAAACTGGACAGACCTTGACTGCTGAGCAACAACTGAAAACATCAGTATGTTACCAACATCTGCTCATCTCAAATCCAAAACATAGCTTCATACTAGCTTCTATGAAGAAAACTAACTCTATCCCAGCTGAAACCAGGACAGTATGTTAGACAACTTTATCAGTTCTTGAAGTATCCACTTTAAAAAGAACTGTTTTTATGATGTTGGAAAGCAGAGGCCTATCTGGAACAAAGTCCACCTATATGTTAGGTCAAGGATTTGGCAATGTCTTCATACTTAAAGGTAAATGTGGAAATGAATGATGTCCAGTAGCAATGAGACCTACCTATTGCTCTTCCAAGAAAGGTCAGTGATAGAAGCGTGTCTGTGTAGATCTTGCTGAAATTACAATGCAGTGTCCAGTTGGCACTGGAAATTAGTCAGGGATCGTGCCTCTATTCCATCCACAATGGGAAAGATGTCACTTTCTGAAGATTTTTTTGCTAATCAGAAACAGAGCACATCAGGGAACATATATGTTGACAGTGAATGTTTTATGGAAAATAGGCATAAAGAAAAAAAAACCACCACAACAAAAACTCTGTTCTGATCACTTTAAGCATGGAAAATTGGAGGAAATTAAAAAGGGTTATGAAATTGTACATTTTTTCCTGTAAAGACTGTGGAAGGCTTAGTAGTAAGTAGCAAATTGTTTAAGCAGATGATAAATATTTGATGATACTGTATCATCTTTTAGGTCTGTTAAAAGACATGTAAAATAAAAAAGCTACCCAGTAGTTTCACAAACTGGATTTTTCTGCAATATGTAATACAAATTTGACATGCACAAATATTTAAGAAATTTTAGAAAGAAAACTAAGGCAAATGCTACTTCAATACAGAAATCCAATAATAATGAAAAAAAAATTGAAGACTGGTTTAATGATCTTTTAAACCAGAAGCACACTTGCAGATGTGCAGAGAATACCCACCACTTCTGGGGTAGGCAATCTATCTTTGACTTGTAACTTGTTACCTGTAATGGAAATTTTGTTTAAATTCAGTCCAGCAGTGAAACTAAGGGAAAATTGCAGCAAAATACATTTATCAGGAATTAACAGCGAAAGGACTCAAAAGATTTAAGTCATTAATCTGACTGTGCAAATACACTATAAAAATGCTTTGCTGTTCTTAACACTTTCCTCTTGGGTGTTTTCTGCTTTTGTCTGTTTTCTGCTTCACAAGCTGGAAAACAATTTTTGGTGCATCTCAGAGGAGAGTGGTCTTTGATTTTGTTTTCAACAGACATCAGTTTTACAAAGGACTATAATACCTTAGAAAAGCTTATTCTGCTAAAATATGATTGCTGCTAGTTACTGCCGCCTCTCATGCTGACCCTTATCGATGGTGTCTCTTACTCGTCCAATTGTCTGTAGCTGTGTTTCACTTTCTGCTTGGGCTACAGCCTGCCTTCAGCCTCTGTGCTTGTGCAATACTTGGCTTGTTGACGTTCTCAGCTATGGAGCTCCTGGGTGTGAGGATAACACAAGTGATTAATCACAGAAAGCTGATCATGCTCTGCTGAAGTCTTAGGCTTAAACCGTGGAACGGTACCAACAGCAAAAAGTCTCTCAAAGCACTTCTGTTGGCATTCCTTTCTCTCACGTATGTCTGTGATCTTTTTTTTTTTTTTTTAATGGTGGGTGGATGCTTAGAGTCTGGCCAGGTTTAAGGCAGTGGTTTTGTGCTTTGTTTTCTATGCTTTCCCTCCCCCATAGTCATTATCCGTTTACAGCACACTCATTTGTGTTTTCTGTATTCTCAACAGGAGATGACATCTACCAGACTTGAGACAAATAATGTCTGGTTGGTTTTTTTTTCCAACTTGAGGTTGTCATCGTTTTCTGCCTAACTTATTACTAATTTGCCTTGTTGAATTTTTGGCATCTCCTGTTGATATAAAATTTTGGTCTGGGAACTCCTGATTAAAAATCTCAGCATGCAATAGTAACGATCCAATATGAAAAGTTTAAGAACTGTTTAGCTCTCGTCTCAATTTAAGTTCTTTAGTTTATGCACTAAGAGTTAATTTATTGTTTTGCTGATTTCATATGACAATATTTGTAGTTAGTCATTGTCTGAACTTGTTGATATTAAAAATAATAAAGAAGAAAAAATTCTTAAGCATGTGTATCTTAAGTCATCTCTATGATAAATACATGGCATGTTTATTTGGATAAATAGGTGTAGGTTACTTCTGTTTGAGGTGTAACTGGAGGTCACTATTTAGCATCTGATTAATAAAATTTACCTTTTTTATAATAATTATGTCTCCCTTGGGATAGGGTTTTATATTTTTGTAGCCTTAATAAAGAATAATAAATTATTTGAGTCTTTCAGAAGTTAGGGTTGAGTTGTTCTGTAAATGAGAAGCTTTTCCAAAACAAATAAACAAGTTACTTAAAAACATTAATCTAAACTAACGTTGCCTCCTCTCCCTCTCCTTCTATAAATTTTAGCTGTAATGAAGCAAGGCTTTTTACTAAGATGGAGTGGGTTAACAGTTGCCAAATGTTGTCTGTCATGTCTATATGTGTTAGAGTTCTCCTTCCTACTGTACCATGACACATGGTGATTCAGTATCTGAGTAAAGCAGTGATACTGCTGTGGATTGAATTGTTTGTCAAAAACAACCCACACCAAAACAAAACCAGCACCCCAAAGGTATTGATAACGTTTAAATATTGAAAACTTTTATTATTTTAAATATGAAAATTACTGTTTTTTCATTTGGAGCTCTAACTCTACAGTTCCTATCAGTGCATGACATAAATACCCAGACACAGGATTTTAAAGGATATGAGTTACCAATATATGCGCTTTCAGATCCTCAATTTTCCATTCATTTTTCTGGCCAACTGCTCCTGGCTTGTGTAAGGTTTCTCCTTTCTTAAGACCTTTCTTGTAAGCATTCAGCATCATCATACTTGTCAAAATGGGAAAACTCACTACTTGGGCTATTGTATGAATTTAATACATAATAGGTCACCTGCAAAAGGGCAGGAGTGAGGTAGCAGTCATTCTGTAGTAGGTGACTTACTAGCCCCCATAGAGTTGATGATAGTCACTTAAAAGATTTTAAGCCCAGGGATTTCTAGGAATTTCCTCCCAATCATAAAATAGTGATAGTGACAGTTGTATTGCATGACAGTAGATGCTAAACTGAAAGACATTTGATAGAAACTCTTTTCTCTAAAATTTCTGTAAAATTAAAGTTTAGGCCAATTTAATTTAAATGTGTCTTAATATACAAAGCTTAGTTTAGCAAGATATAACGATAAAGAACAAAAGAAAGGTGACCCAATGTCTAACTATTACAAAGCTCCTCTGTTCTGTATTTTTTATGGTGATTAAACAATTCTGCAGAGTTACTGAACTCTGGTTTTGGTATTTAAATACTCTTATTTTTCCTACATTCTTGATATTTGACAGCAAAAGTCTCTGCAATATTAAAAAAAAAAAAAAGAAACATGATACAAATACCAGTTTGTCTTGATCAGTGTTGCCTTTCATCTCAAGTTCTGCTTGCCTCTTCAGGGTATCTGAATGCAGGAAAATCTGTGGGTGAGGGAGTGAAATGAGAAAGATCAGATGTGAAGGTGTATTGCACAGGAAGCCTGGGTGCAGATAAAGGCAAGTAAGCAGAAGAGACAGACGCTTATTAATGATGACCACGTTAATTCCTGGAAGTCGGCTTGATTCAAAATCTCTTTAGATCATTTTAGGATCAGAACCGTCAAAGGGCTCCTGAAGCAAGTGTATAAGCAAGTATTCCCTTACTTGTCTTAGGCATTAAATGAGCAATGATTTCTGCCCTATATGTTAATTTAGTCTCAGATTAATTGTGTTATGCACTGAAAAGACGTATTTTTTTATCTTCCTTCTCTCTGCTTGTTCTCTATTTCCTAATAGTCTAGCATTTTTAATGTATTCGTGTAGATCAAAGGTGGTGTTGTGTGATGAAGAAGGGTGGGAGGAAATGTTTCCATTTCATATGTAATGGAGAGAGTAGCTCTTTCAGACCTCTGCATTCTTGTATTTAGTTTTTAAAAGCATGGTGTGAAATTTGCCAGTATCATCTCTCTCTGGCTAGACTGGGAAATAATTTTGTTCTTGCTTGTTATTGAATGATTTCAGCTTTCTGATGAGTTATCCACAATAGTATCTTGTCATGTCTTTAATGAGTAGTACTTACTTATGTTTGCCATAAGCTATGAACCCTATCAGAATTAAAAATAGGCTGTTAGAAGACTCAGGGAAAAAATTGAGAAGACTCAGGGAAAAAATTGACAGTTGTAAGTGTTCTGACTGTGGCTACCAAGCAGTAAAGTTAAGTAGCATTAGCAAGTCCTGACCACTAACACTTCTTGGCACTGCTTCTGTGGTGAGAATGGAGTCGGGCACTGGGATGTGTGATGCTTTCGGGGCTTGGGAAGAGTGCAGCGTGGTAGTCTCTTTCATCCCTTAAATGTGTGCTAGTGACTTTAAGTGAGTAAGAAGACAGTTTCTGCCTAGAGGTCTTTCTTAAGTGAATGAAATATTTTGAAATAAAAATAATTGATCCCCCCCACCCTTGCACTCTTCCCCATTAAAAATAAAATTTATGAACCAGTCCAATAGTCATTTGTATCACCGCATTTACTTTCAGGAAGTGAATGGGGGAAATGTCCTTTGTGTCAGTATGGGTTAATGAAACATTGATTGAGAATCTGCCAGCTTCCAACTGAAACTCTATTGCTCCTTTATTTTATCGTGACTAACTAAATAGTAAGATTTGATCGCTGCCTGTTTCTTCGAGTGAACAGCATACAAATTTTAAATATTGTCTTTGAGTTTAAAATAATCTCCTAGAAATGTATCAGAAAGCAATATTTGTATTTTTAATATGGAGCTGTTGTTCAGGAAACATTTTTGTTGCAGTGACCCAAGTGAAACTGTAGTTCATCTGATTTGTCACAATTGTGTCTGTCTTTACAGAAATGTCAGGTTTTGATGACTACCCTAATTTTTGATAGAAAGTTTGCAGCCTGCTGTCAGATAAGCAAGTTGATCTTTGGCCCTTTTTTGCATAGTGTTGTTGGAACTTAAAAACAACATAGAAATTAAGAGCTGTCTATTCTAAAACAGGTAGGCACAAAGAGAGTAATTAAAGGTGAGAGCTATATCTGAATGACATAATGTGTATTGTGACGGTGCCCAGGATGTACAACACTAGATTCAGCACCTCCGTCCATGAGGCAGTGTAGATCACAGTGTTGTGGAGCTCATAACATCAGTTTACGTGTCCTGGTCTATTCCAAGGAAGTAAAAATAACTTTTTGTCTTTTCATGTTTCTACTTTGTCTCTTACATGTTATTGTTTAAAAAAATAAAATAAAAAATTACTGGCTCTTTCAGACAATGAGTTAGTTTATCTTTTGTTAGAGCCTCCATAAAGCTTTAGTAGCTTCTCCTTTTCTAGAAGTTTTCAGTAGCAGAGATGTCTTCAAAATCCCTTTTGCGTTCAGTGCGGTGGTATTACATTTTTAACAGGGAGGTGTTGGCATATCTGTTTTTCCTATTCTCCGCTGCTCAGTTCTTAAACTGCATGCATTGATTCTGGGTTTGGATAGCAGCTATTGTAACCACCAAATTGCTTCTCCCAAGAGTTGTTGAAGGTAAGGAGCTGTTAGCATTTGGGGGGATTTTTCTATATCTTTTAATATATTAGAAAAGCTTGTTCCTGAATTGTGTGTTTTTTCCTCCCACCTAGTGTTAGCACCTTACAATTTGAGTCCTTTTGTCATTGTGTTTCTTTCTTGATTCTTTACTCTGCTGGGCCTCCCCACAACTACTGCTGCTACTTCAGCTTGCTTTGGAGGATGAGACTTGTACAAGACTTCCGTCTGTCTTTTATACCATCCTAGTCACCTGGATCGTGGTTGTAGACACCCTCTTTCTTGCAATTTTCCCTTTCTGTGTGGATCCGGTGTTGGCTGATTGAGTTTCTTGCTATGTCATTACAGATCAGCTGACAAATGAAGGATTGTCAGCGACCTTTTTATCTTGAGAACTGTGTTACAAACTACAATACTTAAGAGTTTCTGCAGTAAGTTCAAGCGCTGCAGACATGCCATAGGATGTTCTTCAAGGAGTCCTGATCTCTCCGGGCAGGAGACATATGGAAGAAGCCATGACACTAATCAAGAAAATGCGACTGGGCTCATAAAAATAAAATAGCTGTTTTAAATAATTATGTTTATCTAAATATAAAGCAGCTTTTAATTTATTCAGATGCATTTGTGGGCATATATTTATTTTAAGTGTGTGGGAATATTGACTTTGTGTGCAAGGCAGTCACACTCACCTATTTCAATCCACTGTCTTGATAGCAACCTCTCTCGCTGATTTAACACCACCTCAAGAACTTGCTGTGCCATGGCCTCAGGAAGTTGTTTGTCCTGATGTGTGCTCTGCAAAGCAGCTGTGCCTGGCCAGTAGGCAGTAATGCTCAAGAAGCCTTCAGTTAGCAGTATGCTGCCTGACAGTGAACAAGTGCTATGGATTCTGGTATTACATTTTGATGTTCCTGGGGGGCACACTTTGTGCTTCATCCCCCCTCCCTCCCCAGTCAAGGTGTCTGTGGTGTGACCTGATTCAAGAAGTCTTCTGCATTGAGATTCCAGAAGTTGAGAGGTCTGATAATGGTGAGCTCTTTAATGACTGTAAGCAGTATAATTTTTTTCATTACTGTTAGATACTATTGCAGAGTGCAATGGGCCTATTTTCTGGCAAATCTCTTCTTTTATGCCTTGGTGAGAAGTTGAATTAAATATACAAATAGAATACAGTTCTCTCTATACAGTCGGGTGTATGCCTCCGTAAGACAAGGTGGTAAACGTAGGTTATGTGTTGGAACAAAGATAACAATGGCAGTGTGTCTCAAGCACAGAAAAATGTAGTACTCAAGCTGTCCAGCTGGTTATTAAAATCCTTTTCTGCCTAATTAGTCTTTGATAGTTTGTCACTGAATAGCTTGAAAGTGTTCCGTACAAAAAGTGACAGAGGTTAAAGGAAAAGTGACTGGAGAAGACTGGAGACTGCCGTGAAGTTTCCTGTAAGAGATGCAATAAACTGGTAGCAGCAACTAAACATGAGTTTGTGGGCTGTCTTCTGCTTGTGGATTTTACTGTTGACTACTTTTTCCTGATTAGCAGAAGCCCTATGGTGTGCTTTGATGCCTTTGACGTTGACACCAGTGCAGGTTGAGCCTTAGTCTCCTTTTTGAACTTGAACAAGACCTGATTTATAATCCCATCGTTTCATCAGTGTTTTCATGTGGCTTTTGAAGCATGCATTTGCAAAAATATTTATCTGTTCAGGAATGTTAATGGCATTGTTGTATTTGCAGACACTTCTGCATAATCAGTGCATGGGGATGTGCTAATGCTGGGCAGCTGTACCAAAAATACCCTTGTGTATTTTGGCTTATACCACCATGCATCTGTGAAGAGTGGCACTGATAGTTCACTGTTGCTGAAGGTGTAATGCTTAATCTGTTGGAAAAGTTAATCTGTCACAAAATTTTCGTGTAAGTGTTGATTCTTTACAGAAAAGAACAAAGTACTAAACTATAAGAGTTAATCTGTGGGATAAAGAGAAAACAGAACAAACCAATCTAGAAGTACTGCAGGCATCCTAGATACTATTTTCCACCAAATCAACAGACTGTGATGTTTAGAACAAATTAATCTACTTTAATCCAGTTGCAGTTTTCTGTTGGCAGTAGATTAATGGTTTTAATTATCGTTATGTAGCGTTTATAGTGCATGATAAGCATGGCACTTTACAGAAGGAGAAATTAAAACCTGAAGAACTGGCAGTCTTAATCTAAGCAAGTGATAAATGTAGTTAAACGTGGTGAGAGAGAATGAGCTTTAAACAAGCAGCATATGATTCTTCACTAGGTTGCAAATGTATTGTTGGTGGATTTTTTTTTTAATTATTTTCTTAGCAAGGGAACAAAAATAGGTGATGCTAGTAGTAGAAAGCAATGAGTTGCAAGTAGGAAAACTTAGTGCACTGGAAGAAGAATCTTATTCAGGTATCCATGTGGCAAGTGAGGGTAGTGGTCAAATTGGAGATTGAACAGAGTCTCCAAACAGTATGTGAAAGTGCTTTGAAAAGGAAATTGAGACATTTGATGGTCATATTAGTTTGAGCATTGGAAGAAAGAAACTTGTTTTCTGCCAGGCATATTGATTAGATTGGGCTGAAATAGGATAGCCAGAAAGGAAGAGGTATTGCAGCTAAGACAAGAAAGAAGCATGATGTAGGATTGTTTTCTGGCAGCTGATGAGGAATATATACACTTCATAAATAGCCCTGACGGATGGAACAATATTGATTGAAATAAAGTCATGGTATAGTCACAGATAACTGAGAGGATGATGAGTTTGTTTATGGAGCTGCTGGGTGGAAATCAGGTGGTTGCTCTGCGTAGTGTTACTGAAACAGCTTTTAGCCACAGCTTTGACCTCTGTGGTAACAAGAAAATACTGGGGATCACACAAGTAACCACTTTACACCAGTTAAGAGAATCAACGTGAGTCTTACAGAATACTGTTTGTTATGGAATATGATTCTCGAGCCTCTTGTGTGTGAGAACAGAAATTCAGCCTAGTGGTACCTGGCTTGCTTAGTCCCACTGAGTATCCTACATCTTGCAGCCTCATGTGGCACCGCTACTTTTTACTCATTTTATGTGAAAAGTAAATTCTCAGTAAATTAGAGACTATTATCCGTTATCCAGATCCTTCCAAATGCTGCATGTACAAAGGAATTATGCTATATGCTATGAATTAATGCATTTTATTTATCTCTCTCAAAGCCTCTAGAACTAATTACTTCCAGCCCTAGTCAGCTAAATATCAAACTCCAGGAGTAAACAGCTTCTTAAAATTTAGGATAGTATGATTGCTATAGAAGTAAAACCTTTGCCTTTAAAATATACCCATGAAGTTAACGTCTCCATTTTTGTTGTACCAAAATTTTTTTTTTTTTGTTTGGCTCCTGTCTGTTTCTGTAAGTAAACCCACAACTCTTTCAATATTATCTATGTTTGTTTCCCTTTTTTTTTTGTAATAAAGGACCATCTGTTCAGTTGGCAAAAAAATTTGAGGATTGCATATTAACATCCATGAAGAAATTTAGGATGTAGGCCATTACAAAGATAGCAAGAACTATTGTTACTGCAATTTTATTCATTATTAACTCAATACTTTTTTCCCCATATAAAGATGACTCTGGCATTAAAATGGCTAATTTGACAAGTACTGCAAAACCCACATGAAAATTAATGAGTTGTATATAACTGCTGCATATGCAAAGAATAACTGTTCAGATGCATGTGGCTTTTTTTTCCTGTAGGTGATTGTACAACATTTAAATTCAGCAACAAAAGTTTTAAGAGTTTCATCTTCTGTACAAAGAACTTCATACTTTACCTACTTTATCAGCTAAGCGTCAGAATCCTTGAAAAGTTCCACTAAGGAAGGGAATGATCCTGAAAATTGTGGGAAGTTGGAGTGAAGCAGAGGGCTGGAGCTGGTAGCTGCCGGTCAGTGCCAGTGGGATGTGGCTGTCTGTATCAGTGATTCTGTTCAGATCAGAAATGCTCTCTTGAGGAAAATTTTTCAAAGCAGGCTTGTCCATGCTTTTTAGTTCATATCATCCAGTGAACTTGGAGTGCAAAAACGGGATACTGTTCTGGATGAAACTGAACTAGAAGATGCAGTCCCAAGACATATCTACTGTGCTCCATGCACTGGTAGGCATGCATTCTGCAGGGCCAGTTGACAACTAGCCTGAAGCCCTCAGACTGAAAGAGGATGGGTGACACTCAGCTTAAATGTTTGCATTCCACAGGTCTGTTCCTGTTGCACTTCTGAGCTTCCTGATGTAGACATGGCCTATATCGCACTCTGGTCTGCCTGTTACATTCATGTGTAAGAAGGGAAATGTTAGAACCACTGTTCTCTCAGTAGATTTGAGACCATGGAAGTCAGAGAGGAGAAGCATTGCTGTTACGACATTCTTACCATTATAGCCTCCAAAAATCCCAGTCTTACTGTTGCGTTAAGAGGCAGATGCCCAAAGTCAGCATTAGTAGTCCGGTCGCGCCCAGCCTCTTTCGTTGGACTCTCATGGGTCTGGATGCACTACTAACATCACACTACCTGCTCAGCCGGACACCTCCTGAACTCGCACGGCCGCACTCAGAGGTACGGTTGCGTTCAGGGACAACACACACACGGCTGAGTCAATCAATAGTGCGATTTATTGAAGCAACAGATGCACAAGTTCTTTGGATTGCCAGTGATAAATTCACTGTCTGCAAAGCAAGTGCACTAAATTGATTACAGTCGCGTTACACACACGTGTGGTGATGAAACAACTCTATATAGATATTCCTAAAATTCCCATGGATCCACTCGGGATAGCCGAGTGTTGGAATCTTACCCAAAGGCATCCCAATGGGGGGGAAGAGAGGGTCAGCCCGCTGGCAGATCCTAAAAGTCAGGAGTGATGGTGTCTTCCCTGACATCCAGTTCTTTTCAAACTATTTTATAGTGTTTTACTTTGCAGGTGGAGCTTGAGTGACTCTAGTCATACGTACTTTTATCAGGATTGGTTCAAAATTCTCTCGCTTTGTGTTTAAAGGTACAGACTAGGAAAAATTCAGTGTGCACGCTCATTGAGGGGTGGTCGCACCTTGGGAGGTGGGTAACTTTTGAGAGGGGTGTGCGTTTTAGTATTATAATGATATTATAATACGCAAAGTTCACACCAAGTACAGCATTTCATCAAAGTCGACAGGTCACTGACCCAGGGTATCGCATGTGCAGCTTATTAATGTACACACTGTGTACCTTTAAATTCCCTTGTTCACAGAGTGTGGCCACGATGTCTCCACTCTGCTCCACCCTCCATGCAATTTCTCCCTGGGTCAGCACAAAAGCTGTTCTTAAAGTGTGAATTTCCAAATTGCCCCTCAGCGATTGCTCCACACTTACTGTGGCAAGTGTTGTGCAAACAGAATAAAAATATATTCCCTGCTTTAGCTAATCCAAAGTGCAAAGTAGGAGGCAGTTGGATACAGATAGATCTATGTATGTATGCATAAGTAGATGGATAGGACAGATAATCATGTAATGATGTCGTACAAGAAAAGAATGCCGCTTTCTGTAGTACTGCAGCGGCACAGGTCTGTTTCCTGAGATTTGAATATGAGGCATGCTTCTTGATCACTTGGGGGAACTTGAGAAACACAATGCAGAAATACTGACACTCCCTGACCTGTCTTCTCTCCCTGTCTTGTGCGCCTTTATTCAAGCTTTGCGCTGATAAAACAGAGTAAGTTTGGTAGGGCAAGTCTGAGCATCAGCTTCACTTCTTTTGGCTTTCTGGTTGAAAGGAAGAGACTAGAGAGGTTAGGGGACTCACTCAATTTTTTTCTTACTGATTGTGAGCTTCTGTTGCACACAAAATTATTAGAAAAACATTATAAATATTGTCATGTTAAATATTAAAGTTAGGAGATGCTACAGTTAAGCTCACTTACGTAACCTTAATTTGCCTCCCTTGTGTGCATGTGTTATGATTCAGTCCTTAATTAAATGTTTCTGCTATCCTTCCACTCTTTCCTCTTGCTTCATTTAGTGTGCGAAAACCTGTACTTGCTTGATGAACACCTGCTCAATTTTATTTCTTCCTTGTTGTTCAACATGTGGCCCCATTCCTTTTTAGATCACACTATTTGAACTCTTGTTTTGTGAGCAGTATTATTGGCTACATGTTTTTTTTTTTTACAATGCTACAGCACTTTTTATATGGCTCTACAGTACCCAAGTGTTTCATATATACTAATGAATTTGTCTACTAAGCTGAGTGGTGTGACTTTACCTCAATTTTGCAACTAGAAACAGAGAAATAAGGTAGAGAAACTGTCCACCAACTTCTGGATACTTGAAGTGTTCAAGACTCTCTTTCTTACCTTTTTTTGTTGCAAGTGCTTGCACTTAAGTATTTTGTTCATGGAACGGCTTTCACTGACTTCATCCGCTACTGCAAGCTCTTGGCAGTCTGCACACTGGTGCCTGGCATGTGAAGTCTGGCACTCAAACATGAGGAACATGGTTTTGCTGCTTTTGAGAAAAAATTGGTGTAAGATGGTTTTGACAAACATCCTGCAGGATTTTTCTGACAGAGGTGAAACTAGGTATAGATAATGAATCGTATTATTTTGAGTCTAGTCCAGTTGTTTTAGAGTAACCTTCCTTTCTTTTGCTGACAAGAAAGTGACTGAGAAATGGGTGCTGATACTGGTCTTCTGTTGCAGGCTTTGCAATGCATTTCATGTTCATTTACTTCTGCAAATGTTGATCGTTCCAACCATAACTCTCCCAGTCCCATTTCTTTCCTGGTGAAATGATGAGCAAAAGTAAAGGGTTTGTAGTTATTGCTGGTAGTGTGAAGGACTGTGCTCGTTTTATGACCTCCTCTTTTACATTAAAATATTGTTGGATAAGTCTTCGGATAGCAAATCTGGAACCAGCTGTGCTGTGTCACGCTCCCAGATCTGGGAGCTTTGTTCCAAATTTTATATGAGAAGAAAATATGTAATTTTAAGGTGGTAGAGGGTATAGTTACTTCACTAATAATTTCTATTGTACACTGTTTTTGTACACTACAATTTTAATCTGTGTATACAGTTTCTCTGATCTGATGTTTTCTTTGAACCTGCATACTTTATGGTGAAATAGCAGAGCTATTGCAGCTCTATAAAATACTGTTGCTGTTCTGTAAAATAAACTTCTGTTAAAATAACAAATACATTTATCACTATCTAATGTGAAATGCTTGAGGGAAGTGTCTGATTACATGGAATCTCAGTTTAAGTAAAGATTAAAGAAAATGCCTGTTAAATTTTGTCCAACACAATCAGTCCCTTTTGTGTGGGTAATATACTGATGCTCTTGTTACTATTGTTCTTAATATTAATCTTGATTATTGAGTTTTAGTCTTTATTTCTGTTGAAGTGTGAAGCTTCTCCATAGTCATATGCTCCTGGTGCAAACATAATTCTTCCTGTCCTGGTCTTGCTAGATAAAACTTACAGCAGTTGTTCTAGGTATCTTTTTAGAAATCTGCACACCTGATAATGTTTCTGTTGAATAATTATAATTCTCTGTAAAGAAAGTGTGCTCATCTGTCCTTTCAAACGAATGCTGGGGTGACTTAGGGAGAGGGGTAACTTGTTATTTTTTGGTATCTCAAATCTGCTGTTTTCACTGCAAAATGCACCTGCACCAAAGATCCCATAATCTAGTTCAACCATAGCTCGATACTGGCCATAGAAAAAAAAGTTTGCAAGAAGTGCAGTGTTTATACTGTGGCATAATAAAGCATCATAATGAATTGTATTTTTCTGTAAGGTTTTTGTTAAATTTTGTAAGGTGAAACAAATGATGGGATTTTTGTTTACCTCAGGCACACAGATATCACTGGCCTCCTGTCAGCACAGCTGCTATTCTTTCATCCACATAAGTTCCATTTGCATAACAATAATTCATATAGCGCTTGCTCTAATGGCAATTAACTGTTATAACCACTTGAACAAGGAAATGCAAGAGCAGAATATGTGGGTTTGCCCCACTAGACCCTAGGTTTTTTCTTCCTCCTGTTGCTTATTATTTACCTCTTAGTATATAGGAGATCCAGGCATACGCTGAGACCCTAGGATACAAAGTTTGAAGGAAAATGGATACTGCCCTTGTGCACTTTTGATGTAATAGCAGATTTGGGGAAGAAATTTCTTTTATCATTAAGTACTTCATAAGTATATTAGGAAAAAATAAGATCTCCAAAGAAAACAACACAAAACCAAAAAGCCAATTTATTTTAGTGTATGAATTTTATTTTGGAGCAAGTAAATTGTATATGTAGAGTGACAGGTGTGTGTGACCATACATAGGTTATATCAGTGATGATACTTAAAAGTTGTGATGCTTTACAGTTGAGCAGTAATTATACCCAAGGACATTGTATTGTAAATGAGAACCAAGCCATTTTTATTTTTTTTTAATATATATGCACACACATATTTATATATTTTTATATATATATACTTTTATATATATAAAAACTATGCTTAAGAATTTCTGTCTGTGTTAAAGTATGATTTTTTTTTTTGTTACACATGAATACATGGGGGAGGTAGGTAAACCTTTGTACACTTTCAATATTGTATTTGTTTCCTCATATGGCTGAAGTATTAGCGAAAATAGAAGGAAGTCATTAATGAGAATCAGTACCAGAGCTCTGAGCCTGGAATAGACACAAATGCAGAAAAATAATCTGGCCTGGACTGTCTGCAAAGTCAGCTAGCAGCATCTGGATTCTGTTCTGAAGAAATACCCTGCAAGAGGAATTTGGAAAAGATATGGAAAAGACTTTTCTCAGAGGCATTCATTGCTTGTGAAAGCACAGAAGGTAAAAAAAGTGAATACACCTCCTCTTGACACAGACACTTTGAAATCATCACTGCACTTGTACCTGATGGTCCATATTTCAGGAATATAAATCTATTTGCATTCAGCCTGACCCTATTGTAAGTCATTAATTAAGAGATTAATTCAGGTACTTCTGCCTGAGGGCATGTGGGCAAGACTGCTGGCTGGGAAGGCATCCAAGACTGCAGCTGGTTTGGGAGGCTGGGGACCGGCGTTGCTACCTGCAGCACAGTTGTCTTGTAGCTGCTGGTAGCAGTACTCCAGAGTAAACAACTTAAGACGGATGAGCAGATGGGGACAGGCGTATCTGCTATGCTTCCTCCTTTGAAATGAGTTTAGTCTGAATTTTATTCTGTAGGTGTCCCATGGACTGTTTTTGTTTAATTTCAGGTGACCTTTTTCTCCCCCAAAATTTGTTATTGGCAAATAAAAATTATCCATTAAAACTTGCCTTCATTCTGAGTAAGCCCGAAGGGCACTCTCAAGCTGGAATCTGAATAGAAGCAGTTTTAGTAAGCAGGTACTACACATTAAAATGTGTAGTAACCAGGCTACTATAATGAGGTATCTACCCAAGAATTTTCATGCCAATCTTATAGGGCATTGCTGAACTGGTGTTTGTGGCGTACATTTGTCCTCACTGGTCTGCATATCCAGCTATGGAGAGGTGGCTAAATGTTAAGATAGCTTTTAAAAAAACTACTCCAGTGTCCTAGAAATTACAGACCAGCAAATCTGATTTTCATACTGATGATACTGCTGAAAACCATAGAAAGGAACAGAACTAGTAGATATTAAATAACTGTTATATGTTAAGAAACAGTCATAAGCTTTTGAAGAGATGCCATACCACAAAAATCTATCAAAAACCTGTTGATGGGTCTCTATGTAAAAAAAAAAAGGGAAGGGGAGGGAAAGCCACTGTGGTTGATGTTTTTATATTTAAAAAAAACCCCAAACAACGGATGTCCTGAAGCTTTCATGGAATGAGAAGGAATCGTGTTCTGGGTTAGATTTCTAGATAAACTTTTACGGTTGGATCTATTAGATCTATTAGTAAATGATTTGTGAAAAGAGGATGAATAGTGGAGTGTTGAAGTGTACTGCTGGCACATATGCATTAAAGACAGCAAAACTAAAATGGACTGTGAAGAGATGTAATGCTTTCTAAGGTGATTAAAATGGCCTATGAAACACTATCAGAAGAAACTATTCTAATTGTACATGAACAGTAATTGATTCTTAATTGGCAGCACTTTAAAAAAAGATCTTCAGGCTAATTCTGGATTTGAGTTTGGTGTCAATTCAGATACCAAGTCAACTAAACAAAAAAAAAAAAAGGCAAAGACAATTTCTAGTATTAAAAGTAATTAATAATTTCTAGTAAAAGAAGAGAGAACAAAATGGAAAGTGTTATTTATGCTATTGCATGGCCTTGGTATCTTATTACTGGATACTGTGTAATTTTTCATTTTGCCTTATCCTCAGAAGGACATAGTTTAAATACAAAAATATACTGAGGAAGGCAAGCAAAGCAATCAGATGTCTTGGAGGGTTTTGAATGGGACGAAAGTACATAAATTATGATTCTCAGTGTGGAAAACCACATGCCCTTACTCATCTCCTTGAAGTCTATAAACTCTTTGAATAGCAGAGAGAAGATGAAGAGGGAATAATTTGTTCCTTATGCCTCCTAACATGAGAACGAGGAGGTATCTAATGAGGCAGCAAGTTGTTAAATAAAAGGAAGTACCTTGTCATATGACGGATAATTAAATTGTAGAACTTCTGCAAGACGATATAGTGGCCAAGTGTAAAAAGGAACTTAAAGTGTTTGGACCAAATCATGACAAAAGTAGTAGTCCATCAGGGTTACTAAACATAAAGTTCAGGTAGTGTCTGATCCATGAAGCCTCCTGGCTCAGTAATAGTTGGGGAGAAGGAGACTGTATGCAATAGCAGGAATCCTTCCTTTGATACTGCCTTGCACGCTTTGGCTTGACCTCTTGCTCTGAAGTTACATTCTTAGCTGTGTATCCTGTTCTTCATCTTGAACCAGAAGACAGAAGCATCCATTCACCCATTCTGTCTTTGTTCAGAAGCAGGAGTAAAAAGCAGTTTCCTTCCCAGTAGAAAGGCTGGATACTTACTCTTTTAATTATTTGGTTGACCTTTTCAGGTTTCCCATTGCTTGTTGTAATCACTTTTAATTGATAGTATAGCAATATTGTCAGAATGTCCTGTTTTGATCCTCTCAAAATGCAAGCTATGGTTTCTGCTCAAAACTACTTTCTGCCTTGAAATAGTAATTAGTCAAATTTAAGTCTTTTAGATTTCAGGGTTTTTTGCCATGCGTTAGGCTAGGAAGCTATTTTTGTCCTCTGAAGATAAAAGGTGTTTCAATTGACATCTGTGAGCCAACCAGCTGAAAAACAGTTTATGAGTCAGAAGGGAAGTAGAAAAAGGATTTGCAAGGATCTAGGCATGCATTTACAGCATAGAGGTATGCTTGCACAGGCACACACGGATAAATAATGAATTGTTCACTTGCTAAAGCTGCCCCGTTTGTTGTTCCTTACACACTAACTTACACTCTTAAATGAAGTTAAACAGAAAAGCTAACAAAACTTCTTTGAACTTGCTCAGTTGTTTGCTTTATCTGGGGTGTTGTTTGTTTGTATCTTTCTCTATTCCCTCTATACCATGTCAAGAAAATAAGTTTTTAAGCCCTCAATTGCTAGGTGGAAGTCTGCCTGGTGTCTGTAGATCTCAGAGGACTATTTGCAACAGAGGGGAGCCAGAATGTGTGGATATGTGCATGCACAGATATTTTCAGTTAATCCCTTCCTAATTGGGTTACTGCTGAGCTCAGTATTGCCATCACTATCATGAGTTTCAGAACATTTGCACTTTTCCTCTGGGAGCATGTTATTAGGTGATAATCTCCTTTTTTTTTTTGTTTAAAAAGTGTTAAGGAAAAAAATTATAAAGGGAACAAAGTGCATTCTAAAAGCCCTCGAAACAGAGGACTGTTAAGCTTTTATGTTTAACTCATGGGTTTTGAATCTTTAGTAGTACTTGACATTTGCAACCTGATAAAATAACCTCTTCATTGAATTGCTGGGAATCAAAACTGAAATTGTGGCTGGTAAAAGGGATATTTAAGTCTGAGTTCTGGAAATGCCAGTGCTCTCTTAGGCATAATTTAGCCTCATACAGATTGTATTCCCTATCTTCCAAGTTTTCAGTAAGCTATCTGCTGGCTCCTCTGAGAAAGGCAAAGCGACGATTACTGGCATGGGAATTTTCTAGCTATTGTTTTCTTTGTCTTAGTAGTTCAGACCTGGGAACTCATTTTTAATGAACAAAAATTCTTCTGATAATCCTTCCATTACAGTTCAGTGCACAGAGGACATAGATTTTTAAACTCATTTTTCTAAATGACAGCAGTTTAGTATTTGGCTAAGATACTGCATACGAAAGGAATAATGCAAATTAAGTAGATAATCTAAATAGACATTTTACTCTGACAAGTGCTAGCGTGTAAATGAAAACAAAGTCAGTTTTGTTTTGGCTTTATGATGAAACACAGAAAGTTTTAATGTCTCTTCAACTGTAGACTGAAGGCAGAGATTCTGCATTACAAAAGAAAAGTTTCCCCAATTCTGATATTTTCTTGAAATATGAATATTTTGTTGAGATTTGTGCATATGAGCTACTAAGAAAATGAAAAGTATACTGACATATCCTGTGTAATAGAGGATTTCTTTCGGCTTGCTCAAATAGCTTCTTGGTGAAATAATATTACCTTTTTTTAACATGGTTTGCTCAGTTGTTTGTTCCTACCACTCCCATCAGAAGACTATGCTAGAATCTCTTTCCTCTGATGTTTAGAAACCTGAATGCTCTCTCACCATAGTCTCTCCTATGTAGTTAATGGAAAGGAGCAAGCACCAGGAGAGGATAATTCATATTTGGTATTTAGAAGCGCAATTTAATTGTTCTGGGTAGCCCTGTGAATGATTGTTTGTGTTTCTATCGATTAAATAAATAGGCTGCTGTTTCAGGTTTTCACTGTAAATCATTTTGTTCTGGCCCAAACATATTCATGGCCATTTTGTGAAATGATGGAAAGCAGAGCATGGTTTCATCAAACAGGATTTTTTTTTTTTTTAAGTAAGAAAATAAAAGGAAAAAAATGGCAGGATTTAGACTTGGGAAATGTGATAGTTTTTCATCCACATAGACTTAAATACAGCAGTGAAAATATTATCATAAGACACTGCTAACACCTATTCATTGTTTTAGATTAATAAAATACCTTAAGGTATTAAGGTATGAATTAAAAGTTAATGACGAGGCGTTCTGCCAAAGAGGATATTATTTGGGTTGTTGGTGGTAATTTGGGACATTCATCCAGGGGACAGTACTGGGACAGTATGTGGAAATATTTTAATTCAGAACATGGTCTGAAAAGGTGTCGACTGATTAAATTTGTTGATGAGACAATGCTAAGAAGTGTTACAAATACAAAGAAGAATTGGAAAATTATCCATGAAAACCAGATGAGTTGAAGACTGGAGCAGTGCATTGGCATTTAATTACACATAGTGCAAGTTTTGTGTACTGGAGGACCAATAGTAACTTATGCTATAAACTGGATAGTTGAACTGGAGATGTCGGGTGAAGATGATCAGGATGCTTTAATTGATCACGTGGTGGTATGCCATCTATGTGACGTAGCAAAGATGACTGCTGTATTTTGAGGTGAATCAATGAGTTAGAAGTAGGAATGTTTTAACGTTGCTATGCTAGGCACTGGTGTGACTTACTCTGTTGTTCTATAGATAATTTTGATCTTCATGTCATACTAGTAGTAATGCAGAGAAGAGTTCCTAAGTAAGTGGAAGAAAAAACAGCCTGCCTTACAAACACCTGCTTATATGTAGTGTTGTAAACAAGACAAAGTTGACATTAAAACATAACCAATATTAATAGCAGCAATATTAATATTGAAATATCAGCAATAAATCAATTAAAAAACTAACAAGAATTTGAATAAAGTTGAAAAATATTGAATAAAGATGATCAATCTGCCTCAAGAGCTTGAAGTCCAAGAATTTAACCAAAGTAATGCGTGTGAAGCTGAAGTTCTAGTGGATGTTTCTGATGAAGGGTGGATACTGATACCATGTGTTCTCTTATTTCAGCTGTTGAAAATCTGATTCTGGCTTTGAATGTGAGCATGAACTTCTTCAAATAAAAGACATGCTTATGTTTATGTAGTTACTTATAGCAGAATCTCATTCTTTCATTGCTACCAGCTTTCTCAGAAGCAGCGGTGAGAGAAATGTTATGAAAAACAGTGACAAAGTGTCAAACTCTGGACAGAAAAGAGATTGCATACCAATAAGAGTTGCATTAATTTGTAAATATTCTGCAAATAAGTTTTAGACTACATAGTGTTTTAATAGGGTGAAATGTTTGTCATTTTAGACAACCACTTCTAAGAAAACAGTACATCAGTTGATGTTTTTTAAGTCTAGGTTCTGTGATGATCTGAAACCAATTAAGAAAACACAAAATTCTGTTGCATTAACCTTGGAGAAACCCGGGTATCCTTCATCTTTTGCTGTAATATGAATGTGTGAAATGTGTTAAGTGACAACATGAAATAGTCTAATTTAAGGTTAATGTCATAGCCGGATTTTGTCCATATGTGTATAAGCACCATAAAAAAGTTTGGGAAAATAAATTAAATATGGGAATTTGAATAGTTTGATTTCATATTTACTTTGAAATACCTGTATGCAGCTCTTAATTATACACATTATCATATTCTATCTCTTTTCTTCCTTAGAGACATGGATTTTATAAGCTACGAACACCTCTATTATAAAATTACCAGAAATGTGGTAAATAGAGTTTTTCTGGAGCACTTACTGCCTTGTTCTAACTTCATATCAACTTCCAGAAATTCCTGTAATGCAATAGGTACTTAATACTGGTGGGACACATAGTCCAGAAAAGATGGACTCCACTGGAGGAATTAAGAGCCTACAACTCCAGCACACAGTTCATTTGCTGTGTTTAGCACGAAGAATATTAATGTTATGAGTCCAGGTACAGTGATAATAGTACTTTTGGTTTGGCAGTGAAATGAAGATTTGTCCTTCAAACTGTGCAAGGGAGTCACATAGACACAACAAAAAAGGAGTAGAATGCTTAATTACTGCTCTAAGAAATTGCATATCTTGCACTAAAGACTCCTAAATTATTAAATGACTTCAGCTGCCATTAATCATCCCTGCTAGACTGTGACAATCATTATAAATTGACTCTTGGTCCCTCTAGGGGTTTTCTCTAATTTCATTGCTGGCTATATATGGGACCAGTGAGGAAAAGGCTGTCTGCTTTGGGGGAATAACAGAACCTTAGTTTTTACACATTGGCTTTAATACTTTGAAAGTATTGTACATCTGGATGGAACATGTATAAATTTCTTTCTCTCAATTGCTATTTTGAAAAGTATTTTAAAATTTTTAGTTTAAAATCCTGACATATGGAAATTGAGTGTTCACAAAAAATTGAGTCATAAAAATATGTCTCTTCATGTTGGTAATGCTTTTGTGTGATTTTGGTAAAGTCAACCTCTGTTGGGATTGGTTTAGGTGTCTTTAAAATGTGGGCCTTTATAGAAAGCTTCCTCTAATGTAAGGCTGTTGTGAAAGTATGTCAAGGGTTGGTATATATGAAAGGATGCTCCGGTTGGCTGACTGCATTTGAAAGCAAAGCAAGCTTTATAGGTTCATTAATTTCTTTTCCTATTTTCCTCTCTGCTGCCTTGTATGTAATGGAGCCCACTATCTGTCAACCCTTGTTGCCCTATTTATGGAAGACTTGGTCCATGGAAATACTTTGGCTACTGTCTTCTGGTCTACTTCCTTAGTATTGGTGGAGTTTTTCCATGTTTAGATAGATCTTTGAAATATTTGATGAATAGAATGAATTTTCGCTTACGACTAATAATGATTTTGAAAAATCTTGGCCTGGATAATTTATCATCTTTTTTTCTAATATGAAACCATAGACTGTAGAAAATCAGTTATTGACTGCAAAGAAGGAGATGCATGTCTTTGTGATGAGCTGCTGAAACAGCAAGCTAATGGTGGAAAAAAAAAAATGTAGCTGTTCTTTGAACAGGAGGTATAGTTTTACCAGTTAAAGAGGTTTTTGTTATAATTGCCATTTTTCTCTAGCAAAAGTGTGGCCAAGCTTCCTAAGATTGTGAAAAGTGGACTTTGAGTCAAAGGACTACTTAAGAAGTGAGTAAATACGGGTAATGCAGTTGAAGTTCTGTTAACTTCAGTTCTTTGCTGTGGTAGTTGCCTGCTCAGGTCTCTTTGGACAAAGACAGTGCTTGGATTTGTTTGAAGCTATGACAGCTGTTTGGGTGTATTTTCACCAAGGAATTTCTTTGAGAACAAGCCATCTCATCAGGGAGTAGTTGGGCTCACTAGTAATGAGATGACTGCTAGGGAGCAGGCTCCCTTTATGACCCTCAAAGACCAGATTACTGGATATCCTGTCGCATCTGTGAGCATCGCTGGGACGCTGGGGACTGGGAGTGAACCCTGTGTTGGTCACAGACATTCCTTATCCAGCCCTGCATGGGCTGGAGAGGAAAGCAGCAGGCGTGATGCATTTGCTCGCAGAAAGACGCTCTGCAGTTTTGTTCTGTGCTGAGCCTTCTCCTGCGACCTGCGCTGCTTCCTCGGGGTGCTTGGCCTCTTCTAGACTAAGCAGGTTATGAGCACAAGCACGTGGCAGCTGGAGCTAACCTGATCAACGAGTCTTGATGAACCAGAAATGCTCAAGTGCTCTCTTGACTGAATAAGACCTTTTGACGACCTTGTAATACCCCAAATTTTTACAAAGAACACATTAATTTTCCAATGAAAGCAAAGAAAGCATTAGCTGCCTGTGAGTTGGTGTTGGTAAAAGAAGAATTTTAAAGAAATACCTGCTCCTGTGTTACTTTCAATGCATTTAAATTGAAATAATACTGAGTAGGAAGTGCCAAGGATTTTAAGTCATCAGTGATAGATTGGGATGTTTATTCAAACCTAAATCTTTTGCCAAATTGAATTTACTTTTATGTGATGGTAAAGGCCAAATGAATCACCGAGGGTTGCACTGTGCATAGTGGTTTCATTATAGAAACTCATGTAAATGTCTCAGTCTGTGGACAGTTATTAATGCTGCTATAATCTAGAGGTCTGCATCGCGTAATGAAACAGATGCCTAATGGATGGTGTATTAATCGAAACTCTCCAAGGGCTAGTTTGAATCTTACTCTCGTTTGTTTTGATTTTCATTAGGAAGCCGATTGTATGTGTGTGTCAGCATTGTGAAACAATGCTGTGTATCTCATGTGAGGAAAGCAGCAAATACATCTTTTTAGAAAAGTAATATGCAAAGAGAGGAATTTTCCATGTTGTAGAGTATTTTACATTTTCTGAAAACTGATTTTTGGGGGAAACATTGATACCCTAATTAAGGGAAATAGAACTCCTGACATGACAGGAGTGAGTTCATGTCTGTGTAAACGTTTTTCACTGAGCTAGTTCTGATATTTGATTTAGAATTTTTTGTTAATGTCTGAAGGAAATGAGAGGAAAATTAAGATGTCTGCTGGTATATTGGACAATATATCTATTAAATCATTAAAGCAGACTTACCAGACTTATTTTCTTGGAAATTCTTACTGCCCATATATTTTTTTTAATTAAAATGTCTTCACTTCTTTATCGGAAATACAAAATTAATAACTGGCAAAGAACACAAAGTTAATTCATTTTGCCCTCTTAAGTGTATATTCCTTCTGTGTGAACAGAAAAAAAAAAAGCAATTGGATGGAATCTCTTCTAATCAATTGAGTTGATAATTTAATATTTGTAATTTCCTTGCAATTACTGGAGCTTGTAGTGGGTGCAAACTACTGCTGGACTGCCTGAGAAGTTAACTAGACTCAGGTGGTGAGTAGGTGAAGAGACTGCCTTCCCTTCTGCTTGTTTCCTGTCAGTGAAGCGGCTCTGGGCTTAACTTGGACAATGGTGGAAGCTGACAGTCACCTTCATTGCCCTTTTGAAAGGAGGGGATGGATTTGTATTTTTAGGAAGAATCTGTAAGCAACCGTCTTGTCTTCCACGTGTCCATGTATTTTTAGAGAATTGAGCACTTCCACAGCAGTAAAATACTCCAGAAATCCTCTGAAAGGAAAGGAACTAATAAGAGACATAATACGTTGCTTGGCTCATGATGCCTTCAACTGATTCCTCCTTCTAGTCTTGTGTATATTCTTTATCTTAGAATTAATTCAGGAACTTATTTCTAGAACTATATTTGTGATGCTGCATGTAAATTACTATATTACCTCAAAAGATTTTGATATGCTGAAGGCTCTCATGCTAAGGCTTCCAGTTCTTTGCATGATACAGAACCAGCTCACAGTCATATTTTCTTGCAGAGTAAATTAGATAATTTCATAAGAATAAATTTCTGTTTAAAAACTGGTATTTCTTTAGACAAATTTGGGGGGGAGGAGAGGAAAGTTAAGCATTTTATACCTCAGTATTCAGTTGTTTTCCCTTGATTCTGTTTCTCAAAACAACAAAGCTTTAGTTTATAATATTTTTCAGACAATAGGAGTTTCTTAGTTATATGCACAATATATATATGTTAATTGCTGTTAGTTTTGATTTCTATTAGCATTGTCTTACCAGCTAATATTGAAAGGAACATCATGTTATGAGTAAAATAGTTGCCATTCATGTTCACTGGAAGTATTTTTCAAGTGCCAAAACCCTACGTTTACATACTGTATTGTCTGTAGAAATGAGAAATTCCACTTAATTTAGAGTTGGTGAATTATTTTCTCCAAAATTAAACTGTAATTATGTTTTTGTATAGTGAAGAGGTTCTTCATTCATTGGTAATGCTAGATTGTCACAAATACAAGTTGTTTGCAAAATGAATGGTAGAAGTGGCAAGGCAACTAATTTACAGTTAAATAAGCTGTTACTCTTTATTTTTGCAAGGATGATTTTATATAGCTTGAAATTTCACACATTCATATGCGACACAGTGGTTTCACAAAAGGAACTGTTTCTCTTCATGTCTTCATCATCAAAAGAATGATGGTCTTAGTGCAGATTTGCCAAGATTTTGGTACCATTCCTTTTAATTGCCTTACAGGTTGCTGCTTTGCAAAAGAATAATCTCTTTCAAATGGCATTTTCCGTGGCATTTCATTTCTAATTGCTTCCATGTGCATATTCATAATATTTAAAGTGCAGAGTTTTCTGTAATAAACATTTCTACAGTAGTTCATATGAATGTAGTGCAAGGAGGGGCAGATGACAGCAAATGTCATCGAAAACGTTGCCTTAATTTTTTTAGTCTAAGTTATTGTCAATGTGTGCATATTTAATGTGCACTGGTAAAAGTCTTTGCATAAAATGCAGAATACAAAATTATGTGGGAAAACTTCTCTTACTTTGAGTCATTGTAAACTGGAAATTAGAAGTGGAGCATAGAGAGAAACAACTGGACTGGGCAATGGTCTGAGCAGTGAAAGCAACCTTTGAAATCAATAGTGACTGCAAGTGCTGTCACTATTGTAAATACTAATGAAACTGCATGATAAAACTGTATCAAACTGATTAGTAAGTGAATAGTAATGGTCAGGTTTTTGCACTGGTTGACTGAATTCTTCAGGAGAAATTTATGTGGAAGGCAGGGGTTCTATGTGTGTTTTTCATGGCCTTTTGCTTTAATAGTGCACTAACTTGGGCAAAGACGGTACCTGGTCCTCTTAGTGTAGCTTCCACACAATTTTGCATCCTAGCAGGTACATGCTGTAAACCAAATATGACAGGAGGAATGAAGAAATTTAAAAACAGAGTATATGAATACAAAAAGCAGCTTGTTTTTTGGTGGTTTTTTTTAATCAAAATGAAGATACAGCAGAAGGTTGCTTGCATGATTATTTTTAGTCTGTGTTCAATAGTGCCATTTTTACCATTATCATCCTTGTTAAAGAGAGTGAGTGTCATTTCCAAATGTTTATCCATACTTTTCCAAGGGCACTTTCATAGCCATTTCTAAAAATTGAAGGGTAGTCAATTAGGAATTATTGTGGTGGTTCATCACCAGTGATTTTTGAATACCACAGTTATAAAATTGTTTGGGGTTTTTTTAAACTACTTTTCCCTCCTCCCAGTGTGCATGATATCATCGTTTTTTCTCTTTGGATGTATATAGGCAACCTTACACAGAATCACAGAATGGTAGGGGCTGGAAGGGACCTCTGAAGATCATCTGGTCCAACCCCCTGCCAAGGCAGGATCACCTAGGGCAGGTTGCACAGGAACGCGTCCAGTCGGGTTTTGAAGGTCTCCAGAGGAGGAGACTCCACAACCTCTCTGGACAGCCTGTTCCAGTGCTCCGCCACCCTCACAGTAAAGAAGTTTTTCCTCATGTTGAGGTGGGATTTCCTGTGCTGCAGTTTGTGCCCATTGGTCCTCGTCCTATCACTGGGCACTACTGAAAAGAGACTGGCTCTTACCAGTGAAGTCTTTTAAATTCTGTTGTAGAGAGAAAGGTGAGCTTCAAAATGGAAAGATCTGTGGGTACTGCTATTACACCAAAATAATGACTTGGACAAATTGACATCTTAACCTTTTGTTTCTAGTCAAAAAGCTGAATGAAATGTGAGAAAAACTATCTCTTGCTACCTGTTAACGGAAAAATTCACAAGGCTGAGTTTTTCTGAAACTTTCTTCTTGATAAATGGAAGGAAAACATAGCTATTTATGAGGAGAAAGGGTGATTTTTCAACCATAATCCTCTTCTGTCCATCATGTGAATGCCCATCTGAACTCAGGTTTTATT
Organism: Phaethon aethereus; assembly: GCF_964289735.1. Lineage (NCBI taxonomy): Eukaryota > Metazoa > Chordata > Aves > Phaethontiformes > Phaethontidae > Phaethon > Phaethon aethereus. Next base: position 76,092,942 of record NC_138576.1, on the reverse strand, counting down.
TATAGTTGCGATAAAAGTAAAGCTGCTCTTGTTTAGTTTCTGGGGTATGTCTCTTATCCCAGTAGTCCATCGCTTGCCACAGAAGTGACTGAAGTGGTGCACTGGTTTGACTCTACTCCCAACACTTGAGATTGTTTTCCCAGTCTCCTGCCTGGAGACTGATTTGTTTGTTTGTATTTTGATATTGCTTGTTTGTAAACAGTGCATGTAGTCTAGTAGGTATATTTATAAATAAATAAATAATCCTCCAGGCAACGATTAAGTCTCTTAAAAATAAGACAGTCATGATCAATTGAAAGTCTTCAGATCAAATGTCAGCCTAAAGATGTTCAAAATAACAGTCAAAGAAAGCATCAGCAAGAATAATAAGAGTGCACAAATAGAATTTGTTCATGTTGTTTAGAGTTGTAACATGATCAGACTTGAGGCTCTGGCTTACTGTCAGTGGACATAAGTTTAAAAGTGAGTCTGTCCCTGAAAAGTGGTCTTCCTAGCTTTATGAGAACTTTTTCCCTACAAAAGAATTAAAAGACATTTTTGTTGCCTTCTAAGTCTAAAAAGGTAAGAAGTAGCCATAGATCTAATCAACCTCTCTTGCAATTAGGGCTTAAAGATAATGGTCAAAACATGAAATCTGGATGCGCAGCGGAAGCGTCTAGCTACGCGTTGTCCTATTGATGAAGGATGTTTAAAAATACTGAAGTTGAAAATTGCTGTGCCTCCCCAATATACATCCTTTGTATGTGTGTGTATATGCACACACATAGTATATATGTATGTATATAAATACATATATGTATTATATGAAGGATATATAAAGAAAGAAAATATATATAAAAAGAATGGTCTCCCCAACCCCCGGTGTACGTGCTAGTGTTAATATCAGTTGGATTCCAAGTGCTTCATGGTGTTTCAAACATGGAGTGTTGCATGGAGGAAACATGAAACATGAAGCACGTGTTTCATGGAGGATGTGCGGAGATCTTGTGGATCTTTTATTTCTGTTGTCCTTGCACAACAATGTCAGGCAAGAGAATAATGTAGCTAAGAGTAATCAATCACATATGCTAAATAACACAAGGATATTGATCAACATTAGCTTTTTTGAAGCAGACTTGCATGAAAATGTAGTGTGTCTATGCATTCTTATCTGAGCCTGACTGGAAGGTTTTTTTATTCTGACTCTCTGATATTGGTTCCATTCTGTGACATCTCAGGGAATTAAGTTTTGTGTTTTCTGATTTAAATTCAATTTTAAGTGGAATGACTAACCCCGCTTCTCTGGAAAAGAGTGACCTCCTCAGCTAACTTGAACTGCTACAGAAATGGTGAGGCATGTTAGGCGAGTATGTTTCTCCTATCTCAGTCTAACAAGATTTGTTTTTACAGCGGGAGAGGGGAGGATTCTCTCTCTTGAAGCACCAGCCTGATGTTCTGGGCCCAGTCCCGCTCCTGTTGCAGCACTGTGGTTGCTTGTAGCCTGGATGAAGCTGAGCCCAGAAAGTGCTCTGCAAGCTGTAGCTTGTCTTCCTCCAGTGGGGAGTGCTGTCGTTAGCAAAAGACTCACTGTAGAATGCAAAGCCGGCTGGCTTGCTTGACACAACCATGGATCTTGCTGCTGGGGTTGTTTCCAGACCAGAATGAGGGACAAAATGTGTTCATCCGTATTAGGAAGGTCAGCTTTTGAGCTTTTGCCATTCCACCCACCATGCCTCACACCCTCATCTTTGGATACTCGTTGGGTGGAGGTGTCTGTGCCTGGCATTTCAGAAATACTGATTTTAGATGCTAGTTCAGAGAGTGAATGAGGAATGAAAGCCCAAGCTTATATTACTCTGTTTTATGACTTATTGGCTGTGTAGCGTAGACTGCTCTAGATGTCTGCCCTCTGTCTCCTTCCTCCTCCTTTAAAATACGATTATTTTCTGAAGTGCTGGTTGGAAAGATGGTTTTAGACAGATGCTAAGAGCAGTGAAAGGTTAGACCTGTTAATGAAAACTGTTTTGAAATCCAGTCTCTCCTGTAGAATATTTTTCTGTCCAAAAGAGCAGTTTTCTAGTGGGATGATCAATGCTGCCGCACAAGGCCCAGCAGAAGCAGCATGAATTTTATGTCCTTCTGAAGGAGACAAAAGACGTGTGACTGAAACACTGATTTTTCTCCTTTCCAAGATGGTTTGTTCCTTATGGGTGACCCAATAACCCATCACGCTTCCAAAAAATATATGATCTGTAGGTCTTTTTTTTTGTGCAGTATATAATACGGAAACAAGCCTCACTTGAGAAGAATGGAATAAGTCTCTGTAGTACTGGAATTAGATGTAGGACTGTCCAGTGTGTGAAAACAACCTTTTCTCTATGTGGCAACCAACTCTTAGAAGATATTGAATGCTCACAGAGAAAGCTTGAATAAAAATAAGAGCAAGTATATAACTTACCCTGAAGTTTCTACAACTTCCTTTTTGGTAACTCATTGTAATTAATATCATTTTCTGGAGTAAAGTATTAGTCAGTACTTATTAGATGGATGTAGTTCATAGTTCAGAAAAAAGGAGCAGCATATTACCTATTCAGATGTATGCAATGTGTTCTTTCTTTTGCATAAGATGCCTAAGTTCTTTTAAATATTAAGAAGAAAATAGGAGAGTAAAATACTGTAATCGTTGAAATTTTAGCGTCTGTTTGAGGTCATGACTCGTCTCTGATCTAGTGGACATGCTTTTTCTGCCCCTGCCCTGCTTGCCGGGGTGATGTTAATCTAACATTTTTAAAGCATGCAAAATACCAGAAAAAATACCTGTCTGGCACTGATGGCACTAATGAAAGAGAAAACTGGGCATACTGCCTGAGCCTGTAGGGTTGAACAAATGGGCCTAGAAGATGGAAAGACTTTCCCTCTAGGCTGCTGTACAGGGTGTTCAGGACTCTGCTGGATTGCTGGGCTCTACGATGGCGTGCATGTACTAAGGAGTTTATTGTGGGGAAATGAGCTGATGGAGAGAATCAGGAGCCAGAACTAAAGGTTGAGAAGAAGGAGGAAACCAACTGAACAGAGAACAATATGGTACTAAATAGCATTAATTTTTTCCCGTGAAGTAGACAACCACTGCATAAATACTGCATTAATCAGGAAACATCAGATACATGATTTATTGAGGGCAGTTTCAAATTTGTAAGCCTCATATTGGTGTTTTGGGAATTCTATGGATTAAGAATATTTCATAATCAAAATATGTGGCTGTAATAATGTACTGATGTCAACCTCTCATTGGAATATATGCGATAATCTAAAATAGTAGAAATAATTTGTTTTTAAAAAGAAAGTGGGAGGAAAAATAGCAAAAATATGAATCCTTATGTTTAATACATAAAGCATTTATTTTATAAATGGACAAAAAACTGAACAGTTCAAATACTGTGTTTTTAGCTGCATGCTCATATCTGTGGAAGGTGAATTTTGGGGATGGTACATTGTAAGTAGCTTATCAGTTTCAGAAGATATGATCACATTTCAAATAATGCTTATTCTGTGCAATAATATTGTAAAGCAGAAAATATTTTTTTATATAACTGGTGGTGGAGACTTATTTTATGTTCTAAAAGAGATCTTTTCAATATTATTCATGAGCTCACGCCTGGAATTTCCACAGTGACAAGGAGCAATTGTTTCTATTCACTTTTACCAGATTTATATTAAACGCATGAGGAGCATTCCAAATGCTTTTGGTTTTTTTTCCTTTGCATCTGCAATGCTGGTTTTGTTTTGCAAGTGTGGTGTTCCTGCTCTGGTTCTTGACTTTGCTTGATTCCTGGTATGACTGTCTGGGGCTGCCTTTGCAGATGCTCATTGCCTCCTCTCTACATCTTGCATTAGCAGTAATGTTCTTTTCTCTTTGTTGACAAAGTAATTATAACTCCAAATGGCATTCACCTCACTTAGATATATAGGAATGCAAAGTATTCACTTTTAACAGTTTAGTTAACTTTAGCAACTTTTTCGTTTATAGACATCGCTCAGTAGTGTCATTCAACTCCTCACAAGTGGTGTTAACTTTCCTACCCTCTACCAGCCTGCACTGAAGGCACAGGGAGGGCAGCAAAGGGTGCCTGGAGTGGAAAAGGGGTGCTCCTGGGCTGGAAGTGCCCCTGGTGTGAAGGTACCCAAGTGCTGATGGGGCGAGGAAGGGGCCAAAACTGTTCAGCTCTGGTTATATTAAGTTTGATCATGTTCCAGGTAAATAAGAGGAAGGGTATTTTATTTTTTATTTTTAAGCCACTATAATTAACATCCCTCCTCCCCCTACAAAAATCACAGCTGTTTTTGTGTGATCATGCTTTGTGCAGTTTTGACTTTTGTTGAAACTGCTTACTTCAGCAAGCAGACAATGTGTGCAGAGTATAGAAATTACTTGACACCTGATTTTGTCTTGCTGCAATGAACTGCCTTTGTAGATCTGTTCTGAATTTGTACGTTTCTTACAAAGGCTGATGAATGATCAGTTGATGTGGCAGTGGGCTTATAGTATTGGCAAATTCACTGCTTCTAACCAGGCTATATGGCAAAATTTTCCAGTACTATGTGTAATAAAAAACATACTAGAGCAGGAACATGTTTTGTGTTTTCAGTAATTTCTGTAATTCATTTTATAATCTCTCCCAACACAATAACTTGGTTTACAACAGTTTGCAGTGCAGCATTTTATAAAGGCTTGTATTTTTTTTTTAATCTTAACCAAGTAGAAAATAGTAAAAAAACCCTCCTTCACTACTTCTTGCATTCCCTTTTCTCTTCTGGATTTCTTCCTTCTTTGCTCGTTGTCTTTAATTTGTAAATCAGTACACTAGGTGTTTCTGCTGCTTCACCTGTTTTAAGCATCTTTTGTACTATTTCCATTTTGCTCATCTCTGTACTTCAATTGTTACAGTCCACTGCCAGTAATTCAGAAAATAGCTTATCAATATGTGAAGAAAATAATTTCCTCTGTACTTCTGTTACATACAGAAGGTTTTTGAGATGTCAGTGCGCCATGTAGCCCAGTTTTCATATCAGTAGTTTGGTTGTAGCATGTAGGCCATTAAATAATGAACCCATTTTGTTTTAAAACAAAAAAGTATGGATGACTTCTGAATTGGTTTTGAGTAATACAGTACAATAAATAGACTTTTAAAAAATGTATATATATGTGTGTGTATATGTATAAAAAAAGATGCTTAGATCAGGTGGTTAAGACTGAAGAATCTGAATTGACACTGTCCTCATAATTTCCTTGTCTCATTTAAAACTTTTTAGTTGGAAAGAGCTTTAGAAAATAAATTTTCAAAAAGACATTAAACATCACAGGTAGCTCTCCTTCAAATTGCTATATTTACTGATGCCCTCATGATGAGCATCAATTAGGAGAGGAGGCTCATCTGTAAAAGCAGAAAACTATATTTTCTGTAGTCCTTGTTTAATTGGAGAACTTTGAAGTTGCTGCTGTTGCTTTTCTCTGCAATCAGTTTCAAAGGAAAACTTCTTCTGAAAGAGGAGTTTGCATCACAAGATCATGCAATACTGCAGGACTGATAAGAAAACTCCCAGGGGTTCTCACGGTATCGTGAATGAATGTAGTACTGTAATAATTTGCATATTGTGGAGACAGACTGCAGGGGTTTTTTCTCTTTTCAGTAGATCTAGAAGTTATAGTAAAGAACAAATTGTTGGTAAATCACTGTTTGTAATGGTCAGACTGAACAGAGACCGTTATTGTATGTCTGAGAACTCTTAGGTGGAAATGCTTTCCTCTGAATTAACTTACATTATCATCATCCTCTTTGCCTTTGTGCGTTCCCAAACTGTGCTGCTCCCATCAGTGAGAAACAGGTTCCTAAGCCTAGGTCTGCTCTCTCTCTTAAATCTGCAGTAATCAAGAGACTGCAAAGTATCTTCATTGTATTTCAGTTGGAGGCGTAACTTGCCTTTCTAAAACTCCTTTGAAAAGTTGCTTACTTGATCACTTGAGTAATTTCTGTTTCTTGTTTCAGTGCTGCAATATTTCCCTCCTTTTAATTCTGTTTTTCCAACTGGAGTCATTGGCTGATGTCTTGGGCTTCTGTCATTTCCTACTTTTTCTTCCCCATTATAACTCTTCTTTAAATTTCAGATCATGCTTCTTTTTCTGGATAAGTGGAACAATATTCTCCAGAAATAGTCTTGCTTTTAGTGATATAGGGCTTTTGGCTTGGATTCAGTCATCTTCCTATTAATTGATCTCACTTCATCTCCATTGTGTCTTGCTTCCAGCAGCTTTAAGTGGTTAATCTTTTAGCTGTTCTTTTAGCCCACGCTTGCAAGATGGCATTGCAAGGAATCACCGTAGGTGTGTGCAGTATTCCCAGTTTTGATGCAAACACGATTTACATCATTAGTTTCTAAAGAGGCATTTGTATTCCAGTCTGAGGTCAATAATGTTCCCCAAATTCTGCAAGGTGTCTCTTCCAGGGTCATCAATCGTTGTGGCTAAACAAGGAGAAGGACAGCCAAGAAAACTCTGCTCAGTGGACATTGCACATAAAAATTATGTTGGGGCAATTGAGACTTGAAAAAAAATAAAGCCTGAAACAGAAACCAGTAAGAGGGGCAGATGTTTCTCATTTCGTTAGTAATTTAAAGCTTAAGTGAATTAATGTGTATGTGCCACTGAATCATCTCTGTGTCCTTCTGTCAATACCCATTCTGTTATCAGAACACCAAGCTTCCTGAACCTTCTCTCGCTTGCTTAATTCTCAAATTTAACTCACATTTGATGTGCTGCATGGCCTACAGTATCTTCACCATGCTAATAAGATTTCTAATTAGAAGATTTCTAATAAGAAGAAATTTGAAAATTTTTTGAAGTTTGTAAATGTTAAATAACATATTTCCCTTTGCTTCAAGTATTTCTTTATTTTTTCAATTGTAATTTATTATGCTATAGAGATCAATAGTTTACAATTTTCACTTTCAAAAAGTAAGACTAGTAAGTAAAAGACTGCAGGAAATACTACGTTGCCTTTAAAAACATATTAAACGTTAAAAATTAGTTAAAAAAATAAGTACATTTGCAATAACGCTACTGTTTGTGTACCGGAGTGAATCTTAAATTGAACTTTTTACGTAAGATAGTTACAAAAGTTCTTCCTCCCAAAATACACCTTTTCCTGTTCTTCATGTTTTAGAGTTTTGAAAACCCATGTGTTCTGTTAATACTTCAAGTTGGGAAGTATATATCAGAAAAGCAAGTCAATACAGCATCTGGCATGGCTTTTTTTTGGTTTTTGTTCCAAGTAATTTTGATAGACTAATAATTACTTAAGTACAGTAAACACAACTGTAATTGTAAAGTTGTTGTGGTTTTTTTTTAAATTAGTTTTTAATATTTCTCATACTCTTCCAGTCACTCTTCGCTAGAGAATTTCTACAGAGATTTCCAGTAAAAACTTAGCTCTTCCAGTGTCTGTCAGCTTCTGTTTTCTCGGGGGGAGGGATGCTTGCTGGCAGCTGCTCAAAGTGATCACTAAGAACAGTATTTTTTCCATCTCTCATGAGATTAACCCATCACCTGTGCTTTCTGACAGCATGAGTAAGCCTTCGTCCCTCCTTCTGTCTTGTTAGAAATGATGGGAACTGGTAGATGCTTCAGACAGGACATTTCTGTCTGATTAACGGAATGGAATTGGACTGGGTATGTTTTGGCAATTTAAGTGTTGAAAGTTTTGCATATCTCAGAATGAGAAAATTTAAACTGTGCTATAAGGTGTGGTTAAAACTTGATCTGAAATAGGTTGACTTGAACCAAATGCACAGATAGGGGCACCTAAGAAAGTGCGGCAACACTCTTGAGGGAGGAGGAGATTAATACAAATTTTAAGTTCAGTCTACAGCCATTAATAAAGGTGTATTCTTGATGTCATATGACATACTTTCTATATATGCAATGCTTAATTTGGCCTGTTTTTAGCATCCCTAGTGTACGCTTTAAATTATATGCATTTTTCAAGTAGATTTTTCTAGGTGACTTTGATAAAGGAAAGATCAGATGGAGAGCTTCTGTTAATAAGACAACCTAAAGCTACAGTCTGCAGTTTTCCAGTATTCAGCATGTTACTGGCTGTCACAGGAGAAGAGTCGGCAATCACTCAGACAGATCCGAGCTACTAGTTAGTTTATTGAGTTCTAATCAGTAAATTTAGGTATGTAAAATATTGTACAGGTGGATTGGCGGTCAACACTCTACTATGCTTAAAGTTAGTATGGGATACAAAGATTATTGCTGAAGCTTACTATACATGCCTTAAACATTTTGGTGCAAAAAAAGTCACTTACCAAGCCACTGATGTCCAGTGTCAGGTAGGGGATCTGTCAGCCTTGAGGGGTAACCTTCAGAGGCATCCCTACTCGAGGGGAGACCATCGCCACGCAGCCAGGTGCTATGGAGGGAGAGCTCATGAACCCTGATGACTGCAGATATTTATAGTGTAAAGTAACTGATTTGTAGTCAGATTTTCTAATGTGTTAATGCAGTTTTGGCTGCTTATCAGCCTAGACTCCAGCCAAAAAACTTTTTTTTTGTGTTGGTGCTGCGTTCTCACTGATAGCCTCGCACAATAGGATTAACTTTGGTTAGGCCTACTTGCTGAGGAAGTTCAGTTTAGTATGAGCCTGGATCAAAGTTCAGTTAGTTCAAACAGGAGAAGTGCATCTGTCACAAATGGATTGTTAATAAGACAACCTAAAGCTACAGTCTTCCAGTATTCAGCATTAGCCTAATAGGTGTAGATACCCCTACATGAATTACTAAAATTGTCTGTTACTGAAAATAGTCTCATTAACTGGTGCTGTGAGGAGAGAGCCATGAGCTTAGTGAAGCCTGCTGCAAGTAACTTAGAAGGCACAGTTTGTATTCTTTCATTTCTTTCTTTCATTTATTATGAAACCTTAGTATATGCAGAAGCAAGTGCTACACTTGCCAAAAATTGAAAAACATAGTTGTTAAAAAAAAGATGCTGTGGAGGAGAAGGGAAGACTTGTTTCCAGTTTAAAAATACAGACACTCCCCTTTACCCCCCGTTTGAACTGTGAGTTCAGGAGCAGTTCTGGAGGTCCAGTAGTAATTCTGAACAAGAACCAAATGACGAAATTGAGTCGTTCACAAAAGTAGTTTTGTAGGTCACAAAAAAAACCTAGTTCATGGAAAAAAGAGAAAAAAGTTTGGCATGATTAACTCAAATACAGTTTTTATGTTTTGGATTGCACAACTGTGCAACCTCTTTAGATTAGGAGTGTCCTCTGTATTTGAGGTTTATAAATTAAAATATCAAGCAACTTCTAGCAATATAAAGTTCTGTACCAAAATGTATCTTTGCTGCAAGTATAATTAATGTTCAATAGGACCAATATAGATCTATTGGGACTATAGTAAATTTTGCACAAATGTGATGATGATTATTAGTATTTTTAAATAAAAGGAGAATAGTCTAGAGATGTTCAGAGAGATACTTATAAGTTCCTATAATGACAAGTGGTGATTTCAGTGACCACTTATGCCAGCTACTGATGCTACGGTGTGTCAATATATCCTGCTTCCCATTGATTGCTCATGTGCCTTAAAGGATATTTTATTTTCTTTCAGAGTAGTAGAGTACAGTTATGGTGCAGCTGATTGCAGACAGCTTCTGCGTCATATATTCAATTATTCCATTTCAAATGCTAAAGAGGAATTTTTTTTTCCAAAATAAACAAAAGTAGTTGGTAGGGACACAGTAGTTTTAAAGGTTAAAAGTTCAACTCTTAGCTTCTGCAGCAAAATGTGTTTATATTTTCCATTACCCGTCTGTCTGGAAAATTCCACTGTTTCCTCTTGTAATTTTGAATGAGTTTAACTGAACAAATGCATAATAGGTAAAAACTTTTAAAAATAGTAAACTAAGCTTAATCTGGTTATCAGCAGGATTAAATTCAGCTAAAATAAGGTACCTTTAAGCAGGGACATGAATAATGAAACCAGTAATTGCAAAGTCTCAGGAATGATTGAAATTTATATGTTGTTACAACAGATTGAAAGTGTGTTTCTTATTCAAAAATAGCAATAATTTTTTGATGTTTTGGATATTCGAGAATATTGCATAGAAATGAATCCTCACAACTTGTGCTAGTCACATGTCAAACAATATTGTGGTTGGTTTCTGCCTTTGATTCACTGCAGATATTTGCTAGGTTGATGTACTTTTCAAGAACTAGCTTTTCAGTGTGAAATATTGAAAGTCAGCCAGTCAAGTTAGCCCACAGACAATATGCAACAGAGGTTGTTCAGTCACTCTATTTATGAAGAATAGCATAGATGTTATCAATACAATGATTTTGTTTATGCGTTGAAGGTCTGCCAGATGATTTTTATTGCTTTAATACCTAACTGGTTAGATGACTTTTCCAGTCCTTCTGTTGCATATTCACCTTTGATAACCTAAAAACACTTAGCTGCATTTTTCAAGGGGTTCAGTGTACCTACTTTTTTAGTCATTAATTTACAGTATCTCTGTTCCTGTAACACAGTGATATGCGAGAAGCTTCTTGTTGCAGTTGTTTCAGCAGCTTTTTCCACACAAGATCCTCATTTTTATTAAAGCTGCCATACCATGGACCGTGGTTTAGGTGAATATGATTTTTGGTGTTTCTAAGCATGCTCATACCTTAGTCTGCACAGACTTTCATTTAGAAAGCAGTACAAATTTTACATTTTTGTGCATTTTGGAAGGATTTTTTTTTGTGTGTTGCTGTTGTTCCCACGGATTTTTGCAAGTGGATGTTTTGAGAGCCATTAAAAAAATAAAAGTAAAAAATAAAAAAAAAATCTTAGTGGTGGTTTAGACAAGGCCAGATGCTTATCTAGACATCCAGAACATCAGCAGATGGGAAACGTGGTGTTCATTGACTGAGGTTTATGCAGCATGGGTGTGATGTTTGGATGTTTTATTTTCATTGTGGCATGACAGCTACATATCAGCACAACCACCTTTTCTGTCCTGAAAAAAAAAAAACAACCCAACAGTCAGAAGGGTCGTGTGTGTTCCGTGGGTATTGACTCTTAGCAAATTAACAGTCAGTACAATGTCATGCAATATTTGCAAAAGTATCAAATGTAAATTAAATGCCAGAGGAAATAGCAAAAAACTCTATAAAAATTCTTGTTTTCTAAGAGTCAGGGTACTAAGTGTTTAGGTTTCATGTTTTTTTTCAGAATGTCATTATTGAAAGGTATGCATCTTAATAAATGACATTCTTTGGTAGGTTTTTCTGGTCTCTTCCCTTGGAGACTCTTCCCTTTGTTCTTGATGTTAGAAAATCTTTTGGATCAATTTTGCTTTCTTTTATACGTCTTCCACCATGACAGCAGCCCCTTCAGACATACCAAAAATGCGGCAAATAAACCTAAACCTGGTACCCAAGCCTTCACAAGCATCTTATTCCCTCATGTCTTTATTTAATAAAACTAGCAATAGTAGTGATTCTTCCATCCACAGATGTCAAAGTACTTTGCACGTGGTAATTAATTATTGTAGCCAAATTGTTCTTGCTTGATATAGTGGAATCTTGAGGATTAGGGACTGAGATACTGCAAGATCTCACAACAAAATGATATCAAGTATTGAAAAAGAAGCAGATGTCATTCATACTTCTATCTTCTCTCTCTCCATTTCTTATCTGCATACTTTCACCTAGTGCCTTGTTTAACTCTCTGCCAATCTGATGTGGCTGTGTGGTGTTTGGGTTTTTGGTTTTCTTTGTGGTTTGTTATGGTTTTGTTTGGTTTTTTGAAGAGATGGAGATCTGAATTGTCAGATGAGCTTGTCTGGTGGACTATTACCCCGGTACCCTCATCCTCACCAACCTTTATAGATTCCATTTGTAATTGTAAACTAAAATGTTCCATAGTTGCATGTTTTTCAGACATTATTGCTTTCTAGAGCAAAAGCTGGTATAAACATTGTTTTTCTTTTCCTGACAACTGGAAGTGCTTTTTTATTATTACTACTTGAACTCATCTGAGATCAGTACAGCTTTTCTCCACTTTTTTGTTCTTTTAAGAGATATTAAGAGGCAGCAGCTAAAATGGGTATGAAAGCACAAATAATCCCTAAGTGTGCTTCATAAAATAACAATGGCTGTCTTTTTTTTCTAAAAATTGTTCTGGTTCTCCATTCATTCCCTTCAGCAGTTTCAGCAATACTGTTATATTAAGTAACAACAAATCCAAAGTGATTTCAAATATGTGAGTACTTGACTTGCCATTTTCTTCACTAGAAAAACGATGTACTTCATGAGGAATAAAAAAGTTTTGACCTTTCATTGAGGTCACCAAAGTGGTTACTTAAAAACCCAAAACAAAACACCCCAGCACCCAAAAATGAGGGATTGTAGTGATTTTTATTTAATGAGTGTAGCTTCTCTATGGGAGACTGACCTTTATAGGTTTGCTAAGAATCCTTTTGCTTACACTCAGCTGTAGAAAATGCAAGTGTTAATTTCCACCTCTTTTTGCAGCAACTGTTTTAAACTGTAATATTGTATGTAAGTTTAAAGACTAGTTTATCATTGCCCAAAACTTGAGATATCAGATTTTTTGGAAGAAAAGGTGGCTGGAAGTCTGTAGGTGCTCGAAACAACAAAGGTAATTGTTGTACTCCCTTTATTTGGGGTATGCTTTCCTGATGCTTGTTTGCATGAATTAGGAAGGTAACACCCACTTTTTGTGCAAGGCCACTTTGACAACTTCCTAGAAGCTGGAAGAATTTCCCAGCCAGGCAAGAGATTATCTGCATGTTCTAAAGCTACAGGAGTTTCTGAGTGGTGGTAGTGAAAGTCTCTCTCCAGAGAAGATGTATTTAGCTCCTACAACCCTCAGGCATGGATGTTAGCTCAAGTGTAGTAGAGAGTATTTTGGGTCTTGGAGGGTGCCTGTGGCATGTCACTTAAGAGAAAGGTGTTTGCTGCCTTAGCATATAGTAACCGTGTCTCAGTAAGGAAGAGTCCTGCTGCTTTAATGTGACTGGAGTACTGGCAGTCCAGGCTGAAATAGAAATGACTGGTGGAAAAAGCCCTGTGCCTGCAGGACAAGAGGTTAAAGAAAACTCAGTCTTGCGTCACTAACGAAGGCCGCAAGAACATCAGCTGAACTCCCATCAGGGCTCAGGGAAGCCATGTGGAAGTTTAACTTGAGACAAATTTATTGGGAGCCACGCATCACTGAGTCCACTGCTCACAGATCACCTTTGCTTGAAATGAGCTTGTCTGCAGATTAAATGAAACTTCATAAATTCCTTTTTTGGCAGAATTAAGAGCCCATTGACCCTGTCAGAGCATGGAATTTCAAACCTACTGCTTAGACCACCAAACTCTTTTTGTGCTTTCACTGAAATATGATTGTGTGGTTGCAGGTGACATTGTAGAATAGAGTTTAATGAAGGAGAAGAACTGTCTGAGCTTGGCTTTCCTTTCTCCTTTCCCCTCTGCTCAAGGTGATTTTAAATGCCTTTTTTTAGTACACCGTGTAATGGACAAGGTAGCAATTATTCCTTGTAAAATTTATGGTTACTTGATTATTTACATGAGCTGAAAGAGGCCAAAATCAATGGGAGCTCTTTTGTGCTAACAGCGGAACTTCATTTCATCCCTGTCAGAGACCTAATTTTCCTCAGCAACTGCTATTGTCAAAGTAGGGCAGAGCCTCTTTCCCTGAGGACCTTAGACCAAAATTGCTAACGCTGCTCTCCTCTCTGCTGTCCTAGACAGACAGAAGACAGTCACATAGAGAAAACGAACTTTAAAAAAGTACTACTCATGAATGATGTCTGTTATTTTCTGGTCCTCTGTAAGATAGTGTCATCTCTGCACAAATGTATGGGGTTTAAAGTCGAACATTTTTACTTTGTTGTCTCTCCTGAATCCCACTTCTGAGAAATGAGTGTTTTTCACGTTTCCATCATCAATCTCTTTTCCTGCTACTCTGTAGAAGTCTGCTGTACATGTTAAGCATTATGGACAAAAGGTCTCTCTTAGAGGTATTTTGCTCTTCCTGAGGAAGCTGCTTTATATTTTGTTTGGTGAATGTTGCACAGAAATACCACAGTTCACCAATTCTGTCAGCATATAACGTAGCTCTGAATGAAAGAGTGTTTGTGAGCATGTCTGATGGTGTGGTTATTTATATTTAAAAATGACTGACCATGGTGCTAGTTATTTTCTCTGTGTAGCATAGTTTGAACTATCCCTTGTTGTCATAATTTCAGTAGGACCCCGACACAAGCTCAGATCATCTTCATTCACTTTGAAATTCATGTGTTCCTGAGACGGCTGGAGCCACTGCAGTGTTCACTCCCCAAGGGAGCTGTGAGATCAGAAAATACAGCTTTTATCAAGTACCGGAGGAAAATGCACAACCTGTTCCAGGGGAGAGATTCCTTTAGCAGGTGTTAGGTTGCAGTAATAACAGTTGAAGGCGGCTTTGTTTTTGGAAGGATCTGAGACAATAGAACGAAGCATTTGTCATTTACAGTGACTTTTTGGAGCTATAGAATATCATTCTTTGATGGGCTTCATTTCCTTGCAGTCAGGCTTTCACTTGTGTTTGCTTTAGCTTTTAGTTATATAAACACTAGGCTTTGCCGAGATGCTTATCACCTTTAACGTCGATGGTCTCAAGGGAAGCTGCAACTACTCAGCGCCCTTGACAGAAGATCCAAGGTTGTTTTTTAACAAATCTGTTCCTTTACAAATCTGTTTGCTCTTTGCATACTCTCTTTTTATGTATGTTTGTATGGGTGAGAAGCATAGAGGGAAGAGAAACTGTATGCACAAACATGTGGATATTGTTTATTCCTTGGTAGTTATTGGGGAGTGTCAGAGAATGGTTTGGAGTTAGTCTGTGATGACAGTTAGCACCTATGGGAAATGCTAGTGACCTGAAGAACCTGTTCAAGGCTGGTATGTCTGAATATCCCTCGCTTGCTTTTCAAAGAAACAATGGCTAAGTGTGAAAGGTTGTAATTGTCATCTTGTATTGGTAAGGATACAGTCAATTTTTTTTTTGTGTTGTTTTTCTTAAAGTAACCAGAGAACAGTAATATAGCTTAATACGTTGGACAAGTGACTTCCATTAACAGAATGTATTTTTATAGCTTTTACTCATATTACTGTATATTACTGGTGCCTTCAGTTAAACAGTTTTTATCTGACTCCTCAGTAAGTGCTAATCTTTCTCTAAGTTTTCAGAGTCCCAGCTTTCTTAAAAACACAGTATGAATGAACGTAAAGCAGTGGATATCTTTAAAATACTCATTTCCTCAAATTTTCCTGTATGCTGACCAAAATTTTTCAGTGCCAACCAATTTTTTGTGAAGATCCAAAAACCAAAACTACCTTCAAGAAGTTACTACCTGATTGAAAGGCAAGGTGGGTTGAGTTGCAAATATTGTAAGGTGATCCAGTGCTCTTGTGTCCTTGCAAAGCTGACTCTGACCTTCATTCTACGCTTTTCTGTGCAAATCTTCAGCTTCTTTCCTCCAGCACAGACTCTGGTGCCCTGAGAAGTGGGTGGAGTCCTTGACTTTAAATGAGAGTTAAATGAGATTAAAGCATACAATAATTCAGTTGAAATGGAACTTCTGACCAATGTTAAACAATGAAAGCTCTGCCTGAATAAATTTGGAAAACCTATTTGTTTCTTGTAAAGTAACTAGTAATAAAATGGGGCTAGAGAAGCCTTAGGCACATTGTATGTAAATAAGCTTCTTGTTCAAGCCAGAGCTAAAGCTGCAGTTATGGATAATGCAGCTTACATTTTATTTCAAGAGTAAAGATTATATTATCATAATTTCAATTGTAAATGCTCTTTACTTTTGTCAACAGGCCACTGATAAGATTCTGTGTGAGCCTCTTAGTTGACAAAATGGCACAGCATGCAGAAAGATAATAAACCTTCTGTGAAGAAATTTAGTTCAGGGCTTAATAACTTTAGTCAGATGGGATATTTCAGAAGAAAAGCGTGCTTGCAGCAGTAGCACTGAGAGATCCAGTGGCAAGTTCTGAGTCCCTCTGCGTAAGCGTGCTAACAGCCCGTGGCAGCCTCCCGTCTTGCACGCATGTCCGTTCCTCTGAGCACCTTCTTTTCTGGGCTTGGCTTACCTCAGACTAAGGGGTGACAGTGCCACCTGAGAGCAAGGCAGCAGCATTCATTACACACGTTGACATGTTGCACAGGGCTGGCGTTGGGGCCAGCAGACATGGTAGGCACAGCCCGTTTTGACATTTGCTCTTTGCTTCGGTTTTGAGCATATGCGAAAGGATGATTAAGGCTTTCCTGTTCCCTCTGTTCCTTCTCTCTTCTCCTGAATTAAACAGATTTTCTCCAGTTTTTAAGCCTTCTATAGGTGTATTCTTTGAAGCATTAATTACTGCCAACAGCTTGTTGAGTTGGAGAATGTATTGAGAATATTTATTCTAGTCCTCCTCCTTCATCCCACAAAAGATTTGGGATTCCTGGAACACAGCTGGTCGAAGCAACACCCCTAGGGGAGACTTGAGCTGGGGTTTTTTGTTTGTTTTGGTTTGGTTTTAATATTTGGAATATGGGAGGGCTGACTTCAGAAGTGTTACAGGTGCCAAATGTGAAGTCTACAGATGCCACAGACTTAATCTTTGGTATCCATCTACTTTTGGGGGTTTTGTACTGACTAGCCTTTAGCCAGAAAATGAGTCTGGTAAACTGACCGTGGTTATTGGAATAAGTTATCAAATAGAAAACATGGTTATAAACCAGGCATTAAGGCAGACTGGTTTTTTTGTCATGTCATAACCCTGCTGAGCTCAGAGTTACCCCATGAGAATAACTAAGGGTGGAGTCTGGCCAAGCACCTTCCTGTCTCTCCTTCATGTGCCACTGAAAAAAATTAGACTGTAGGGCTGCACAGTATACTGAAAGGCAGAAACAAACAAGAAAAAAAAAAACAACAAAAAAAACCCCAAAAGCATTTTTTTGCTAGTTTGACATTTCAATAAGCAAACACAAATTTGTTACTAGCAATCACGTATAGCAACCTTAAAAGAAACTAGATAGGAGCTCTGGGAAAGGTGCATCTGAACGGGTGGGTCTTACTGAGACTTTACATGAATTTCTCACGCTGGTAAATGCTGGGAGTTATTTTCAGAGACTGAATTCTTAAACAATTTAAAAAAAACAGAAGTGGGGGAGTGGAGAGCAAAACAACCTGTCTAAAGCAAAGAGGATAGGCTGGTCATTCAGGCAGTGCAACGGAGAACACTTCACACGTGGGAGATGCCATAAAGATCAGCAGCGTGACATGAAAGACTGTTCTCGGCTGTCCCGTTACTTAAGAGCATATAGTATTCCCTTGGAAGCCCTTAGATAATGGTAGCTGGAAGCTTTAATGTGGGGATAAGATTTAAAATCCAGCAACAAGAAAACATACAGTGACTGGTTCCCTTGATGTCTTCTGAAATGTGAAGTCTTTTATTTACTGTTCTAAACTTTTAAGGTCTTTGAAAATAAGCTTCCAAGGCAGTTATAAAGTGCTATGGAGAGCCCAGACAAGCCTCATCCAGTCAGAAACAAAGGCATTTTTAAGAGGATTGGTGCAATTTAGACTTTACCTTTACTCTTTAACTTAAAGTGTTGCATTACATTTTTTTTCACTTTTGCCTCACTGATTAAAGCAGGATTAGTTAATTTCTGATTACATGCACATATAAAAAGATATGAATAGCAGAACTGTCACTCCTGCATGTGGAGATCTCTGTCATGTTCCTTCCATGTGTTTGAGTTCTAGGCAGTGAACATGAGATGATAATGCTTCCCATTTTTGTGTCAGCTATGAAATAGAATAATTTAATTTATTTCAAATGCTCATTCATTCATGAGCATTTGCAGCCCTTGATCAGAACTTAGATTTTTAAGGTTTTTTACATTATCTGTAACACTGATCTATTAAGCACTTACGTAGCTCAACTTTTCTCATTTAAAAGAAAAAAAAAATTAAAAAATTGTTCTGCTGTGTTCAGTGGAGATAGGGCTAAAAAAAAAAAAAGGTATGACATAAAAGAGAGAAGCCAAATAAGAAGAATCCAATTATTTTAGAAGTTCAGAAGCAGAAAGCCAAATGAACCCTAAAAACTCTAATTTTCCTTCTTCTGATGCACAAAGTAGGTGAAATTCTGCTTGATAGCCCTCAAACACACAAAAATTGTCATGTATATTTGGATGTTAGCTACATTTAAAAAAAAAAAAATCTAAAAATAAGTGTAGCTTGCATTATCTGACCATTTCAAAAGTTGTTTGTGCTCCCAAACAACGAATACCAGAATGCATTCACATAGTCATCAGCGGTTGTCACAAGTCAACCCTACAATGCGTATTTATGACTACTTACTTTAAAGCTAAATAAACTTTATAAAATAAACTTTAGCCATTTCATGACTCTTCTAATTCTTTACTAACATAGATTATTATTAGGATTGTCTTCTATTCCCTTACCTTTCTATCCTGCTTTTGAGATTCAGATGCTGGGAAAGATGATGAGTAAAAAAATCAAGAGATAACAAATGAACTACAACATGTCTTGCAGCTAGAAATTATAAAAGTATTGAGTGTTATGAGCGTGTTTAGGCTATAAGGTCACCTTCATGAGCTTTTGTGACCAAACGCCAAGTGTGAATTTCCTAGAAACTGTAAAATGTGCATTTCTTGCACAGTCTCTTTAATTCTGACAGAGTATTTCAAGTGCTATAGGGATTTTGCACGTTGTGTCTCCAGAGCCACAGAGACACGACGCTGTTGCTGCCCTGTGCACTGTGTTTATAGTGTCAAATCTAACTTCAGCAGTGGTTTGGAGAGAGGACATGAGGTGGTTTTGTTGTTACAAAAGAGCTTTTTGTAGAAAGAATGAAACAAAGTTCCTGAGGAGATGCAAAGCTCTTCTGACTAACCACAGGTCTGCTGTGATTTCATTTTCTGGCCCATGATGATGTGGGAGTTTTATGTCCTAATTACTTGGTGGCAACTTGATTAATGGAATGTAGCTTAACTATTTTCCTTGTCAGTGAAGCATTTACTGAATTCGGTAATAACTAGATGAGTTGCTTCCTCTTCATAGAGTTTAATCTTGAAAGAGGATTCTTCAGAGATAAATATGATTGAGAGCGTTCATCTAGCTGTATAATGAACACCATATAGATCAAAAAGTAAACGGAAACCTAGATATATGCTAGGAAACGAAATGGAATACAGTCAAGTTAGTTGTCTGAAAATGCTTGAGATTTCAATTCTCTCTCTCCTTAGTTTTGTAATTGTATTTCTCTGTAATCCTCGGTAGCTGTGCAAACCCATTACTGCATCCAAATTCTTTCCAGGACAAAGTAGAGATGATGGGTGTCACCCGCCAGAGCAGTCACTGGGAGCTTACTCCAGCGAAAAGATGTGTCAAATACGCTAAATAGGACAAAGTTCAAAAGGGAGAAAGATCACAGCTACGGGCATACTGGGCTCAATGACGCCTCTCCTGCAGCAGAGCTGCGGCAGGTGTGGGGGAAGCAGTATGCAGTGGAACGGGGTGCCTGGAGGCAGTTATAGACTTGGAAATCATAACGCCTGCCAGGTACTGGGAGGTGGGCAGCTGAGCAGAGGAAAGGATTTGCTGTAACTTTTAAAAGACACACTATATTGTCTGCCTAACTTGTCAGGTGCATGGGAGGAAGGTGGTTTCTTCCCCTTTCATCCCCTATTTAGAAGTGCTCGCTGTGAACAGATGAGGGCTTTCAGCAGCACGGACGGCACTGTGTGACTTGCATGCAGGAGCTGTGGAAATTCAATTCTCTGCACTCTTGTCCCTCTTCTCCAGTCTCTGTGGTACATTCTCCCATTCTTACACACTTTACGCAGCTGACTTGAAGCACCTCACTTCAGAAAAGTCACAACCACATTTTAGAGGGTTACTTTCCAAAACTTTGAATTGCTTCTGTTCTCTCTTAAGGTGTTGCTAAGCAATGATTAGCTTTACCTGGCAGCTTCAGTGCTATCATTACACACTAGATGTGGTAAAACAGAATATTGTTTATTCGTTTAAATTGCGTAACTACAGAGTTGGCTCAGGGGATCATTCACAGCTAGTGAAAAGAATGAATACTCTTTCTGAGCTATGACATTTAAACCCTGATCTTATGACCAGTTTGTAGGATTTAATCCTATGGTTTGAAAATTCATTTAGATGAAGACAAGGTTGTCCTATGGTTTCAGTCATAAGGCTTTTAAAGTAAGCCCCCCATCGCATACTACTTTATCCATTCATGGAAAAAAGTTCAGTTTGGTTGGTGAGGCATTGTGGGTTGCCACTTCGATGCAGTATCCACAGCATGAAAAGATTTAAATTAAATGTTAATGGAACATTCCTGTAGTCCAGGGTCATTGATCTTTTTTAGTAAACTTTGAAAACAAACAAAACCGCCACCTTTTTGGTAAATTAGAATGGTATACTTTAGTATTTCTTGCTAGATTAGGAGATTGACCTCTCATGGTTTGTTACAACTATTTAGTAGGTGTTCATTTGCTATATTCACAGGAGTAATTTTCTTATGGCTGTTCCCTTATGGCATCTTAAAGTTGATACAAAAGCACATACCTTTAAAAATGTTATAAGGATTCTGACTTCATAGACAAAATTACTTCAAATAATGCAAACTACATACTTCATACTCTTTTTAAATATAGGTTATTGTCTTGCTAATGGTTATGCTAGAAATTCAAAATGCATTTGTTTTTATATAGCAAATTCCTGACCAATATTCAAATATATAATTCAAAGTTCATGGCTGAAAATCTTAGAGCTGAAGCAAATATTTATGGCTGAGATTAGAGTTTGCATTGGATGGGAAGAGTCCGATTCCCAGTGGCTTTCAAAAAAGCCCCATAAAAAACCAAAGCCAACTAGATCCAGGTAATGATTCTCTTCCTTGCAAGATAAGGCCACTTACTTGACTGAGAATGTAAGACAAGGTAGAGCATAAAATAATACAGAGGCAGGCTGAGTCAAAAGGTTCTGCTTGGGTACTTATCCTTGGAGTGTGGCAAAATGATAAATTATGCAGTATAACTGCACTGTATCCTTGTTAGGTACTTAAGTCTAATGCCATTGCTTAGAAGTAAAGTAGGAAGAGACTGCAGTATGTTTGAATGAGATTTTAATCCGCAGGTACTGAGTCAGTGCTGTAGAATTTAAGATGCTCTGGCAATTGTTTATGATAAACTGAAATTAAAATATGATTTTCATGGTCTTTTCACTATTTGGATTGAGTACTTCTCTAAAAACTACTGAATTAATGAGCTTTTCATTGGTCAGTTTTAGTATCTTGAGAGATGGGTATCCTTTACCAAGTAATGAATATATAAATAAGCCCTCCTTCTAGCAGCAAATGATTTTAAAGATGTCTATTTAATTGTCCCATGTATTATGCATGGATTTAATGAGGCTTTTCTTGGACTAAGCTGTCAGGGAACTAGAGAACTGTTCTCATCACAGTCAAGAAAATCTTAAGGAAAATTCCATTTTCAGTTTGGGCTGAAACATTGGAAGTCCCATGTTTTTTACTTGGGAAACTGGATGCTTACTCTGGGTGTAGGTTAATGCAGCTTCTATAGTCTTTTCCTTGGGTGTGCTGCTTTGGAAATCTGCCATGTTATATCACCGCTAGACTCTCACCCTGTTTTCAGTTTCACCCTTTTTATTAAAAATGTTAGTAAGTACATCTAAGACAACTTGTTTATTTTGTTTCTGTGCAAAGACAGCAGAGTTAAAGATTCTTTTAACGACAGAAAGACCATGAGGTGCTTGTGGCTTGCTGATATCCAGTGTGATTATTGCAAGCAAGCTCCAGTATCTTATACTTGAAGAGGGAAAACCAGAAAGAAAGGCATCTAACAGTCTTAGAAGGGGGCTTCCCCAGGGAAGTCTATAGACAGTCGGTCAATAGGAACATTTTATTTAGTCACCAGCAATAACTAGAAAGTAACACCTGACAATGAAATTCCTGCCTGGCATGGAAGCCAGATTTCATCCATACTCCCTTCGCCTCCCTCATTCTGTCAGTTTGGGTCAGGATTAAAACCTTCATGTTCTGGTCAGTCCCATGAAGTGGAATTTAAGTCTCAGTCTCTTGTACAGTAAATTTCTTAATGGCTCCATGCCTGAAATGAATGCCATGGTGGTACTTCCCTGCATACTTCCCTTTGACATCTAATCTCTTTTAGATATACTCCAAGTACGAGATACTTCTTTCAGGTTTTGTGTTCTGAGTACATTTGAAATGTTCTGCTTTTAGGGCTTGATGCTTCTGGGAAGCTCAAAGAAATTGAAACACACAACTTCTATTCAAGTCCAAAACATTAGAAAATCATGGTTGATTCATAAAGCTGAAAGCCATATGTTGTCCAAACAAGTTCAAAATAAGAGGGGGAAAAAAACCCCACCACCAAACAACCCAGTTCTTTACTAATCTTTCATGGCAGTGCAACATTGCCTGTTGCCAAGACTGCATTATCTCATCTGGAATCCTAACAAATTTTATTCTTGAGATTTAAAGTCTCATCACATACCCATTTTCTGAGGAAGAGGGTATTCTGTGCTTACCTAATGCAGAACTCTGTCATTGCATATGGTAGATATTGCACAGGGCAGACCACTGAATGTGACTGGTTGATCCATGTAAACATACCTTCCCAAGGCAAACTGACACCCTTTAGCTGTAAAGAAAGAAATTACGAAAAAGTCAAACTGGTGCAGTGCCTTGGCTCCGAGCTCTAGGAACTCCGCAAACACATTCACGTAATTCATAATCTGCATTGCAATCACCACTGTAATAGATACCTAATGGGTAATTTGGGCAATTGTATTTATGTGACTTTTGTCCTATCCTCCTGCTGCTTTCTCTTTACTGTAAGAGCTTGATTTGTCCATATGTCTTGATGACTTCTTGGTCCTTGGGGTACAATGTCACTTGAGTGATTAAGCTTCTGGCAGAGGTTATCAGTGAGGCTGTGCTGGAAGACCTCTGCTTAGTGAAACCCTGCTGTTGTGTTCAACTGATAGCGAGCCTCAGGACCAACCTTGCTAGAGCTGTGTTAACTCTGTATTGCAAATGCTCCCTCCTGGTCTGGTCAGATTGACACCAGGTATTTTGCAAGGCAGGAGAAAATACCACAGTGCTTTTGAACAAGTGAATTTGTTGTGTTCCTGCCTGAAGCTGCATGTCTTGACTGGAACCAGGACGTATTGATTCGCTGGAACCACCTATTGACCTCTGTGTCCTTTACATCTGAGTCGCACAAGGGAACACTATTCTTTTTATCTTTTCATTGTTGTTACTCATTGTTGTGAGTCACGTAAGATGTGTGTATGCTCTGCGTATAAACAACCCTGTTCATTCACTCTTAAGGTTCTTTCTGCTGTTTATTTTTTCATTTTTCTTCTAGAAAAAAAACTACTTTCTCCTTTCTTTACTTTGTATTCCAAAGTATGACAGTTTTCTTGCATTTTTTTCCACCTCGTCTCAAGTATGAAGCAAATTCTTTACAGTGTCTTTGCACATACTTAATCTTGTTTTGCAGGTTAAAGCTGTAACACTTTTTATCTTTTCTGAAATTGAACTTTAGAGGTGTGTGTGAGATCATCTCCAAGTTGATCAGATATTTTTCCTTCCAGAGGCAATGGAATAACTTTTTTTTTTCTTTTTCCTTACCAAGTTTTTGTTTCATTGCTTCTGCTGGTTCACTTGTGTGCAGTAGCCTAACATTCAGTTACTTCTGGATTTATATTTGATAAAAAGTAGGGTTTTTTTAATTGATTCTTTACGGTACTAAGTTTTTAGATATACAATTCTGCTATTAGTTTTAATCCCTCCATTAAGTGTCTTGCTAAATGATGAGGCTCTTAAGCCTGGATTTGCAGGATGTGCAGTTCAGAACCCACTCCTAAAAACAGCAAATGTGGTTGTAGTTGTGTGTCACAGGCTGCTGTGCTGACCCTCCTTTTTCTGCCATTGGTAAAAATTCTTTTCTGTTGAAAGAATTGTATTTTGCAGGCTGCCATTAGTAACATTACCAATGACTATAAGGTGCTGTTAGCTGGTTATATTATCCAGTTCTATGTTATTATTTAAGACATGAGAAAATGCACCAAACCGCTTTAATACCAAAATGTAACAAGAAGTTCCATTGCACACAATCTTCTGCAGCAGCGCCTTGAGTGCATCAGCAGTACATTGCTCTCCAGTGTCTTAAATTCCCGTTTGTGGATCTTTGCATCTACAAGAGCATTTTGGAAGGAGGCTTTGTAACAGCACAGTTGGTGTTCTGCTCATTTTCAGCTGAAGATCATGTATTTGCATGAGTGCTTACGCTCTCAGAATATGAATTTCTTTGGACTCGAGCATTCGAATATTGCACCTGTGTGTGTTTTGTAGTTTTCATTATAAAATTCCATTTGCATTGCCAACAATGGATGTAGAGTTATTTTTATGGAAAATTATGACAAAGCTGATCAGGAAAATTTTAGTAGCAATAAGTACTGTAAAATTGTTTTAAAATGTATGTTGTATTTCTGGAGCTTACATTCCATTGTCGTGTCTACAGAACTGCTGCCTTTGTAGAGGCTATATTAAGTATATGTCAGTGTAGAGCTTATTTCAGTTACTTTATTTTTCTTCTACAAATTCAGAATTTCTCAAATACTGCAGTGTGCTTTCACGTGGAAGGGCCACTGGAAAAGTTGTTATTCAGCACAATTTAAGCTGTTTTACTGGAAGCATTGGTCCAACATTGTGTATATACATATATATTTGATTACCTTTTATAGAATTCTGCAAAATGGTACCTATCAGCCTCAGAGTGGGCATTTGCATCTAATAGGATTGAAAGATCTAAAGTGTATTTTTTGATGACAACAGAAAATTGGGAAACAAGTTATCTAACTGTGAAGCTTGAGAATAAACATAACATTAATGTTGTATATTTGCATACAGTGCTGGAGTTATGAAGCCTCATTATAATCCAACCTGACACCCATTTTCATTTTACATGCACTAGCACCTCTGAAGTGGATTTAAATGCTGTTTTCTTCCTGTTTTGCAAGGGGTTTTTCTGCAAGAGCAGCAGAAAGAAGCCTTCGTGTGTACGGGAATCAGGATCCAAACTTTGTGTCTGTCAGGAGAAGAAAAGATTCTTGCATAGAGATTGTAGTTAAATCTCTTGCAGGATGGTTTTCCTTTCTCACTCTAATCTGTCTTTTTCCTTCTGTAAATTGTTAATATAGAAAAGAACAGTGTTTAAACATTATTTTAGATACCATTGCATTAATAATTGGTCTTTTTTCTTCCATAAAACAGCAGAATAAATTCAGACAGATTGTGCTGGCCTGTCAGTTGTGCAGTAAAGCTGGTCAAGTTCTGCTGCTTGTGTCTGGAAAACTTCTCTCAGTTTATTTTGCAAGCACTTCTGCAGTTTGTATAATATGCCTGCATGAAACATACAGGCAGGAGGCAAAGTGCAAATAAAATAAGTAGAAATTCTGCTCATGCCAATATTTTATTTTTTTTCTCCTCCAGAGTTTAGTTTTAAAATCTTGACGCATACTGGCTGTATCAGTAAGAGCCCACTAGCTGAGAATAATTTTAAAGACAGTTTTGCCATTGAGGACTTTATTGGTACTTCATATGACAGTTGGGTGAAATAAAAAGAAAGTAAAAGCAACATGTGATACCCAGCATGGTCATGGGAGAAATAGTTGTAGCAGGTTTTGCAAGTGATGGGTTGTTGGTTTGGTTTTAATTACACGTTTTCTGACTTGCTGGCAACTGTTACTGAAGCAGTTTTTGGCGGTTGAGTAGTGTGTGGTTGTACAGGCAGCGTGAATAGCAGCTTAAATAGGCCTTCACACGCACACAGGGCTTGCGGTGGGAATGGTTTGAGGGGGAGTGATTTCCCCGCAGCCGCCCGTGGGGTGTCAGGTTTCCCGCGGGTGCGCAAAGGCTCCCATGAGACCGCTCTGCCCGCGCCGAGTCCGCCCTCGTGAGCGGCGCCGGGCGCGCGTAGGCTTTGTGGAGCACCGGTTGCTTTTACAGCTCCAAAACCTGTTCAGTGCCTGGAGAAGCCGCCTTTCCTCCCGAGAGGAAGGAAGAGGGGCGAGCGAGGGGTTTTGGTCCAGGGTTTCTGCAGCCGTAGGGGTGGTGGTGGTTTTCCAGTGGGGAGGCCGCCAGGAAGGGGGAGTGCGCGTGGCGTCAGAGCAGCACCAGGGCTGCTGGAAGGGAGGATGCTGATTACAATAATAAACAAATGCTGGCGATAGATTACCACACGGCTGTCAGAGCAGACAGGACCAAAGGAGGAGATCCCCAGCAAAGGCTTCGGAGGTTGCAGCAGGACCCTTTGCTGGAGACTTTTGTTTTTTCTCCCCTAAACAAAGGAAGTGACTTTTCAGATTTCTTTCAATGGGCCTTGGCTGTTCGGCGGTGCAGCATCCCCTGGGCGAAGCGAAGCGGATGGAGGGAAGAAGGCTGGAGGTGGCTTGGTTACTGCCATAGCAACACCAGCCGGCTGGTGGCCAGCTGCGGGGAAGGCAGGGAGAGGAGAGGTGGCCTCCTGTCCGGTCATGCTGCTGTGTTTCATAGGCTGAAGTGCGCCTCGTCCCGTTTTGACTTCCCTGAAAAGCTGGCTTGTGGTGCTTTTTATGAACAGAAGTTTCTCTGGGGATTTTGTTTTTGGTTTTTTGCTTTTTTTCCTTTGGTTTTTTTTCCCTTGGAAGGGAAGCATGGAGCAACACGGAAGGACTTGCTCCTCTTCCCCACCCTCTGCATCCATCATATACCAGCGGAGTATAGCTTCTCGTGCTCAGGGTCATTGAGACCAAACATTGAGCTTGAGGCCTGCAAGAAGCACTTGGAGCCTGCATGCCGTTGCCGAGGTGAGCTGGAGGCAGCCCTGGCCAGGCGTGGAGACGAGGAGATCCCCACAGCGCCATGGGGCCTGGTTAACCCTGCAAGGAGCATCACCCGGCGCCAGCGGCTTGCCCCCAGGTGCCCAGCCCGTGGGAAGGAGCGGGGACAGGGAGCCTGCGACAATGGTGCTGCCTGACCTGCCCCCAGGGGAGCACAGCCCGAGAGAGGGGCACGCGCGGGAGCTCTCGGAGAGTTTTGAGACTGTATAGGTAGAAAAAGAGAGAAACCTTTTGGAGGCTATAGACCTGGCTTGGAGGACGTACCAGGAAAATGTAGGCTTTGGGGGACGCTTAATGATGATTGGCCTGAACTTCAGCTTATGTGAGCTGCTGACAAAATTTGAAAAGGTATGATAAGCACAGTTTCATATACTTATGCCTTTGACAAAGGTTATGCATTTGAAAACTACGCAATACAAAGGGCAGGTTGGTGTTTTATCTTGGGTTTTCTCTCTTGCTGTTAAAGTCCTCTTGTGACCCCTGTTTGCCTCTCAAATACGGAAGTCTAATGCTGCTTCTCTTCCCCATTTCAGGTCTTACAAGATTAATTTTAGAGCATATGCTCTGGTTGTGGTCATCATCTCTCTTCCCTCCCCTCACCCCCCCCCCCCCCCCCCCCCAAAAGGAAACAATACAAAAGTTTGGACTTTGCTAAGTCAAGAGCATAAGGGGACTTTCCAGGATGCCTGTGCCCTTACTTCACTATTGACATAAAGAAAGTGCTCTGCAGTTTCCCGTTAAATTTAGTTGAATGTTATATTAGTCAAATTGGAAGATCTTATGAGGGCTTTTGTAAGTAGAATTACTTCCAATGAATGTGCCACTTTTCCCATCATTTCATCTGTTGTTCTTTTGTTCAAGCTAGTTACTCTTTCACTTACCAGGACATTTGGTAACTAATGCTAAGAGGCAGGATGCTTGGCTTTGCAGTGATTGCATTGATTAGTGAGAGACATGAGACTGTTCAAAACCAGATTGTTTTCATTTAATTGTCAGTACTTCCAATGAAACCTGGATGGTATGTTTGTAACCGTTGTTGCTTGGCTTTGCATATTACATTTTATTTTGTTATTTTTAATAACATTTCTCTGTACAAAATCCCTGTGCCCTGGAAGACCACAGTCTGTAACAAAGTATATAGTAATTTATTTGCACATTAAGGTACAAAATATAAATACTGTGATCACAAAGCCGGAGAGCAGATTGTAAAGCCTGATTCTGTGGTTTTCTATCTTAAAACTGTAAGCTTCAGTATGTGTGGTTTGTTTTTTTTTAAATACATATCAGCACTGGTCACCAGAACAGTACAATATTAGGTACTACTAAATGAACCTAAAAGTCTCATAAAATTAAGCTACTTTTTTGTTTTGTTTTGGGTTTGTATAATGATTTTGGTTAATTTCAAAATCATAATAAGCTTGGGTCCTCAGGAGACTGTTTTAAACTGGTTTGGATTTGTTGGGGTTTTTTTAAACTTTTCTATTTTCACTTTCCTACAGTAGCAAACTTTGGAGCTATTGAGACAGATGCTGCTCAGTATCCCACCAGCATGACTCTTCCAGAAGTAGCTGATAGTAACAGCAAAAGCGTTTGTGACGTGATTTCTTCACTTAGATCACTTGCTCCTCTCTTGCTCCCAGTCTGTCAGCTGGGCTTCACCCTTCTCTTGTAGTTGCTGCTGGTAGCCTGTAAAGATTAAGACACATGCTAGACTCCCTGAGGTGCTTCATGATGTGTTTAAGACAGAATTTTTTAAACTAATGTTTCTAATGGTTTTTGAACCATACAAGCCCTGGCGTTTGCAAACTCCAGGCTTTCCCCTGTGATTTTGAATATTGCAGTGTCTTACTTTGTCTCAAAGGAATTCATTGTAGGAATTGTCAACAAAAACACAACTTGCAGGTCTCACAGCTCTGCTGTATTTTATAGCTTGAAGCATACTATATCATTTTTTTGTCTACTGTGCTGAAATTTGTAACACAATGTAGGAGGATGCTTTGGTGCTGGAGAAGAAAGTTAACATTTCAGTTGGTGAACTTCGACCACAAATTCTTATCTGTGCTTATTTAGCAAGTTTTCTTTTGCTTTCTTTTGAGCAAGTTCCCCCCTCCCCTGCTTCATCTCTCCTCCTCACAATTCCCCCCACACACACCCTGTTCTTCCTAACTGAGGGGTTTGCTGCCAGGTGAAACAGCGTTATGACAATGATCCTGGCTTGCAAGTTACTTTCAGCTTTTTTGATTCATTAATATATGTTATAAGGAGAGAATTACGAGTGCTGTTACTGTGGTCGTGATGCAGAAGCCAGATGGCATTTGCAGAAGCTTGCACGGCACTCCCTTCCTATGCAAAGGCAGTCTCACATTACGCTGGAGTGGGCAGGGCTGCTTTGGCTTTGTTCAGTCGCAATTATGTGACTGCTGGAATTAGTATTCACAGATTAATGATGCCCCTCAGATGTTGAGTCAATGCCATGCGATGGAGCCACAGAGGTTGTCGAAAGCAGGCTGGCATTCTCAGCCTTCCAAAGTGCATCATCATTCTTGTGATGAAACGAATCCTTACCCACACCATATGTCACCTGTTAAGGTACTATCCATTAGGTTTAAGTGCAAGTCAAGACAGTTTTCTGGAAACTTGCGGTGTTGGTGCAAGGCTTTTGGTAGTACAAGCATTTGAAAATCAGATGTGAAAAATATCCTGAAGTGGTTTTCCCCCCAATTTTTTTTTTCTTCCTGAAGTATCTGAGAGCTTAAGTAGTAATTAAATTTCTGTCACATCTAAAGCCAATTGCTTTTGTGAATTTCTTTGATCTTATACTATAGTCACAGTGGCTGTAGTGATACCCAGTGTGGTCTGTGGATGACACTTTAGAGAGGTTTAATGTCTGTCTTTATACACACTTCTGCCACTGGTGGATTTGTGATAATGGCAATTCTGCCCAAGGGTTTTGCATACGTATTGCTCTTCTGAACGTGAATTCATTGTAAATGGATTGCTTAACAGCAACTGCCACTGCAGGCCTCTGAAACAGCAGATGGGATGAGCCTTTCTAAAGTTTTGACTGTACTCTGACACCAGAGGAAAGACTCCATGGGTGAGATGAGTACCTGGATTCTTCAGAGACTTTTCTTTTTCTAACTGACTCTTTTTGTAACAGCATCCCTCTCTCCCTGCTAACCCCAGCATTTGTAAAGAAAGAGAGCAATAAAGACCCCTTTTCCCTTTCACAGTGGCCACTTTCACATGCTTGTATCATGCCTAGTTCTGGCTCCCTCCTTAAGTGTCATCAAAAAATGAAAAGCTCCAAGTGAAGCGCAGGCTAAAGGGAACATCTGACACAGCAGTGTTCCCAGAGGCAGTTGGCAGCAGCAAGTAAATTGTATCTGGTTCAATATAGACTAAACAATCTGCTATTTAAAAAAAAAATTAAAAAATCCCTTGCTACCTGCTGTGAGACCTCAAAGAAAGGTGTTCTGGCTGATGTCTGTGGCAAACATTTATGTTCTTAGGTTGGCACTGACGGTTTTGTTCCAGCTGGAGGAGTTCTCTGCAGATACTTTATTCCTGACCTCTGAAAGAGGCAAGTGCAGCATTTCTGTAACTATCTTTGCTGACTTGAACATTGTCAGCGAAGGCAATGGGCAGTCATTTTTGTGGGACTTCCAACTCCCTGTACCTGCACCAAGTGTGCAGGTATTCCAGTCACAGGCATGATTTGTATTGGGTGGAAGAAGTACAGAACCGTCCTGGCAAAATAGCCTGGGGATAACCTTTGCTGGGGAAAACACAATTTTTCAAGCTATATTTCATTCATGAGAAGTCAGCCTCACCCCTGCTAACTCCTCTTAAGATCCTCATGTGGTTCAAAAGCCACAACAGTTTGCCTGTTCTGTGGCTTGTACCTGGGGATTAAAATTACATGGCAGTCTATGTGCCAACACAACCGCCACCAATCTTGTGGCACAGAACCAGCATTGGGCCTGCATGTCCATTTCTTACAAGCCAGGTGTAGTTTGTGTGCCATAACTTGCCATGCCTGCTCTGTGGTCAGATCTTGCTAGAAATTCAGTGGAACTCTGTTTTGCAATAAACTTAGTTAAAAATGGGTGTGTAATACAGAATTTTTCTGTTTATAGTGGCTTTAGAAGATATTGGGCTAAAACGTTGATAAGTCCTATATGTAACTGTTTTAAAAACCACTGTGAAGTTATGATTTGGTATGGAATGTTATTGACCTTTTTCATAAGTGACTAAGTTCAGTTTTGTGTCATGTCATATAAAACTTGATTAAGTGATCTTGATAATAGAATTTGTAGCATTATAGGAACATCTGTTTGTTTACCTTAAAGAAGAAAATAATTTCCCTGTTTTAGATCCTTGTATCATAAATAGATATAAGGAAGAAAATTTTCACACTGAGGGTGGTGAGACACTGGCACAGGTTGCCGAGAAGGTGGTAGATGCCCCATCCCTGGAAACATTCCAGGTCAGGTTGGACGGGGCTCTGAGCGACCTGGTCTAGTTGAAGCTGTCCCTGCTCACTGCAGCAAGGGTGGACTAGGTGACCTTGAAAGGTCTCTTCCAACCCAAACTATTCTATGATTCTGTAAAGCTCAAGTACTCTAGGATTCTTAATGGAGAGAATGGAATAGAGTAACTTTTTGCATGTTATAAAATGCATCGTTTCTTCCACTTTAATTTTGGTGTGGAAATGTGGAGCTTTTCCACCAGTCATGTTTTTATTTTCAACAGAAGGGCTCGGGCCCTTTAAAGAGGAAAATATATTGCCTATGTTAATGGCAATGTACTAATGAAGATAGTATAAACAAATAAAATCTGAAAAAATGAGTAGAAGTGAATATGTTAACAGCTTAGGGGATTGAGGTGTGAATTAGAGGCCCTTTGGACTCATCATTCAGAAAAAACATGCTAGAATACCCATCCTCATGGGAATGCTGTTGGAATGGGGTGTGGGTTTTTCTTTGTTTTTATTTTTTAAAGGATATTTTTTTTCTTTATAAAGGATTAATAGTTTCCAAAGGAAAATTATGTCTACTGTTGTAACTGCTTAAAATATCCTCGCAGTCTGTAAGGATGAAAAAGAGAAAAAAGTTTGATAGCTGGTTGACCTTAGAGTTGGAGTTACAAAGTTTGGTTCTGTTCAAATCTTAGTCATATATTTTCTTTTAAACTGGCTAAGTCACTCTAGTCTGCCTTTGGGCTGTTCCAGTAGCACCCAACTGGACTCAGCTACATCTTTGTGTATTGCCACCTATAGAGTTATTGAGTCTCATGTCATATTTATTTATACATTCTTTGAAGACACATGCTCTTCAGTTGTCTTTATATGATAATTTAGTATTTTATTTGATTGAAATTAAAGCAAGAAGTAGGCTTCTTGTTATAGAGACAAGCTCTAAAAACAGATCCAAGCATAGAATGAAGGCTTGAATCCTTCAGGTAAATCATCCATCATGAGAGGGGTAAAGAGGGAGAGAAGCAAAGAAGTCTAAGGTTCAGAACGAAGATAAGGGGATTTTGAAATCACCAGACCAAAGTGGAAAAGACAGGAAGCAGTCTGATCTTAATTCTTAAAAGGAATTTAAGGAAAGTGGCAATCTTCTAATAGCCTGGCTAGGATGAAGTAGATACATAAATGTCAACTTAGTTATTCCTTCTCCTTTCTACCTTTCAAAACTTTGAAACTTGCACCTTCATTTAGATATAGGATGAATTCTTTCCTCAAAGAGCTTTCTTTTAGTTTAAGACCTTAATCCTGCAAGCATTTGGGCATGTAAACAGATCTGTTGACCTCATACCAATAAATTATTAATCCAGTTTAACAGATGTATGCATATAAATATTTTCAAAATTAGGAAAATATGGCATCTCTATAGTAATACCACCAAAACTAAGTTGATAAAGCTATGTAACTACAGTTAAAGAACTATGAAATTTCTGCTGGCATGAAGTCCTCCTCTGTTTGCAGTGTATTTCTGTAGGTTTCTTTTTTATTTGGGATTTTTTTTTCTTTTTTTTTTTTTCCTTTACTTTGTTCTGCATGCACTGGGAGAATGCTCTGGCGCAGATCCCCTTTACATTGGGATAAGAATGATGATGTTTCATGATTGTGTCCCCTTCGTTATGTTGCAGAAGCAATGTTTTTTTTTCCCCTGCCTTCTGCATCCTCCAGTGTGTTGACCATGTGACTCTGGATAGGGGAGCTTCCATTTGATAGCAGGGAAGTGCTTATAATTGCTTTTAAAGTACTGAAAAATTGAAATTGGATTAACTCTTATTAAAGTTAATCCTAGTTGGGGCTGAGCAGGGATAATCAACTTCTTTCATCCCATTTTGCCACATACAGGACAATAGAGAAGAATATAGAGAATCAATGACCAAGAAAGAGGCAGGAGAAAGAGAAATAATAGATCAGGATGAACATGAATTGGGATGTGTACAGAATGGGTAGAGTTCTTCCCACTTTGAAAAAAGAAATTCTAAGGGAGGGCAACCACAACATGTTTACAAATCTCATAAGAATTGAAAGATTATGATGACACAGTGAGTAAAGGAGATTACTACCAATTGCTACCAATTACAGCAATCTGATGACAATATGGGAGATCATCATTCTTGTTAGCCTTCCAATGGAGGAAAATACCTGAATAAAAATCTTCAAGATCTTTTATATCATTATTGGGGAATAACTAATTTAATGCACCCATTTGTTGCTATTACCCATCTTTCAAATCCCACCTTCCTGCTGCACTTCTTCCATGTGCCCATTGATGTGAGACATATTGTTTGGATTTCTCTCCCTCTTTTTTTCTGAGGGCTGTGTTGCACTGTCATTCCTTCACTTTAATATCAGTCCTGTTGGTTTATCTGTCAGCTGGCTGTGTTTTTTTTTCCTGAAAAATGGAAATCGGAAGAGAGAAAGAGAAGTTAATTAACAAAGTTGATTCTTTGAACTGAGCTGTCACAACATGGCCATCACAGATGGACTAAAGAATGCAAACAGCATATTTACTGTGATGATGACTGGCAAATGCAAGAATCAAATTCATTTTGAATGAAACATTTTAAGCATGCGTGCTTCAATGTCCTCTCAAATGTAATAAAAGATAGAATGTTTCATGAAGGTTCTCAATAGCTTTAGAATGAATATTGTGATTGTAGAATGGAAGATTAGAGATCAGTTTGTGTTCAATGAAGTTTTCTTTTGTAACTTTAAAGAGGCATAGAAATGGATTTGATGTGAACAGGCTTTTGTAGCACAGATTAGTGTGCAGTTACAACCATGTACAGCAGTTACAATTTTATCTCCTGCTGTGTGGATTTGAGCTGGTTTTCACTGTGTCTACTTGTGTGTTGGAGGTGTAAGGACAAAATCTGCAAATGTTTTCAGATAAGCATCTGATTTGTTTAACTGATGACTGTGCTGTCTTATTTGGGTTTGTTGATCATCAGACACTTACATTTTGGTTTTTCATTTTAAATGCCATTGCTCGTATCTATTTTCAGAATGGTGATTTTTATCAGGTTGGTTTAAAGACAGCAAAGTGTCTTTTTACTTGTTTTAAAGTAGTGAAACTCAGGGCAAAGAATAGGTAGTTGTCCAAAGTCACATAGTAGCTCAGCTGGAGAGCCAGAGCTTCAGTGATGCCTCTTTCCCTCTCTGTCTCTCCTCCACCCACTTTTCCAGCTGTATCCTTACTTCTTTTTGCTTTCTTCCCTAACTGAAGAAAGCTTTCATGCTACATCAAATGTATAGCTACTTTTTCACTGTTTCCAACTATCAATTGTGTATGTGCAAGCAGCCACTCTTAAGATACAGGACTACATCTTGAGGATGGGTAGGCACAAGAGCCTTTCCTTTCCTGCTCCTGGGAACAGATGGAGATTACTGAGAAGTTTTCTGGAAGAATAAAAACCTTCAAATTGATTTTCTTCATTTGCAAAAGAGGTTTGTTTACATCTGCATCAAGTTACTGTCACAATCTTCGCTGATGAAGCCTATTGAGACAGCCAGTACACCTCCTGGCTCTCCGCACATTTACATTGCTCTGTGAGAGTATACATAAACGTACAGGTGCTAGAAAGCATTGGTAGTGATGCAAGTAGTTTTATTTGCTCTTATGATGTGTTTTAAAAAGAATACTGTCCTCAGTTAGATGAAGACAACATCTGTAATGTGGTTCTTGAGGCAGATGGTAGAGCAGAGAATAAAATATGTTTAATTTCTAAGGGGAAGAGAAATGAGTAAGCAGAATGCAAATCACAAGCACTTCTTTTTCTTTTCAGTATTTACTATGAAATTCAGATTATAACACATCCTGCTGTTTTATGTCTACCTCTCCATATGTTGCAGGCCATGTTGTACATTAGTTTAATTGTAAAAATGGGCTTGTGGGTAGCTGTAGTCATTTAGCTGCAGTTTAAGGACGTAGGTTTTAGTTAAAAGCTTTCATTGCATATGACCTAAAGCACTACATAGAGTTTGAATTTCACTGGGCTGCGTAAGGTTTCTGCAACATTTTCTTTCAAAGAGGAAAGAGACAACGCAGTTAAGGCTGAATAAGGCTGAATCTGTGTAATGTCTGAGCAGGAAATGATTCCTACTGCATTTGCAAATGCTGCACTGTGTGAAATGTGTGGGAGAACAGCAGACAGTTACCTTCAGCGCTACAAAAACATGCAGAGAACTTAGCATTTATAGTTCTAAGTCCTTTTTCACAGTGAAGGATGACTTTCAAACTCCTTTTCTCACACTTAAGAAAGCTAAACCTTTTATAATGATGTTAATAGGGCTGCAGATTTTCCTCTCTGCATCTCTTTTCATAGTCACATAAGAAAGTCAGACTATGTGCTCTGTCTTAGTGCTGAGGAGTACTAACGGCAATAAGCTCATCCTTCCCTTACTTAGAGAACTGAGATGTTTGGACTTTTCTTGCTGATATTTCAGGACATCCAAGCTGAGATTGATGCCCACAATGACATCTTTAAAAGCATTGATGGAAACAGACAGAAGATGGTGAAAGCCTTGGGAAACTCTGAGGAAGCTGCCCTGCTCCAGCACCGGCTTGATGACATGAACCAGCGCTGGAATGACCTGAAGGCGAAGTCGGCTAACATCAGGTAGGTAATGAAAACGTCAAGACATGAATAGGATACAGCTGCTGTTTTCTATAAGGCTTGAGAAATATGACCACGGCACTGAAGTGAAACCTCCATTTTCTTCCGTAAAGGACCCCTGAGCACAAATACAAAAACTTGGTGCACTTGCACACCATGCAGGTTTAACTACCTGTTCTTCTCTTTCCAGAGCTGCACAGTTGTAACTTGCCAATCTGTACTAAATTTTCCAGAAAGTATGTTGAATCTTTCCTTATTGTAAATCGATAGCAGTGATTCTGTGAATCTACAATTACTGTGAAGAGAAATCAGGTGTTTGTTGTTGGTTTTGGTTTTACCACTGAAATTAAGAACTCGATAGGCCTTGCATCTTAAGTGTCTTAATCCATATCGGTAGTAACAAAATTTTTATTGCTGCTATTCAATTAAGAAAAGTTTTAAAATACATATTAATCAAGGAATGCATTTTACAAATTTTTGACACTACCAGTGCCAAGCCCACTGACTGTCCAAATGTGGTCATTGTTAAAATCTTTGCAATGTCATTGTGGAAGTAGATATTACCATATTCATTAATGTGAGTAAAATTCCAAGTTAAAACTAATTACATAGAAAAGAATTTCTGGAGCTTTTAATTGCAACTGCTTGCTTGTTGATTAAAGGAAACTGCTCTTTTAATAGAACTGAATAATGTTAAGCATTTATATGAATTTTCCAAAGGCTAGAAAAATGAGTTGAGCTTGGAATTCAGGCACAAGAGTTTGAAAAAGTGAGAGAGAGGGGGAAAGTGTGACATTTACTTTTTGTCTCCACTTATCCCATCACCAATCTGCCAAACAATTAAGTGAAACAGGTAAATCAGCTCCATGAAAGCCCACAAACAGAGCTTGAACCAGAGGAACCAAGCAGTTCGGTGTGGGGGCTTGCAGAGGCTGGCCCCCCTACACAAGTAGTTTAATGCAAGAGCTATTAAACTTGGGCTATTATGAGCTTTACTCACAAATCAGTCAATGTGAAAGACAAAAACATGCTTATAAGATAATAACTTATCAACTGTGGAGTTGTAGCAATAACAATTCAGTTGCTTGGCCTTTCCTGGGGTTGATCATAATTTGGGAGAAATCGATGGCCAAAGGAAAGGGCCTTCAAGCCATTTACCCCAGCCAGCTGTGAGTTCCGAGGCAGCAGAGACAGCAATTGTGCAGTGAATGCTCAAAAAAGTGGGAATACCAGCTCTTCTGAATATGGACCCATCTTTTCACTTCTGTACAGGTAAGGTACGTGCATCCCACTGGGCAGCCTTAATGTCGGTAATGTTTGTGTTATTCTGCTGGTAGCTGCAATGCCGCAGAGCCACATGTCGCTGAGCTACTGGTAGAAGGTAGGCAGGGAAGAGAATACTGGAGCAAATATTAGAGCAGTAAATTAACCTCTCAAACCTCAGTTGCCACTGAAAAGATCATAGCGTTTCTGAGTTCATGTATTTTGCCCTGTTCTTTGATTGCAGTTCACTTTTAATTCACACAAGAGTGATGAAAGCCTTCATAGGGAAATAGCAAAGCATGAAGTCAGTGTGTTGATGTAGCTGGTTGCCTTCAACTTTTGCTTTCTTGGAAAGCAAAACTGTATGGATGAGTCTTGTGAGAACAGCATATAGCAGTGTTAGATGCTAGGACTGATGACTGAAAAATCTCTTTGTTATAAGTTTTAGCTTGGGATAATGCTTCTAAATTAATGTTTCTCTAAGTTTTTTAGAATATTTTCAGCTCTGTGTCCATTCTGATTACGTTTATTTTTAGTTGCTGAAAGTACTGTTCTCCCTTAGGTATAGTAAGAATTTTTCTTCTTCACTGTCCTCAGAGCTGATGGTGCTAGTCACTGACTTTACTTCTTTGCTACAGTAACTAAAGGGAGTTCCAAACTAGAAAAGCAGCACTCTTATGACATATTTTTAAATGCATGGGAACTACTTAAACCTGTACTTGTAGTGACTATGACACCACTTTGAGAGGGCTATGCCCCTCTTTGAAAGTACTTGTAGACTTATTAATGCTTCTTTCTTTTTCTATTTTTATTATGTTATTCCCAGGAAGAAAACAAAGCTGCAGATTTGTGTGGGTCTACCTTTAAAAGCCCAATGTTTAGGAGACATTCTTTCCTCCTGGGGCAGGTGGTGAGAGGGTGTTAGTGTTTGGGGGAGGGTAGAGGTAAAAGTATGGGAGAAACAGAGAAGGATTCTCTGTATTTAGACCACCCACCAATCTTTTTATTCCATGTGTTCCCTTGTCACTCAGCAGGGAAAGTGTTACCTCCATAGCAGAAGCAAAAGCTGAGGTCTCCAGCTGTGAAGAGAGCCTCTCAGGGTCAACAGAAGGGGACTTATGCCAGAGTTCCTGCTCTTCTGGATTATTTATTGAGCCTGGATGGAGGGGAGGGGCTGTTCAACCTGGTCAGCTGGTTGGGAGCATTTGTGTTTTTCAGTCTCATCCAGGATTCCATTTAGGAGCACTTTGGAATACCAGGTGGTTGATGCTGGGGAATATTGCTCCAACCAGTGCTCAAACCTGAACAATCATCTGTAACTGACCTGTATTGTTATCAGAGCAGATTCTTAAGCCACCACTTGATGATGTCCTGGAAATTGACAATTCATTTGTCACATGAGCATAAACACCTGAAGCTTTGATTGCAGGTTCTGTATTGGTTGAGGTACCAATTCCAAAGCAAAGGCCAGAAATCCTGTCTTTGAAAGCAAAGAAGCCAAGGAAACATTTCAGAACTTCAACAGAGTTTGTCAGCTCTCTGATAATGACTGTATGACAAATTTAAATGTGATACTAAAACTTTACACTGAAATGCAAATTGGAGTATATTTTGGTTCCCTTGCTCCTGTGCAGCATTTGCTTTGAATGGGGTTTACTGAATGCACGCACCTCTGCTCCCCAGGAGAATTGTTTTTTTGTGTCTGCTCTTCAGCGGCTGCTGAATCTCGCTTTTATTTTCAGTATTGCTTCTGATAAGATTAGAAGGGTAACATTCAGAAAAAATCCAGGCTGATGTGATATGTTTTTCCCCCTTAATGTCTTTCTGACCTTTCAAGAGAGAGGTTAGCTCACTTTGTGTTCAGAGAAGAATTTTAAAGTCCCTGTTCATGTAGTCCATTTCTTCCCCACCCCTTACTGCTCTACCCCCACAAGTTTAGCTTGCACTGGACTTTGAAACCATGTGCTAGTGATATTTTGCTGCTGTCATTAATCTGGCAGGCACATGGGTACTCATTAGTGGTAAATTACAATGCATTTAATCTAGTATCATATGCCACATCAATCACATTGATATCAAATTACTTTTTTCCACAATTAGTATTACTGCACTGTATGTTAAATTAACAGTGAGTCACCCTTAAATTGTCCTTTTAACTAGTTGCAGGGTTTTTTTCCCCCTACAAAATTCCAATGCACTTTGTGTACAAGAATTCCACTAAGTAATCAGACCGGAATCCTGAAGCCTCAGAGGGTGCCAGTTTTTAGAGGTGAGAGCTGCTTAAATGTGCTAGATACAGCAATAAGTCACAATGAATAGAGATTTCACTATCAAAGTGAAATGAAAAACTATATATCTGAACATTTTAATTGTTGTTGCTTCTAAAATTCATAAAGATGTTTTATTTTTGTAACAATCTGTGGGTCTAACAGCAAAATTGTAAATTCAAATGTAGGCTTCCTTGGCTTAGATGAGAGGGCAATGTCTCTCCTCTGCCTCATTAACAGGGAGTATAACTATGTTTTCACTTCCAGAAAGGAAAGCTGGTTCAGAGTACCTAGCACCTGAGGGTGCAATGTTTTGCAGCTTGGTAGTTTGAGGGCATTTTTGA
The DNA here is from genome assembly GCF_964289735.1 of Phaethon aethereus. Lineage (NCBI taxonomy): Eukaryota > Metazoa > Chordata > Aves > Phaethontiformes > Phaethontidae > Phaethon > Phaethon aethereus. The sequence continues at coordinate 76,052,862 of NC_138576.1, read as the reverse complement.
TGGGATGTCAAGCTAGTTGTGAAAAGAAGAAGGTCCACATTTACATGGACCACCCTGTGCTGTTGGGAGTGTGCTCATATGTGTGCTGGAGGCTTCAGCAGCCAGCTATGGTGAATGCTCCAGCTCTGAGGCAGGTACTGTGTACATTAACTTGCTGTAGACTTAATACCATCAGTATGGTAAGAGAAAAGTTGGTTGCCTTGAAAGTAGTTCTGGTTAGTGAGTATTAAAGAACTGAAAAGAGATCAGGAGAGCTGAGACAGTATGTTTCACTCAGGAGCTGCTGGTCTGCAAACCAAGACTGGCAGGACGCTCTTCCCTGCTATGTATATAACCATATAGTTAGTGCAATAGCTCACTGCAGGGCAGGATGCTGGCTCAGCTGTTTAGGCCTGGGCTATGAGCAGCTGGCTTGAGTTCAGTGTTGAGAGAAAGACATCAATAAGAGCAATAAGGGACAATAGAAACTGTGATGCACAAGTACTTCAATTTTTTTTTTCCCCAAGTAATTACCGAAGCACTTTCCTGAATGGAGTGAAGGAGAATAGGTTCTTCTTCCTAAAGGTTTATCCTTTTCAGAAATGTCATCATTCTTTTTTCCTTTGCATCTTCCCCCCCATATGCTCTTACTGATTGCGTTTTTGTTCAGACATCCTAGTATCGCTGGGAGATTGCAGTGTACCCAAACCTAAGCTTGCCTTGAAATTAACCTTGCAGCGCATCGCCCCTTCAATCCAGCTATTGTTATATCAGCCCCAAACATTCACTCAAATGCCATCTGAGACGATAATACATAAGAAGCCAGGTGAAAGTTTCAAGATGTGAGTTACAGTGAATCAGACAAAAAGACAAAAAGCCATGCGCAAAATAGGAAAGGGAAAAGGTAGAAAACAATAGTAAAGTTCAGTTCACTCATCTGTCAGAAGCGTGGCAGGAAGGTGCAGAGCTGGTGTCAGACTACACTGAAAAGGACTTAGCTCTACTCCCATGCCCTGCATGGAGGAAGAAAATGTTGTTTACTGATATAAACTAAGTACATGCTGGTCTCAAGTGAATCTGTAACATAGAACTACTGCAGTAAAAGAAGGGTAGCTGGTCCCTGTCCAAGACTTTCCTGCAACTGTGTAAGCATTGCAGGGAGAAGCCATCAACTCAAGGTATTTTTTAAAATTCTAGAAAAGGGTATTGTGGAGTCTGTGCGGGTTGTCAGTTAAACTGAGGCACAGATTCACTGTGTTAATTCTGTAGTAACTCACCATTGAATAAAGATGATGCATTAAATAATCTGTGTCAATGATATTTTCAGCAGCACAGGCAATTTACTGTTGATTACTGCTGGGTGAACTTGTTGCTTTCACTGCTGGAGAGTCAAGGTCCTGGCATGAAAGAATTCAGTTTTGCAGTGCTTTAGCTCACAAAATGACATTTGTACTTCGTGCACTGCGGTCGTAGAGTCAGAATGAAACACGGCATTTCTTTTCATACTGCTTAAATGAGCAGTGTTCAAGGCTTTAGAGAAGTTAAAGCATTGGGTACATATTTGTTTGTGTTCCCCTTTTTTTCCTCTGCTTATTTTGATTTGCTGTACAAAATGTCTTGAAGTAAACTTTTTTTAACACCAAGTTGCTCTGCACTTAAACACTTGAAACATTCCTATCTTAATGATGGAGCGATTTTATTTCCATGCTCTTTTTGCTATTCAGGACTTTAAAGATGCTTTAATGTTGTTTCACAGGGCTCACTTGGAGGCCAGTGCAGAGAAGTGGAACAGATTGCTGACATCTCTGGAAGAGTTAATCAAATGGCTGAATGCGAAAGATGAAGAACTAAAAAAGCAAATGCCCGTTGGAGGGGACGTTCCAACCTTACAGCAACAGTATGATCACTGCAAAGTAAGTTGCTTAAGATTTATAGATAAATATGCTACTGTGAATAACAGAATGAAGAAAATTTGAGTACAGGAGAAATGATGAACAGTTCCTAGTGACTAATTTCTAGAAAAAAATTCTAGGTCTCCACCCCTTTTGCTTCCCCACTTTGCCTAGTAAAGCAAAACTGAGATACTTTCTGTAAAATTTCTTCTAAAGTATTTCTGACACATGTATTCAGTCCAAACACTTTTTTTTAATGTTTCCTGATGTTTTTGGATTCCTCCCAGGTAGAGCTGCTATTTTACTTTAAAGTTAAGGAAGACGTACAAAAGTAAGATCTGAACAAGAATTGTGAAAGCAATATTCAATATAAATTCAGTAAAATTAAGTAGGTGGCTTTCTAGATGTTACTAAATTGACCAGTAATAGCAGCTCCCACCCCATCCAGAATTATACTGCAAAGACGACTCAAAACTGGTTTTGAGAACTAAAACTTACCTATGCTATGTACTGTTGTAACTATAACAAGCTATTCCGGTTTTCTGGTTTTGCTAGTTCTGTTCTGGATTTGTACATAATAGGGTATTGATTCCTAAGTATTTTTTGACAATTGAAAAGTCTGCTGAATCTACAATGTATCTTCATTCATGTAGAATCTAGAGTTTGTCTCACCAACTCCGATCAGTAATCAAGTTAAGATATATTTGCCATTGGACAAATTCATTCTAGTAAAGCTGGTTCCATCTTATCATCATATTTGTTCTGTATGGTGTAAACAGGGAACAAATGCAGCTTTATATAGCTAATTGCATAACAACTATGTTCCCCTCCACCAACACAACACTGATGTCTTTTCTATTGTGGTGTTTAGTGAGGGCAAAAATTGAATTTGGGAAAACACTTCGTAATACAGTAATACTCACATAGAATACTATGAGGAACTAAGAAAAAGTAGCCTCACATGAGCAGCACTTTTGAGACTTAAATCCAAAATAGAAGAGCTTGAGTAAATATGCATGTGTTTCTCCTTAATTTAGTCTTTTAAAGTAAAGTTATTAGCATAATCTCAGGATTTCTGTTTCTTGAGTGTTCATCTCTTCCTGTTCTTATCCACTTAAATCATCATGCTCTGTTTGCAGGCACATCTGCTGTGAATGCTTTATAATGATCAAATGGTGGATTACTAGGGACAAAAAGCAATAAAAGGCTGGAACAGATCCAAGTATGTTTTGAAGGAGGTCAATGGGAGGTGATAGATCTCTACAGGTCATTTTCTAAGGTCTTGTTTGTGTCTCACGCTAGGTTATAGTATAAGTATGATAATAACAAGTAATACTGCTAGTGCCTCGTATTTGAAAATCTCAAATCAGTTTATAAAAATGGTAGTTTTTATACATCATTCTGAAGTAGAAAAATATAGGATCAATGATGCTGAATGGCTAATTTGGGTCACTAGTGAACTGCAGCAGTGTGGAGGAGAGAACACTTCTGGGTTGTTTAGTATTTGCCCATATGCTTAAAGAATAACTGATATTTTGTTATGCATTGAGGTTAAGACTCTTAATATGTGCATTCAGGAGCTTTTAGAGATTATTCTTTCAGTTTTCAAAAAGGCAGTGGTCTTGGAATGCGACTGTGAGTGTTGGCTATAGACGTCCCAGTCCAGTATTTAATACAAGCTGTACTAATGGTCTGCAACAGCACAAAGCTAAAGCAACCCTATACATCACTTTGGGTTTTGTACACCTACGCAAGCAAGAGCACAGCATTCAATTGCAGATATTTCTAGGATGATGAGTTGACAATTATTTTGTAACGGTTATTTTGGTAGGGACCAAGAGATTCTCATATATCATGTGATGATACTATGCCATACCAAACACGAATTATTAGCATGTGGCATTTCACGTGCTATTGAAGTGTTGCTTATTAGTCATTGCCAGGGCAGGGGAGCTGGACCACAGTTGGCCATTGGTTTGATTCTCCATGGCTGCGTTTCACTGCTGTTTCTTAGCAGGAGATGTTAATTCTTCGCTGAAGCTGCAGTTTAATCATAAGCTACATCAAGCTGAAAAGTTGTGTTTTTTCAGGTAGAAAATTAAAAGTGGAGAAAAAAACAAAAACAAATCCCAGAACCCATTGGAGGCCCTTCTTCGGCTTCCTCAGTATAGTTAAGTGATTGTTCAGTGTGGTTGGGATGCCTTTGGTTGAGGAACACATAAGTTTTATGCCTGTGATTTTGTTTTTAATTTTCTTTTTTTTTTCCCCAAAACCTTATGCCAAATCTGCCTTTTCAGTAGATTCTTCATAAAATCACTTTATGTGGTTGCACACTGTCAGTCACTCTGTGCCTTGTGGGGGTATCACTGGCTGGTGTCACTTGCTTTACATTTAAGGTGCTCCTTTTAGAATATGTATCCTGTGATAAGCTGAAAGTTCTTAGTGGAGATTTGAGGTGCAACTGTATCAGACAAATAACTGCAGAGATATAACGTGATTTCGCTCACTCTCAAGGATACTCCCTTTTATTCGACCTCTCATCACTGACTATCCTGGTACTTTCTTTGCCCACACTTTTTCAAATGTTAAACCTTCTAAGCATTTCATGTTATTTGTAAGATTTCTTTTTAATCAACTGCTTTTTTATGATCCCATGTCGAGCTTCTGCAGCACGTCAGCTGGCATTGAAAAGGTTCTCCCCAGGCCTCCCTGAGCAAGGGTTGAGTGCCTCTGCTTTCCTCTTTCGTTTAGTTTCACATCTGAGTGTTGCTTTGAAGTTGTCCTCATGCAAATTGAGCAGTTCAGTACCTCATTTTATCTCCACTTCTCTGTGATCCCTTTGCTCTTATTTCCAGCTTGCTTACCTGATCTTGTCCTTGCTGGTACTTCAAAGTGTAACTGGTGAAAAAGTGGCTCAGCTTTGTAAGATGTTCGCCCATGATAGTCTCATCTCCTGCCTTTTATTTTTCTGGGTCCTCAATGCTTCTTGGATTAGTGTTGCTTTTTGCCCCTAGTTATTCAATAATCATTCTCCTTATTAACCTACATTTTTTTCCCCTCAGATGAAATGATGACTTGTTTGCTTCAGCTTAATGACATTAATTTTATTGTTCTTCCCTTCTATTGGTATCTCTTCCACTCAGTGCTTGGCTTCAGCACTTCTAGATAAGTACAGTATTATGTGACAGTTTGGTTTAGCTGACATTGTTTGTGTGCTACTGAGGTCTTTTTGGACAGGACGAAATAAATGGTTTGTAATTTGATTTTTAAACTTGTTTTTGTTTTAAATATCAATAATTCTCCCATGTTTTAAAAACAAACATTACCCGCAGCAATGTTAGTCACCTGAATCGGGGCTACAGGGCTACATGTTTAGCTTATATTTTCCAGATTAACAGAAATCTTTCAGGATATAGCAAATATTTATAAGTTTTGGACTGATTTTATGGTGTTTGGCCAAACTTCCATCTTCTGTAGTAGATCATAGTATTATCGCATACTAAATGCTAAGCACAGTCGAGCAGTGAGCACATCCTGTCTGGGTGTTCCCTTGTGCCCTGTGTCTTGCGGGGGGCAGGGTAAGAGGAAGCTTAAGTAAGGGAGCATGAATTTCCTATTTTAATTATTCTCAAAATTTCTTTGTCTTTGAGAACGGGCTGTGGTGGCAGACCTAAGAATAGTGGAAAATTCATAGATGCTTTGGGACACTGAGAGAAAGTTTAAAAGTGCCTGAGTTAAAAAGTCATCTGTATGAAATGTACCTATAGCTGAGGTTACATTCACACTCCTAAAGTGTAGAAGACTCATCTGTGAAGGTAGTGACACAGGGAATGGCTTATAGAGAAAAGACAGTGAAGGCAGCTGCCTTTTCAGAGTTTATTGCCAGTGTTTTTTCCGTAATTTCCGTTTCTCACTGTTGCTTGTCCTTGCCAGCACAGGTTTTCCCTTTCATTCTGTTCTTTCTCAGTCTTCCTCATGAATATCCAACTAGGATTTTAAAGTGTATGATACAGCTTTTAATCAGCTGCATAGACCATGCAAAAAAATCACCAAAACCACCACCAACAAAAATACCACTGAACTTCACCCTGCAAAATCCCAAAAGACTGCCCTTATGTGGATATCTTATTTTGCCAAAAAAGAAAAGCTACAAAGGTACCATGAAAAACCAGTGGGCTGGTTTTGTGCACATGGAAATACCTAGTCATGCCTCTAGAGAGATGTGTTCATCTCTCTTGTGTACAAGAGCAGGCAATGCAGATGCTGACACTTTGTTCTTTGGAGATGCGCTGAGAGCTTTGTATCTCAGTTTTGCCCTGGAATTGTTCCTGACTGTAGCTTTTTGAAAGTGTGCTTTTGCTAAAATATAAAGACTGCCTAAACTGTGGTTTGGCTTTCAGAGAGAGAACAGGACATTTTAAATTAAGCGGAAACGGGTACCCTCTTGCATAAATCCTGTTGGCATCTGTCTGCATAAATGAGCAAATATATAGCTAATACTAAATAATGCATGCATCTTGGATCACCCAGATGCTTAACTTAGCTTCTTTTGAGCTCAGAATGAATTGAGCAAGGACCTGTGAATGTTTGATTGCTGAATCAAATGCTGAAACTTGCAAGTATTTCTTTCTTTTTTACTTAGGTGTTGACACCTTATCAATAGTGTTAGCATGGCCAACTGGAAGCTGCTTGCCACTTGTTGTTATCCCTTCAGGGGGCCTGTAATTCTATTGTTCTCTTTACCAGCAGGAAAAGCCTGTGAGGAAGAAACGTTTTTCTAGCCTTAACTTCTCTGTGCTCTTTCAGTGTACCTGCCTGACTTCAGGCAGTGGGCTTATTCTTAAATTATTTCCTACTTAATTATTATAGATTTGTTTTTCTTGGGTATTTTCTATATTAAAATCTGCTTTCATGTTAGGAATTATTAACTATAAGAATCAAAAGATTAGTGTTGGGGTATCAGTGCTGCCCTAGTCTATGCTTTTAATTATAGTCTAAAAAGGTCTTTATTAATTTGTTACACATCTCATCACATAAGACATGAAGCATGCAGAAAATCTGTGCTGCCTAGAGGCAGTCAGCTACGTTGCTGAAATATTAATTTTGACTGAGAAGTGAGCTGTGAGGGGGTGAGAAAGGAGAATTAAGCAGTCTGGTTGGAAGAGGATCAATAGAACCTTTTGCTCAGAGGGAGAGCTTCAACCTGGTCTGATGTGATTGAAGCAGGAGCTTGAGCATTCTATACCACGCTGCTGTGAAGTGTCCCTTCAAAGTAAGGGTGTGTTTTCAAAAATTATATGCTCTATCAAGAGGAGAAATAACCTCCCAAGTCAGTCGGCATTACTGAACCATTTGAGAGCTGCTTAAGTCAACTTGTAATGGTTAGGAGTTTTTTAAGGACTCTTGAAGTTTTAAGTGCTCTGCATATTTGAGAATTCTGAACACTGATTGCTGGTGAAAGAGAGATTGTACTTTACGAAAGAATTGTACTGTACAGGGACAGTACAATTCATTAAGCTTTAACTGCAACTCTTTTCTTTGAGGCGTGCTTAGGAGGAAAAGGTGGAAATTGTGGGTGGGAGTATTTTCTTACAGGAAAGCAAGACTGTAGTTAACTGCCTGAAGTTAAATGAGAGTTCTCAAGTGGACCTTTCTGACTTAAAGCCATTGCTCGCTAGGGATTTACTGAAACTGATCTGTGTGTTACATGAATGATTCAGGTGCCTATCACTCCTGGGCTATTTCTCCAAAAGAATGATGTGTAAACAAAAACATAGCACAAAGAACGAAGTGTTAAATTAGGATGGCAGTGCAGTGTATTTTTAACTTTTGACAAAAAAATGTTGCTTCTGGCTGTATTTCAATTTGTTCCCAGAGGTGTGGTTCTCTTGTGATAAGTCAGGAAAGTTGCAATGGATCAGCACTTAAAAAAATAAATAACCTGGATAATGAAAGAACAAAATACTCTGTCAGTAATGCAGAGTAAAACCAGTTGTCTTACTGTGGAAAAAGCAATTGATAGGCACTTTTTCAATACAATTAATAAAATATTTCTGTGGGGTTGCCTTATTAATACTATCACTTTGATATAGGTATTTATCAGTATATACATCTCATGTTGCTCTTTTCTGAGGATCCAACACCTTGTTTGTTTTAATCAATGCCACCTATATAAACTTTTAAGACTTCGTTGGGTCTTTTTCAAACTACTGACTAAAGCCTATTCTGCTTCAAGGTTTATAGTTACCCTCAAATATGTACGAGGATGTTCTGACATTGCTGTGGAGGGAAATGTGTGTGACAGAAATCAGGATTACCTTGCAGAAACAGCACAATGATCAGCATTTCTCGCTGTCCCTTAAAAGGCTGCAATGACTCCAGTGTCTCTTTCTCTGGTGTTTTGTTGTCTTACATCCCAAAAGACCACTCTGCTTCCATCATCATTAGTAGTAGCCTGTCTACTACTAATGAAATCTCAGAACATCTTAATGCACCAGGATGTACGAGACCATCTGTTTCTAGTCCTGTGTCTCAAGCTGGAAGAGCGTGACTGGCTATGGCCTGATCTTCAAGGGTGAGCCACCTGCATAGCCAGTGAAGGTGATGGAGCACAAGCATATTGGTGACCCATTTTTAATCTCTACCCCTAGGACAGCTACTGTATTCCCTTAAGTACCTCTTGTTCATCTCTTTGCGTTCTTCTGACTCCACTATATCCTTATGGAGGTGTAGTGACTGGTATTGCATGTGATACTTAGGATGAAGTTGCATCAATGTTTTATACTGTAGTAAAACAATGGCATTTTGTCTTGTCCTTTTTGATGATGCTTAATGTTTTATTGGCTGTTTGTTTTGGTTGCAGCTGCATATTGAGCAAATTATTTCAGAGACTTGTCAATGAAACTCCCAAGACATTTTTTCTAAGCTGTAACTGCCCAGAAAAGTATTCAGGGATTTCAATCTAGTGTATGCTTTTTTAAGATCAGACAGTGTTTCATTTGCATTAAAAAATGCTGGGCATTACCTGAAACCTGACAAGTACATCGACAGATGAGCTCCCACGCTGGATCACAGAAATGGACTGGTACAAGGAAATGAGACAGGACATTTCTCTGAATGCAAATATTTTTTTGCTGAGTTCTGTTTTTCCAGAGGCAGAGAGCCAGGAAAAAACCCAGTGGCACAGCAGCAGTGAATCTGTTTTTCCAACTGCAGAGAACTGCTAGAGAGCCATTGCCTTACTTTTTTCAGGAGCTTTCATAGCCTCTGTCAGGTAAAGCTGAAAACTATTTGTCCTGCTCATACCTTTCTCATTCTGAAACCAGTTTGAGATGCTTTCTGTATAATGGCAGAATCTTCTCAGGTCTCTGATTTCTCTGTGGTCTGTTTTGATAAATTGGACCAGTGAGAAGAAACATACTGTATTTAGCAAAGCTGTTCACTTGTCATTCAAGGTGTGGAATGGAGCTTGCAGGGATTACTCCAAATCTTTTAAGAACCTCTTTACATAACTGAGACTTTTCCGTATGAATTTTGTGCAAGTGCTAGAAAGTTTTATCCTCTTTCATCGTGTGTTCTCAAAGGGCGGAGTCCCCTCTGCATCGTTTTGGAGAAAATCGAACAGGACCACTAGTTTATGATGCGCTCCATATTCTTAAATACACAGTAAGAGAGAGGCTGCTGTCACTTTAAAATCCTTCTGAAACTTTGCATTTGCAGGCATGGACTGGCAAAGAATCCGTTTTATTTTCTGTTGAGGATATCTTCATCTAGATCCTGCTTCTTGTTGCTGCAGGCAGACTTTTTAGGGAAGAAGAATATTTATTCCAGTTAACTCCCGAACTATTGGATCCTCAATCCCTTGTTATTACAGCCAGTAATCCACCCTAGGAACATCAGCAATAAATTGGAAAAACTGCATTGCCATGGCAGCCACCTACTCCTGTTTTCATGCAGATTCTTGAGATTAAAGGCTAGGCTTCAAAATGTATGTACAAAATAGGGGACGGAATGGGATTCTGCTTTTTCTCCTATTTTTGTTAGTTTTCCCATTTTTGTTTTGCTGGTTTTTTTTTTTTTTTTTTTTTTAGAATGCAGAAGTGAAAGGGTAGGTATTGGTTTAATGGGCAAGGTAACCTTGTAGGGGGTGTTTTGGGTTGTTTTGGTTTGGGTTTTTTATGTTCACAAGAACGCTTAACCTCAGCTATTAGGCGTTCCTAGAAAGTTACCACATACCTGTCTCTTCTGACCTAGGTTTCAGTTAATTTCTCTCATCCAGGGTGGTTAGCCTGAGGGGCTGGGAAACTGCTAAGAATGTTACTAGAAGCAGCTTTGTTTTCTGAAGTTCTGGTCTTTCAACTTTAGCAGCCAAACGATGTTTAAACCTCAAATGGTGCTTAAAGATTTGGAGCTTTCGTTTTAGGAAAACTGCTGGAGGTTACGTTTGCGTTAACACGTTTGCTACAAAATGAGTTCAGTGTTGTGCTTCAGAAAGGTGTTGTTCTGGGTGTAGGGTTCCCACTCCTACACTTCCAGCTGCTAGGGGTTCTTACGTACTACTTACAGATTTACCTAGACTGGTTAATTGTTACAGGGAAAAGCAGATCGGGGTTTTTTATTTTAGTCAGATTTGGAACCTGAATCCTCATCTTGTGAGGGCAGTAACATGACTCCTGTTCTAGCATCACTTAATGTATTGTCAGTGGCTGCCCGCATCAGAAGAGTCAGGGTACTCTGAGCATCAATAATAAGGTACAAGCACAGTTCCTCTATATAGTGCAGTGCTTGTTAGGCCTGCAATGTCTGCAGTCGTTCCTCGCAGAGGTACTGAGATCACTTTGTTTTAACAGTTTACTGAATTTTATTGAGCATAGTGTAGCCTTCATAGAAAGTATTTGCTTGTGCAGGGTGGTTCTTACTCCCTTGTGGAGTCTGGGGCTTTTTCGGCTTGTGTTTTGGTTTTGGGGTGGTTTTTTAGGCACCTCTTTCTGGACGGAGCACAATGTTGTCCTCACAATCACCCATTTACTACTAACAAGCTATTTTACATGCTTGATTGCCCATCTTATAATTTACTCCCCTGTAATACATGAGGACATTTTAAAAACATCCTGTACAAAACCAAAGATTTCTCAAAGGTCCTTTCTATCTTGTTGTTTAATGATGATGTAACATTATGTCAGGGCTAGTAGTGAAGTGACTGTTTTCTAAAGTGATTGCAAGCACTGTATATTAACTGACTGTGAAGATCTGCAGCCCACTCTGCCAAACAGAGAATATGTGTGCAAGCAACTTCTATGACATGAGCAGCCTCTTCTGGTTCTGCAGTGAATGAAGATCAACCTTCACTTTAGTTTTTGATTGTCAAGAGACTCTGTACTATTACTGACACGTGATGGTGCTAATGATAGATGGCTATTGTTTGGGTATGCCTATACCCTGTTCCTGTGCAGGACTGATTTCAGGGGCGTACAGGAAGCTGCATAGATCTGCTGAACTTCTGGCCAATGTGGGACGTTACTTAAGGGAACAAGCATAGCCTGTAGTGAGAGAGAACGTTTTCAAGGTCTTCTCAAAGAACTTAATAGCTGCTGATGGTAGTAATTTATTTATTTTACAGTATGATTTTAATCTTCTAGACGTTTCCTGTTAAATAAATGTGTAAATGGAGAGAAAAAATATTTATGCCAATGCTTGATGGTATAACACACAAAAAATATATTTTCCAGTTAGTTTCATAACACTGTCATTGGCAATTTTGTTTCTGCAAACAAAAGAGAGAGTAGTGAACTAAAGCTGTAAATCATTAAGTAAGTGTTCTTATACATTTATTTTCACTTTTAAGTTGGAGTGAGCTTTATACATTCCTCCTATAATACTAAGTATTTAAGTATTTTTAGTCAAAAAGTTCTAATAGAGGTAATACAATAGATTTAAAAAAAAAACCAAAAAAACAAACCACAGAAGTCTTCCTCTCCCTTGAAGCAGCTGGTTTACAACTTACATGCTTGAAGAATTTCTAAAACCTAAAGTAAAATCTCTTGATTAATGAGAGCACTGTGCTTATGATTTTATAAACAGTCATTAAAAAATGCATAGTTATAAATGTGTGATTCACTTGGGTGTAAATTACAGTTTTCAGTACCAACAGAGACCAGTGATTGAATCAAATCGTTACGTTTAATGGTATATTTTTCATTAAGTCCATGAAACAGGTCAGCAAGAATTTAGGATTAGCAGTAATAAAAGAGAGAATACTAAATGAGGTAGTTTTAGAGAAATAACTGGAACAAATAAATAATTTTTGAGGTAAATATTACTTCAGGTCATCTAAAAAATTTTCCTTTTTCCCTCCTTGCTCTAGGTTTTATACAGTCTGTATTCATTCACCTTGGAATCAACCTGATATGAAGTTGTTTGGTTTTTTTCTTTCTTTTTCCTTTTTAAGATAACAGCAATTAGTACATTTTCTCTTCGGTGGTTCTATCTCCTCTCTTGAGTGAAGAACCTGTGTCTCAGAGGAGATAGATAGGCTAGAAGTTTGTCTAAGCATTCCCTACCTTAAAGGGATCAGATTCAAGCCAGGGAAGAAACCCTCCAACTGAACAAAATGCTAAAATTATAAAATTTTGATGCTCTGAAAGAAGAGAGGGAAGACTGATGTGAAAATATTTTTATCATCAAATAAATGCACGGGAGGAGGAAGGTGCCATTTTTAGATAATTGTCAATGGTGTCTGACAGTTGTGCCCTGTGCATTCTCTGCGCATGATTTTCCGTCTGGAGTTTTGAAGCAGAGAGGTGCTGTGCAATGCTTCACGCTGACATCGGCACTGTGGTTAGCATATGCCATCCTGCTGAGTATGGACGCTTTGAGGAGCCTCAGTGCCTGATATAAAACAAGTCCCCAGGCTCTGACTAAAAAGTAGACTCCAATTACCCTTCTCCCCAGTCCCAGCCTCCTGCTGCAATAGTGAATCAGAACCCTCTAAACTGAGAGTAAAAATTCTTCCTGAACAGTTGTAACCTAAATATTGTATCTGAGAAGTAGTTTATCTGTATCTGAGTAGTAGTAGTTCTAAGTTTTGTTAGACTTTTTCTAGAGCTAGGTACTTAGTAACCTTGGCAGCTTTTTGGTGTGAATAATAATGAATGAGTGCTTGGGATGGTATCTATTTCTTTTAATTGTGAGGATTTAGAAAGTTTAATTACTCTAGGCTTGAGTCATTAAAACAGGCAGTGCTTAGCTTTCTTGTATAAAGCACTATTGATCTGTTGATTCATTTTCAACAGTGCTTTTAACATATGTAGAAATCTGCGTATTTTTCTAATTAAATACACAGAGAAAAGCGATGTATATTCATCATAACAATTGCGGAGTTCTATTTCAATATTTTAAAATTTAAGTCTGTTACGCTTTTGACAGAGAACTTCACTCCAAACTGCCGATGATTTCAAGGTTGAGACAGAAAAAGTAGCTGACAGAAGCACTGTTTGGTTACTTCTCAAAAGTGCCTGGAGCTAATCTACTCCTGTGAAGTTGACAGAAAATACTATTTTAATTTTGTTTTTTTCTTTGGCATTGTAAGGCCTGGTGATGCTCCTTTGGGCTTTTGGAAGAAACGGAAAGCTGAAGGGAGGCTACTCTGAGTGCTACATAGGTAGCTAGAGGGGAAATTGCAAAACATGTGGAGTTTGGTTTTGGGTTTGGTTGGTTGGTTTGTGGTTTTTTTTTCCAGAAGTCTTAGTTGAGTGTTGAAATGTGTTGGAATGCAATGTGTTGAAACTGTGCACTTTTTGTTTGTAAATACAAACAAAATACATGTATTTACAAATTATAACAAAGTCTGGAATTAATAAAAAGTGAGGGAAGAGGGGAAAAAACAAAAAGGTCAGAATAGGTGTATATAATGATAAAATCCCCTATATGGACCTCTGCTCTCTGAATTATGAATATTCTCAGAATATCCTTGCTAATTGAGCTTAACCTGGTGTTTAGGTCCAGGTTGTTTTAGTTGAACAATGTGCTTTTTCTTCTACTGGATTTCTAGATGGGAAGCTGCATAATCAATGTCTTTGATATTTTGTCATGTTTTCTCACAGCTGAATTCCTGGTGTCTCTCAGATGTTTGACAGCTGTCTGTTAGCTAGCACTGCTTAACCTGCACTTAAGAATCTTCAAGTGTAGCTTCCCCACTAGGCAAATATCTGAGTACTTTTCTTCACCTTTGGCCAACAGGCATCATGCCCTTGCCCTCCTCTGTGTGTGGGGCACTTGCCCACAGCCACGAACAGCTTTGATTCTTGGCACTACTCTTGTGGATTGAGTTGAAAGGTGTAAATGTTGGATTTGGCACGTGAGGCCTTGGGGGGCTTTTAGAAGTTGTAGAGACTCGTACACAGCCTCATACAATAGTTTCATGTAAAGCATGATTAACATTTGCACGTTCTGCTTTGCTTCTGTGGCTGTTCCCAGAGCCACAGAGAAACCATGCCGTCAGCTGGGTACCAACCCCATGAGGCAGGCTTCTTCTCCAGGGAAGAGGTAGGAGGTGTAGGAAGCACTAAAAATCTGACAGACTTCCAGTGGCAAGGCAAATCTGTAAAGCTCCATCCTGCTGAGGTTTTAAAAAGTTGAGAGGTCCTGAATCCAGGCAGATGAGGAGTGTTTAAAAAGTCTGTCTTTACTAGTTCTCCATTCTTTGTGAGTTCCTGATGATCGAACTAGTTCCATTTTTCCTTTCATACATAACAGATAGGTCATGTCTGTCCAGCAGTGCAGCACAGATACCTACGCTAGTAACAAATGAGTTTTTCGGTAAGAGAAGTTGGCTTATGTAGGGATCTAGCTGACAGCAGTTGTAGTGCTCTTGCAGCATATACAAACTTGGGCACTTTCACACTGCATTACTTTGTTCTGTTTAGATTTTCTCTGTTTAGTTCATTTTTTGGGTATGAGGAAGAGGATGACTCCTGAACAGAATTTGAAATTCCATGCTCCCATGTCTGAGTTAGGTACAGTCCCAGTTGTGGAAAGCTGGGAGTGAGGCACTTGAAGGTACTTGAGCCCAGGTTCAGACAAGTACTGGGATTTTTTTTTCTTCCCTAACTCAGAAACTTTTGTGTTGGCATTCTGCAAAGATCAGTTCATTCTGTAGTGGTGCTTGATGTCTGCATGTAGGCAGTATAGGAACTGACCACGTAGCATCTTCTCCAGCACCAGCAATGTGCGGGCAATCAGCATTTTTCTCTGTCATGCTCTATTTGTGATGCTCGGAGGTGGCTCAGAGCTTGGATGCAGTGGACAGCTAAGCAGAGGGGAGGTGATCTGCACGGGCAGAGAGAAATGTGCCGAGGAGTCTGAAGCTACAAGGCAGTCATGCCTGGTTGAAATTACTCACTTTCAATAGGTCAGCATCATTTGGAATGGTTTTCTGATGATCGTGTACTCTTCTGTAGGAGCATGCAGATAATGCCTTCTGACATTCCTGGCTGCTAAGAGATTCTTAGTCGGGTGAGCACAGTTGCTTAGCTGCAGTTACTCAAACCGTTTTTTCACCCATGTCTTCCTACTCGTGCTCTTCTTGGTGGTGGTGCAGCAGCACTGGAAGAGGAGGAGGAAGTTATTTATCTTAACACTGGATCTGAAGTTGTGGAGTAAACTAACATGAAGGAATGGCTGGTAGTAAACACAGCACAGTACATAAACAAACAAAACCCCATGGTATGTAAAAACAAAGGTACTTTTCTTGCTGGAGAGAAAATGAAAAAACAAATGCAGGGCAGATGTGAATCACATTGCTTAATGCTATCTTGGAAAACGTTGGGGTACTAAGATGAAGTGTGTGGTCTAAAAATCTCTCTATAGAGCAAATAAACATGCTTTTACCACATTTTGATTATAATTGTAGATGAATGTGAAGAGATTTCTAAGATAGCAATGACTTATTTCCTGAGTTAGAAGCCCTGAAGCTAGAGCACCCCATTACTAAATAAAACATAAACGAACAAAATAAGTGAAATTCCTTTACTTTTAAAAAAAATCTGTATTTGTGGTGTACACTTTTCATTAAGGACTTCTGGGGTAAGGAACGAGTGTATAGGTGTCTTGCTGCACTGCTTGTTCACACATTTTCACTTTCTTTTAAAATGGCTTTAAGTTTAAGTTACATTTCTGGGAGTTATTGTTATAGATCTGTCAGAATATTCTTTGTTACTCCTAATGGCACCAAGTCACTAAAACTAATTCTAGTTTTTGGTTTTAAGACATGCCCTGTGTTGGTTCTCATTGTTATTGTTTGCACCTTCAGCATTTTACTTATTGCTTCTGTTTCTCTCCATAACTTTATTAGATAATTTTGCTATGGCATACAACTTGTTTCTGAGTATTGTGGACTAAAAATAACAATTTGATTGTATGCATTTTTTTGCTTCTTAATGAGAAATTCTTTATGGTTTCAAATTCTTAGTTTCTAAAGAAAATGAAATCCTGTTTAATAGACACTGGTTCTACTACATGTGAAATATTCCAGTTCTTTGCCCGACGAGCTTAAAAAAAACCAACCAAACAGACAAAAACTCAACCTTTTCATATTAGAGAAACAAAAGAAACAAAGCGGAGAAAGGAAATGAAGTGAACATAAGTAATAGATGTTGTGATCTGTTTGATGTGTCCGCCTTCTGTGGGAAAGTATTTGTGGAGATGAGTTAACTTTAATATGCCTTGGAAGTATGCTTTTAAGTACTAGTCTCTCTCACTAATTGACCACAAATTAGTGCCAGTTATATTAAATGAATTCTTTTTCATAAATGGAAAACCACTTTGTAGTCCTCAAAAAAATGGTTAATGACAACATTTGCAATAAAATTCAGTGGGGATTTTTTTTTCCGAATTAACAATTAATCATTCTTAGAGAATTTTTTTAATCAAGGAATATGGTTTATGTGAACAGCTATTATAAGAACTTGTGATGGGGAAAAATAAGGCAAAGATTTCTCTTTAGTGTCCATAAATATTTTGAAGAACTTCCCCTGGATTTCAGTTTTTTTCTACTGAAAAAAAACAGATTAAGTTAAAACCATATAACAAGTAACAGTTGGATAGTAGGAGGGCACAACCCTGTAACTGAATGATTTAACACAATTTGCAAAACGCTGACAATTTTCAAGCAGGTTTACCCAGTGTTTTTTATTAATATATGTATACTGAATGCCCAGCAATGTTTTAATCCTAGTTTCTAATTGGTAGGGTTGACTGAAAGCAGCCTTTTTTCCTTGCTTATCTGTTTAGTTTAATTTACAGGTCCAGCTGGGTTTTCTGTTGTTTTTATGAGACATTGTTAGATCACCTATTTGAAAATGCAAAGACCTAGCAGGGCTGTTGTGTTGGACAAGTTTAGTTTATGGAGGCAGAAGTGAAATTAATAAAGCAGTAACAGATTTGCATGTTGTGACCAGTTTGGATGCTCCCTGTTTGCCTAGGAGCTAGAATTCTCAGCTGAAGTTCTGTTTGTTATTTGGTTTTGATGTTATTCATGATGAGGGGAAGTCCTCTGCTACTTAAAGCAAACACACACACCTGCCCACCCCATCACAACTATGTTGTGATACCTGCTGCATGGCTGCTGTGCCATAGAATATGTGTTATATAAGAACAGAATATTACAGTTGGGCCTTGCTTTTTCTTTGCCTTTTTTCTTTTTTTTTTTTTAATGCCATCACCTCGTATGGACGTGGCACAGGTGTCAAGTTCTGCTTTTTCATGTTCATATAACTTCTGATGGCAACTAGAACCAGCTGAAGGAGGTGACTAACCAGAGGGAAACTGTCTTATTGCCCTTAAGGTATTCCTTCCTCTTATCTCTCCCAAATACGCCTGGAGAATTGTCTGGAGTAGACTATTTCCCATCTGAAACACTGCTTATTTTTTGCAGTGGTGGTTTTACAGTAATTTTTCCCTACTGAGCAGATGTTGGAAATACTAGCACATGATCCAGAGACAGGAAATTTTGGAAAAGTGACCAAAACCAGAGATCCAGTATAATCTGTCATTTCACAGTGACCAACTATGTAGTATAAGCTTTACATTGACTCTGTCAGTTCAGATAATTTTGAAAACAGGATACTATAGTGGAGAGCAAAACAGGGGCGAGGGGTAGACCTTGGAGATGTAAACTAACGAAGAGAGAAATGATTAGGGAATTAGGGAGAGGGGAGCATGTAACACAAACCATGAGACACATCACAATGCAAGCATAATAAGGAATTTTAGTCTGACAGGGGAAAACTTTCTGGGTTGAACTCTGATTATTTTGAGTCATTTTTTTTCCCTACTTGGAGCATCATTTGGTTGACATGACTTTTGCAGCTGGTCCTGGCGACAGAGGACCTTCGTTCTGAGCCAGTGTAGCAGCTCTTCTGTAGCTGCCTGTCCCCGACTCTCTGGTATTCTGCTGCATAGGGAGAATCCATCAGTAGGGGACAGATTGTTGACTGGTTAGTAATTATTCAGTTTTCTGTCTAGACCATTTGCTTCTGAAGAGAAACCAAAGTGACTGTTTCTAAGAAAAAGAAGTAATTAGCTTTGACAGGATTTCTGCTTCTGAAAGGATTTCCAGTAGCAGTCTTCTGTCATGTATGCATCCATGCATACATACACAACCAAATCCAAAAACCAGAACAGGAACACTAGAGGTGGTCTCAGATCGCAGCTGGTCTCTAGCATTTTGCTGCTTTAGCATTCAGCTGGGCTCTGGTGCCTGTGCTTCCTCCTGCAGAGGGAAATATTCATCCCCTTACGCAGCTGTCAGACGGGAGATGCTCCTCTGAGACTTTTTGCAGTGATCTCACTTTTCTGATTGTGTATAATTCATAGGTGATGTCATGTAGTAGAACCCTTTTTTTTTTTTTCTTTTTTAAAGGATTGCAATTCATCAGTGAGGACCCAGATGTACACTTACACTAAGGAGGCTGATGTCACAGGAAACTTTTCTTGTATGTGAGACATGGGCATGCTCACAAAGTGCATCCGGTCTCCATATATTGAATGAATATTCATAGTGCTGCATGCCATAAAGTTGCTTTGACGTGTCTGGAGTTTGAACTCCAATTACCAAAAATCTTTCTCAAGACCTCTGCAGTAATATGGTTGGTACCACTTAATAGTAAAGTAGCTTATGAGACAATATTAGACTTGTTCCATTGATGTTTGTAGAAATGCAGAGGAAATTTTAATCACCCAAAATGAGCAAAATGTGACCTAAGTTTAACTGCTGTTAACAATGACAGTGCACAATGCAGCATCCAACTTGTTAATGGTATTATCTTCGCAGTTTGAAGTAAGAATCCTATGGTCTGTTAATGCTGACAGTTTATCAGTGCTCAGTAGTAATACAGGTAGAACAAACCCAAGCCTGTCTGTTGCTGGCAAACAAAGAGAGGAATTTCTCTCTTAGGTTGAAGAGGTAGATGGGTTACCATTGCATGGTGCAGGGAAATAGTGCGAGACACTGCAGATATATGTGGATACTGGTGCTAATAGAATATTTGAGTGCTCTTGCTAAATTAAGTAATAAGCCATTTAATATGCAGCAGATGTTTTGTGTGGCTTGTGTCAGGCTGGAGGCGTGTTTAGGATGCATTAAAAAAAGTGCTTTTTTGTTCTTTATCCCTCCCCCACCTTTCCCTGAGTATTTTCTGATATAAAAAGAAGTTATACCAGTTGCTACCCGTAAAGAAGAGATGTGAATTTGACACTCCGACAGTGTTTCCACCATAACCTCATTTGTTGGGGTTTATTTAGCTGAGTAGTAGAACTTGTCCAAAGCTATACTGTTAGATGATATGTACTGCACAGTTTCACAGTTTGAAGCTAATTAGAGTTAACATTGAGGACACAAATTTCCCTTGCTTCTTCAAAGGAGGTAAAACTTTGATGAAGACTGTGGAAGAAATGTAACTTCTGTTCTTTAGATAGCTCTGCAGAACAGTTTCATCTGAAATGGAAGAATCCTTATATTAATGGTATATTGCCTTGTCTTGAAGGTTGATTTTTAGAGAGTATAATTTCTTTAAATTCCTTTGAAATAGACTCAAGTGCAATGCTTTATTTGGCCTTGTACAGTGATGTTTTCCTATGGGGTTGTTTGGGGGGTTTTTTGGCAGGCAATTTAAAGTGGCATTGCACCTTTGCTGATCTTTTAGTCCCTTTTGTCTGGACACCAGTTCTTGTACATATTAAAATAAAGGTTTTTGTTTGTCCCTAAGTTTCATGTAAGCTGTTGTCCTGTTTCTGACAGAAGCCAGTAGCAGAGGTTGAGGGGACATCCATGTACATCAATGCCCGTGATACTTCTGTTGGACTACAGAATCCTCAGAGACTGTGTCTTCAAGATTTTGAAGCTGGATTCTTCATGAAAATCCATGATGTGATTTCCCAAGAGTTGCATAGCTAGTAGAGTTTATTCTAATTCATATATTTCGAGAATGTAGAATTGTCTTAAAAATGACTGACAATTCATTTTCATGCTAATTCCACAGGTACTATCAAATCACTTTTGTTTTCTTCTGTATAGGAAGATAACTTCATTTTGCGTAGGCTGCCAATATTCAACATTAAACAAATCCTTATACCAATAGGAATGATAGATGTTTTTCCACATATTTCACACAAAATGGCAGAAGGTCTCATTATTTCTTTTTGGTATACATATCTAAAGAATCATGGTTGATGAACCTTTTTTTTTTTTCTTTAAAACAACATCTTAATTAAAAAAATATTCAGTGCAGTTCATGGATAGTAAAACATTGCTACTCTTGTATTTTTATAACAACAAAAAAATTGTGGTAGCAATGGAAGCCAACAAATATTCCTAAAGAGAAGAGGCTGCTTTGAAGACGGAGGAATGAGGAGACTGGGGTTTCTTGCATGTACTGTTTCCATTTGGTTGATTGGTTTTATGTTTTGTGGGGTTTTTTAAGTGTAGTCCAGAGTTCCTGGATCACACACTAATGTTAAAAGTCTAATAGTTATTAGAAGGTTGAGCTTTTTAAAGCCTTTGTTTCTCATGTTGCACTTTTTAATCACTTTTGCCATCTAGTCCCTTGTAAAGGAGAAGCCCATATTAAGGTAGACTCCATGTCCTGCTCAAGTGATTGAGACAGGAGAGGTGGTATAAATTGATTTTGCTCTAGATGTGGTTTTGTCCTTTCAGCTAGCTGTAAAAATATATGATTTAAAAAATAACTGTGAAGTGGTTGCTGCATCACAACCTGTCATCTTTCTAGTCTGCTTATACTAGTCAATGGCAAAGCAATACCTGAATGCCTGAAAGGAATAGCTGGAAATGCATTTTTTTAAACTGTTCATTTTTAAGTTGTTGGGTTCTAAAGGGACTACGTCTCATCAGTAACACTGCTAAAACCAGTAATGAAGTCAGGAATAAAATGGGAAGTTTCAAATTACTGTTCAATTTTCCTTATCTATGGGTTGGTGCTTAGTTGTGCCGTTCCTGAAGTAAGGAGCACATCAGTACAACATAACCTGATCTTTTGTCAGTGATGCAGAGCACTTGCTGACTGTCCCGCCTCAGATGTGTTTGCAGAGTGGTAACTGTAGGACTCAAGTGGTTTCACTGAGCATATTACAATTTTATAATTCATTCGGGCACAGTAAACCATTTTATCGCTGTATGTACGTGTGCTTGTGTCTTACAAAAAAAACCCCCAAAATACTTCTGTGGACTGCATAGATGATACGTAGATGGTATTTTCTTCTCCAGTTTGGTTTGAACCTTGGCCTAGTATTCAAGGGTATTTCACTTTTGAAGTGCTGTTACTTGGATCTGATCTAAAATGGAGAGTTTAATCATCTGTAATTGTTAAACACAAGCATCAGTGTTAACATCACAACTTGCTAGTTAATCCTTTTAGTATGAACTGTGTAATCTTCTCCAGGCAAAATCCAAACCAGAAGTTCACAGAATCACTAAGGTGGGAAAGGGCCTTCAAGACCATCAAGTCCAACCATTACTCCAGCGCCACCATGTCCCCTAAACCATGTCCCGAAGTGCCACATCCACACATTTTTTTGAACACTTCCAGAGATGGCGACTCCACCACCTCCCTGGGCAGCCTGTTCCAATGCTTGACCACCCTCTCACTGAAGAAATTTTTCCTAATATCCAATCTAAACCTCCCCTGGCGCAACTTGAGGCCATTTCCTCTCATCCTATCACTAGTTACTTGGGAGAAGAGACCAACACCCACCTCACCACAACCCCCTTTCAGGTAGTTGTAGAGAGCGATAAGGTCTCCCCTCAGCCTCCTCTTCTCCAGACCGAACAACCCCAGTTCCCTCAGCCGCTCCTCATAAGACTTGATCTCCAGACCCCTCACGAGCTTCTTTGCCCTTCTCTGGACATGCTCCAGCACCTCAATGTCCTTCTTGTAGTGAGGGGCCCAAAACTGAACACAGGATTCAAGGTGCGGCCTCACCAGTGCCGAGTACAGGGGCACGATCACTTCCCTACTCCTGCTGGCCACACTATTCCTGATACAGGCCAGGATGCTGTTGGCCTTCTTGGCCACCTGGGCACACTGCTGGCTCATGTTCAGCCAGGTGTCAACCAGCACCCCCAGGTCCCTTTCCGCCGGGCTGCTCTCCAGCCACTCCTCCCTAAGCCTGTAGCGTCGCATGGGGTTGTTGTGGCCAAAGTGCAGGACCCGGCCCTTGGCCTTATTAAACCTCATACAGTTGGCCTCTGCCCATTGATTCAGCCTGTCCAGATCCCTCTGCAGAGCCCTCCTACCCTCCAGCAGATCAACACTCCCACCCAACCTGCTGTCACCTGCAAACTTGCTGAGGGAGCACTCGATCCCCTCATGCAGATCATCAATAAAGATATTGAACAAGACCGGCCCCAGAACCAAGCCCTGGGGAACACCACTTGTGACCGGCCACCAGCCGGATTTAATGTCGTTCACCACAACTCTCTGGGCTCGGCCATCCAGCCAGTTCCTCACCCAGCGAAGAGTAAACCTGTCTAAGCCACGAGCTGCCAGTTTCTCCAGGAGACTGCTGTGGGAGATGCTGTCAAAGGCTTTACTAAAGTCCAGGTAGACAACGTCCACAGTCTTTCCCTCATCCACTAGGTGGGTCACCTGGTCATAGAAGGAGATCAGGTTGGTCAAGCAGGACCTGCCTTTCGTGAACCCATGCTGGCTGGGCCTGATCCCTTGGTTGTCCTGCAGGTGCCCTGTGAGCACTCTCAAGACGAACCGCTCCATGATCTTCCCCGGTACGGAGGTCAGGCTGACAGGCCTGTAGTTCCCAGGATCCTCCTTCCGGCCTTTCTTGTAGATGGGTGTCACATTGGCAAGCCTCCAGTCTTCTGGGACCTCCGCTGTTAACCAGGACTGCTGATAAATGATAAAGGGTGGCTTGGCAAGCTCCTCCGCCAGCTCTCTCAGTACTCTCGGGTGGATCCCATCAGGCCGCATAGACTTGTGGGTGTCCAGGTCATGTTGCATGTTCATTTCTTTTTCTGCCCTGCAAACCTAGTCACAGAATCACAGAATCATTAGGATTGGAAAGGACATCTATGATCATCAAGTCCAACCGTCAGCCCAATGCCACCATGCCCACTAAATCATGTCCTGAAGTGCCACATCTACATGTTTTTTGAACACCTCCAGTGATGGTGACTCTACCACTTCCCTGGGCAGCCTGTTCCAATGCCCGATCACTCTTTCAATAAAGAAATTTTTCCTAATATCTAGTCTAAACCTCCCCAGGTGTAACTTGAGGCCATTTCATCTCATCCCGAAAGTCATGACTTTCCTGAGAGTAGGCTGGGGTAGAGGGAGGGGGAGGAAGAGTCTAGTCTCTCAAGGTTGTTGGTACAGGAAGATTCTCATGTTTCCATAGTAAAGGTTGGTGGGATTAATTATCCAGCACCAAAAACACACTGTAGTCCTTTGATGTGAAACTGAATGTGTATTTGCAAGCAGTTTGGCATTTGAAAATTAGTTCCACTGCTAGCAGGGTATTACTGCTGTTGTGTAAACGTAAATACTTTTTTCCATCACCTGAAGAGTGGAAAGCTTCAAGAGCTTCCCTCTCTGTCAGACTCCGCACTCTGACTCAGGCATTTTTTCTGTCTCTGGGGTGCAATCTGTATGAATTCTTATATCAAATCCTGATTAGGTATGTTAAACAGTTTTGGGTTTTTTTTTTCCCCGAAAAGCACTGTTAAAAACATTACTTTTTTTCCTGGGCATAGCAATGTAAAACAAGCCTGTTTTAATCTGCTACTTTTGTGTCATTTTTTTCAATGCATCAAATGTAATGATTCCCAATGCCTTTTTTAGCTGTCATATTGCAATGGCTTTAGAACAAAATATGCTCAGCTAGCTTAGTAACTGGCTGTGTGAGCAAAAGAAGCATTGTATTCTAGCAGGTTTTGTTCTGTTTTGTTTATGTGATACCTTTTTTTTCTTCCCATTAAAAAACTAGAGTACATAAAACCAAAAGAAAAACAGATTTCTGTCCCTTGAAAAATCCAGGTCAATATTTTCATTGGTAAGGGAGAAAGCTTAGCCATAGAAAGGAGATTCCTCTCTCGGTACAGGGAAATGCGGAGTAAGAGTTGAATATTCAAAAAAATGGCTTTCTTGAAGAAGGGAAAAAGACCCAACAAATCAAGTTCAGTCAATATGTGCTAAGTGTGTAGCAAATCCATCACAACAGGATTCCACTAACCTTTTTGGAGAAATCCAGAATGGCTATAATTCTGAGGATATCAATAGTTCATTCAGTGGGGAACTTGTGTTAACATACTGAGATCTCTGTGTTTTCAGATTACTTTTGTGGAAAAAACAATAATAATATATTTTTAGAAAAAATGTTTTGAAGATAATGTCTTTGGCAACAGCTCAGGGGTGGATAGTACGGTTTTTTCCCAACATAGTTCCAAATCAGATTTAAAAAAAAAGAACAAAACTGCAAGCATTCCATGCTTTCCAGTGCCTAAGACTATGCTCTGTGGATCCCTCCAAATATTTTGGGGCAACCAAGGCTTGGTTATCATTGTCCTAGAAACAAAAACAACAAAGTCTCATTTCATAAGGAAATACAAAATACAGTTACATAAGATTATTGGTGCTGGAAAGACATATTAATGACTGTCATTATACATTATTTTTTGTGACCTTTGCTCAATTAAGCAGTGTCTCCTTTCATCCCTAGTTGGCTTTAGATCCTGAAGCATCTCTAGGGAATGCAGGACTTGCAGCAGTTCTTCCTTCAGAAAAGACCAGAGAGGTTCTTTCTTGGCAAATCATTAACTGTGTGAAAAACAATTTTTATTTTAATTTTTAAGAAAAAGTGTAGCCTTGTACTCCTTAATTTAAGAATAGCTACCTCTGCCATTACGACATAATATTGGATTCTTTTCTGGTGCACAAAAGAGTCCTTTCAAAGTCTTTGCAAGTTTATTGTAAGTGAAAACTTGCCAAACAGGCTTCAAAGCATCTTTTTCTGATTTTAAAATGCTGTTAGAAGAAAATGAAGAAAATAGCTTTACTGTTTTTGAACGACTTTAACAAGTTCAGAAGGAAACTGGTTACCCTTTCGTAACTAAGGTGTCACCACATACATAGATGCAGTTTGAGATTGTCCGTTTATCAGTTTTTAAAATGTTAGTAACAGCTTCATGTTTTATGTCTGTAAGTCTGAGCAGTAGATGATAAAGCATACTTTCCATCCTATATCTCTTTGGCTGTACTACTGTGAAGCACTTTGAGAATTAGTTATGGATGCTTGCTTCACATAACGCATATCTATTAATGCATATACAGAGGAGGGTGATACTTTCAGTGAATAACCATGACCACATGTACTCATCCATAGACAGAGTGGGAAGGGAAATTATCAAGGGACAAATAGTCTCAGTAAAGAAATACCCCTATTCCTGGCCTGAAGCATCTTTTTTGATACGTCAGAGGGGAAGTCTTAGGTAAGCTACCATTTATTGGCCTCTGGAGAAAGGTCACCAGTGTGCATAGTCTAATTCTCTCTTTTGCCTACATCTGTGCTCTTATATTCCTGTCAGTTCAGTTTCCCTGTGCATGCAAGCAAAGAAGAAATTTACTATGGACATGACTTGCAGGCCTACTCTCATGTTGAACCCTAGTAGTTGCCACTTTATTTGGACTCTCTGTATTGCTACTACAGCAATAGAGACAGCAAGTTGTAAATGGTAAGCTGAGAGACAATTTAGAAAAATGCAGTTGTCGCCACTTGCTTGTCTTTGGTCCTTTTTGAGAAGTTTTTTGCAAGTGTTGCGGGATAAACCTCCAAAACATAAACTTCTGCCTAGATTCTTCTATTAAAAAAAAAACCAACAAACCCTAATCTGAAGTACTCAAGATATATTTATTACGGAGGCAAACAGCTTCCTCTCTTTTTAACACTCTGATCTTTGCCTTCCTTCCATTATTCTGGTGTTGGTCACTGTTTGTCACTGATGATCAGAACATGTAGGATTGGTTCTCATCTTTGGAGTCCCATGTGCTGCATGCGTTTCTGTGTATCTGCAGGTATTAATGGTTGTATATTAGGCACAATTTTTCTCCTTCATTATTTCTCTGGCCACATAGATAAGTATGAAGTAACAGAAGGTAAATGCATGGTGAGACAAACCATCTCAAATTAAATATTGCTCTTTATTTGAATTTATTCTGTATCAGCTGGGGTAGATACATTATAAAACTGACTTTCACATAAAGGTGTGTCCAAAGACCAAAATACTTTTGAAATTTTACATATATGTATTCTATTAAACTGTCTGTTGTGAAGGAGCACCTTTTAAACATGCTACCCTTATTTGCTTTTTAGTTGATTCTTTAATGATGCAGACAGCTGGCAGAGACTTGGTCACAACCTTGATCTCTCTGTGATCTTTATAAACAACTCCTCTTTCCATTCTTCAGGTTTTCTCAATCATCCTATTGATTCTCTCCATCCTATTGTATGCCACAGATTATTTTTTCCATTTCATTTTAGTGTATGAAAGTAGCAGGAGTTTTTCAAACATCGGGTACAGAATAAAGACGACTATAATAAATGCTCCAGGAGCTGCTGATTGGCACATAAAGCTACAGTGTGATAAACTGGTATGAGTTAGAATAATGTGCATCTTTACTTCCTTGAAAGAGTGCATAATGAGACCTGATTTAAATATGTTCTGTTTTTAAGAAACATCCCATGTGTTTTCTTTGAAATTAGCTTTGCCTTCATCTGTTGGAACTATTAAGCTGATCTGCTCCTTGAATTATTCTATACAAGCCTGTACAATTCAAGAGAGGAAAAAAGAAACTGTAAATCAACAATGCATAATTTTGGAAGCCCATTTACTATGGTCAAAAAATTATTTTAAGATTCAATTGAAGGAAATAGGTGCTTACATGATACACTAAATAGTGTAAAAATTCATGAATAACAAAAGTATTTCTAGCATTTTTCCTAGCTTTTTCTAGAAATTTTCTTCTAATTTTTCAAGAATGGTAAAGGCTTCAGCTACAGAACATTCCCAACAGAAATTTTGGAAGGCCTTTGTTTAGGCAAGTTCCTTGTCTATAAATTCAGACAGTAAGTTAAAAAATATTAGCTTGTAAGAAAAGTTAGTTTTTATATTAGAAGTCATAAGCATCTCTAATGAAGAGAGGGCAAATGGGTCAGATTAACTTAGTGTAACAGAAAAAATAGTATAGAATTTCCAAAGTTATAATGGGAAAACATATGTTTCACAGTTACTGAAAGAGGAACAAATCAAAAAGGAGATTAAATCATTGGCTAATGGTTGTAAATCAGGGAGCTAACACTTCTTTGTTCTCTTCCCTGCGGGAAGGATTGTGTTAGTGAGATCCTGGGTTACTCTGCCATAGTCAAGTAACTTGAAGAGTGTCCCTCATACCTGCAGAATGAATGCTGCGATGCTGTTCGTAGTTGTTGCTTTGTGTGATGCTGCATAAAACATTTCAAGAGCGTAGTTTTGTGAGACCCTGTCCATCTACCAGTGGAAGAATTCTTTCAGGTCTCAAAGGAGGATTTTTTAATTATTCTTGGCTAGTATTATTTAAGATCAGCTCTGAAAACTGTTGACATTGCATCAGCACACCAGATTTTAGGCTTCCTTTTTTTTTTTTTCCCTTCTTTCATAAATACCAAGAATGCCTAAAGCATTAGTGTTCATTTCTCCAGGAATCTTTAAAAATCCATGTCCTGATTTATGTAGAATAAGAATGAATTTGCAAATGCAATAAAACTGTTGGAAGCATAGATGTTGGATTTGGTAGTCTGTCACCTGTCAGATTATGGAGGGAAGTGAAGCTTGCCTTTTAAACCATTACCTAAAGTATCCAGTAATTGTATGACTTAGAATTGTAGTATGAACTATGGTGGTGTGAATTACTACCAAAGTTACATACAGCCCCTTTTTGTGTGACCAATGTAGCTTTAAAATATCGTTGTACTTTTATAATTATAAAGGAGCATCATGTGGGAAAAAATACTTGTGCTATCTGTGTGCTCAGTGTTCACATTTTCATTTTGCTTTCACATTTGCATATCCAACAGGATCCAAAAAAATATTTGCATCCATGTGTTTACCTTATTAGTGGACAGTTTCAGTGATGAGTTTTGAAATGCCTCTCTAAGTCTTTTACCATACCTTCACTTATTTTTAATCTACACCAAAACTCTAGTATTAATTTTCTCCCTGAAAAGTATAACTAGCTAGAAGAAAAGAATTCTCCCTCTACCATAACCTGTCCTATGCTCAGAGCTGTATGAATGCTTTAACTATTTTAGTCCTTTATGACAAACAAGGGGGAATGAAGTGACACAGTGACACCTCTACTGAAAGAGATGCATCCATTCTAAGTAGCCATTGGGGAGGTATCTTTTGCAAAACTAAATAAAACACCAAAATAGATGATTGCACTTTTTATTATACAAAAATCTTTAATACAATAATCAAATTCAGTTGCAGCTTTTATGTTCCTTGCTGCACTTTTTATGACTGACTTTTACTTCGTAGTGTTCCTGTAGATGTGATTTTTCCAATGAAATCCTTCTTCAGTCCGCTCAAGGCAGATGATATTTGAGCTCGTGATTAGATTTATAAGTGGGTTTCTTTTTTGCTCTGTTGCAGAGAGGTTTGCCTGGAAGGACAAGAGGGTATTACTGATATATTTGTATTTATTCTTGCATCATGCACTCTCATTGCTGTTTCTTGTTTACTGGCAGGAAGAGACAGGGAGATATATAGAGTATTGCTAAGAAACAAGGAATAAAGTTATGCAAGTCTGAGTGGCTGTTCCAAATATTATTTTTGCATAAGAAAAACATGTATAAACCATAATGTAAGAAGTCTATGGTATGCTCAAGATATTCGTTTACTACTAAATTATTTCAATATGATTATGTGATGTGCAAGGCTTCTTTTATGGGCCAAAGTCTTAAAATCTTTGTGTTGGCACCCTCAGTTTGAAGAACTTCAGTGGTAGGGATCATGGTGGGGGACA
Source organism: Phaethon aethereus (assembly GCF_964289735.1). Taxonomy (NCBI): domain Eukaryota; kingdom Metazoa; phylum Chordata; class Aves; order Phaethontiformes; family Phaethontidae; genus Phaethon; species Phaethon aethereus. The sequence goes on along the minus strand of NC_138576.1, from coordinate 76,023,407 downwards.
GAGAATTAAATCCAAGGTCTCTTAGGTCAAACTTGACTGAAGTTTTATTGAGGGTGATCAGGAGAAATTGATTAACACAATTTGTGATGGTAAACAGGAGAGAGACAGCAAAAGAGATCCATCTCTAGATTATTTTTAACTGCTGAAATTTCTTAGTAGACTCAAAATTGTCATAGCCTTCTTTTTCTTATATGCTTTGGAAAATATTTGGGAAATTGCATGGAGGATAAAAGTAATTCTAGAAAGATTTCCTCCTTCACACTGAAGTAATCACCCCTCTGTTTCTGACAAAATCTTTTCAATGAAGAGATAAGATTATATTTTAATGATGCATCCACCTGGGCTCTACTAACAAAAAGCTTTTTAAATGGGTAATTTTTGAGCCTTAGTTGCACAATAGTGATAATGGCTTCCAGTCTTCCTTCTTTCCCAAAACAAATTCCTGCATAGAGAATGTTTTCATGATTTGTAAAATATCGATGATTTTGAAGAGTCTTATTCTAATGTGTTTTATGTGAAATTAAAATATTGATACATACTGTGCTGATTTGAAGGGATTGTTCAGGACTGTTGCTTTTACAATACTTCAGTTTCCGTAAAAAAAGGGCTTGATTTTTAAATTACAATTTTTGTTTCTTTTTAAACATAGTATGTATCCTACAAAGAATAGGGCTTATTCTTCTTATTGTTATTATTGCTGTACAAGAGCATGTGGAGATAACGTTGTTCTGCAGAGTTTTTTTGTATAAAGACAATAGTTAATGGTTACTGAAGGTAGGAGTGTATAATGCAAGTTCCTAAATATAATAGAAGATTTTCAGTGATTAGTTTTTGAGAAGGATAAGGTAGATTTGTGAGACTTTCGTGGTAACTGTTTTTGACAATTTTCTGTAGTGGAAAGCACTCATTCTGTTATGTAATGTTGTGAACACTAACTGCTTTTCTTGAGCTGAAATGGGGCCTGAGCAGATTATGTCAGCAAAATAAGCCTTAATTTTTGTAATTAGAGCTAAAAAAATACATTGGAAAAATTGAGCATAGCATTTTAATAATTTTTAAAACATCTTCTGTGTTTCTCTTGGTAGAAAGTAATACAAATAAAACGTGCAAAGCAGTTTCCTTCTAGGTGGGACAGATTTATACTTAAAAAATAGAATAAAAAAATGTTTTATAAGAAACATTACAGCTGACTACTTAAGCTTTTTTTAAAAAAGTGTGGCTACACTTAACCCTTTAAAAAAGTCATAATTTCTGGAGAACAAAATATTCTGAAATTAATTTCCATCAGCATGAAAACATCTTAAAGAAAAATTGATTATTTTTTTTCCTGTGTATATAAGGCTCAATTGTTTCTGCATAATGAGGCTCAAAATATTTTTTTGGCTCATTTGAAGGATGTTTTTTCACAATGCATTCTCATGATGAAAGTTCTGATTACATACCTTATAAGTTTTGAAAATATGAATAAATAGGAGACACAAGAGGTAGCATTTTCTGAGGAATGTAAAGTATTTTTGCAATTCTTTTTAGCAGTTGTGAAATTATCTTCTGAAGTTTCAAGTTGCAAATGACATTCTTCTTTCCCTTCCCAAAAGGCACTGAGGCGTGAACTGAAGGACAAAGAGCAAACTGTTCTCAATGCTGTGGACCAAGCACGAGTTTTCCTTGCTGACCAACCAATTGAGGGGCCTGAGGAACCAAGAAGGAGCTTGCATTCGAAAACAGGTCAGAAAATACTCTCTTCCAGGAATGGTTAAAAGGAAAGAAAAAGGACTTGCCTGTCTCTAGTACATATTTTATGTCCCAATTACTTGGTTAGACTTCAGATTTTTCCAAACCATATCCCAATTGCTTTTGTTAAAATGATTTAGCCTCAAAGTATTACTACTCTGCTTTGTAAGTACTCTATTAGTACTTACTAATAGTAGTATTAGTATACTAGAGAAAAATCTCTATTTCCTTTTCGAATTTTTGATTCAAAACACTTAAGTAATCAGTTTTGTTCTTTTCTTTTTTTCTTAACACGATAACCTATGTACCTTAAATGTAGTCAGAATAGTAGTTCAAGGATGCACATTCAAATGTATATGTATTGCTATTGCAAAGTTTTACTTCACAAATAGAAATAAATGTATTCAGGGGTGTATGTCATTAGAATTAAGAGGGTCAGCTTTAGAAAGGTAGTAATTACAGAATCTTAAAGATTTGAACATTAGATGAATTATTACCAAGGAATAAACCACAGCTATCCTAGAAACAATATTTGCGTAGTATTTGTTGAGGTATTTATCTATATCCGAGACCAATAAGGAGGTAAAAATTTTCCTTCTCCCTACCTGCCATAACCACAAAATAGAAAAATATAACAAAAATCTGTGTAATTAAGTCTTAGAATTATTTTTCTGATATAAGCTACAACATTATAAAATCTTACTTTTAATTATATAAGTATTGTTCTTGGAAAAAGTCTGCTTTTACAGAAATATCAGTTGCTGTAAGATATGAATAATTTACTGTTCTGTATAATTTACAAAATTATAGTATGGCTGCTTGTATTGGGAGTTATTTTTTTTCTTCCCATATGTCTTCCTATACATCTCCATAGCAAACTTCTAAAGTTTGTTCAGTGGAAACAACTAATCTTTCCTGCATCCGTACTTTGTGTTATTTCTGTGCAAATTTTTATGTGGTTTCCTATTCCCTAACTCAACTTCGTGATAAAGTTTGAATAGCTGATGATTAAAGCCAATGAACCATTTTTCCCTGTGATTAGTTCTGGTACCTTAGCTTCTGTAATATATCTTACTACTTCCTTTTTGAACTCTTGACTCCTGAAAACATAAGGTTTGTCTTTACTCTCAAACTTATTTGATGTATTGCATCTCGAATGTTTTAGTCTGTCTAAATCACGAGCAAGCTTGCAGCTGAAAAATAAGGAATACTCCCTTTATATTTGCTCATTCTTTCACACAAAAGCTTGAAGTTACAGACTGTCCTCTCAAAAGCCATAGAACTATCCAGCAGAAATGACGTGAATGAATAAAATATTACCAATGTAAAATGTTCATTTTCTAGCAGGGGTTGATATTAATGATGTAGTGTTGACTGAAGGGGCAAGACTAAACTTCAGACGATGAGCTGCATCATAGATTCTTTCTATGCAATCTATTATTACTAGTAGTAGTATTAATATTAGTATTATTAGTATTATGATATTGTGCTATGCAGGTGGCAGAGATAACAGAATAGCAGGGAATTCCATTATGACCATGGTAAACTGCATAACAATAACGGCCAAGGAGGTGGTCTGCAAGTGATGTATGAGTGTCTCTTGTCTAGTCATCGTATTTGAAAAATGATCAAACATGCTCAGACTGGGAAGCTTCATAGATGTGCATTGAACTTATTTTCCTCTTCCTTCTTTGCACTCAGTTCCATAGACTTTCTTTTTTAGAGCACACGGTGGGTTAGTCTTGCCTGTCAGCCAAACTTGCACCCATCTGCTCACTCGCTTCCTCTACCTCTGTGGCATGGAGACCAAAGATAGAAAGAAGAGTGAGAAAGCTCATGGGTCAAGATGGGGACAGATGCAAATCCCTTACAAGCTACTGTTATGGGCCAAACATATTTAGCTTGGGGAAAATAAACTATTTATTGTCATTTAAAAGAAAGATTTAATTACTGATTTAGTAGTGGAAAACAAAAAGACAAACATTAAAACCACAGCTTTCCTGCCCCCTTTCTCAGGCTCAACTTGACTCCTTCATTCCTATCTCCTTTGCCCCCTTGTTACGGCTGCAGGTCATGCGCAGCCTCTTTAACAGGGCAACGAGTGGTGTGAGAGGGTGGGAAAGTGGTGGGTCCATGGTCAGCCTAGCAGTTTCTCTCTGCTGCTCCTTTCTTCTCACATCCTTCCTCTGCCCCAGCGTGGGCTCTCCATGGGGAATATCTGCCCCAATATGGAGCTGTTCCTCCTCCTCCTCTGACCTTGGTGTTCACTCTGCTGTTTCTCCTTTTTGTTTCCTCCTCTTCCCTCTCTGGTGTTTTCTGCTGTTTCTTAACTACACTTTCCCTGAAGTGCCACCAGCATGGCTGAGGGCCTCAGCTGTGCCCTGCGGTGGGTCTTCTGGAGCCAGCTGTCCCCAGCACAGGGCAGCCCCGGCCTCTCCCCACAGAGGCCCCTGTGCAGCCGCCGCTGCCAGCAGCGGGCACCTACACCCCGCACAGAGCAGCGTTGCACTTTCTGTAATTAATAGACTTTCAGGCCAAAAGGCATCTTTGAATCATCTGCTCTGATCTCTTATATATCATGAGCTGTTAAATTTCACCCAGGACCGAATATAGTAATTTTTTTTTTCTGACAAGTAATGCCATCGATCTCCAGAAAGCTGCGTCTCTGGATTTGAAGACAACCAGACACAGACCATTTTTCTTCTGATTAACAATCTTCAGTGAAGGCTGTGGGTGCGGGCTTATTTTGCTTTCAAAATGTTTATTTTTTTATTTTCTGTCAGCTCCTTGATCACTAGTATTCTCTGCAGTAGATTAAAGTTAACTCGTTAACTTCAGTGAAGTACACTTCACGTTGCTAAAGAGGAAGGAGTGTGGTTTTGGAATGTAAGCTGTCTTTAAAAAAACATCGACGAACAGTGCGCAGCACTGTACGGTACTGACTTGAACATGGTTTTGGCTGCTTTTATAATACAAATAGCAAAACCTTTTTTTTATATCATAATCACACTAACTGGAAAAATCACTGTTTCTTGAGGTTAGTTCTTACCTTGTGTAATGGCAGGGGTGTTTGGGGGAAGGGTTAGCTAACCCAAAGAGGATAAAGGTTGTAAAATAGCTTTCTATTTTCTTCAATCTCTCCCTTTCCATCTGTTTTTTTTTTTTTCTTGCCCCTAGATCTTTTCAGGCCAGGGAGGGCATTGTTGCAAGGAAAAGGAATGAGAGAGATTTAGGAGAAAACTGATAAGAATCAGTTTTGAACTTGACTGACCGAGACCTAATTTAAGGATCTGTGCATACATACATGCATCCTTCCATCCAAAGAGAATATTTGTTATAGGATGCCTTATGATAACCCATTGTCTATAATGTTCTTGATAATTTCAAATATATCACAATAATGTAAAATCAGGTTATGATCAAGCCTTGGTTTCTTCTTTCCCATGTTGGCCTCATGCTTTCCATGTTGGCCTTCTACTGTGCCATGTAGTAACTGGTGCATTCAAACACAATTCTCCAGTTTCCAGGAAACTTCCTTCTAAGTTAATTTTATCTCCCATCTGTCTTTTCTTCTGATTTTGTTTTGCCATGTTTCTATAGGGAGGCCCCATCACCAAAAGCAAGCTTCACATTCTTCTTGCCTTTGAGCTGCTTCAGCATCTGCGTGGAGCTGATTGATAGTAGGCCAGCTGCTGAATTTTATACATAGGCAGGATAAGGAAATTGGAAATGCTCACATTTTTAGCTTTGTTGTCACTTGTCCATGGTATAGGAGAAAACTTAGATCTAAAAAAGTTAATTATAATTCTCTGCGGCATAGTTACAGTGCTCTGCTTAGATCCCTGTAGTGTTAGTAAAGTTACAGGTGAGGTGAAACACAAAGGAAAGCAGAAATAATATTTTCTGTCCCCATGGTTATATGTACCAATGATACAGCTTTGCTGAAATTCTGTCCTTAAAATTACACTGATGCAGTGAGGGAGTGGAGATAATTTTTTTTTTTTTTAAGATAACATAAACTAACATCCTAGCAGATTACCACAGGCCACTACACTGATTCTCACTGCCATAGTGAATGTTTCCAGGTGTCTGCAGTATTGCTGAAGTACTTCAGTAGCTTCTAGTTTTCTTACAGCAATCAGAGTCCTAGTTTTGAAAGCTGTTGTTTGGTAGCAAAGGTTGTTGTGATAAACCCCACATTTAAAATTAAGTATTTACCATTGTTATCTCCTCTTAATTGACAGTGTAGAAAACCCCATAAATCATATCTGTTATAAGAGAAATATATTAATAAGTATCAGTGAATTACATGCATATACTTTATTTAAACTTGTAGATACACAACATATTCACCTGTTTCAGACACAAATAAAAGTCCAACTTCTGCGCTTCCTAGCACTGAACACATTCAGATAAATTCTGTGCCATAATTTTTACTCTCAGCAAGAAAGATCTCACTGGAAATGGGAAATTTACTGTTTTCTAATGTATTTAGCAGGTAACATTTCTATTCCCAACCACTTGTGCCTGTCCACTAGCCTACCACACACCACTGGAATAGGTGTTTTTTCTCTGCTATGCAGCTGCGCTGAATCTGAAGTCTCGAGTGTGAAAATTAGAAGAAGTGCTTAGGAGAATGAAGAGGGTATGGCCCACCGGAGTTCGGTGGAATCATGCCCAGAAACTACTTACACTTTTTTTAACATCGCTGCCTCTGTTTTAGTTGGATCTCATTCACGTCTGACTTCTGAGAGTTCCTTCATAAGATTAGAGAAACATGCAGTTGCCCATGAGAGAATCTCAAACTAAGCATCTCTCTCCTTTTCAAATAGAACTCTTAAGTCACCCTACAAGTTTAGTCCATCTGGGTAGAACCTTGAATTTCTTCCTGTAGAGTCTACATGGCTTCCTGCTTGCAGTCATACTAGTAAAGTTTGAGGAAGTTGTTTCCATTTGCAGAGTGGTGGGGAGTGCAAACTTAGAGAAATTTAAAGCCCCTTTTTTTTTAACAGCTGAGTATTGGAAGCAGGCTGTCCTGAGACCATAGTGCTTATTTTTATTTTATTTTATTTTAACCATGAAGACCTAAGGATATAAGCAGAGTTGTATTCATTCTTGACGTGTATGCTATGTTATGGCTTGTTTTTAGCTGAAACACAGGATGCTTCCCAGGTGGAAGCCATGTTCTTAAAGTTTAACTGTTGCCTGGTTTTAAAGACTCCAGAAACCAGTAAAGCTTTGTCTGCAAGAAAATTCTCAGTTGCGCTGCTAGAAACACAGTTGGCTGATGGGTGTTAAAGGCTGGGACCTTGTTTGAAAGAAAGCTCCTTTCTTACACTCCAGAGCAAACATATCTCATAAACATTGTAAATGAGCCTCAAGAAAGCAAATTGGAAATTGCAGAATATTAAACAAAAATTATACAGAAGAGAAAACAGGCTGAAGCAACTTGCTTAGAAGGTTCAAAAAAGTTCAGAACATGGGTGTTTTAAAGTGCTGTGTTGTTGTTGTTATAGGGCTCCTTGACTTGATGGCATCCTATCTTTTGTGCTGCCTGACTGTCTTTATTTTCTGTTTTTGTATTGTTTTGGAATAAAATAGATGCCTTTATTTTGTTTTGAAATGCTGTTAGGGGATGTGTATCTGTCTCCTGCAGCCTTGCTGAGGAGCTGCCTGCCATATGTGCTGTGCCAGAAGAAAATCTTTATTGATCTTTGGAAGAAATGAAAGGCCTGTTACAATTTGCAGTTGCAGTGCTTTGGAAAGAAATGTAGGATTAATTCCTTGCTTACCTAGAGTAACTGGGATACAGTGGTGAAAGCCTTCTCTCCATTAGTCCTCTCCCTTCAACAGGAATTGGAAGAAGACATAGTAGCTTGGTGATGCCGTAACGGTACTGTTGTATTTGGATTTTTCCGGTTTTGTGTCAGGAGCAGACTAAAACTGTATTTGTACCTGGTTTATGTTCCTGGAGCAACACAAACTTTGGGTTTCCACTGTGCAAAAATATTGTGAATTTGCTTTGGATCACACCATTTATTACAAAATGGTGGCTTGTTTTTAGTGAAAAGTATTATATGTGTTTTGATTATATTGGCAGATTACACTGGTTGTGCTGGATGAATGCATGATTCTCAGGATTGCTCAGGAGACTAAATTCTTTAGTTTTCTGGAGATGGATGCTATGGAACGACTTAATTACCTCTTTTAACTAGAAGCTATTTTCTCTTTATTTTGTCCTTCTATGTCTTCACAACCAGCATCCACTGGGAAATATCAACAGCCATTATTAAAGGATATGTATATTTGCTAGCATTGTTCTTGTTTGTCTTTATCTGGAGCCCATACTCTGGGCTGTTTCCAGCAGTATTCATCACACGTGAGGTTAACAGCTTTCATTTTCTCTGCTTTTCGCAATCCCGTCTTCTGCAGACCTAAGGTAATTTGTCTTTTATCCTGCAGAGACTTTCTTCATTCACTCTTCATTTAATTATATTTGTTTGGTTTGAAGAACTTTCAGTTTTGATAGAAGAAAACCTAAATGGGCTAAGATGAAAATGACTGTGCTTTTTCTTTGTTTTAACTACTTATGCAATAGATATTTGAATAGGAGAAAAAGGTGACATACTGCGTTATGCTTGCATGGTTGCTTGGAGTCTGACTAAGTGCTACATTTCCACATTAACCAGTTGCTGCTTATACTTTAAACTTCCTATTCCCATCCCATCAGAACTAAGTTTTTTTTATGTTTTCTTTTGGGTTTTTTTTCCTGTAAAGTTCAGGCTTGAAAGTTTTCCTTGCTTGGCACTCTGTCTCTGCTAGAGACACAGAAAAGCTGGTGGTGCTTTCATTGCTTTGTTTGTCACAAAACATGCTTATTAAAATCAAGTTTTTTCCACTACAGAAGCAGCCTTTTTTTTCCTGCACTTTCTCCCTGACTGCAAGGTCAGTTAATATCTTTTCTCTCTGATAAACAGATGGCCCACTGAGTACAGGCTTTTCTTACTTTCTGAACGGGTGCTGAAGTAGAGATAATATAATAAGTACCATCAAAAAAACAAAAGGGGTGGAGGGGAAATCTGATCATTGAGAAGACTTCATATTAAGTGGGGACAAAAAAAGCAACAACTACTGTCCAGCATTTTTTCACAGCAAAAAGGAACTCTGTCTGCCAGTGCATGTAATGACAAACAGGTATAACAAATTCCAAACTCACAGAAGAATGTTCTCACTGTTAAGACATTTTTTTGAGGTTTACTATTCTATGCTACACAACTAGTATCTTGGAGAATGTGTTACCTGCTTGAAAAAAAATTAATGTGTTGTTCATTAATAAGTTGGATTTTCATGATGGAAAACATGAAATTATAGAAGACATTTCTTTCTTCAGTGAGTAGATGCTGAATGGTTTTATAGCTAAGAAAAATGTATTTTGCTTTATTTCCCTAGTAGATGTCTTTTTAGGGCAAGTTTACAAGCATTTCCAAGGCTTTTGTAAAATAAAGCATTCCTGCAATGAATTAATATTTTTCATACAAAATGTGTGGCAGAGAGCCTTGCACAAGGATGCTGATTTGACAAATGGTCTTAAAAGATGTTTGGTTTTCAGTTCTGTTGGGATACCTATATCACCCCAGTCAATCTGGAATTTTTTCCCCTCCTGTCTGTCATGAGTAAAACAGTCGTCTTTCAGCTGGCCAGACAAAGTCAGGCTCTTGTTCCCCTCTTCTATTCCCATGTATTGCTACAGCCACTTTTTTCCTTATTGCTTCTACTGCAACAAGAAGCACCCATTCAATCTGTTGTGTCAGTACCTTTATGAACAACCAAAAAGTTTTGCAAGATTTTTCAGCTCTTACTAAAGCTTTCAGCATGTTCCTTGTCAAGTGACTGATCATTTTAAGTGACCCGCTAATAATCTAGTTTAGAACTGTTAAGTCCTTCCAACCTTCTATTCTTTTATGCAGAATTGGTAGGTTTTGCCTCTGATAACAGGTGAAGGATGATGCAAGCACATATGTTGAATAAAAAAGTCAGATTGCAGCTTTGCATATATATAACTTCTATTTAGTCCAGTTTTGGGGTATAATGTCCCCTATATTCACGTGTTCAAGATGCCAACAAAGGAGGCTTCCTCCACTGGCTCTGCAATTTTCTGTCCCCTTTAAATGAAGCTCAGTGTTCCCCTTCCTTGTGCAAAGTGTTCTAATTCTAGGTACTCCCTTAATCCTCATCTAAAATCCTGCATCTCTTACTCCGGAGGTCTGGTTGTCTTCAACCTATAGTTGTAACACAGGATATTATAGGATACCTCAGCCTATGAGGTATTCTATGATACTGAACTCTGCCAGTAGGTGCAACTTCCCTGCATGCTGCAATTTAGCTTGGCTTCTAGTTTGTTCACAGCTCCTTTGTCCCTGGACTGTAGTGGATCCTCATTCAGTCATTAATGGTATATTATTATTCTTAATGGTGAATAATTCCAAAATTACTTCCAGTAACAACTTCTTTGGTAATTTTATGTAAGCAATTTGTAGCTGTTGTTTTTTATTTAAAGCAACAGTTTTTACTTGAAAGAGTTTTTTTGCTTAGAACTTAAGCTTTATTTCTTTTCCTTTTTCTAAAATCTGTTGCAAAGCTTGGGGTAAAGATCATCCCAGAACTGTGTTGTCCTATGATGTAGTTTATTTTACCGTGAACTGCTGGAATTCCAGAGATAAGGTACAATTTATCACAGCCTATCTTTGGTCTTCATCTTTATTCTGGTCTGCCAGTATTGCAAATTGTGGGTTTCTGCCATGTCTCTATATCCCAGAGCTACATACATAATTTATATCCCTTTGCACCTAGTTAAACATTGCAGGTTTTTGCCACAACTGTTCCTCCCCAAATTCCTCTCGCAAATACTCTCTTGCTATTGCGGTATCCATAAGCCTGGCTAGCCTCTGCCTTTGCTGGCAGAGTGCACATGAGCAGTGCTCTTCTGTGATAATTTATGACACCCAGCAACTCACTGACATATATTGGCAAGATCAAAATCTCTTTTGTCCCTCTCAGCTCCACTCTTTCTTCAAATGGTTCTCTTTTTTTTTAAAAGAGCTTTACTAATTCTGGAAGTCAAAACATGCACTGGAACCTACAGCCTAGGCATTTGTTTCCCTTCCTTTGGTCATGTTGGCTCTTGTTGATTGTCCTTGCCTCCCATTCTCCTTTGGTTACCATTGGTGGTACTTTTTTCTCCTACGTATCCACTTCCTAGCAAGTTACCTTGTTCTTTTGGGCAACACTCAGTCATTTGGCAACATCCTTTTCCCCATACGTGCTCCTCTGGTATTTGTTGTCTAGCATGTATCAAGACTAAGATGGGCTAACAACATTTGAAAAAAAATTTTAAAAAAATAATAAACAAATATGTGTAATTGTTGGGCAGAAACTCTGGTTTTGATCCAAATAACTCCCTGTTACTTTTACATCTGAGAAAAATGTGCCTGCCTTTCTCAGCAGAATATAATACATTAGAATGTATTCTAATGATTTATTTTGCATTAATTACTTGCAGTGTGATTTCCTGTATTGGGTGCTATCGAACAATAGTTGCATCACCAGAGGCATAGTAAGAGAACTTTTGCAAGCATAACAGTGCATTTACTTTGACATTCATCTAGCCTTCGAAAAGAAAAAAGCTTTGTCCCCTCGTTTTTTGTATGTTCCCCTCTCACTCTCCTCCTCCAAGTTAGCAACTACAAGTTTAGTCAGTTATAATGATTTTAAAGACCGTATATCACTAAATGGAAGATTGTATGTCTCACCTGACTTCTGACAAAAATGATGCTTTCATCTTTGCATGATTGTGTATAATTTATTCCTAGACAACACTTGAATTTTAATCACAAGGATACTGTGATAAACCTTTTGCAAGGGTTTTATGTAGGAGTGAATAGGAGGCCAGTTGGCTTAGTTTCAGCGTATGCCACATCTCTCCCCCTTCTTTTGTTCTCTGATTTCTGCGTTATATGAAGTTTCCTCTGCTTGCTTCTCTGCCTGCAGAAACCGCAAGGTTGTTATGTAGACGGGGACTCCTCTGACACTGGCGCTGTTTCTTTGTCATTATCGAAGCAACTTTCCCTAGTGAAGGAAGCTACCTGTGACTTTTTTCAGCAAGGCCCCTCTGAGCAGTAGGCAGTGGGACCTGCTGGGGATGTCTTAGGGTTTTCTTTTTAGCTTTCTGACTGTCCTGGTCTTGCTCAGTCTCAAACTGAAAGGCAGCATCATGTTCTCTTAATGATAGATGACCTGACTTGCAGAAATCATCTGTTGTGGAGAAGAAATAAGTCACCAGCTGACTCACTTCTTCTTGTCAAAGAGGGCTGAGGCATGTCTATGGTGTGGAGTTCTGTCCGATGTCTTGCAGATGTACCAGGGACTGGGGATTTAAATATAAGCAACTTACTGAAATAATCAGTATCATCTCCTGTGACTACATCCTGAGATTATGTGTGTGTCCACTTTGGCTTTGCTTATTCAGTGGCAGCTGGTCTTCGCTAACATGAATGGGTTTTCTATGGTTGCTGTGTCGCGTGGAATTTAAACACGTAAGCCTGAAATTTGTGAGAAATACTTCACCATAAGCTCGGCTCTTTTTCAGTCAATAGGTTCATTAAACATTTTTGGGTTTGCAAAACCTATTCAAAACAGCCTTTTAGGACTGTGGTGTTAACACAGAAAAATGGATGCAGAGCTGCAGAACCGCTTACCACATGGTACTCAGTGCACCTTGGTTTTTGCTAGCGAATAGGCAGAGAAGAGACATCCTGGGGGTCGGGTGAAAGGTGGTGGTAAGTTATCCAGGAACAAAGTACTGTTCTTGTTCTTTCTACATGAAATGGTCCCCAGATTCCCTATTGCAGTTTCCAGCAGGGAAGAATGATCTTTTATTTCCTCCCCCTGTGCCTTAAAAAAACCTACCACAAATCAGCGGTAAACTGCATTTGCTTTGCAGATATCATAATACATGGAAGTCAGGAATAGTTTCCTGTATTTTGATCAAGCTTTATTTTGTCATTGGGAGTGACTAAGGTTTATTTCACTTAAGGCAAGGTGGACTTTCTTCTACCTTGTACTCGCTGAAATAAATTATCGGTTGACTCTGGACTTACTGACTGCCTTGAGCATGTACCTCAGGAGCACTGTCTATTTAACTAGAAATGAGTAAGAGGAAAAATAAACAGTGTAACTTTTCTTTCCCTCTGCAGAATTGACCCCTGAGGAAAAAGCCATGAGGATTGCCAAAGCTATGCGTAAGCAGTCATCAGAGGTAAAAGAGAAATGGGAGAACCTAAATGCCAGTGCCAGTATCTGGCAGAAACAGGTGGACAAAGCATTAGAAAAACTGAAAGACTTGCAGTGTGCCATGGATGACCTCGATGCTGACTTGAAGGAGGCTGAAAATGTGAGGAATGGCTGGAAACCCGTGGGAGACTTGCTCATAGATTCATTACCAGATCACATTGAGAAAAGTACAGTAAGTGTGGAACTCCTGGCAAATATTTAGCCTGTGTGAGAGTCAGACCCCTCCATTCTTCTACCCCTAGTCACATTACATAGGTATACAGTTTATACTTGTATGCTCATGTAGAGTTTGAAGTGCTTTTTAAAGCCTAGATCTGAGGTCTCAAAGAAAGTCCAGTGCTGTGCCACATTCCCTGTGTCAGCTGTGATTGCATAAGCACATGTGATCAGCAAGCTACAGGTGTGTACAGAATGTGACTGTCAGTAAAAGAAGAAAAATTGAGTTCTAGGATTTAAATATTTTCCTCCTAGAAATACTGTCTAATCCATAGTTAGGCCACAGGTGTGTTTGGAGCTTTGTCTAGGCACCGGAGTTTGAGTGAGTGGAGTCGATTACCGTCCCAGCAGATGACAGTAGGCTCCCCTTCTTTTCATAGTGGTGAGCTGTCAGATCTGTTTGGCCATCATGTATAACTTTCTCCTTAGGAAAACATTTAGAGGTCTTTATGTATATACTTCTGTATGACAGATTTAATTTCTGTTCCTTAGCTTTCACAAACTTCACATATCTATTGTCTATTTTAGCTTGTATGAGTGAAAACTTTTATTTGGTTTTACTTTAGCCTGGCTTCTTTTCAGGTTTATTTCAAGGTGAAGAACACATACTACAGTATAATGTTGTCATGGGCATACCAGTTCTTGCAGCCAGGGTTCCAGGCCACCCATATAGGGCTCAGCACCCCAAGGCATGGCTGCTCATTATGGCTAGTAGTCATCCCCTGCTTTAGCTGCATAGCTTGGGTCGGGACCCAATGCAGAGCTCCCCAGAGAAGGAATACCTTCTGATAACCGATATCGTCCAGGAAAGCTCACTGGAAACAGCACAGTGCTTGAGGCAGGGCCTGAATATCAGGGATTCCAGGAGAAGTGGGTAAGCGCATGTAGTAGAGGAAATTGCTGTTTCAGGAAAATTTAGCAGTTATCACCAAGCTTCTGTTTCACAAACACAACTTCGCAGCTTTAAGCCAAAGAATGACTATGCAAAACATTAGAGGACCCTTGGGTCATGTACCTGACCATCCATGTGTTCAGCATCGGACGCTGGTGTCAGAAGAATGAAGGGCCATGGGCTGCAACCAGTTTTCTGCAAATACTCTGTGTATACATGGCCTGTGAACTCACATGATATTAACACAGGACTGCATTATTACACATATATCGATGTAAACACCCTCATTCTCCAAATGTTGTTGTTACGATCAGGTTTAATGGAATGAAAATCTTTAAAAGAAAGACAAAGCTGATTTATTTCCAGACTGCTGTTGATTTGAGAAGAGTAATGTATCTCCTCCTCCCCCTCTTACTTTTTATTATATATACTAAAGCAAGCACCAAGACGTTGATGCTGAATAGCCCTTCGTATCATGTCAAGAAGCGATTTGTCATATCTTGATGGCTTTTTTCTGTAAGGAGAAAAGCAAAGTCTTTTAGATTTTCATTGCTGTGGAAAAACTGAAACATCAGCTGAATAGGGGCCTGTTGCCTGTCTAGAAGCCAAATGCTTCTTTCTTGCCAGTAGATGCCTTCTGTTCCTGGGCCTGATGAGAGACATTTTGAAGGGAGGGAAATAATTGAATTGTCCAAAGAAAATATTTTTTCTGGTTGTTTTTGGCTTGTTTCATGATGTTAAATCAAGATGTTTATAGTGTTGAACAATCCTGCTCACAACAAAAAAGACATTTGATGTATCTGTAACCAAAACTTGCATCAGTTTTGTCTTAATACTGTATTTAGTTCCATTTGATTTCCATTTTTAATCATTGCAATAATTTTACTTTACGGTTCTACAGTAAAACATTGTACTCCTTTTCCTTAGAAGATACGTTCCTTCGTGCTTTTCTAATTCAATAATAGTTTTTAAATTGAATTTTTGTCAGCTGCTTAATACTGAAAAACCGTAGTTACTGAACACATATTTTTTCTTAAGAGCACTTGACAGGCTGTATACTCTTAAAGTTCCTGATAGAACATTGTGTATTTCTTTTTGGAAAGAAAAGCTCTAAAGTGACAAGGCAGCACTAAAAGTCTTAATTAAATTGTTTTAGGGGTGCAATTTGGATATGGGCATTTGGGTAAATTCCATACTGTTTTTCTCTAAAGATGGATATGAAGGAGTTAATAAGAATATTTAAGTGAGTGAACTTTCTTTGCTGGTGAACTCAGAGTTGCATGCAGTTGCTTAGGATAAGCTGCCACATTGGGCACATCAGCACCATCGTGAGTTTATGGTGGTTTTTGTGCTGCTCAGATGTCTGTTAAGCATAAATATATGCTTGTTGCTGTTCTAGGCTTTTAGAGAAGAAATTGCTCCCATCAACTTGAAAGTTAAAACAGTGAATGATTTGTCCAGTCAGCTGTCTCCACTTGACCTTTATCCATCATTAAAAATGTCTCGTCAACTGGATGATCTTAATATGCGGTGGAAACTTTTACAGGTATTCTTCTGAATGTATGCAGCAGGTGGGGCAGGGGAGGGATGCTTCTCACTCTCTTCTGTTCTCTTAAAAGATCCATTATTACCATTTGTTCATTATTTCTGTCTTTAAGGTGTTACTTCAGTGGTACTGAAGCAACAAAGGGAGCTGTCTTTCCTTCTATGGTTTGACCAAAAGCTTTTCGTATCAAGATTTTTTTAAGCAGTTTTCTCACTCGGGAGACTGCATTAATCTCTGGAGACTAGTGGGAACTATTTCTGCATGCCTTTTTTTATATTTCTTATAGCAGTATTTTTACTGCATAAATCATTGTTACTGAAAACTGGTGTACATATTTCTGTTGTTTTTCCAGCACCTGTGAAAGCTGTTTTATTTTGGTTTTGAATGTTCAGTTTCTGCAGGGAATTTCACTTAAAGTGACTTAAGTATTAGTAGAGCTGTAACAAGATGTGAGCAATAGCATATTTAACATTATACAACAGAAGAGGGTATGCTGTAAGAGATTCATATTGCTTAGTTATGGTTGTTGTACATAAATGGTCTGAGAAAGGTAAATCAATGTGCCTGATTACAGTTCAAACTCATGCACAGTTTCACAGTGAATGGTTTAATGAAGTTTCTTACATCAGTTCAAGTTCATTTATCAAATTTTGCACTTTCTCAGTCCTTGGTTTTTTTTTTTTTTGGTAGGAAATACTTATTGTGAGTCAGCTGCTATTTATTTCTTTACCTGGTTTCTAAAGGTGATACTGAGTGTCTGAAAGAACTGAGGGAAGGATGGAGGATCTGTCACCTCTCTTGCTGGGAGTTGTGGGACTGAATTTTCAAAACCTGGGCATCAGCTTCTGGGCTAGTAGTTTTGAATTGGTTGCTCCTGAGAGGCAAAACTATTAATGTGTCTTATCAGTCCTTCCCTTCCATAATGTAATTTGGTAATGGGTTTGTTTTGGATTTTTTTGGTGTCCTCTCAAGTTTAGTTAACTAAGCAGCCAAACTGCTTCTGGGTGTGTTAGTGCAGTTTCAGTTAATAAACCAGGGAAGAGTCACGTCAGCCAGTGAAGTGGTATCTTCCAAAATGGTTTTGTGCTGCAAAGGCAGCCGTAAGATCAATACAATCAAACTGAGACCTGCTGACTATGGAAATTTGGGGAACGGAAGGGTTGGGAGGAGGTCAGAGACTTCAGCAGTCAGCTATAGTCACCATGAAACTACCGTTGTTCATTACTGAGCTGCAGTACTTGCACGAGAACGCTGCAAGAGATGAACATGACTTTCATCAAGCAAATGAAAGAAAAAAGTAGCCTTGAATAGCTGCATGTCAAATAAGTGCTATGACACACAGACAAATTTATTTAACTAAAAATGAATGTAAACAAGTGTTTTTATTATCATGGCCCTGGTGTTACAAAGTAAATGCAATGTAAATTTTGTGTACGTGTGTTTATGTGCAGGTGTCTGTAGAAGATCGCCTTAAACAGCTACAGGAGGCACACCGAGATTTTGGGCCTGCGTCACAGCACTTTCTTTCCAGTAAGCTCTTTGAATTAATAGATGCATGTGAGATCTGATGGCTTTCTCAAACATGGACTGTTCTTTACTCCAGTTTTCCCTATGACTTGAGGAACAGGAAGTTCCTCTTCTATGTTGTTATCTACCTCCCTGTTTTTCTAGGGGTGTTTCATCTTCATAACTCCACTGACATTCTCACTGGTGTGTTTCCCTCAGGGATCACTGTAACATCTTGATGAGTTACAGTTGTGCCCCTGGCTGCTTTATTCTTTATCCTCTGTTTGCTACAAGGCCTGACCTGTGGCTGTTGCAGAATCTCTATGTATTCATAACCACATCTTCTCATCCCCTGCTACCTCTTTCCTCAGTTTCCTTTTGCTTCCACACTTGCTGGGAAGAGCTGCCTGGATTTTTCTTTATTAAAGGCTTCACGTCATACATTCCTGGAACTTCAAATAAAGGGGTGGGGAAAGCAAACCTGTATCACTTCCTCTTGAGACCCATCCTTACATCTTTTTCCGTTTAGTGAAAATTTTAGACATGTAAGCCTACAATCTCCCATATACTAAGAGTGCAAAAGCAGATGTTCTGCTTCCTTGTTCTCATTTGATTTGTTACGGATAGATAGGTTGTGATATCAAGATCTATGTTGATTTTCTACATTCTAGCCTATCTACCATCATCAGAGCTCGTGATACAAAGTTTTAACCAAATCAGGTCTCCAGTTTTTAACTGACGTTTTCAATAATAAAGATAAAATTATTGCAGGAGCTGAGAAGTGAACATAAAAATGAGCAGCTCTGTCCCAGAGATTCTCAAGTGCTGTATGTCACTGAATAGCTAAACAGCTAATATAATTTAAAACAATAAATAAATCTTTATTTCTTCTTGAGTTACATGACAACTGTGTTCTTATTTTAAATTGACAATTAGTTTTTCAGTAAACATCATGATAAACAAGATGCAGTGTATTTAAAATATTACAGCTGTTATGCAAAATAACGATTCCTGGAGCCACTTTGTCCTTTTTTAAATTGACACAACAAACAAACAACTTTAAAAGTATGTGTGTTTGTTTTTGTTGTTGTTGTTTTGGTTTTTTAAACCCCATTAGAAGTATTTTATAGTGTTACCACAGTGGCTTTGTAGCCCTTCCAATCTCAGACTGGTAACCGTGACCTGGACAGGACACCTATGTAATAATTTGCTAAAAAGAATATAGTTAGAGTGGTACCTTTGGCACTGTTGAAAAACAGCAGACTAACTGTCTGGGAGAGTAGTCAGTGTAGTCTGTGTAATTAAAACAGACTATGAAGCAATGTTAGAGAAGACGCAATTTCCCTTACTCTAGCTGGTTGGAGAAGTTCCTGACACTCCTGTGTCACTGTTAAGGCTGTCATGTCTCCTCACCTGGACCAATGCAAATGTTCAGATGACTGATCTTGGCGGCGGGGGGAGGAAGATTCAGTGAAAGAGTCCACATGTAAAACCAGGAAGCCTGCCAGGCAAGGTTGGCTGGTTTTGTTTGCCTTTGACCTGGATCATTTCCTTGATTTGGCTTACAGCATGACACACAAAAAAATTGAATTCACAAGAATGAGTGGTGAACTGGCTTTGTTGCTGCATAAAACGTTCATAGAATTATGTCCAAAGAGACTATTCAGTGCCTTATCAGCATGCCTCAGCCTTGCTTTGGGCATCTTCTCCAGTCTTAAGGGGACATTCAGTTTACATCACATACAAAAGTCAAGAAGGGAGAGTTTCCAGAATGCATGTTGGTAGATACCACAAAGAGCTATAGCCAAGTATCAGAGTCCTGCAAAACCAAATAATACGCAGTTATCTGGATAAATTGTTTGTTAAAAACAACCAACCTCCTTCCTCACACAAACTACAACAAATACTTCTTTTAAAAAAGAATCTGTTTTAAGAGCTTGAACTAGACAGAGTTACAGAACTTAATACCTCCAACTTTATGTAAAGCCTGTTAAGTGAAAGCCAGGGACAGTAACTTCAAAAGGAAAGTAATAAAAAAATCATTAAATCTGGAAAAATGATGATTTTATCCTGACAGGTTGAAATAGTGCATATTCTAAATCAAATTTTTCAAACCTTTTTAGCAGCCATAAATGACTTCTGACTGTGAGGAACAAGTGGAGTGGTAGTCTGAATAAAATAACCTTAAACTCCTAAAACTGAGATTATGATTATGTATGTCTTGTGCAAATCTTCATCTCCAAAGTTGCACTTCTGAATTAGAGGGGAGGTTTTTATCTGTGCTCATTTGACAGCAGCTATTTTAAGTTTACCTCACCTACCTATTACTCTTCCTCCAAATCTGAACAAGAGACTATAGCTTGCCACCACACCATTTTCAGCTGACTAGCTCCCAGTTGTCATTTAATCAGTAATTTGTGCTAGCAAAACACGTATTTCTACCTGTTCATCAGATTCACAGAATCATAGGTTGGAAGGGACGTCAAAGATCATCTGGCCCAACCTTTCATAGGAAAGGGAGCATAAGTGAGTTTGTCTAGCTCCCTGACTTCAGCCCTGATTTCACCTCCAGAGCTAGTAATGTTTCTCTGCTAAAAAGACACAGTGCAGTGTTTAATCCTGCTGTTGGAGTTCTTGGAACACCAATTATATGAATTCACCCAGACCATCAGTAAGAAGGTGCTTCAGAATATTTTTGAAGGCTAGCAAATATGACATTGGCCCTTCCTAAAATGTCCTGTAGTAGGATGCTGAGGTAAAACAGTATTAGTAGGCCACTACAGTCTATGATGCCTCTCTTTGCTGAGCTATTTTTCCCCCTCACATTAGTGTTAGGTCGAATTTGACAGCTCTTTTTTTCAGTGCTTTTGGGTGGAAAGTAAGCTCCTTGCAAGTTATCAGAAAATTTTACTCACTCATCAGTAAATTTTACAGATAAAGATGAAGAGTCCTTATAATTCTTTGCAAAAGGATTGTTTTGTTGTCTCCTGCCTTTAGAAACAGTAACCTGCTTTTTCTGTAATTCATTAATTTTCTAAAGGCCAAGATCCACTCCTCTCTGTTGTGTTTCTTGTACACTTTCTTAGAAGAATCTATGAACATCCACAGAGCACTGAGACCACATGTTCCCTAAAAAATAGCCTAGGTTTTCAAGTGGCCTGCTCAAAGCATCTCTTGAGTGGTGTCCAGCCTTACTAATATCTGCAGGCCTGTTCGTGAGTGCCAGGATCAATAACTACTCTGTTCAGTTTTCATCGAGAAACTGATTTTTAAAACAAGAATGGGAGTTTCACTTTGCAGACTTCTGTGCAGCAGAGAACTGTCAATGGTTTTAGAAAGGTTGTTCCCAAATAAGTAGAATATGAATTGGTCCTTAATAATTACTAGTTTAATTTATTATGTTGTTTAGTCCATATCTGTGTCAGTGCAGAATATCTATACTCTGTCATAGCACATAAATTGTACCTAAGCAAACTCTAGCCAGATTTTTCTTCTTAGTTAGCTGACATAATTAGTGTTGTAGTATTGGAGCCACCATAGGTGCCAAATTGCAACACTAAAGAATGAAACTCTAAAGCTGGTGGCCACCTTCACCTACCTGGTTGTTTTTTTTTGTTGGGGTTTGGGTTTTTTTTTTTTACTTATGAATGCTTAAGGATTATTTTTTAGTTAACTACCTCTATTTGAGCATTTAGCCTCTACTGTTTTTTTCTTTACCGGCTAACTACCTACCTGCTTTAAATCGTGATACAGAATTTTCTCTATTTTTTCTAGTGAATAATGTGATTTACTTGGTTCCTGTAGTTTCCTAAATATTCTTTCCAGTTAATCTGTCTTTCAGGACGTGAATGTTTCTTTAAATTATGAGCCATGACATTTTGTGTGGTCCAGGAAGAGGTCACAGCCATTAAACTGCTCAGGGAACAGCCATCTGGGAGCAAGGCGAGACCTGCCCCTCTCTGCAGCAGCACCAGCCTGTGTGGGGCTTACATGGCTTGTGAGTCTTCGCTGCAGCCTGAGAGGTCTTAGGGGAAAAGGGAAGAGTTACTTTCAAATGGATTTTTTTTTTTTTCCAAAGAGGGATGAGCTCTTAAGTGGGCCATACTTGCAGAAAATGATGTTAATTGAGAGTTTAATCACTTGAGAACCAATGTGGATCAAAGCTGTGTCTCATTTTACCAGGTTTTTAAACAGGGGTGTTAGCACCCAAGAGTAAGCACTCTGTCGTGAAAGTGTTGGCATGCGTGTACACATGTATGTACGCAATACAGTACAAATTCATCTCATTGTGGTGATCAGTTATTCCTGCCTGTTCTTTCCATCTGTGCTTCTACAGTGAATCTAATGAAGTGAGTTTCTTCTGTGATAAAACCCTAATTAACCAGGCACTAGTCTGGTAATTTCTGGTAGGACATATACGTACCTCTGGGTCTTCAGCAAATAGCTGCTTTTAAGTTGCACCAGTAGTCCTGTGGGCCAGAACGTGTTTTCCCCTTTTATCTCCTGGGATCTTTAGATAAGCAGAGTTGTAGTGTCATGTATGGCTTCGTGTCTGTTGCAACTTGGTGTGCAGAAGGCTTCTTGGTGTTATGGATGATATCTGTTGATGTATCAGACTTGCATAAATTCTGCAAAGATTACCGCTGTTCAGCAAAGAGTGCAAAGACAGGTTTTAATGCCTTTTTTGTTAGTCATACAGTGTTAATCAATATTAATTTGAGTTGGAAATAGGAGCTAAGGATTGTAACTAATAAAAATAAGGTTGATATTTCTCCTTTTTGTTCTGTTGCAGAGCATTAATTATAGTAGTGGAAGCATTTATTTTCAAAGCTTAAACTGATAATAATTCTATGGAGGTAGGAAAACCAGTGTTTCCATTTTCCCTGGATGCATAGCTTGCTTGCTCAGAATTTATTATCCTTCTTTGAATTAGAATGACCACATTTGTTTTATTTCCAGCTTGGCATCAAATAGATGCCTAGAATCATCTTGATAGATTGCTGTTGTTTTCTCCAGCTGATTTTCTAATTACTGAAAGTTGTCTGGCAAATTTTAATTGTTCCCATTTAATTTATTATAACTGTTTTAATTGTAAAATAAATAAATAAATATAGCTGTGGGTTTTTTTTTTATTTGACAAGTGCTTTCTAATAATTACCTTCTCTTTATTTCCTCAGCCTCAGTACAGTTTCCATGGCAGAGATCTGTTTCACATAACAAAGTACCCTATTATATCAAGTAAGTTTGCCTTGATTCTTTTTTCTTTAAGCATAACAGAGGGTCTTCTCACCGTAACCTGGCAGAAAAACATAGATGCTAAGTAGTAACTAGAAATGTTATCATGAGTTTCTCTACATAGTGTTATGCTGCATATACTAGATATTTTTATGTTGATTGCTTTGCATCCTGTATAATTTAGAAATACGTAAAAAGAAATCAGTGACAAACCCTAACTAAAACCCCCAGTCAAACATAGGAAACAGCAGTGATGCTCCAGTGTAATACAGTATCAGTATTCAAACTAGGCTTCTTCCTATGTGTGTGGCTCATCCAGAGTATAAACTGTACAGTAAAGGGAAAAAAAGCTGTATATGTAACGTATTTAAAAATGCAAAGTTTATAAGCTATAGCAAAACAGTGGTGACTAATATGTATAGAGCCCATTCATCATTTTTTACAAAATACTTTCCGGAACAGACACATGATGATTTTCCTTCTGTCATTTTCTTTACCTTATGGAAGTTTTTATAGTACTTGATATTAATGCAAATGTAAAATTAATGTAAATATTGACAAAAATTGTACAAATACTTTGGTTACCAAGAGGAATGGTTGAGATACTTATTTTGAAAATAATAAGAAATAATAAGAAATAATAAGAAATACTTAGAGGTATGGAAATTTTGATGTGTTCTACTTGGAGCAATCCTTAACTTGGGTTTTGTCATTCCATCAGTGTTTATTTACATACGGTTTGCCAATAATTTAAAGGCAAAGATTGCGGCTTTGAGAGAAGGATAGCTTTTTACCAGAGAGGTAAATGAAATTTTTAGAAGGCACAGTGTATAGTAAACCAGACCCAGAGTAGTTCATTTTAGGCTGAAGGAAATCTGTGTTAAAATGTTATCAGTTTGAGTTTGGGAAAAGTAGGGGGGGGGTTAAGTCTGTAGAATGACTATGAATTTGACCTACAGATAATTCGTTCTGCAAGAACATCAGTGAGGGCTTTGTACTATTGCATATCGCTTTGTCATAAATCTGAGTGCCACATTTCGTGTTTCAAACAATTTATGAGGGCTTGAGGGCTTTGAAATGCAGGTAACAGTAAAACTATGTCAATCAAACCTGTTGTTATCATCTCAAGGTGACAGTTGTTTTCAAACTGTGATATGAAGATTCATTTTTTTAAAGGGTCTGGGTAGGTAGCTAGAAAAAGCAAAAACCTACTGTGAAGATCTTTGAATTCTCTGTAAAAGTATTTGCAGTTCTGCTGCAAAGTTTCACAGGAGGCAACAGAAAGCTGTGACACACTGGAGGAGGGGTTCCTCCCTCAGCCCCAAGTGGAAAAGGAGAGGCCAGAGGTTGGATGTGGAGGCAGACAGACTGCCCTGACTTGGGCAGCAGTGCAACTAAAATGATCACACCTATGCAGTAATTCAAAGAAAACGCTGAAGTATCAAACTACAAAGCGCAAGAAGAAAACTGCCCTGAATCAGTCTTTTTTTTCTTGTGGGTATGTCCTTAGCGGGCATTGAAAGATGGCAATTCACATTACTGCTCTACCTGATCAGAGCTGGTAGCTGAAGTTGGGAGTGTTTACCAGGTGCAAGCTGGCCTGCAGAGGGGTCTCTGGAGCTCCCGAGTGCATTCAGAGTTGGAGGATAGAGACAGGGTGGATAGTCCTACCACCACAACAGGTGGAACAAACTAAGATTAAAGCTTCTGATCTGTGCTGAGCAAAGCAAAAATTATTAACTTGAATATTTCATATGCATATCCTTTTTTTATAATTCATAATACTTTTTTTTTTTTCCGTTTCTGGGCATCTCCCTTGCCCTACCTCGGACACCATTCAGTTTTTGAGAAATCTTTTTTGATCATGACTAATTCAGAAGAAGGAGCCTTTCCACTGTGTGTACTAGGTGCAATCCTGCAAGCACACAAATTGGTGGCAAAGTATCCACTGATACTGTGGGCTTGCTCTCATAGTAGTGTGTTGGCTGTCCTGGAGCTAGACTAGGGAATGAAGCCGGTAAGGACTGAGAAACAAACCCTAGCACCTCTCAGAAATTATTTGAATGGTCTTGCACAGAAAGTTTGATAAAGGGGCAGAAGTATAGGGCAAGTTCTCTGAGGTTCGAGGTCTTTATAGAAGCAGAGACCACTGGTTTATTTTGAGGATGGCTTTAATGAAGTCAACAGAATTAACTACTGCATCTCAAAGACTTTTCCAGTAATCTTTCCCTACTTTCAACATGATACGTGCTGCTGAAACAATGTCTTGATTCTTGTGTCTTGAAAGAGAAGAATAATGTTACATGTAACCAGTAGGATTTATGAATTTTAAAAAGCTTGAGGAGGAATATTGAATTTCGGTAGCTCCACAGTCTGACAAGCAGACTGACCTTGGCAGTTTCCTTCATTTCTTATTGCTTACTGATCTAAACTTCAGCGATGGCAGCAGCAGCTGTATTAAACACAGAGTTGTGGAAAATAAAAGCAGAAAAGAACTGATTCTGAACTTCATTTACTTTGGTATAATCAGGCTGGAGAGTACTCTTAGCTTTAAATATTCTTTTAAATCTTCATCTATTCCCTAATTCCAGATATAGTTTAAAGAGAGGAAATGCTGACACAAAAACTTATTTGACTGGAATGATTAAATGAGCTTTTGTAATGCAATTCAAGAGAACAGTCAACAAGTTTTAATGGTTGTTCATATAGAAAGAAATTCTGGGAAAGAGGCAAAGATTAAGTTAGTTTTCTTATTTTTTTGTTTAAATGTACTAATGTCTTTGAATGAGGTGCCTTTGGTGTAAAACACAGCATGAGTAGAAGGAATAGTTATGATGAGTCTCAGTAACTATCACTCAAAAGCAATTATATTTACTGTTTTTACAGCACGACTTATATGTTCAGAGAGAAAGTTTAAGGTACCAGTTGTTCATTTTATGGGGTAAGGAACAAAACCAGCAGAAGAGGGAGAATAAAAGTATGATTCGATGATTGGTGGCTGAAAAATGATGATTTTTTTTAAATTAAGTTTGAAAGGGAAATAAATGCTAATTGAAATCAGACTACTTTAATTCTGAATAAGAACATACGCTCTTCTTAGACAACCATAAATTCATACCTTTACCTCATTTTGGTTGCTTTTTGGGAGTGTCCTTGAATGAGAAATGTAAAATATTCAGAAGTGGCATAGCTGTAGATGATGATGTAGTTGTACCTCTGTTAAGATGAGTATTTAAAAAAAATACTGCACTCTTCACAGTTTTATTGCACATGGAGAATGGAGTTTAAAAAAAAATCAGGGAACTGCAGCTGAGAAGGCAGGAGGGAGCACTTTAGGTAGCAATGAATGTGTAAGGAAAATGTCAAAATTACATGAGATGTCTGTATTTTCAAATGAGCAGCATTTGTTCTCTTTGTTTCCTGATGCCAGAGGTAACTTGCACTTACGTGCATAGAGAGAAGTGTCTCAGAGAAAGAGATCCTTGGTGTGCCAGCCCATCTTGGTGGCTTTGGAGTACAGTTTGTTCTCCCCACGCTATTTACTAATGCCCTTTCCAGGGTCGTAATGGAAGCACGTGAAAGATTAAAAACCCAATGTACAAACTCCTCTGCCCCCTAAGTTCAAACACAGGCAGTCTGGGTTTGGGGCATTTTGGAATGGAGTGACTATTCTGCTTGGCTGGAAGAAGGATTTATAATTCATTGAGCCCAGTTTTATCAAGGTGTGTGCGCCCTGGGCTATGGCAGATATTTGGTTGAACTGAACCTACACACATGATTTAGCCTCTCCTCTTGAATTCTTATTATGTAAACCAAATTTGCCAAATGGCTTTGCCTCTGTTGATGTGATTTTTGTTTAGTCCTTTTTGCCTCCTGTTTGATTTTTTTCTTAATGACAATTGATAGAATTTTTTGTATTTCTGTAGTGTCTTCTCTGTCACAGTAGAACTCGATCAATGAAAACTTGAGTCAGTAAAATGTTGATGCTGTTAAAAAAAAAAAAGCTTTGTATTTCATACTTTATAAAAGAGAATGGAACTAATGAGCAGTATGGAGGGGGATACAGTACAGCAGGCATGTTATTTACTAATGCACTTTTGATAATAAAAATGTGAAGTTTGGGCAAAAGATTTGGCAAACTTGCCATTAAATACATAATTCATAGGTTGGTTTGCAAAAGATTGAGATTTAATAAGGAGAGGTTTCTGCTGTTGTTCAGTTATAACTATTTGAATCACATGCTTGGCCTCTGTAACAGAAAATAAAAAAATAAAGCCTATATTACATAGCACTTCAATAAAAATATTCTAAAGTAAAAGAGAACAATAAAGGAGACACTATATATGATCATTAAACATCTTTGAGAAATACACGATGAAGTGAAAGGAATGTGCAGAAAACATAATTACCCTGTCATTTCTCACTGTTGTTCTTCTAACTGTAATTTAAGTGCTCTTCAGCTGTGTACCTTTCAGTGCAATAAATTATTAGATATTTGTACTGTGCAGAAGAAACAAAAGGGTAATACAGAAA
This sequence comes from Phaethon aethereus, assembly GCF_964289735.1. Classification (NCBI taxonomy): domain Eukaryota; kingdom Metazoa; phylum Chordata; class Aves; order Phaethontiformes; family Phaethontidae; genus Phaethon; species Phaethon aethereus. The sequence continues at coordinate 75,996,399 of NC_138576.1, read as the reverse complement.
GGGTCACCCTGAGTTTAATCTCATGCAGGGCATTACATCGGGAGACCAATTTCTTGGTATAATAATTAAACTAATCAATATCAAACTCCCTTGTCACCTGGTTATTTTTCTGTAATCCTGCAAAGAGGCTGGCATGACCACCATCTTAAAAATCCCATTTTATCACCTCCTATACCATGCTCAACTTTGTGGGGCATGGGAATAAAATGCTTTCTGCTTCTCCATTTTTTTCAAGACTCTTCGGGAAGTCTTTCCTGATTTTTGGTTTATGCCTATATGTGGAAGAGAGAGAGAACTAATGGAACTGGGAAATTTAACTTTTTTTTTATTCTAGCTAAGTCCATAACCCCATTCTTAGAAGTATTAAGAAGTATTTCCCTTAGAAGGGAATATAAAATATAATTTGCAGAAAGACATAATACAGGGTTCAGTTTTTGAGACTTTCTTCAGTTACCAGATCCCGTGCTGGTCTTTGTTTTCTATTGAGGAAATGCAGTAGTACGTTTTCTCTGGAGGGATTTAAAAATATCTGCATATAAATTGCTCCACCAATATACATTATCCTTGTAATGCATTGTGCCGACTCTTTTTCACCACAAAGAGTATTTTCTAATGGTCTTAAAAAAATATACAGTATCTAGGTAAAGCACCATGACTTATTTATAAAGTGAGGATGATGCTATACCATTTGAAATTTGGCAAGAGAGCAAAGTCAGAGTTGAGTGCTGTTGATTCATTAGTGATCAGTAAAGATCCTGATTCAGTTAATGTTTTGTGCAAATGACTACAGGATCAGAACGCTACTTAACATAATGCCAGAGTACCATTTCAGTGTTTGCTCTTGTGATGTTTGGCACTGATTATCAACACAGGCATAGGCCTTGTCTGTGCTAAGAAGTGATAAAAACCCCACAAACCTGTCTCTAGTTTTCTTTCTTGTAGACACAAAGCTAAAAAAGAATAATTGAATTTTTTTCACAACTCCATGGGCAGCTTGAAACACCTGGAGATATACAACTTATTCCATTCATTTCAAGAGGACTGTTCCCTTATTTCTAGAGATCATAAGTTAAATGATATGCCAACTCTTTCTCGGCTCTTTATTTACAACCAAGAAGTGTTTTTAACAAGGATTATCTTTGCCATTTATAATTAGAAAGCTGCCAACAAACATGATGGAGAAGAAACAGATTGTAAGGGTAAATGTTTGTCATTTAAGCTTTAGAGCACTTCATTAATATGTAGTTTTTTAAATTTGGAATATTTTATGGTTATAATGTTTATTTACACAAATGCATTTAGACTTTTTAAATGACACTGTTTTGTCATATAGTCTCTTCATAGATGCATGTTTTGCTGCGTGGCTTATATTGTGCCAGTAAGTTTTGGCAGAAGAGACCTGGGAGACTTATTCTGAATAACTCAGTCTTTTGATACAAACTAAAAAAATAACACTGAGTGAGTTCTTTTGTGGCTCAGTCAGTGAAACATCTTTCACATATACATGTAAAATAAATACAAAGAAATTGTATAATCTGTTGTTTATGAATTTCCTTGTTCTTGTAGGTCTGATGTCTTGTGTGTTATTTGTGTTTATTGAACGAAGTATCAGACAAGCATCCAAGTCTGCTTTTACTCGCTGGGCAATTACTGCCAGGCAATTGTAACTGTTGTGGTGCATATTTTAGAGTAGGTTGCTGTGTCATGAACTTGCATTAAAAGGAGCTCTACAAGATCCTGGTTAGAAACATCTCCCCTAATTTCATCGAGACTGTCTCATCTGTTAAAGATGTTGTAAAGTTTCTGAACACATTTCTCAGTGCCTGATTTGCTTGCGTTAGTCTTGCATCAATAACACAAAATCTCCTGTAGCTACAGCAGAGAAAGATGGATCTTATTTCAAAAAGCTGCTTTACAAACCAAATCACCAGAAAGCACTTTGTCTTGCATTGTCTCCTGTTTGGAGCGCCTAATAAAATGACTCCTTTCTCTGACAGTTTTATTTGTAGTGTAGGAAGGTTATCTGCTCATCCATTTTTTTCTTCCTGTGAAAATCAATTTCGTTCACATAAAATTCCCTGCATATTATGAAATTGTTATCTAACAAAACTTTACATTAAGAAATTATTCTAATGGTTTTAAACTGAAAGAGGGTAGATTTAGACTAGGTACAAGGAAGAAAATTTTCATACTGCGAGTGGTGAGACACTGGCCCAGTTTGCCCAGAGAGGTGGTAGATGCCCCAACCCTGGAAACATTCCAGGTCAGGTTGGACGGGGCTCTGAGCAACCTGGTCTAGTTGAAGCTGTCCCTGCTCATTGCAGGGGGGGGTGGACTAGATGGCCTTTAAAGGTCCCTTCCAACCCAAACTATTCTATGATTCTGTAATTTTAACATGATAATTTCTTCAAAAGCAGTAAACAGGATTTGACTCAGCCAAGTTGTATGTTATTTACATGCAGTGTTTGCACTGCACTAGTATTTTAGCATTTAAAATAGACTGAAATGTACTTTTATATATAGATATATTTAAAGTTTCTATCACGGTACTGCCACCTACCTTTACTTTTGACCCAGAAGTTTGAAGGTGTTTTAGTTAAGAGCCTTTTCTCAGAAAATCCTAAGAATCCTTTTTTACTTATAATGTTGACAGTAAAATAACCAGTCATGGTCCTTTTTTGTTTTGTTTTGTTCATTTGTGGTTTGGGTTTTTTGTTTGGTTTTTTTTTTTTCCTTGGTCAGAGAGTTGAAGTGAAGTAATTTCTTAAAACAAGCCTTATTAAACTGATCACATACTAGATCCATTTCTGTGGGCAGTTGCAATGGGTTTTTTCAACAGAAATCAATTCTAAATGTTCGACATGATAATGATGGCATTCCACTTAACATGATAGTGCAGACATTGGGCAGCTTCAGGACTAGTTTTGAGTTTATTAAATAAGTGGATCAGTATAAGTCATTATATTATGTTTTCTGTTCCTGTTTACTGAAGTTGTGTATGTTCTTCTTTCTAATATACTGCAGAGTTTTTTTATAGCAGGGTTTTTGAGAATGTTGAACAGTCAGTTGCCTTTACCTTGGCACAGCACCAAACCCAGATACATCCTTTTTGTTGTTGCTGTCTTCATGATGATTTATTGGTGTGCCACTTCCAGGGAAATAATTGTCAAGCTGCTTGTTTTTGAAATTACTTTTCTGGAGAAGGATAAACATAGTATTGTTTTAAAAGTGTCTTTTCTTTCTAGAAACTGCAGAAACACTGATTTAGATACTGGTGGTATGCCTTAGCTTTGGAGTTTAGCATGTCAGAACTTTGACCACCTCATTCAGAATTTGAAACATGAACGTAATTCATGTGATTATTATCAAACTGAATCCAAATAAAAGTTTCAGTTCAGGAAAATGTGTTCAAATATAAAGAAGTAGTTCAGTGTTCATCTGAATTGGGGAAGGTTTACTATAGTATTTCAGAGTCAATCAAGGTCTAACAAGAAGTGGTTTTTTTGATTGCATGTTGTATAAATCTCTCTTGTTTAAATGTAATCATGTGCAGGGCTTTTTTCTTTTTTCAGTTGTCTCCTAGGGAATAATCAGAAAGAGGGAAAAGAGGATTTGTACTTACTGTATTAATAAGAAATACATATCTTGTCTTCCATGGAAAAAACCTCACAAAGTTGTGGTTGTGCCAGATATACAAATGGGACCCATGGAAGAGAGAGTTAAGCCTAATGACAGAGAGAAGCTGACTGTGGACACCTAAACCAGACTCAGAGCTGGAAAGGTCACACTGGTGAAGTGGTGATCATATCCCCTATGCAGAGATGCAATATATGTGCTTTCCATTAGTGTATCTTAAAGGGTGATGTAAAGAAGGGCCCTCAGCACTTACTTTGTAGCTTGCCTCCCCTTTGTGGTACCTGTCCTGTCTCTGTAGCTCTTTGGATCAAGTACCTTCTATCACATTTATTTTGCATCACTTAGTATAAAAAGGTTCATTCTTCATTGGTTTCTCAATTGTGCCATTTAAAGTCATTATTTACAACCAACTACACCTGTATGTGGGGAAAAAAAAAGTGTGCACATTAAAAAATTTTAAATAGAAATAAAGATGAAATAAGTGGTAGTCTGTGCTCATTCTTGTTAGGTTTGCTAACCTAGCATAATTTCATTTTCATTATTAACTTTTAAAAGGAGTGCTATGATCTTTTTAAGACAACTTCTCTAATTTTCTTAAAAATCTAATTCAAATGTAAATACTTTGTGAGGCAAGAATGTGCAATCATTCCAGCAATTAATATTCAGAAATACAAGTCAAGTGTGGCTTGTAGAAGGGAATTGGAGATTTTTGTAGACCTGACACAATACACATTTTGACCCCACGGCTGCATACCTGAAACCTTGGTGAATTGAAACAGCAGTGCTAAACAGTGGCTTAAGCGATGCTGCCTGTAGAATCTGTCTTCTGTGAGTCCTGGTATAGAACACACCCTCTAAATGAAGATACCTATTGATTGTGTGTGTGAAGAGTGATGAAGCTTTCCATTAAATGCGTTACAGGTAAAGTTTAAAATTGTTGTATGTGTTCTGATGCATTTGTTCAGATACGCAACGAAGTTTGAAATAAAACCTCAATGCTTTTTTATTTTTGAAGTGTTTTTATAAATGTTTTTATTGTGCTACAGCAGCAGGAAATTTTGCATTTCTACCTTATTAGCATGCCTCAGCTTCAGGATCAGAGTTCAGCTGACAGTCACACTTAGAATCAAAAGTAAATACTGTTAAATATGGGTGGGCTCTTGTCAAAACACTTTGTGATTGAAAAGTCAAGGAGCTGAGTGATATAGATCATGTGTTTTAATTAAAGAGCTGAGGGATTTCCTGGCACTTAAACACAGAAAATCAGAATACCTTTGGGTTTTTGTACTTTGCATTGTGTGTGTACGTGTGTTGCCTGAAACTTTGATTACCTCATTCCTTTGTAGTCATGAGACACAGACAACCTGCTGGGATCATCCTAAAATGACTGATCTCTTCCAGTCCTTAGGTGAGTGCATTTCTTAAAATAAACCATTATGTGATGTTCATTCCATGAGTAAAAGCCTGCATTTGTCTGCTGACCATGTCTGAGTTGCCATGAACTCTGTATAACAGAGCATTTCCCACTTTGCAATGAGACACGTGTTGCAAGAAGCCTCCTGCCTTGATCACGTCACGTTTATTGCCTTTCAGTAATTTTAATTCTGAACGGTGTGCTCTGGCTGTATGCTTTAATGCAGTGTCTGCTTTATTTCTGTTAAATCCACGAGGGATTGTCCAACGATGAAGGCTGGATGGGTGTTTAAAGCAGTATGCTGGTCTGCAGTGAACTTAATTTTCGTAGTAAATGAGAGCAGCTAAGCTATCAGTAAAAGTTAGACCATATCATGGTACTGGTTCAACACGCCCTGCTAACGTTTACATTTAATGTGAAATCTTCCTTTTTAAGGAGCGAAAAGGTAAAATACTGTTAAGTGAGGAAAACTGTTACTATACCCATCAGTTTCTAAAATAGAGCTTATGGCTAGCTGACTGTCTCTTTCAAAGCACTGTTTACAAAGCCATGGCATAGAAATTATGGCTTAAAAAGCCATTTTTCTCTGTTACTGTGACCTTTGCTGCCCTCTGTTTCCTGTATGTTGTCTGATGGAGTTGTAAATTATTTGAGAAATGTACTGTATTTGAGCACTTGTCTGGAAGCTACTTAACTCTGCATAATATTTATGTAAAACTATTATATGTATATGTATTACATGTGCCAAGATAGTGTCTGGTGTGCCAATCTCTGAAGACCCTGGGCTGTCAGAGTCAGGAGGCTTTCCCTGCAGGTGGACGGGACTGAGGTCCCAACTTCCCAGTTTGTTTTAATTGTTCTGATATATCCTATTAATTCATTGCAGAGAAGAGAAGGGATATCAGATTTTCTCCAAAATGTGAAAATTTATGTGTAAAGGAAACGTATGGACTCTGTTTTTAGGGCTGCTCATATTTCTGTTCTGCTATTTCAGCTGACTTGAACAACGTACGCTTCTCTGCCTACCGTACGGCCATCAAAATCCGAAGACTGCAGAAAGCACTGTGCTGTGAGTTTGGCCTTTGAGACAAATTGTTTCTCTACAGAACTTGGGGAAAGTACTTAAGCTTAAGTCTAGCAACATTAATGTTTCACAAGGGATCAGATACACCCTTGACAGATTGTCAACCAACAAAATGGCTGGAAGAACTGCCAATAGTAGGTATCATTATTGCAAATAAATAACATCAATTAATGAAAAAAGGAGTGCAGCAGGTAAGTTGAAATGACATGCCACCAAGAATACTTTGAGAAGTGATAGGAAACTAAATATTTGACCTCTTGAATATTGCATGCTGTTCCTGATACAAGCTGATACAAACCAGTGTGAAATGATGTGAGCTAAAATCCTGACCTTTCAAATAATACTCAGGTATTTTATTATATTTTAGAGTTGTATTCCATTTTTTGTAAGTGTTTACTGCTGCTACATATAACTTTGAAAATACTTCTACCTCTCAGAGGGATTATCTTGCTGTGTGAATTCCAGTTAAAAAGGAGTTCAGGCCACTCAAAGTGGGAGGGGAAAGGATCTAGATCTGCATAGCTGGTTATAGGTAGTTGGTATTGCTGTACATTTTAATCATAAAAACCTACTAGGACAAAACAAACTGCTATTATTAGCAGCAATAGTACATGTATATATTGGGGATGTGGGGAAAGGTCTTAAATTTACAGAATCACAGAATCTTCGGGTTGGAAGGGACCTTTCAAGGTCATCTAGTCCAACGCCCCTCCTATGAGCAGGGACAGCTGCAACTAGACCAGGTCACTCAGTGCTCCGTCCGACCTGACCTGGAATGTTTCCAGGGATGGGGCATCTACCACCTCTCTGGGCAACCTGTGCCAGTGTCTCACCACCCTTAGTGTGAAAAACTTCTTCCTTATAGCTAGTCTAAATCTGCCCTCTTTTAGTTTAAAACCGTTACCCCTTGTCCTATCGTAACAGGCCCTGCTAAAAAGTCTGCCCCCATCTTTCTTCTAAGCCCTCTTGAAGTACTGGAAGGCTGCAAGAAGGTCTCCCTAGAGCCTTCTCTTCTCCAGGCTGAACAACACCAACTCTCTCAGCCTGTCCTCATTTAGATAGGAAATAGCAATGCATTTAGTATGTACTTTGGATATTCTGCCCAGACCTGAGTTGGCATTTGTCCCTGTTCTTAAGCTATCTAATAATTCAGCCACAGCTCACTCTGAACAGCGCATAGATTTTGTCAGCCATAAAGGATAGGTGTCTACTGAGGAGGTTCAGCTGTCTAAATTACTTCATTTCCAAGGTTCATGCTTGTATCTCCAATTTTGTGTTCTATATTTGATAGGTATTTAAAAAAGCATTTCATATTACTTCACAATTATGGTTTAATTCAGTAGCAAGTTGTGTGACTATCGTCTTCAAAGTTTAGCAGCCTCAGAAATAATGTATCAGGAGGTCTTGTCCCGGCCTCTGGACTTGGGTCTTATCTCTGAGTCACACAGCAAGTACTGCACTGCAGTTCTAGGCTCTTGCCCGAGTCTTCTGTGTGGACCAAACTCAGAGTACTCTTTGGAGTCATCCTGACACTGGTATTTCTGCATTGTCCTTGGGAATCAGAGTGAGAAAAAGAAAGATGGTACTTTTGAGGGGGAACTGCTCAATGTTTATGTTAGAGACATGGGATTGAACTAATAGTTTGATGTAATACAGAAATGGTTTATACTACAGAGAGAAGCAAGACGTGAAGACAGTATAACTGAAAGGGCAGAAGGCTTCAAAGGGAGCGAGATTTTGTGAGAAGGCAGAGAAGAGAGGGTGTGCGGAAGAAAACTAGCTGAAACAGAACTGGGGAGATTAAGGTGTACAAAAAGAAACGAGTGCAAAAAATTCTGTTGTAGAGATGATGAGAATATGAATTTTAAAAATTATTAGGCCTATGAATGGAAAAGAAAACACATAAAACCACACATCTACAGGAAAGAAAATAGGGTGAAGTAGAAAAAAATGGAAACTGGACAATTTGGAAGGAGATGTGGGTTGTGAATGAGTGTGAAGGTTTAGACATTTTGAAAGGTCTTGGCAACAGCTGGTATAAAAATGTTGTACCAACATTACCAAATTTTCTTGTTTAAACTCAGGAGTCTCTGCTGTGGAAGGACTTTTCAGCCATGAAGGGTATACAGTACTGCAGTCTGAGTAGGAAAACAAGAAGGGCAAAGACATCCTAAAGAGGCAAGCAAGGAAGGAGTTGCACAAAGTGGGGTCTCTCCCCACCCTCCAGGTGGCTAGTTTTCCTTCCAGCCTAGAATTTAGCAGTCTGATCTTGACAGTAGCTTCTTGCCTGGACTTCAGATATGCATTATACCAAATCAAGCTGTGCCTGAGATGTTAGCTAGCTACTCCAGAAACCTAGACTGCATCTGTGCAACAGCACAGGCTCTTGGGAGTACCTCTTGCTGCTTCTTGATATGCTATGCTGGCTTCTCACAAAATTTTAAATCAAGTTTAAGATCTTGGGTTCAAGTTCTTACATTTGGAAAAAAGCAGAACCTGTCCTTTGAAAAATTATCTGATGGTATTGAAAGAAAAACTGTATTTCTTTGGAACAGCCTAGAGCTTCTCTGTGCAAGAGATATGGTCTCACCCGAGGCTATAGTTTCATCTCCCAGCAAGACTAAAGAGCATTATGAGCTTTCTGCTTTTCAGCGGCTAGGGTGTAAGATATGCATCAAAACGTACCTAAAAACCAAATGCAAAGCAAGAAATGAGAAAACAAAGTAAAATTCTCTTGTGTGTGCTGCTCCCCAGGGAAGAGTGAAAAAACAGACTGGACATGATGGATGCTAATCAAACTGCCTATTTCTGACAGGCATACAGATTGTCTAGCCACTTGTATAGAACAAACTTGATGTTCATTACTTCTAATAAGTTTGAGGAACATACTTCCTCCTTTTGGTTTTACTGTAAATATGTAAATTTCTGCCATAACTGCAATGGTTAGCTCTCTTCATTCACAGATTTCAAAAATGCATTCCTATCAAAGTGAATAATGTTTCCAGTTTCAGGGGAGGGAGGTGGAAGGAGGACAGAGGGAAGTAGTAAGAAGTAAAGAGAATATTCCAGTTTGAAAAAGCCAGGAGTAAAACTGTCATGTCTACAGATCCAATCTGCCTTGTTATTTATCAGGCTGTTTGCTTATTCCATCTCTCTGCCTCATGGGAGGAGACAAAAGCCAAAAAAATCTTTGTCTTTGTTACATGGACATATTTGCCCGCGGATTGGTGTAATCTGTGATAACACATTGCAGGTTTTTAAGAAAAACATTACAGATTATCCACAAAGCTAAATGCTATAAGAATTTTATGTCTCTGAACAGGAACTTGTTATGATCTGGTCCAATTTTAGGACAACCTTCAAAAATATAATCAGTGCTGTTCCTTTTGTCATTGTTTGCTTAGTGATTATTTCTTGCCAGGGAACAGGTCAAATTCCCTTTGACTGTGATGATTCTCTGCCTGATTCTGCCCCAGGAATGGCTGCTGAGGTAGCCAAAACACAGCACGTGTTAGCACCTTCTCTCTGAGGAAGGGGAGAGTGTTTAAGCCCTATCTAGAATTCTTTTCTTGACTTTTTTTTGTTGGTGGTTTTGTTTTAAGGTAGGGCAAGAGTCATCTCCTGTGCCCCTGCCATTCATTCTCTGGTCTGATTTACTTTAGTCTTCCATTGTATTTCTTGTAATTTTAACTGTGGATGTTTTTTAAAGGTGTTTGGATGCAGAATGCTTCAGAAAGGCTTATGTGCTAAGGCAAAAAGAATGTCAAAACAAATCACTAGAATGAGGTCATTGTAAACTGTAAAGCATGACAAATTGCTGTCACAACCACAGTGTGTATAACTGCAAAGGCCTTTTTGGTGAGAACTCTAAGGGAACAGCTGGAGCAGGATGCACAGTCCCACTTGCACCTAATAGATTTTGACTTTGCAGTGAAGACTGGTAACAGTATTAGTGCTACACAAGCAGATTCAGGAGCATGTAATTTGAGGACTGCACTTCAGAAAACTTTGCTGATGTCAAACCTCTCTTCTGAGTCTTTGGTCTTGGTAAGTGTCAAAAAAACATGGTTCTGGGGAACTTACTCCCTCCCACTTCCCTCACCCTCTTTTAGAAGCAGGAAAGTAGAATCATGTTTCATCTTGTTCTGTTTTTTGGAAGGTAAATTCCTGCAGAGACTAATATATGTGTATATGTACCTACATGCATTTATTTTGCAGGAAGCTGAGAAAGGTTGCAGGTTCTTAAATTCTTAGCTTCTGTGTCTCAGATTATGTGGGTCAGACGTACTGAGAGCACTTTTCCACTGTAGCAGAAGAAGAATGGGGCCAGAGAGAGTATTGCGTGTTGAAGTTTTACCAGGCAGCTATGCAGTGCCAGACCTTGAATTATATTTTATTCTCATGCAGCTTGCTTTAGTTCATTTCAAGAAATTATATTGCCCCAGGTACTGAAGTGTAGTACTGGAAGGGAAAAAAGGAACAAAACCACCATGTATATTCAGAATTCTGTAACTGAGATCCTCTAGGTGATTTAAAATTTAAAAATGCTAATAGGAATATCAACTTCACAAGGCTAAGGAACAAACATTAAGGGACAACAGACTAAAAGCATGGGTCATGTAGACTTCCCTCAGCCATCCAGTGTTTTGCAGGAACTGCTGTCATTCACAAGGTCTTTCTAATACAAACGCTCCAGAGCAATGCCTGCCTATTTGCTGTGGGATTACAGCAGCCTCAAATTTGCCATTAGCAGCTACATGTCATTACTTGCTCCTGAGTCAGTCAGTCACATCTGCTTGAACCATGCTGAATGATGCGGTTTCTTATAGTTTTCCTTTGGGAAAGTCTTCTCGCTGCAGAAAGGACCCTTGTGTCCATTTGTTGGTTAACAGCAGGATTCGTCTTTCAGAACATCTGAGCAGATGCAGAATGGTACTGCAAAAATGCACTAAAAGCTGTATACAGTAGGCTTCATGCCAGCAACAGCATGTGAGTCTCAGGTTAGCTTTTCTCCATCTGCATAAACACAGTTTATTTTAAAACTTTCAGAAATGGAAATATAATGAGTAATGAGAAAATAATTCCTCTCTACATCAACTCAATCTAGGAGCTCTGCTAGTGGTTAGATCTTGCCATGCAGGATAACTGCCGGTACGCAAAGTTCACTCAGACAGGTGAGTGCTGAAGTAAGCAGGGATGGAAGTAGTTTTCCTCTGGTTGTTATCCATGAATGGTGTCATCCAAAAGTGTAAGCTTTGCTTAATTTGCATTAGTACAGCAGCAGAATTTCACTTTAGTATGAAAATACTGAAAGTACTTCTCCCAGTTCATTCTAGAATCCTTTGGCAGAAATGCGAATGTGAGATCTTAATGCCAGCAGATCAAGACGTGAAGTTAGCAGGTTTAGTCCAGTGTCTGTTGAATTAACATTTTCATTGCAAGGATCTGTATGTTAAGCCAAGCCCAGCATGCTACAACTTTCTGGCATTAAAAAGCATTTCAACATTGGCTTTACAAGGGGCAGGTTTTCAGTGCTGTCAGTCTGTTTTAGGAAGCTCCTTACCTGCTTTTAGCCAACCATTAAGTGCGTTACAAAAACAGGTTGAAAAAAACACCACTGCCAAACTGGTTGCAATAATTTTGAGGGGGTTTTTTCCCCCCCCCGTAGGTCATGAAGGAAAAGCATGAAAAGTGGCCATCTCTCCTGTGTGCAATATTTATGTGATTGGATGGAATGTTATAGTTTTGGAACTGGCTTCACCCGCTTCCCTCCACCCCTCAAAGAAGTAGTCTGTGTTGCGTTGTGGTGTGGGGTTTTTGGGGGTTTTTTTGGTTTTAAATACGCCTGTGAGCCTTTTCCAGTGTATTACATACTTTCCATACTGTTGAAGATTATGCTGCATTGTACTGCCAAATACTTTTAGCTACTTCAAGTCAAAGTAGTGGCAAGGTGTTTTGCTGCAATTAGCAGTATGCCTGTTTGGTAAATATATGGCCGGCATTTGTTTGCAAGCCCAAGAGATGGGCTTTTAGAAAAAAAGAAAAAGAAAATAAAAACCTAACAAATGTAAAACCCCTGCAAGTCTGATGCTGCAAAGTTAGAACAGAATGTAGGGATGTCAGTGAGGGAGAGAAGAAGTAAGGACTGTGAGGTGCTGTTTCTCATTTTGCAGCGACGTTAGGAAGGGTAGATAGAGGAAATGGGATTGGGAATGTAACCTTCTTTTGGCCTATAACCTTATCTTCTGGTAGGTGCTCACTGAGTTCTTGACAGAGTTGCTCATAGTGGTTAGTGTTGTCTTGCTCCTGCATTTTTCTGCTGTACTTATTTTCCAGCCCAAGCTAGACTTACCCGATTTGCACAGATTGCCCTTCTGGGGTCCTTATTTAACATTATGGGTGCAGAGCAATTTGCTACATATCTGAGATTGTCATATTTCATTTCCTTTGAGAGATGACATTTATAGTGTAGATATGTTACTGGCTCTCCAGAAACAGCTCTGTACGAGCTCAGAATATACTTCGACTTCATGTTGTATACACTATAGCAAGCATATTGATATATTGCAACTGTTGTTTTTGCTAAAGTCCTCACTCCTGTCAAAAAATGTCAGAGGATTATGCCACCCTTTGACTTACATTGTTCTTCCTTCTTTTACACCAAAATGTTGCCTCTTTTCCCCTTTGTTTTGCAAAAGGAATTACAAGAGCTTATTGACAGCTTTTTGTTTTCACAATGCAAAACCCAGATTTTCACAATCACATTTGTGTGGTTTTGGGGGCAAAAGCTTTGTCACCTCTAGGATATCCATAGCATCACCAGCTGCTTAAAGAAAGCATGCTGTAATAAAGGAGATAAAAATATTTTTCATGAAAGCATAGCATTTTGTGTTCTGGAAAACTACAATAAATAACTTCCCAGTGTCCCTCCCTGCTTTCTGTTAAGCTTTAATTTAGCAACTGCTGTTCAGTTAATCAGGCCTCAGTACATTCCTACTACATTTAAAAGAACATTGTTACCTAAGAATTTGCTTTGCTTTACATTTAATCAAAAGTGATAGTCATTTAATGGGATCCACTTTATGATAAACATGGAGAACCCTCTAAGCCTGGTGGAATCCCAGTGTGTGTACCTCTGAAGTTAGGATCCTCTAATTACACAGGCTCCTTCAGCAGCTTTTTTAATGTTCTTCTGAGCAGTGCAGTGCTATTATGGTGTTCTTGTTGATTGTTTTTTTAAACACATAGTACCAAAATGCTGTTGACTTCAAACGGGCAACAGTTTTTCACTATAACGTCACTAAATGAAAGCTACTTCTTGGCTAATTGTCTGCAGTGTTTGCTACAATATGCACGTGAACAAGTATTGTGAATGCTATGCTTGAGCATCTGTATTCACATCTTTTTTCTTTTTCTTTTTTTTTTTTTATTCACCTGTTGTTAGTGGACCTGTTGGACTTGAACACAACAAGTGAAGTTTTCAAACAGCACAAGTTGAGTCAAAATGACCAGCTGATTGGTGTCCAGGAAGTGATCAGCTGTCTCACTACCATCTACAGTGGACTTGAAGAGAAACACAAAGATATGGTGAATGTTCCTCTCTGTGTAGACATGTGTCTTAACTGGCTACTCAATGTATATGATAGGTAAGTAAGAAACTTTTATTCACAGTTTGTACCCTAGGAATTTAATGTAGTAGTAACAAAGTATAAACCACGGAGACAGAATTGATAATCACAGAATCACAGAATCACTAGGTTGGAAAGGACCTTCAAGATCATCAAGTCCAACCATCAATCCAGCGCCACCATGTCCCTTAAACCATGTCCTGAAGCGCCACATCCACACGTTTTTTGAACACTTCCAGAGATGGCGACTCCACCACCTCCCTGGGCAGCCTGTTCCAATGCCTGACCACCCTCTCAGTGAAGAAATTTTTCCTAATATCCAATCTAAACCTCCCCTGGTGCAACTTGAGGCCATTTCCTCTTGTCCTATCGCTAGTTACTTGGGAGAAGAGACCAACACCCTCATCGCCACAACCCCCTTTCAGGTAGTTGTAGAGAGCGATAAGGTCTCCCCTCAGCCTCCTCTTCTCCAGACTGAACAAGCCCAGTTCCCTCAGCCGCTCCTCATAAGACTTGTGCTCCAGACTCCTCACCAGCTTTGTTGCCCTTCTCTGGATACGCTCCAGCACCTCAACGTCCTTCTTGTAGTGAGGGGCCCAAAACTGAACACAGGATTCAAGGTGCGGCCTCACCAGTGCCGAGTACAGGGGCACGATCACTTCCCTACTCCTGCTGGCCACACTAGTTCTGATACAGGCCAGGATGCTGTTGGCCTTCTTGGCCACCTGGGCACACTGCCGGCTCATGTTCAGCCAGGTGTCAATCAGCACCCCCAGGTCCCTTTCCGCCGGGCTGCTGTCTAGCCACTCCTCCCCAAGCCTGTAGCGCTGCATGGGGTTGTTGTGACCCAAGTGCAGGACCCTGCACTTGGCTTATTAAACCTCATACAGTTGGCCTCTGCCCATCGATCCAGCCTGTCCAGATCCCTCTGCAGAGCCCTCCTACCCTCCAGCAGATCAACACTCCCACCCAACCTGCTGTCACCTGCAAACTTGCTGAGGGAGCACTCGATCCCCTCATCCAGATCATCAATAAAGATATTGAACAAGACCGGCCCCAGAACTGAGCCCTGGGGAACACCGCTTGTGACCGGCCACCAGCCGGATTTAACATCGTTCACCACAACTCTCTGGGCTCAGCCATCCAGCCAGTTCCTCACCCAGCGAAGAGTAAACCTGTCTAAGCCACGAGCCGCCAGTTTCTCCAGGAGAATGCTGTGGGAGATGCTGTCAAAGGCTTTACTAAAGTCCAGGTAGACAACGACCACAGCCTTTCCCTCATCCACTAGGCGGGTCACCTGGTCATAGAAGGAGATCAGGTTGGTCAAGCAGGACCTGCCTTTCATGAACCCATGCTGGCTGGGCCTGATCCCTTGGTTGTCCTGCAGATGCCCTGTGAGCATCTCAAGACCAACCGCTCCACAATCCAAGATTTGCACATGTGACTTACCAAAAATGCTAGACTTATGGGACTGTTCTGTATTTTTTCTGAGTATTTTCTTGAGGAAATGTTCATGACAATAGAAAAATTATAAAGCCTTAAGAAGTTCTTTAATAAAAAGTCATATCTTTTGATAATTTTGACTCAATAATGAAAGTGCAATTGCTTGAAATGACCTGTTTCTTATGCTGTCCTGCTCAGATACACTGAACTAACGTTACACTGCTTACCAAAGAAACATTGAAAGGGTTTCAGGAAGTGTATATGTGAATAGAGAACTGAATACGCTGCTTTAGCTGTGTTCCTACTGTAAATGTTCCAAATTGCCCAGACTGATTGCTGTTCATACTAGATCCTATTTCTGCCACAGGTGGGGACAGTTTTGTTATTTACTTTGCACTTGGTTACTTGCATGCCATAATCCTGGCTGAGCTCCCTGTCCTGAATGCTCTGTTGAGTGGTGGTTGTTGTGATCCCAGGGTTAAAGCCTCTCTGATTCTGGAGGCTCAGCAGTGTCCTGGTCCTGGCTCACTTCCCGCATGTGCAGCTATCACTCCTGTCCTGAGTGCTCGTGCTGTGTGATCCACCTGCCCTGGTCCTGGCAGCAAAGCTGTATTTCCCTGGCGGATTGTGAGTTTGTCTCAAGAATCTTTCAGGATGCTTACAGTAAGAACTTGTGGGTTTATTTAAATGCACATCCACTATTTCCAGAGAGAGCACTAAGTCTCAGAGGACACGAAAAAGTCTATTCCAGAAGCCCTTTGTGGTTTTTGCCAGTCCTTTCTGAACCCCCAGACACTTTTTTCTTCTGCTGAGTGTCAAACTCTGACCTCTCTGCCCTGACCCGCACTATGTCAGCCTGCATGACTTAAAATCAGTATGTTTCTATTTAGTTGTGCTTTTGAGTTGTGAATTTGTTGCTCATTTTTCATAGTGGTGTTTACTATTTTCATTTCTCTTCTGTAGTAAAAACTGAGAAAAGACTTGGTTTCCATCAGCTGCTCCATTCCCTGTAATGTGTCTCCTTACATTGCTTGAGCAAAGGCATTTCAGGACTCCTCTGGAGCTGACTAAAGATACAGTAGTGCAGTACCTGGGATGGTTGCTTCAGCGTGTCTAACTGGCCATATGCTTTAGTTCACAGTTATACACAGAATTACAAATCATAATTTCTAAGCTGCATGAGGTTGGTTAGCAAATTTCTTCCCTTTCTCCCCATTTGAAGATGGACAGAGCAAAAGTATTTCTTGAGTAATGATAGAAATTCTTATATCCGGCTTTGCAAAAGACAGCTGTTACTTCTTGGTGTATGCATTATCTTCACTATGATCACTCACTTAATCAGTGCCAAATTCTAACAGTCCACAGCTTTTTGCTTTTTTACCCCCAGAGAATTCCACACCAGTAGTCCTATACTTTGTGTATATTTTATTTTATTTTGTTTTCAATTTAAGTATTGTGGTAGGGGAGAGGGAAGGAGGGAACAGAGTACGTATGACCATTTATTATTTATGTACTGACTACCTATTATGCTTTGGCATTCGAATATTGCTGTTTAATATTGTGACATTTCTGTTAGTTGGACTCCTCATCTTTACTGCTTGAAAATTGGAGACCCCATCAAATAATGTCTGGGACTTCTTCCTGCAATTATTTTTATTTTGCAGAGGTCTGTATTGTGGGTGAATAAACACACGACTTGCAAATAGAGCAGTAGATCAAGTGGGTTGCTTGACTTAAATGTTACTGTTTATTTAGAATAAGGGACTTAATAATGGCAGAGAATTTTTTGTAATTAATAGTTGGGTTTTTTCATATTAGTCACAAATCCATTATATTTTCTTCAGCTTACCTCTGCTTCCTACCTTCAGTTGGAAGTCAGTTGTTTAATTTGTTCATATTTAAAATGCACATAATAAGCAACAAACCTTTCTTTCAGTAATGTTTCCTGTTGCTCCCATTTCCTCTTGATTATTATGTTGAAAGCTTTAGTGTAGATAATTCAAGCTGATGAAAAACTTTAATCTTCAGTCAAACTTTGAAAAAATAGAGAATAAAGGGTTTTTGAGATAAAATTACTTTTTACAATATGTTCCCTTGCTCCCCTTTCAAATCCACTCCAGGAAAAAAAAAAGCTGAAAGAACAGGCACCAATTTTGAGCTGCCCTTTTTTTTTTTTTTAATTGGCCTTTTGGAAAAAACTTATTTGTGTCTTGGCATTTCCATTGTTTATGGCACTGGTGTTATTCACATAGAATGTTTCAAATCGTTAAACTGCCTACAAAAAGCATCTGTTAGTCACATGCTATTAATCTGAGATTTAATTACCGATTCACAGATTGATGGCAAACTGGGTAGTTCTTCAGACTTACCTACAGATGTCTTTGGCCCTTAAAGTGAACCAATTTATTTTTAGAAATAGTAGGCAAGTCTGTTGTGTTCTGGTATTTTCTGACACATCAGGAATGATTCATTCTTCAAGCTGAGGAGAGAAGCATTAAATTTACTCGGTGACTTTTACTTCTTGAAGGACTCAAAGGTTATTCCAGGCAGCAACATCTGCCCAGTAAACTTTTTCCAAAGTTAAAGTTCCTTCTTTTGGTTAGTCCAGAGATCTTTATTTTAAATGAAATTATAAATAATTGTGCTGCATTTTACAATGAGAGCTGGGGGCGAATCATTTCACCAGGCCTTTGTTTAAATCATCCAAAAGCAATAGCTGGTGGATATTTTTCTGGACTGTATACTCTCAAATTTGGTAAAATCTGCAAAAGTCATTTATACGAAATGAACTGAAAACTTTCAGTACTAATGGAATAACTCAACGCCCCTTGAAATGAGCTGGTTTAGATATTTTAAAGTCTGTCATACATAATATAGAATGCATGTACTAATTGTGGGTGATGACTCTATGGACATTAGGTAATTTTGATTGAAATAAAGAGACTTTTACATGCACTGTTTTTTAAAGTCTTGCAATGTTTATCTGACTTCTTGTATTTCAACTTCTACATTTTCTTGATTTTTTTGTGATGTTAGTACACTTTTGATAATGCATTCTTTTAAATTTTGTTTCTTTGGTGCATTAGTCTAGGAAGGTTATCTATGGTATTGCATGTATGCTAACCTTTTTCATATGACCAAAGCTGTCATTCATCATCATTCTTTATGGCCCAGGCTTCCCCTGAGGAACTAAATCTTTGTTATTTATTGTTGCACTTACATACCTGGCAAATTCTAACACCAGGTTGAATTAATAACCCAGGCCTTACCAGCATGTTAAATTCAGCAAAATCTGAACTTCTGAGGAATGAGAAGGATGAGAGACCTGCTCAGTCAGCCTTAGCTTTATGCCCTGATGTTGACATTAGCTGATGGAAATTTTCTGCTCGCACTCCATTTGCATTCCCTGTACTGATGATAGCTCTCTTGATTCATACAGGACTCTGCGGGAACAGCTTGGCAGGCTGTCATAGTAGTAAGAAGCGCTCTAGGAAAGACGTGGCCCTCTGTAGGGCAGGAAAATGATCTCCTTTGTCTCCTCTGTGGTTGATCAAGGGGAGGCATCTGTGAGGACCTTCAGAGAGCTACCAGGCTGCCTCCTGTTGCTGGGTTGTGTAGATAACTGATAGGTACCATCCTTGGCAGTCCTTAATCGTAGTGTCAACATTGACCAGGCTTAAGAGCTCTTTGACAGAAGTCACAACTGAAGGGGGCTCATCCTCTTACTAGTGCCTGGTGTTTTCATGCTGTTGTCCCCTACCCTCAGGGGACATAGGTTTCCTCTGGACTTGATATTGCTTATCTTGTTTTCTGTTGATTTCCCAGTCATCCTTATTGTGTATTCCTGTTTGCAATCTCTTGTACTTAATCTTATCCTCTGTCTGGCAACTTTTTATTACTGAGCTAACCTCCTGTGTGCAGCTGTGCCCATCACTGTTTGTCCCTTTGGCATTCACATACTTAGGTAAAATGCTTATATATTATGTCTGGCTACACCATCATGCTGCTACAGAATACTTGCATACCATTGTTGGTAACAATAGTTTTATATGCCTATATTCAACAATCTAATATTAATTATATCCTGATTAGTACATTTATAATTGATAGGTGTCACAGGTCTCTCTTTCCTCTCCCCGTCCCCACTAAAGCAATAAAATTCCAGTTCGCTTGGGGAAGAAGAATGTCAACATCATATTATGTCCAGAGGGACAAATGGACTTTAGTAAACAAGAACAGTGCTTCTGACAAGCAGCTATAATTGTTTTGCCATTTTTTACTTGAAGATAGGTCAGAGGTCAATAATGTGCCATTTTTATACTGCCTTTCACTGTTGTATTGACTGAGAATGGGTGAGTTTGCTCTAAACCACTTAGTAGATGTATAATGGTTCACATTTCCCTTCATCAGGATCAGAACGAAAAAAACCTGAGATGCTTAAAGTGGTCTTATCAATTCATTTTGTAATGACAATAGTACTTGGTATTGCTATAAAGTGTATCTGAATAGTGTGCTGGCACTTCATCCTAAATACTTGACCCATAAATTCTGCATGAATTCAAGCGTTAAAAAGTTTGCTGAGCCTTCCCACCGTAAAACCTTGATTTCTAGATGTTTGTACACACAGAACAATTAGATCGTTTTGCTTCCATTCAGAGGGACCTTGACAGGCTGGAGAAAGGGGACAACAGGAACCTTGTGAAGTTCAGTGAAGGGAAATGCCAAATCCTCCTCCTGAGGAGGAATAACTCTGCAACTTTCCTGACTGGCTGGAAAGCAGGTTTGCAGGGAAGGCCCTGGGGGTCCTGGTCGACACCAAGTTGAACCTGAGCCAGCAACATGTGCTTGTGGCAAAGTAGGCCAACAGTATCCTGGGCTGCATTACGAAAAGCATTCCCCGAAGGTCGAGGGAGGTGATCCTTCTACTCTTCCCGGCATCTGGAGTGCTGGGTCCAGTTCTGGGCTCCCCAGGACAAGAGAGACATGAACAAATTGGAGAGAGTCCAGTGAAGTACCGTGAGGATGATTAAGGACTTGGAGTATCTGATGTATCAGGAGAGACTGAGAGAGCTGGGACTCTTCAGCCTGGAGGAGAGAAGTCTCGGGGGGATCTTATCAATGTGCATAAATACCTAATGGGAGCAGCAGAGAAGATGGAGCCAAGCTCTTCTCAGTGGTGCCCAGTGACAGGACAAGAGGCAGTGAGCACAAACTGAAACACAGGAAGTTCCGCTTAAACGTATAAGAAAAAGATTTTTTTAATATAAGGGTGATTAACAGTGGCACAGGTTGCCCAGAGTAGCTGTGCGGTCTCCATCCTTGTTGATATTATAAACCTGACTGGAGATGATCCAGGGCAACCTGCTCTACCTGACTGAGCAGGTGCATTGGTCTAGATGATCTCCAGAGGTCCCTTCCAACCTCAGTGGTTTCGTGACTCTCTCTAAGGTGGGAAAATTTAAACCATTGAATTGGAAGTGTCAATGCTACAAAGTCTGTAGGTTTGGTGGGGGTTTTTACTTGTATATATAGTTGCAGTGCTAATAATCAGCTGTTTCCAGGAAAAAGGCTAGGGGGAAAATATGTTGCTCCTTAGAAAAATGTAATATTGCAGGCTTTGTAATTCTTTTTTATAATTTATTGAGGAAATTTTTTGTGCAAAGGAAGTTTTTCACAGTCCCTATAACAATCTTCTAAAATCTGGAGAAGTTTGAAGCCTCCACATATATGCCCTGACCTTCTAGCTGCAAATTTTTTCTGAATTTCTGCCTTTATTAAAGAAATGCTCTAATCAGTCCTGAGTTAAATCAAACCCAAATGAATGTTCTGCTTTGTTTTTCCATTGAATACAAAGTTAAAACACAGAAACCCTACACAGGAAAAAATGATGAAAGAATTTTATCAAGGTTGCAAAATGAGCCATTTACATGTTAAGGTATGCCAGAATGATGTAGTGTCTGTGACTGAAAGAGGTAATTTGAAGCTAAGCTTGAACATATAAAATAAGTGTCACTTTCATAACATTCTGGAAAATTGGGTCCTGATTTTCAAACTAGGCAGTAAAAGTAATGGGCATTTTGATTAATTTGGCAATAATTTCTCTGTACCCCTGTTCCAGTTTGTGGAATAGAGAAGATAATACTGTCTAGTCTCACTAGACTAGATGATGGTTGTGAAGACAAATGCATTAATATTTGCAAGGTACTTAGCTAATTTACTGAGAGCCCAGGAGTAAATTAATAATTTTGTATTCAGCACAACATTTGTGAAGTAAATCAGGCAGCAGACCATAAGTTGAATGGATAGGACAGAAGGGTATGTAATAACCACTCCAGAAGTAATTAAAGGATATATCACTTCTGCATGACAGAATGGACGAAAGTAATGTTTGGGGTGATACTAATTTTAGTATTGTCTTACTTGCTGGTGAAGGACCCATCTAACCTTAATTGCAGGGATGTGTGTATAATATATACAATTTAACTACTATTTTCATGATTTGTTTTACATGACTCATCTAAAGACAAATTGCGTGGTGTTTTTTGGTCTTTGAAAGAAGATATCATCAGGTCTTTTAGAAATATGTTTCTGTACTGATCTTTTGAACTTTAAAATTGCCCTTTTCTATGTACCCTGGTTTTATTGCTTTTGGTGTTATCTTTTTGAACAGTGTTTGTCTTGCAGCTTTAAAATCACTTACTTTGGTACCCATTTAACTGTTCTCAAGTTGCTTAAGGTTTAATATGTGTTGGATTTGGGCATTATTTTTCTTACATGTTGGACAATATGAACCTGAAGTCACATTACTTAAAAAGAACAACAGTCCCACATTGTTTAATTACTGCATGTGGTTGGCTGTTTATGTCCTGGTAGACATGTATATCAGAGCATTTTAAACATACAAGGGAAAAATTAAGTGAAAAAAATTAATGGATTACTGTGATATGAAAATTTGGTTTTATTTTGCAGTCCTTGTGTTTCACACTGGGTAATAGGCTTTCTGCTGCGTGCTCATGTATTTTTTCTGTGTATGTCACATTATTAAGTCATGTTGAGAGCTTTACAGAGCTAACTGTCTGCCCTTTTGGAGTCATACGAACTGTTTTGACATGCAAACCACTTAGAAGGTGAGCTGAGCTTTTGTAAGGGAAGCATTCTTAATGTGATTTGTAGTGTTAATTTGTTTTGAGAGTAGAAGTATATTTGTAGTAGAACTCACCAATGCCTTTGCATTTTGAATAGACTTGAGTAGGAATGAAATAAAATTAAACTGTATTAAATTGTCTTATCTTTATAATTTCAGTGGCCGAACTGGAAAAATTCGAGTGCAGTCCCTGAAAATTGGCTTGATGTCTCTTTCTAAGGGCCTTTTGGAAGAGAAATACAGATGTAAGGAAGAATGTATTTTATAAAATGCTTGCATCATATAAATGTCATGTGCAATAACAACACACGTTGTAGCAAAATTTGTAGTAAAACATTTCTCATGTCTGTAGCAAGACAGTTTTCTTGTAGAGTAAAACAGAATTGTTTTCATTATCATCAGTGACAATGGAGAAAGTTGGACTTATATCCTGACTGGAAAGTATTGATGTCAATTATGCATTGTCATAATGCACAGTATTGCGCTCCCCAAAAGCGAAGGAGAATGTAGCCGGGTGAAGATAGAGAAGTATTCTATTTGACTGATTCTGTTCTCTTTTCTGTGTGTGTATGGTTTGTTTAGGGAAAAATCAAGGAAGTTGGTGCTGATTGGAACAGATAGATATATCTCATAAAGGAAGGAAATACATCAAAATCCAGTAATTGTATTTTGTGGTCTATGAGAGTTGATCTGAACTCTGAAAATAGTTTTCCAGTATCTGTGCTTCCTGCCAGAATTGTACAATGAAAGTTTAAATTATGTTGATTTAAGTAATCTCACAACCTTGAGAAATACTAAGTAATATAAAAATATTTCATACAAGTATTTGCGGGAGCAGAAGTGAATTGAATAACTTTGTGGCAAAACCCCCTGACAAATACAGAACAAGAGATTTAGCACTATATAAGAGCATCCTAGGTGATGGACAGTTACATATTATGAACGTCATCTTAAAATTACTATTCTTTGCTGTACTTCCTTGGCACATTTCGGAAACACATGCAAAATGTATAGAGACTGTATTTGCCATGTATGATTGCAGCTCTGCAACAATTTCTGCTTTCCTTAGAAGTATTTGTAGGTAATCTTGGTTATTAAGGTTGAGCAAAAGTACAGGTACCTTAGGCATTGGGGTATATTTTGGAATCTGAACTTAAGCCCATACTAAGCCTTTGGGTTTTTTAGTTTCCTTACATCATTTGACATATCTGTGAATTAGTCCATAACTAAAAGAGCTGGGCGGACATACCTTTGTTCAGTAATGACAATTCAGGAGGAAGTCTGCCATTTGGTGTGAAATAAAAAGCTGTCATAAAAGCTGTATAGGAGTTAGTTAGGCTAGGGATAACAGAATGATAACCCGACCAAAAGGTGGCTTAAAAAAACTCAAAACCTGGGAATAGACTCACATTAAATTGCTATCAGTAATTAATTAGTATACTTACAGTTATCAAATACAGACACTGAAGCAGAATGAGGAAACGACGAGGCTGCATTCATTTTTATGTTCTTGCTTTGTGTCTAGTAGTAAAATAAAAATGGCAGCTGATGGTGGCTGCAGATTTGCATAAGCCAAGTTAACAAGGGTGGGCTTTTTCCAGAAAACTGCTGTGAAAAGTCCTAAAAAATCAGTGCAGAAAAAATCAGGACACTTTTGTACCAAGTGATCGTAACTTCAACCTGAAATACATCTGAAACTGAAATAGTTGCTCGGCTTCTCAAAGCAGAGAATTAATAGTCAGATAACACAACTTTTTTTTTGTTGTTACTCCTGTTCTGGGCCAGGCTTTGATATCTTTATTGTCAGCTGTATTGTCCTTACGAACCATAAAATTGTCACAAAACAAAACTCTTCAGTCTGAAAGAAATTTTGTGGAAGAAGGAAGGAAATAACGGCGTCAGGTAGTGGTGGTTGGCCTGTGGTGGTTATGCAGAAAACACTTAAGAAATATTATCTGTACTGCAGACAGGCCTATTAATTCAGTGCTTTACTGTTTCTCTTACGTAGGTAGAAGCAATATCTTTCTTTCCAGTGTGTGTATCTGAAACAATTTTCTTGATCCCTTCAGCCTCAATTTTTTCTGTTGTTACAGTTACCCTAACGTCCACTAACACCGCCGGACTTGACACCTACCTTAGGAAAAGGGAATCAGTGAAGGGAAAGTACATGGAAGCAGACATGGTTATCCAGGAAGAAAATGTGATTAATGTTAGAGCTTGAGTTCTCTTCCTGGCCGCTGCTTTTGCATTAAGCTATTTCACATGACCAGCTCTGACTTGTGGTAGTTTCTAGTCTCAGTTCAGAGCAAACATGCTTCTGTCCCCGGCTGGTCAAGGATGGCACAGCCTTTAACATAAGATACGGATTTCTGAAATATTATTTCCTTCTTCCCTAGTGATAATATAGAAACCTTAGTAAATATTAGGGGGGCAAGGTGGTAATTATGGATTAGAACAAAAAGCTGTTCTGATTTTGTAATGTCTCTTCTGTTTTGGCACACAGCTGCTCCTGGGTAAAACAGGAGCTGCAATGTACAGTTTTATCAAGAGATGCCATAAGAAGTTGTATAGTTTCCTTCATTCGGCCTTACTTCTCTCATTTGTATGGTTATGGATCAAGAAAACATAGTCAAAGTAATCAAGATTAGATGAGAGTGTACTGTTGTAAATGGGACGGTGGCCATCTGTAACCACAAGTGGATTACAAAAATTATAGAGCTCGAGCGCAGTGTTACTGAATAAAAGGGGGTGTACCTGGAAATGAAATGAGCCAGTGCCTCTTGTCGGCATTGCAGATCTCTTCAAGGAGGTGGCAGGCCCCACAGAAATGTGCGACCAGAGGCAGCTTGGCCTGCTGCTTCACGATGCTATCCAGATCCCGCGGCAGCTTGGGGAAGTGGCAGCCTTCGGTGGCAGCAACATTGAACCCAGCGTGCGCAGCTGCTTCCAACAGGTAAGATAACAGAGACCTGCATGTGAAAAAACACCCTCTCTCTGAAGTCTTAAGATTCACTTTTACATGGTGTAAAAAGAAGAGAGGAATTTAAAAACATCCATTGAGTTTTTGAACAGAAATTAATATGCTCCTGCAACTAAATATGGGAAGTTATTGTGAAAATGCAGCTGTAAAAGATGGTTTATGGTTTAGGAGAGGATCAAAGAAATTACTTTTTAGCAAAATGAATATATAAATCTTTGTGGGTTTGACAATATTGGCTGCTCTAAAAACTGTTAAAAAATTATGTAGCAGCCAATTACCCTGCTTTGCACCATTCAAAGCAACCTGGTACCACGAAAACAACGTGCTTTTCCCTGCTGGAGCAAGACGTGATCTCAACAGAGCAAGGGGATGATGTTGATAGTCATTTTTTACCTTGTGCATCAGGAAATTATTTAGCATTATTTTACTGACAAAAGAGCTTGCAGTTGCACGAAACTTCAAGCATAGTCATTTATATATTGTGAGCCTTTATGCAGCAGAACAGAACATGAAATAAAACTGTCTTACAGCCTGCTGTTCAGCTCCATGCTACATGCAGGGGGTTAATGAGGCTGCAAGGAGTGTCTGTTTAACGAAGATGAGAATTAAAAAGAGGATGTTGTAATGGAACACAACCTAACTCAGATTTTGTCAAGGATGCCTAAGGCTTCAACTGTTTGCTAGTGATAACTATACTGCTTGAGTGTATTATTTCTGTTAAAGTGGTTGCTTTGAGCATTGTCAGAATATATATATCGATTAAAAGATCACTATGGCATATATAAAATTACTGACTTTAATATTTCTGATTTTCTTGAATCCAGTATTAAATGTTATACTGAACTTTTAAAGCATTTTTTCTTTTGCCATTCTTTCATAGACATTTCTACATTTTCATCCAGTGCATTGAAAAATGCAGTTGTGCTAGATTTTTTTCAGAACTATTAGATTCATTTTTGGACTCTGAGATGACTGGAATTGAAAGAGTGTTTGTCCAGATCATGAATACTTTGTTAGATACTTAGGGAAGTTTGTTTGACCAATTAACCGTGTAAAACTTCCCCTGAGGTTTTAACATTGCTGCTTCAGACAATAAGGGATGGTACTTGACACATCTATCACTGGCCTCAAGTAGTTCAAGTCATAATGAAATAAATTATTCATTTGTTAATGGCAGACTTTTTGTGTCACAGAGGAATGATCTTTGTGGCCCTCAAGGATCTGCCCCATCTCCCATGCTGTTCAATTATGGGAGAGGGGTGCTAGCAAGGTAGTGTTTAAATACTTGATGTTGTGATACGATTAATAGTGACATTGAGGTTGCATCCCTCATCTTTCATGAGTAGCTCAAGTTCAGTCCCTGGAAGGGACTAAGGACCTTTCTAAAGAAAGTGTGCAGCTACACGACGGTTATTCGCAGCCTAGTGGAAACAAATATGTTGCTGGTGGGGAAATCATGTTACTCTCTTTTTTCATGCTGCTCTCTCTTACTGGCAAAAATAAACTTGGACTATGAATAGATTAAGAAGCCTAGTGTTGCTTCTTGTCAGGTGTTTACCATTTAAGAATAGCTTTCATTGTATTCTGTTACTTCCAGTGAGCTCAGAAAGATGACCTCTGTTCTTATGGCTGACAAAGTTGTTGAGGAATGTAATACCTTTGCAGCTAGGCTCCTCTGGTGGTTACAACTTAAAGAGAATGCTTCTTAAAAACAATCATACTAATACTTCAGCTCTGCCGTATTCTTACAATGATCGCCTAGAAGTCACAGATTTCTTTCTTGTTATTTATTAGCCTGTTTGTTTAACGTGCTAACTTGGAAGAATACCCTGGGCTCAGAATACAATAAAAGAAATTGCATGAGTCTCATAGCAATTAGTAGACACATGCAAGCACTACTGAATTTTAACAGGCTGACATTGATCTTAATTCAAAAGACAACTGCCTTTGGTGTGTCTGAACTGCAGAACGTGCTTCCCTTTCATGCTCCCTTCTTTCTCAAGTCCTTTCAGTTCAAAGAAGGCTTTACTCCATTACTCCTTTACTATATACTCCCTCTTTGTTACCATCTGTATCCTCTATCACAGCTGTTCAGTCCTCTATGTTCTTACTAACTTGTTTTCTTTATTTGCATTTTAATTGAGGTTGTTGCTTGTATCCTGTAACTGGTTTTACATTAACATGGCATGGAAAGGATTGACACAGGTTGTAGGGGTTTTTAATTGAATTCTATGGAAGATCTGCTTGTGTATGTGTTGGGGGTTTTTTGTTGGGCTTTTTCTTGTTGTTTTTGTGTTTGTTTTTTTTGAATTTTGCATGTGTGGGTGTTTTTTTTTTTCCTCTCCACAGAATCACAATAAGCCAGAAATAACTGTAAAGCAATTTATAGATTGGATGCGCTTAGAACCACAGTCTATGGTATGGCTACCAGTTCTACACCGCGTGGCAGCCGCAGAAACAGCAAAACATCAGGCCAAGTGCAACATCTGTAAAGAGTGTCCAATTGTTGGCTTTAGGTAAGAGGAGGGGAGTTGGGTGCTCTGAGAATATTCACACTTCTATGTCTTCCAGCAAGTACAGTTCTTTCTGTTGGTTTTCCCACCACCCATGGTGCATTTCTGGCTCCTGCAGTACCGCTGTTAGGGACCCATGGTCCTGTGACTGACAGGTGTGCAGGGCAGGCGGGCATCAGGTGTTTTCGCATTGGCAGATCCGGTAGGTAGCAGATGAATTCTAAATGCATCTCATGTGTTCTGTAAGCACAAGACCAAAAGGAGCTGATCAGTAAGGAAAAAATGTGGGCTGGCTAGCCGCTCTCCTGCATAAGGTTTGGGAAACTAACTCATATTAATATTAAACACCCTTCAGCAGCAATGTTTCCTTGCTTAGTGCAAACATTGGTACTCTGATGAGACTTGCACCGTTCCTGTCCAAAGCATCGACGTAATGTAACTTTCATCTGTTCAAAGGAAGATGTGAATTCTAAAAAAAAAAAAAAAAAAATGACAGCAGGGGTATTCTCCATGTCATCCTCCTAAACTGTATGATTTTTCTATGAATTATCATCATGGGGCATGAGAGAGTTGGTATCCTTAGTGAGTACCGTTACAACTAACATGCATTTGTGAGTTGGTTTATCCAGTGTATAAAATGATTCACAAATAAAAAAGTAGGCACTAAAGCTAAACATAACTGGCTTTTTCCTCCTCTCTGATCATGAAGGCAACTGTATTATTTAGAAACAATATAAAGCAGTCTTTCTTGTGACTCTAAGACTTTTGTTTAGGTATCTCGGCAGATGAGTAATTTTTGTTCCCCATGCTTTCTGTTTCTCCTTCTTTCTGTTGTTTTAAAGGATAATAATATAAATCCTGAGGTCAGATTCATCTCACCTAGCTTTAGGCATACTGGCTTTAGGCATACTGGCTTTACTCAGCCTTGCAAGATCGAGCTAGCAACTGTCGTCTTTTACTATAAATACAGATATGTGAGTACTTCCAAAATTAATCTGATCAAACTTTATTGCCTGTCTTAAGAGGAGGTGACATTCCTCTGGTTGTTCCTGTTTTTTCTTAATTAATGCTTGAGAGAACATAGGGTCACAAAGTTCCAGCTCAGATATCTTTTAGATGCCTAAATTGGGGCTGATGACTCTTGTCAGTACTGAAATATTTTGTGTGAAGGAGGGCATAGAGATAGAAAAGAAGAAAAAGGAAGACAAAAGGTGGTTCATTCTAAATAATTTCTACAATGAAATTAGAGACCTGCAATGACAAAAGCATCTCACATCTTAGCAGAAGGTAGATGTGGCCACTTAATACACAGGTTCTGAGTAAAGACTATAAACAGTTGCATCAGCATCCTTAAAAGTGAACCTTTGCATTTATAGATGCATATTGTCTTGCAAAACAAAGCATAAAACTCAGCAGGGGAAAAATGTGAATTGGTACTGAAGACTGCTCTCAGGAAGCAATTTAATTTAAACTTTAACTATTCAGTAGCTATTCAATTTGGTTCAGTTAGCTCATTTTAGTTTCGTACAAATGATATAAGCTCATCCAGTCAGAACAACCATACTATAAAAAACAGTGGGCAGAATCAGGAATTGAATTGTTGCTATAGTCAGCTTTAGTTAAAAATAAATATATATTGTGCTCCTAGTGGCTACATTTAATACAAGGGATACTGTATCAGTTTGTTTACACATATACGTGCTCTTAAAAAAACCCAAAAGTAAATAAATCAATGTAACTTAATTTTATAATTTTTTTATAATTCATGAATTATCAAAGGTTTTAGTTTCTGAGATTAAAATTTCTGAAATTTCTGAGCATCAAAATTATGTGAAAACATTTAAGCTGACTGGTAAATGTAAAAACATGAAAGTAAACCAGTCTGGTTTATAAATGTTTTTTTCTGAGATGCTATCTGAATATTAAAAAGAGGAAAAGAAAAGCTCGAGTGGTATTGTTTTAAGTCAGTTTGAACTTTAAAATTACAAACTTTTCACACTCCATCTTGGAAGCTGATGCCTGTAAGATATTCTGCTTCAAAGCAACTCGGGGAACAGATGATTGACATTGGCTCGCTATATGGCTATAGGAGGCCATAAATACTCTGTGGGGTGACCTGTGCAGTGTAGGAAGGTTGTGTGGAGTGGACTAAGAGGGCTGTGGGTTTCCTGTGCCCCGTGCAGCTGCTGCAGGGGCACCGGTGCCCCTGGGTCTGCAGCTGTGACAAGTGTTGGCCGTGCCGTTTCCCGGTTGTGCGCACCCATGCGCTTCAAGGTGCTTTCTAAATTAATCCCAACGAACTCATGACGTCCTTGTGTTGCTGCTGCTGAAAAGCAGATGACGCCATTTCAGAGAATAATTTGACTTGAGAGGCTTAATAAGAAGTAAATATTAGAACTAAACCTAGGAATCTCTAAGTGCTTTGTTTAATGTCCCCATAGGTACCGGAGTTTAAAACATTTCAACTATGACGTCTGTCAGAGCTGTTTCTTTTCTGGCCGTACAGCGAAGGGGCATAAGTTGCACTACCCAATGGTGGAGTATTGTATACCTGTGAGTACCAATTTACTGATCATTCCTATCGGATTGTTTTTGCACTATTTGAGGTCTAGATTTTCTTCATAGTCTTTTGTCACCTAGATATTTTGCCAGTATTTCTTTTCACATCTTTAGTAGGGCCTGTCTTCCTGTCTTTCTATTTGAAATTCATCAGGGACTTTGCTAGTGCTGCTGATTTTGTGGGCAGTGTTTGGATTCTGTGGAAATGAGTAAATTATCCACCTCTGAGAGAAGAACTTCACTTTTGTGTAAACAAAGCTGGAATATTAAATATAATTGCAGTACTTGTATACATGCCCATGCACACACACTGTAAGGGTGAGAAAATGTCACAGAAAAGGGACTCAGTTTAATATTACTATATCATAATAAAGAATATTTAATATTCTAGTAATGCCCTTCAATATTTTTAAAGGCGTGTGATCTCTGCTTTCAGGTCCTACGTTTTGCTTGCTTCATGACAATGTTGTTGGAAATATGTCATGTTTTATTCTCCTTAGTAATTATTGTTTACTGGGATATTTAAAAATTGGTGCATAGCTGGAAAAAAAAATAAACAGAATTGACAGTTTCTAATAAAAAATGATGCGAGAAGTTTGCCTGCATTAGCTGGCAATAAAAATTAAATTTACAAAACAGTATGTTCCTAATGAAATTTCAAAGGAATTTTCTAAGGAGGTTTCTAGGAGACTTAAGTGGAGGTGTGGGTAACTTTCGTCATACAAAAACCATTTTAACTTTTTTTATTTGATAATTGTTTACATCCTTAAGAATTTTAACTCAGTCACAAATAAATTAATGGGATAATCAGTATGTAATTTAAACAGTGGTGAAAGGTCTATATAGTCAGAAAAACAAATTCAAGCCAGAATGTACCTAGAGCTGATGAAATCAAGCTGATTTCCAGCAGTGTTACAAGGATCTGTGGGTTCCTCTGTTAGGAAAAAAGTCATACAGTTATTTTACTGTCCTTTGCTGTAGTAGTTGGGCTTATTATCTGTGTTTTCCTACTCTTTTTCATCCATGTGTCTTATGTAACATAATTCAAATTCCATTAAGTAGTATTTTCACTTCATTATGATCAGAAGAAACCATGAAGTTATGTTAATTTATTTTCATTAATTCTATAATCTAATGTTAGGATTTGATTGATTAATTGGCATGCCAGGCTACATTCTGAAGGATTTTTTTGAAATAGGTTGCAGCTTTGTTGTTATGTATGTTTGTTATGTACTGTCACTCTTTCTTTTCTTTCTGCCTCCTCTTTTCCCTTCTCGCCTTCTTGAGACACTTATTGGATGTTCAAGGGCTATGTTTTGAAATTAAAACAGATATTTAGAGAGGGGAAAATGTTGCATGTACAAAATATGTAATTTTGTGTAACAATTGACATGTTGAATATAAAACAGTCTATAATATATCTCTGCAATACAGATTCTTTATCTGATGTAGCTAGAGGTCTGATATGTTTCTTGACATACAATATAATATTTTCTTATTGGAACTGAAGATGTATGAAAAGGTATTCTGTGCTGCTGCCTGGGCATAGAAATATCCTTGGCATAATTCATAGTATTGCCTGGTCTCTAACTTTATTTATACAACAGGATTTTTTTTTAATGATTTCAATGATCAGATATGTTGCTTTTGATACAACATGGTTAAAGCAGAACTTTTTATCAATTTGTTTAATGCTACGGTGGACACCAAGTTGACCATGAGCCAGCATTGTGTCCTTGCCACAAAGAAGGTTAACGATATTGTGGGCTGCATTAGGAGAATGGTCACCAACAAGGTTATTCTTCCCCTCTACTCAGCACTGGTGAGGCCATACCTGGAGTACTGGCTTCAGTTCTGGGCTCCCCAGTACGAGACACATGGACGTACTAGAGAGAGTCCAGTGAAGGGCCACAAAGATGATTAAGGGACTGGAGCATCTCTCTGATGAGAAAAGACTGAGAGCTGTGACTGTTCAGGCTGGAGAAGAGAGAGCCTGGAGATAGAGTATAGAAATACCTGAAAGGAGGGTGCAGAGAAGAGGGAGCCAGGCTCTCTTCAGTGGTGCCAAGAGACAGGGCAAGACGCACTGCGCACAAACTGAAACACAGGAGGTTCCCTCTGAACATCAGGACACTTTTTTTTTTACTGCGGGGGTGACTGAGCACTGGCACGGGCTGCCCAGAGAGGCTGTTGGAGATACTGAAGAGCTGCCTGAACATGGTCCTTGAGAAGTGGTTCTGGATGGCCCTGCTTAAGCAGGGAGGTCGCACGAGGCAACCTCTAGAGGTTCCTTCCTACCTTAGCCAGTCTGCAAGTCTGTGATTTTAGAGAGTTTTATTTTCCTTCCAAACGTTAAAATTTTTGCCAATAAAAGAATATACCTACCACTGATTGTTTACTTGCCTTCTTAGCCAACGTAGCCAGAAGTCTGAACATGTTTGAGATACAATTTTCTTAGACTTTTTTTTTCCTTATAAAGTTCTCTCCAACTTCATCTTCAGTTTATATCATTGTAATGGAGCAGAAATGTTCCTTGTTAATGTCTGGAATATACAGAAAATTCCAAAATGAAGGCATAAGGTATGTCAAAATAGATAATGCTGCTGCTGCACATAATAAGATACCCTTCCTGTTGCATTAGTCAAATACTTTTTGGGAAGTTGAAGGGGAAAGCATCAGATTACATCTAATATAGGGTATGGTACTGTCCCTAAAACAGGATGGTATATTTCTTCTGGTGACTTCTGGGTTTTGTCTGAAGCAGCAGATTTGACATCTGAGAGAAATTTTCAGTTCTAGTTAGACGTATTCACATTATGTAACCGTGAGCAATTTCATTTACAAGTAAAGACTGTTGTACAGAAAAACATACTCTGGAAATGGCTGGAATCCCCACTGTCCCTGGAACTAGGGATGGTTTGTATCATAACAAAGATTTCTGTTCCTGCTGCAAAAATAATATAGTCTTAAAGCAATATTAAGTGCAAAATAAGGTAACCCAAGGCAAGAGTCCCTTCTTTCCGTGAAATACATGAGGAATGAGTTGAATTCACTATGGGATAATAAGGGGAATAAGATGACATTCTTGATTAAAGTGAGTGAAGGTGGCCAAGTGTATAGGAGGTAAAGGAAGGAAACTGGATCTGTTTAAGGTAGAGCAGAACAAAAGACCTGGCATATAATTTAGGTGATGCATAAAATTAAAGGTCCACTACTGCCCTCCATTAATTTGGAAGCTGAATATGGGGGTTGCAGTTTTTCTTGGGTCTTCCTGTAACTACACTCTGCTTGCTTCTGTAATAAGAAATGACCCATTGTATGAACAGACTTCTTATATGTCTGTTTGACTTTCATAGTCAGTACCTACCCGCAATCCATTTTAACTAATCTTATCTGAATTAGGTCAGGAATAAAGAATTGATTTCACAAAAAGAATCCAATATTACTTATTATTAATATGTGTAATAATGCACTCTGGTGTG
The DNA here is from genome assembly GCF_964289735.1 of Phaethon aethereus. NCBI lineage: Eukaryota > Metazoa > Chordata > Aves > Phaethontiformes > Phaethontidae > Phaethon > Phaethon aethereus. Next base: position 75,962,516 of record NC_138576.1, on the reverse strand, counting down.
CTAATTTGTTACTCATTTAATGAAATGTAATGGTCAAGAATGGCAAAATTCTTTGCAGTAAATTAGTAGAATAGCTTATCTGTTTAAATGGAATAATGCCCCAAAAATAGCATAAAGGTGGGACTTTGAATTAAAAAGAAAAAGAAGGTACCAAAGGCCAACGAATTATTCCTTAGAATCCGTTATATTAAGATACAGACAGCCTGAACAGGAAGGGTGCATCTACTCTACCTTTTCAACAAACTCAAAGGCTGTTGATGTTAAAATGTTACTTTTGTGGCTGGTATTGCAAAGCAGAGTATAAATACATGTACTGATCAAACCGTGTTAATAAAATCTAACTTTCCGTTCGTACTGTTAATGTATATTATACATTAATATCAACGATACTAGCAATAATTAGGGAAAAAATGCTTCCCCGGTTAATAAAGCTGGAGCTTAGTTGCAGATGGAGAGAAGACCTTTTAATTGTCTTCAGATAAGCAGTTCAGTCTAAGGTATGAAGTGAATTCTCAGAAGCTCAGTTACTTCCACTTAAATTTAAAATAATTTGAAGAATGGCTTAAGGAATCTGTTGTTAAAATCAAATTTGCAAGGGGATGATTCTCTGTTTTAATGACTTTCACAGTATTTGCATCAGGTGAGAATTGATTCATAATTTCAGAATAGGGCTATTTACACCAAATAGTTATGTGTAATTACTGTATCCTACTCTGTAATGCCATTTAGCATTCATCCTAGCTTTCAGTTTAGTTTTCTTGATGCTGGAAACGCAAAAATTAATGCTAACGGCTTCGGTTACGTCTTACTTCTTTCATTTGGGATTTAGAGATGGGTGGGGTAAGGAACTCAAAACATTACTGTCTCTAAGTGGTAGAAATGAAAAGTTATTGTAGTTATTTTTTCACCTTTAGATAGTCTTTCTCCTCAGAGATGGAGAAATAGGGTTTTTAATGTAGAATTTTACACAGAGTTGTCTAAAAATTTTGTAAGATTTTCCTAGCATCTAATCAGAAATATTCTTACATAAGTACCTGCATGATTTATTTTTAGCTTTTTTGGAATGGCAATTCTCTCAGTAGTGGTACTTGTGTTATATTAATGTGGCTTTCTGTACCAATGGGTCCTTTGAATTTCAGATGGAAACAGTTACTGCATCAGTTCTCTTTCCCCGAACTGTTTCCATTTCACAACTCCTACATTCCACAATAAAATCTTAAAAGCAGGTTTTCTGAAGTAATGTACAAATATCAAATCAGCAGTTCTGAAAACTTTCTCATTACAAGTAGTCTTACTTCCTGACCTCAATGAAAGTATAATCGATTTTTGTAGTTCTGTGCCACTACACTCACCTGGCACAGCTCCTTATTTTGGGAACTGGTTTTTTGTAGCTTTTCTGTACAAAATCATGACAGCAAAGGTTAGCACCATCATGTTCCAAGTGACCAGAATTTCATTTCCCTGAAAGAGCTCAGAACATGATAGGCAAGATGTCAGAAATTGTTGGTTGAATGATAGTTCATCCTAGAATGAATTTTTTTTCCAGGCACAATAAAGCTTATCTGCAATGGTGCCTATTAAGACTTCTGTAAGTAAATAATCTGAAAATTTAATTGCTACTGACATCCAGAGAAGACAGATGTGTTCCTGAACACTATGCAGCCTCAGTGTTTTATAAGCAACTGACACAAGTCAGTGGTTTCATCTTGACACGGTTATCAATGCACCAAGCCTCATGCTTCACCGTTATCAAAATGGGATTGTTCTGTGGGAAAGGTGAAAGAAAACAACAAGAACAGTTGAATCTGGCTGTTTCACATGCAGAACATTGCTTCCAGCTGTGGATTTCAGAGATTACTCTTTGCCTTGCAAAGAATAGCTGTCTGGTCAGGGTAGTCTTTGATATCTAGCAGCTGGGCAATGTGCTTTCCCCTAGGTCTCACTCTTACAGTTGCTCAGATAGCTGGCTTATGTGATCTGCTACCCTTTTGCAACTTAATGTGTTAAATTCTGTTAAATTCTGAGGTAAGCTAATTACTCTGGAAATTACAGCTTGATTTCATTGGAGTAAACTAAAATATGCAATTTATAATCAATCTCTCCTCTTGGTGAGAAAATGCTATGAAGGACAGGCTGAATCAATGGGCCGAGATCAACTGCGTGAGGTTTAATAAGGCCAAGGGCTGGGTCCTGCACTTGGGTCACAACAACCCCATGCGACGCTACAGGCTTGGGGAGGAGTGGCTGGAGAGCTGCCCGGCGGAAAGGGACCTGGGGGTGCTGGTTGACAGCCGGCTGAACATGAGCCAGCAGTGTGCCCAGGTGGCCAAGGAGGCCAACAGTGTCCTGGCCTGTATCAGCAATAGTGTGGCCAGCAGGAGTAGGGAAGTGATCGTGCCCCTGTACTCGGCACTGGTGAAAGCCACAATGTCACACAGTGCAAACATCACCGATGTGGCAGGGACAGCCTTAATACAGTTGTTATACATGTAATAACCTAATATTTGTGGTATCTTATCTCCTGCCTCTATCAAGGGATGAGAGATGCTTTTTAAAAAGTGTGGGTGCTTTGCTGAATGGGAATGAATGTATGCACTTAAACAAGTGTTCAAGTTATTGATGAATTGCATTCTTAAGTGTCAATTTTTAGAAAAGTAACTAAAGGAATGAAGTATCTGTCTCTTTACCACACATCCTACGCTGGGGAGTTTCCCAGCCTTCCAGTGTTACCTAGCTGACGGCTGCTTTAAGATGCAGCTATCATCATACCTGCACATATTGTAGCTGTTACCGTAAGTAGGTCTAAAAATTTTGTTTTCCATCAAGAACAGTCAGGCTTATGGTACAGATTCTAACAAATGTTATAGAAAAATAAAATGTCAAGAAATAAAAATATGGAGATGTATAAATGCTCTTTTTTAAAAACAACAAACCTTAAAATTTATTAAAGCATTTGAAGAGTATCAAATGGTATCAAATTCGGGTATATCTATTAGGGCTTCTACTAAAGAATAAACTAAAGTCCTTTTATACGACATAGATTTTTTTTTTTTTTATACTGTAAATTTTGCATCACTGAGCATGTCTTATTATACAATATATATTTTCTTGGATCGTGCTTGATTATTGTGTGTGTCGAATGTCTGTGTACATTTCTCTCCAGCTTCCTCAGAAGTCATGAATGTCTGGCTGGGATTAATGGCAGTGTTCATTAGTGAGGTTCATATCTCTTCTGGGAATCAGTTTCTAGGTGTATATTAGAACAGCTCTTCGGTTTTGTGTTAGATGTAATATAGGAAATGTAATTAAGAGAATGATGACTTAGGTGCAGACTAGTCCCTTTTACATAGGTAGGTGCAGTGAAAGGAATGGGAAATTGTTTGGGCTTTCATTATCACTTTATTATTTTTTCTTTGGAAAAAAATATAATATTGATAAATAAATATAAATAAATTTATTTCTATATTAGAACTATTATATAGTATTTGTTCACATATTCTGTGTCTTATAATTTTTGTATTATATATTAATTCATTTAGAACTTTCCAACAAGTTTATTGCATTGTTGGTAGTACTTTTTACCAGCAAAGACTTGTTCTATTTCTAATATATCAAAAATATATACCAACTGGTTTTTTTAACCTACATATGAAAACCATGTCTGGGCTTACTCTGTTTTCCCCACTGCTTTCCATGTAAATCCCGGTTTCTTAAATTTGTGTTGGTTTATGAGGAATTTTATCTGGGTTTAGTCTGTGACTTATAACTCCATTTGTTTCTGGCTGGTATATTGCAGAGTTCTAATGCCAGTTTGTCAGTTGTTACAGATCTTCTCCTTGAGACTTTCTGCTACTTTTTTTTTTTTTTTAGTTACTTACGCGTGCCAGCTATGGATCTTAGTCATTCCTTCCTGAACTTTGTCTTGTTCTAAGAACTGAGATTTTTGAGTTTGAAAGCATAGTATTTGCGCTATTGACTTGTGTGGAAATAGTCAAGATGTCATGATGTAAGTGCGTGCACAAGCTACCTGTTGGTTTTAATTTAGTAGATAGATTCTACACAGCAGTGCCTGGCTATTCTTTTTTGAAAATAAAATGTTATCGTGCAACTCTTTTAGCATGATTTTGGATTGTGTAGTGTGGTTATATGCAAAAAAACATACAAGAAATACTTCTAAGAGTTGTGTGTTAGTTATGTGTAAATTAAAATAGTTCTTCCAAATCTGCTCAAATTTCACTGATGAGAGTTTATTGTCCTCAGTCAGTACACAGTCAGATTAGTCTTTCCAAGGAACGAGGTCAGGCTGTCATACCAAATAAAGAATACACCAGAGGAGAAGTTTGGCAGCTCAGTAGACATTTACTTCTGCGATGTGTAGGTACTAAAACTTTCATTCCTTGGCCTTGGGACAGGGTTCCATCTGCTGGAGTTACTGTTGCGTGAGAGCAAGCAGCCCTTTGTTTGGACAATGCACTGATTGGAGCAGATGCTTTCCGAGAATTATTTTGTGAGCCCTCCCTGAACATACCTGTATTAAAACTCAGGGGTTCAAACACCTCTTAATGCCAGATTTGCTCGGTTAGTTGTTACTTGTTAAAAGCCAGATGTGAGAAACTCTTACCAACATCAGTTTGATTATCTATGATTTTTATCGCTTGTCTGATCTGCGTTACGGAGTTTGTAACTGCATATATCATACATACATGAATAGGGAAGTATTTTTACGCTTTGACAACAGAGAATAAAATCAGAGAATAGTTTGCCTGACCTGCTTCTAGGACTCTTTGTAGTGTGTCATGGAAAAAAATTTAAAACCTGAAAAGTGTTTCACGCTGTTTTCCATCTCGACACCCATCCGCTTTGGCGCCCTTTCATCTTAACTGGCTCCTCCCAAAGCAGAGGGTACAGAAATACAATCTGTAGCTTGTTACAGGGTTTGGGCTGGAAATCTGTAGAAGCTGTTGCAAATCTTCATCTAATGCAGGAGGTGAATGGCCACTTCTCGTTACTGCAGTTGCAAGAGGAAATGCTTAATAGTAACGGCTACGTGTGATGGGGACCCTTCTGTTTAAGTACTCAGTACAGCCCGTAGCACATACGCTTCAAAGCATACCGTATACTGTTGTTTCTTCCTGCAGGTACCTTTGTTGCCATGTTTACCTTGTTGCTGTTTTGTGCCTGCGTGTTTTGCTTGTTATCCCTGCTCTTGTAGCAGAAGTTAACTGAATAGCATTACCAAAGCAGCGCTGCCATTATTGCTGTGATTATTTCCAGTTAAATTGTTTTTTAAAAGCAGTTGCATCAATTTTAATTCTGTTCTAAAGAACATAATTAATTCAGTGTAGGGGTGAAAGATGGGACTAAGTGCTTCTCAGTTTTGGAAGGGCCAGAAAAGAAGCTGCTGGGGCTGGGAGTTACTGATTGTAACTTGTAAATTTAGACTCGCAGAATCTTGTGGCTAATTTTTGAACTAGTCTTTTCCCACGGTAGTAAGGAGGTGACTGAATCAGCCTATGAGTTTGCTACTTCAGGCACTGATTGTTCTTATCAGACCTGACCCTGACTGTGCCTTTGAACAGTGCAGGTATAATGGCTGTCACTTCATCTGTGGTTTTTGTTTGTTTTGTTTTGTTTTGTTTTTTTACTCTGGAATGATACAGCTTTTTTATCCGTATCTGTAGGAAGAGAGCTGATAACTTGAGAAAATGCTCATGAAAAACTCAGCTGTTTCAGCAGAGAATGGTTTAGCACGTGCTGCTCCCATCTACTAATAAAGTTTTCCAGTTTAGGTGTAGAACGGGAGGCAGTGAGTATTTTGTGGCACTTTGTGTTAGCTGTTTTAGCTTTTTTTTTTTTTTAACAAAGGCATTACTGTTCGCTGCATTTTTTTCAGCAGAGCCATTACAAGGTTTTTCTGTCTGTGGGATGAGTCACAAGCTTCATGTGTATGAACGTACTGTCAAGATTGCTTTCAATGGCTAAGAGTATCCCCTTATATCTGGCAAGCTGATTTGCCTTTTTTTTTTCTTACTGAACAAATAAATTTGTGTGTTTTGTAAGACTGGTTATAAATGTTTAGCTTAAGACTTGAACCTGTTTAAGTTTTTCCTTAATGTATGGAGTAATTTGTATATCCAAAGCATTTATTGCTGGGAATTTGAAGACTCACTGTTTTTTCCAATACAAAAGAATTTGTAGATGCATTACTGTTATTATTGTACCATATTTTAGGACACTAAAAAGGCAATTTTTAACATCATTAACATTTTTAAGTTCTTCCTTCTATCCTTTTTCAGGACAGTAGCAGCACTATTATCTCAGTGCTATTTAGTAACGTTCAATTTAATTTCTTTTAACTTTTTAAGACAACATCTGGGGAGGATGTACGAGACTTCACGAAGGTGCTGAAGAACAAATTCCGGTCAAAGAAGTATTTTGCAAAGCATCCCCGACTTGGCTACCTACCTGTGCAAACAGTATTGGAGGGTGACAACCTGGAGACGTAAGCTTGATTACAGACTAATTGCTCCTGTGGTGGTCACTGGCCTATTCCATTAAAAACAAAAAAATGAAACCCAAGAAATAATCAACAGTAGTTGTAGAGCCTTGTGCTGTATTATTTTCTATGAATTATTTCACATTATTTGCAGATCTTGCCCGTTTTTTAAAAAGTAACGTGTTTTATACTTTGATTTATGTAAGCATTTTATCATAAAGCCATGGACTTCAGCAGGTAAGGGAGGCTGGGGGCGAATGACTGATTTAACAGAGAACATTCTAGAAAAGTATATCTCTTCAGGGCGACTGGGCTTTTGGAACTGCAGTGCTTATTTGGTTATCTCAAATGTCCCTGGAGTTAGAAATCTCTGAGCTAATTAGGTTCCTACAGACTCCAGAAATATAGGTGGCCTAATAAAAGAGAGCACTCTCAGTGTGTCCACAATATTACTTACAGTGCTGGCAGAAATACTCCACTTTATTTACTTGCTAGTTGTCAGCAAAGGACACTCTTAAGTAAAATTAAGATGTGTTGAGAAGGCACTAGAAGTAGTTTCGTGGATTGACTCTCCTTGACGTCCTGGAGTCTGCGGTACTACTGTATCGTCCGAACCCAGCACCACTTAGCCAGCAGCAGCAAACGTGAAGCTTCAGCATCTATACTCTGCTTGCATGCAACAGCCCAGTGACATTGTCCACGCTTTGTTTTCATGACCGGAGGACTGTGCATTTTATTTACAATAAATAAACAAAACCTGCTCATTAGCGTTTTAAGGAACAGGAGGAAGTAATCTGAAAACTGGCATTATTGATGGCCTGGCTTCTAAGGAAGCAACACACATTCAGATGTTAAAATGTTACTCATCAAGGCAGCCTTCAACTGGTGTGTATTTAAACAAACAAACAAAAAAAATCACCAACACAGGAAAGCAAGGCTGCTTTGATGTGATGAAATTTTGAGAATGGTGCCAGAAATTGGAATGTCAGAAGTGTCATGACAGGTCTCTTGGTCCAGTCATGTGGGGCATATATACAGATAAAATGCCATCATCATGCTGAGGAAACTGTTGGTATTGGTTCTTTTCCCTGCAGGTGACAAACCTCAGTAACATGTTCCTTTAAATAAAAGAAATTTAAAAATAAAAAATCCTAAATAGTTACTCGAGTGTCAGAATGTAATACAATATGTATTTACCTCTGATTATTTTTATGCAGTAGGAATATAAGCATTGATAACTTTGATTTATGGTGGGTTTTTTGTTGTCAGTGGTGTTTTTTTTAATAGAATCACAAGATGATTTGGGTTGGAAGGGACCTTAAAGATCATCTAGTTCCAACCCCCCTGCCATGGGCAGGGACACCTTCCCGTGTTGCTCAAAGCCCCACCCTGGCCTTGAGCACTGCCGGGAATGGGGCATCCACAGCTTCTCTGGGCAACCTGTTCCAGGGCCTCAGCACCCTCATACTGAAGAATTCTTTCCTTATAGCTAATCTAAATCTACCTTCTTCCAGTTTAAAGCCATTACCCCTTGTCCTCTCACTACATGCCCTTGTAAGAAGTCCCTCTCCAGGTTTCTTGTAGGGCCCCTTCCTGTACGGGAAGGCTGCTGTACTTGAGCAGAATTTAAATGAGCTGATTATGGTTTGCAAACTGCAGTTCAATCAATAATACTGATTTGGTGGGGGTTTTTTTAATTGATTTTTATTTAACAAAATGAAGTATGTAAGTCAGTCTCCTGTCTCTCCATGATACACAGCAGTATCTGTTGCTGTCTCTTTTCTACATCAATTGTCGCTGATTCAAATAATCTGGGTGGATTGCTGGTTAAAATATTTTGTGTTTCTACAGCTTTCTCTTGCTTAAATGGCACTAAAGTTTTTGTTTCATAGTTTCTTTCTTTCTTTCTCTCTTTTTTTCTTTTTTTTTGTCTTCCTTACAGTCCTATCACTCTCATCAGTATGTGGCCAGAGCAGTATGAGTGAGTATGCAGAACCCCTTTGTCTGGAAAGCTTAGTGTGCTGGTTGTTTTCTTTTAGCTCAGTTGCTGCTAATCTGATGTGCATGAGCTATAGGGCATGGCCGACCCAAAGCAATAACCCCCTCGGCAATATTGTGAATGTACTTATTTGTCATCAGTCTAACCTACTTTTAAAATAATGTTGTCTATATCATGAATTTCTTTAGACCACTCATTTTTTAATTTTTTGTTTTTTAAACTAGTCCTTCCCAGTCTCCACAGCTGTTTCACGATGACACACACTCCAGGATAGAGCAGTATGCTACTAGGTAAGAGACACACAGTTTCTCACCAGTACACTGCATTTTGTGATTGATTGCTGCAGATTTTAGTGTACTCTATTGGATGTCATTTATTAGAAAGATATAATTCTCTGTACCCAGAAGGAAGTCAAATGTTTTTAAATCATCAGCTTCTGAATACAGTCATATTAAATGTAAAGGAGATGTATTAAATCTGCCGTCTGTCGTGCAGAATGGAAACTGTTGCAGAATTACTGTCCATAATTTCTAAAATGTGCTGGTTTTCTTTTGTTTCTTCATTTTTTACCTTTGAAAATAAACTGAACTTGTTGGATATATAATTTTTCCCTGTAGGATTTTAGACCTAGGTTTTCATCTTCTTCTATGATAGGTTGACCCTATCCATTACCATTGACTTTTAGCAGAGGATATAATAATTACAAATGTTTTGTGTTCTGGATTTTATGGGATCACCCTAGTCCTTTCATGATAAAGTATCTATTCTGCAAAGTCCATCTCAGTGCTTATGTGTTTTGTTGAACTCTCTTCTGTGCATTCAGAGCTGGTGACAGTTAAGTCCTAACCAGAAGTACCCTCTGAAAAACAAGTAAAGACACTCAACTTTTAGGCAAAAAAAGAAATTGATCCATACTACCATGAGAACTGACTTGGTTTTGCTTTCAGTGGTTTTATTGTTGTATCTGATCTCCACAGCTAATAAACAATGTTAACTTTTATGGCTTTTTGAATAAAAATTCAGAGCTCGTGTTTAAGATAACTGAATTCTTTCTTATGGGAACCATAAGAAAGCTTCAAAACAGTTTGTTAAATACCTAGGATACCCAACAGATGATGTTTGCAGCAGGGGAAAAATGGAGAAGAAACTAACCCTGAAGGGCTACCGACTGTCAGCCTCCACATTTCCCCCCCAACAATGAATATTGTCATCCTTCATAAGTAGCGTAGTACATTGTCAAAGGCAAAGCTGTAGTGCTTTTCATGTAATTAATTTAAATCACCCAATATTCTTTTGAATCTATAACTTAGGCCATGCTGTAACCAATTGAAAGGCATGGATGGGTCTACAAATTAGGCAAGAGGAAAGAAATTAGACTTCTCTAGAAAGATGAGAGAATTTTCTCTCTCCCTATGTTCTTTCTTCAGCCTGTGGTACCAGAATGCTGTGGCTTTCTGGGCCCAGATGAAGCAAAACTCTGCACCCCCCCTTAAGGATCACGGGAGATCCCAGGTGCAATACCTGTTTTCCCTCTCCTCCCCCTCAGCTCTTACCAGTTCTGCTGTGGATTGGACTTGCTGAAGGAGGATGAAAGTGGACCATGTATCTCTTTCAAGGATACAAAGATAAATCTGTACCTGCTCTGTGCAGAAGTTGGTTAACAAAACCACAAGCTTAAAAAATACTAATTACTATATGTTAACTATCTAAAGCTACTCAAGATGTTTTTTCCCCTCTAGTAATAAAATCTAAAAAATGAAGACATAACTCCATCTGTATCTTTCATATATGTTATTGTGTGCTTTCTAGTTGGATCTGTTATTATGCATATTTAACATATAAACTAGTAAATTATTTTTGTTGTCTTGACCTTTTCAGCTAAGCTTCTTTGAAGAAATATTACCAGGGCTTCCTTAATAAGACTGTGCCCAGCAGAAACAGTATATTAGGGCTTAAAACCTTTATTGTCACTGATTGAAATACACCTCTCAGTGTAGAAATAGCTCTCAGTTTTCTATTAACAAAGTCCCTCCCCTACCTGCAGTCAAGTACCGTCTCCCCGTTCCGTTGTGCTGTGTCACCTCTGAGCTGCTTCTAATTCCCTTTCTCAGCTTTCAGTTTGTATCCTGCCTTGAAGGTTCTTTGCAACTCTGAGAGTGCCTTCCCTGTCTCCCTCTGCTCCATGAGCTGGCTCCACATGCTCTTCCAAGCGAATCCTAACTAAATGATGGAGATTGAAAACGTGATGATCATGGTGGAATCTGTGTTTGTAAGACAGGATAGCTATTACTCACTTACTAAGAGATTCAAGGCAGGCTCTCCTCTCTGAAAAATACCTGTTTTGTATTACTTTCCCATTGACAAAGGGTCTATGAAGATTAATTTTGAAAATTATGTTTCAGCAAAGACTTAAAAATGCTGAGCTAAGCAGCATTACAAAGGTGACTTGTAAGCATCTAACTCACTCCTGTTACTCACCATGAACTAGATTTGGTTGAGATGCCCCAGAGCAGAGATGATCTAAATGTCTCTAGTCACTTAGGAGCTTGTCCTTCCCTTCAGGGGAAGTGTTGGTGCACACTGTCCCACCCCGGCCATGGTGAGACAAGATGATCAAGACAACTTCATCCTCTGTGTGCTTTTGTTTATCCTCCTTCAACCCTGAGGAATACTAACAAATATACAGATGGGCAAGCTTGCTCCATGATAAAAGAAGGCACCAGAGTTCCCTTTTTTTTAGGGCCTTGCACTCTGCTTTTAAAAAGAAGTTTGAAGATGTCTGTAATAATGCATAACACACTTGCAAAAATATATGTGAAATTAAGATACCTTTATAGTAAAGGGAATAGCTGTTACTTGGTGCAGTCCAGCGTATTGGCAACAGCATTGAGCATTCCCAGATTTTTACACGTGTCTTATGTAGAGATAAAGTGTATCTCTCCTAGAAAAGAGACAGAAAATTTCTGCTGCAATTTTAGAGCAGTATGGCCTTATATGTACAGTATAATAATCCAGTCCATTTAAATGAGAACCACAGGCCATGACTCCCTGTAATTACACTGTTTTTTTGTGTTGTTTTCCAGGACTTGTCTGTCCACAGTGTGATTTTATTTGCCAAGCATAATTTCAAACATTGAATGTGCTATATTTAAACAGTATTCATCCTCTTTTGGTAGTCCAGCTTTATAAAATTCAAAAAGAAAACCATCTGCAAAAACATCTCTTTAACTTCTTTACCATGAGAATTGTGGTGGTGCTAATGATAATTATACTAGAGATAGAAAATATACTTTTTCGTTGTTGCTTGGCAAGTAGAAGTCATTAATCATAGCACAAGTTTCTCATAAAAGGCCTCTGGGTTATAGGTTTCTGTCACAAAATCTAGGACTTTATTCCTATTTCTGTGTACCATGATTGCCATATCTGAGCTGTTTTTAAGTAGAATTGATCTTCACAGTTCCTCTGTTTAAATTGTGCATGTTCTCTGAAAGTCGTGGTCTTTCCCTGCCTTTCAGGCTCGCCCAGATGGAAAGGACCAATGGCTCCTTCCTGACGGACAGTAGCTCCACCACAGGAAGCGTGTAAGTAACTCACACTCGCTAAGGCTGCCAGGAACGTTGGTTATAGCTGCATGGTACAGTCTGTATAAGTTGTAACACGGGATTTAGTCCCAGGGAAAGTAGCTAATAAGTATGACACTAAGGATGCTTGGATAAATTTCATTATTTCAAGCACCAGTTGTAGAAATTGGTGATGTTCATTTGGTAATGTAAGGGAACTCTAAATTTGTCATCCATTCTGCTTCAAAATGGAGGATATTTCTTACGACTGGAAAAACCTCACAACTCCATAGGTTCTAGTTTGTATTCCTTTTCTGCTTTTATCAGATTAGAAAAGAAATCCTTCTATGTCAAAGTGGACAATGGAGTAGGTCGATAGCTTGTGGAAACTCCCAGGACAATTTTCTCATTGAAAAAAAAAAAAAAAATCTATATTGAAGTTTCTGCAGAGCCAGAACAGTGTTGCTGCTACTTGCTTAGATTTCAGTTTGGCGGCTGCTGATCCATCTGTTTGTACTTGGGGATATAAACACAGTCCCACATTAATTTTATCAGTGCCATTTTCTTTTTCAAATTATTTGTCACTTTTATTGTAAAAGCCTTCATTAAAACGCATTGATGAACGTGGAAAGCATAGAACCCCTTAAATTACTCATTAATTAAATATGATTTTTCTCAGTGTAAAAATACGTGAATGCTTTAACCTCACTGTATCATCAGTTTTGTTCATCAAATCAGTGTAGTAGGACTCTGCCTCTTTTAAGTTATTAATGGATATCATCAGGAAACAGAAATTGTTCTTGTTCAGGTTTAGTTAGGAGATGCATTTTTCTCAATAATATTTTCATTTACTGTTTTAAAATCTAATCATGAAATTATTCTACTTATGAATATACTAACAACTTGCGATTTAAAATGTTTTGCTTCAGAGAAGCACTTACGATCACCTTTAAACGTTTTCTGTTTCTTGCTTAATTAACTCTATTTACATAACTAATAAAACTTTTTTCATATGGAACTGTTTTCATGTTTTTCTGTCATTGGTAGGCTCACCAAGGACAGAAATGCAGCCAAACTATTCCCTTTTGATTTCCCTTCAAGAAAAAAAAAAAAAAAGGAAAGAAAAGAAAAAGAGCAAACATACTGTCACTTGGCAGGGAAAGCTGAAAACTTGAAAGCAGCTAAATGCTCTTACACTTGATAGAGTTGTTTATTTTGCAATTAATGAGTCTACTTATATACAAAGACCAAACAACCTTCCATCCCAATGGTAAAAGGGGGTGTATGTACTTAATTTTTACTGGCAAATTAGCCGTTGATTTTAATGCAATTTCCCTGTTCACCTATAAAAATTACCTTTATTTTAAGAAAAAGGATGAATGTGGTGAAATTCTGTACCACCATGTGAAAAGAACTTCTGAATTTGGGTCTCAGCTCTGTTGTCAAAAGGGGACTGTTACTCAAACAAAATATCTGGGGATTTAGAGGCCAGGGAGGACAAGAAAGTAACTTTTGTACCGAATGGCACCTTCTGTTTTATTTGCAGATAATAATACGTGCTTTCCTTAAGGTACATACTGGAGTACTCACAAAATTCTGAAGAGCTGTGGTTTAAAGTTTGGAGTTAAACTATTACAGGGAGCTACACAGCTATGAAGTTTGGATCATAAGTCACCTACAGCTGGAACACTGGGAGTTTAGGCTTGTAGTTCAGCTCTATTCTTATTGTTTAAACACAGTTTGACGTAGAAATTGGTGTGGTGTAATTATTCTTTGTAGACTGAATTTGAAGGAGCAATTTGAAATTTGGATGCATATTTTTTCAGCTCAGATGCCCCTACTGTAAACCTATCTGAGCAAAATCTCATTTTCTTCTGGTATTGTGTCAAACCTTCAGGAGATGATCACTGGTTTGGAAATCAAATTCTTTGCTTCTTGTAATTGGAGTCCTGTTCTGTGGTCTTATTTTTATCGGTCCTCAAGAGTCTTTCAGCTTACTGTGAAGCTAGAAGAGAGGCATAGTTGCACTTAATATTGTAAAGTACTGCTTTGGTCTTGTCAGGTTAACAAGTTCATCAACAATACTTTTAACATTCTTCATGCTCCAAAGAGTATGTGTAAGAGCTCTTCTATATTTGAATGACAAGAAGGGAACTTCTGCCATCAGTTACACATCATGAGTTTCTTTGCAGCAATGTTCTGCAGTATGCCATTTGAGTAAGAAAACATTTTTCAAAGAAATTTCTTGGGTTTTAACTAGCCTGTTGTCTTGAATGTCATTATGACTTCTCCCTAACTAAGCTTTTCTAACTCTCCACTCCCCTAAGGATATGTGAATTCCTTTAAAAAACACATTTTCCTCAATTGGAAAAATATTTGTAAATAGCAAAAAAAAAAAGCCATAGTCTCTACTGTAGTATGTCCAGCTTCTGAACAAACATTCTAATTCTCTCATGCATGAGTTTTCTGATATAAATACATTGAATACAAATGTTTTTCCTTCATGTTGTCTTCTCCAGATATTAGGGGTTCTAAATATTTAAGCTAGACTGTTCTGATGAATTTTCTTTGGCTTTAATTCATTCAAAAACATCTATATCTTAAAAGCAGACTGGCCTCTCCACAAGTGAAGATGAGCACAAGGGAAAAATGAAGACTGTAACAAAGACTGATAAATAGTGCCCCGAACAGACAGTTGTGCCTCACAATTTGAGAAATCATTATGTAGGAGAATGAAAAGACAAAAAACATTGTTAGAAAAAATAGGACAAGAATGTAACCCTCTTATTCCTCTAATGAACACACTATCCTATTAGCCCATACTGAAGTGCACTGGACATAGAATAAATAATTTCTATATAAATGTGAATGTTTAATAGCTGTTTTCTGATTAATGCCTTTACTACCAGTCATCTTCATGTCTTCAGCACTGTTGGTCCCACTTCACACTCAGATGAAGGCAGAGTTGGAACATATCTGAAATTTTATTTATTAGACAGCTGTGCACGCAGGTGCAGGAGTAGGAACACGCAGTGAAGGCCAGTGAAGGCCACTCAGTGTGTCATAAGTCAAACTGGAGCTCCGGTATGTAGCACCTGAATACTTTGACATGATGTAAGTGGTTAAAAGGCATCTTGTCACAATGAAAATTAGTTCCATGTGATGACAAAATTAGGAGAACAAGAAGCAGCTTAAAGACAGAGCATTTTGGAGTACCTTCTTGAACCTTATTCTAATATTTCTCATAGTGTCAATAGGTCAAGGTACACTTTATTTGGATTAGAATACATGGCGCTCAGTATGAGAGCCACATGAAAAATTAAAATGATCAGTGGAGGAGGATCACATACCCACATCTTACTATCTGAAATCTAATTTAACAAGTAGTTTTCTTTATCAGATAAAATAATACACTGATGACAAGTGACTGTCAGGAAATCTGGATTTTTCTTTCCACAGTGCAGTCTTGATGCAAGGGAAGTTATATGCAACATTATTTGCCTCTTGGTCCTCCATGCATAATGCATGTTTTGGAATAGACCTCTTGAAAATATATATCTTGAAAGAGAATAGGATATTTCAAAGGCCATTTTCCCTGGGTTTTCTTCTTGGGGTATTCTTTTCCTTTGAGATGCACTACTTTCAAGCCTGACCTCCTGGGATGTCATTTTTACTGCATTCTACTGTGGTGAAATGCTGAAAAGGAACGGCAGTCTCTGCCATGGAAGGACTTTGTGTACTTCTAGCTTTTTCTCAAAGCACGCAGGGTCTTCAGGAGAATGACCACCAAGAAAGGATGACAAATTTATTTTGATGTTGTGCTTTTATTTTGGTTGCTGATTGCCAGCTCCAACGAATTCTGCAGAAGAGAGTCCCAGATTCTCAAAATGAAAGTGTTTGAGAGTGTCTCTCCCTTACATTGTAGGTCGCTGTGAAGCCCTGCCTTGGGACTCCTGTGCTATTAATGAATCTGTCTTAATTACAGTCGTGAGGTTTGCTGGTGAAGGTTCAAGGTTCAGGTTTTTTGAACTGGTTATTTTGCAAGACAGACCAGAGGTGGAACGCATGGTACAAACAGACTTTTCCTTCAGAAAACCTCTTTTATCAGGCTCTTCCTCCAGCATGTGAAAAAGCCTGCTGTCAGCTGCAAGGTGTGATCTGTAAAAAAAGGTAGCTCAATATTCACAGTCTGTCCTGAGCAGAGACTGAGACTCTCAAGCAGTGAGAGAGGAGGGAAATGAACTTTTCTCTGGACTCAATAACTGGGAGTCCAAACTATAAAATTATCTGGAATCCTTCTTGAACAATTTGTATTTAGCTGTGTTAATCTCATCTACTGGACCACAATACGGACAAGAGCATCTAAGCATTTACTGGGTAAACTCTTTCTTTAACTGGTTTATAAGTTTCATTAAAAAAAGAGGTTACACCTAATGTAAAGTCTTGACAGAGTTTCAGATTTAATAAATTCAAATAACTATAATAAATCCATCTTTACAGAGCCCTATTTAAAAAAAAATCCATTTCAAATGACCTGCATAGTTGTTTATAAACTAATTCATCATCTTAAAATGTAGACAGCAGCTTTTTGATGCCTAATTAGAATAACCAGATTAAAATACTTGATTGCGTGAACCTTTCCTGACAACACCAACACCCCTGCACAAAAGAAGGCTGTATGTGTAGTTACACTGTATCATTTAAATTAACATGTCAACAATGTTTTGAAACCTGGATGATAAAGGTGTGTTCTTTCTCTAGTCTGCTTTAAGACTCTGTTTCTGTGCGCGCTGAAGACGTGACGTTGCATCGCCAGCGCTCCCCGGCTTAGTGCAGCTGCTTCGGTCGCAGGGAGGGGATTCCGCACGTTTTGCAGGGCTGTAGGAGCCCTGCTATATCCTGCAGAGTTTGAAGCCCAAAAGGGGTTACACCACTTTGGCAAAAATTTAGTTATAAGGGGTGGGGTTTTTTTATCGAGATGGTTAAAGGGTTGAGAAGAACCATGAGGTTTTCATTATCATATCAGGACCTGATCCAAACTTCGTTAACTGCACTAACATTTACTTTAGTTTTAACTAAACTAATGCAAAATAACAAAGGAAGTGATGATGGGTGTCCCTGAGATCACCTAAGTAGTGAAGCAGAGAAAGGAGTTAAGAGGCTTTTTTCTGTAGGTAAGGAAAAAAACTGAGCACTGTTCTGTTTCTTTTTCAGCTAATACTGTCAGATATCCCCTATATTTTTGAGGGACTTAAATGCACATGCAATCCTAATTATATTTTAATTATATAGCTGTATTGAATGAAAAAATTATTATATTTATTCAGTTGCATGGGAAGATCAATATTGTAATTTCTGCTCATAAGTATAGTACTGACTACAGCCAAGACAGACAAGAAAGAAGTGGATGTATATTATTTTCTTTAAACTTTTGACTCATTGTTAAAAGCACAAGAACTTACTAATTAGGTTCCTTTTTCAATTTTATGTATACACTTTCTGCAGACCAGCAGTTAATCACAAAAGATAGGCTGAAGGAAAGTGAGACGCAACCAGAGCTCTGTGGAAGGATGTTTTCATACCTGACTGTTTTTAACCTTTATATCATAAATGAACTTAGGTGGAGCTTTTAAAGTGGATTGAACTATTGTCACAGGCTATACGTTTTTTGGGGGTTGCGTTGGGGTTTTTGTGGATGTTGTTACTTGATGCGCATTTGTTTGTGATAGTCTAGATTTTCAAATCTTACTGACAAGTTGGAAAATGGAAGACCACGTGATAGCTTTCGGTAGATAGTGAATAGTTACCCTTGAGAGGAAATAGTTCCGTGTTGTTCTACCAAAGAATTGGTGTTCAGTAGAAAGGTTGTCCTAAGCAGTACTACAAGAACCAGGTCACTTTGCTGCATGATAGAAGTGCTTTTCTAGGAGACTCACACCAAGAATCAGTTTTTATTTAATCTGTGGTTATTTTGGCTCACTCCTAATACTGGTGATGCTTTTAAATGGGTATTGATGTTCTGAGCTACCAAAAAATCTTGGATCAGCAGGATAAAATAGGGTCTTCCATTACATAAACAGTATGTTTGCAACTCTCATTTGTTCCTGTCATGTACATTTGCTCCCTTTACCCCAAGAGTTTGAATCTTTTTCTGAGAAAAAAAACAATCCATGTGCATGGCCTGTAAAACGCCTGGTGTGTTT
Organism: Phaethon aethereus; assembly: GCF_964289735.1. Lineage (NCBI taxonomy): Eukaryota > Metazoa > Chordata > Aves > Phaethontiformes > Phaethontidae > Phaethon > Phaethon aethereus. The sequence continues at coordinate 75,944,258 of NC_138576.1, read as the reverse complement.
TACTTGTACATGAGTTTGTTTATAGATAAAATATAGATATTATTTATTTCTGTCACTATAGAACTGGTACTGTGAAGTAAAGTCTCTGTTTTGTAGTCAAGCAAAGAAGAGAATTTAAGGAGGGTTTTCTTCAGCATTCATACTGCTGCAGCAATTTCTCTCTTGAAAGCATGAATATGTTTTTCTGCTGCTGATTTACCCTTCTTCAGTAAGCAAGCAAGTGAACTATTTTTAGGACATGGTATCCTTCACTTTCTATCCATCTGACTTTACTTTTGGAGAAAAGCCAGCAACTGGGGAAGAAAGGCACACCTACACAAAAGCAAACTCATTTGGACATTATAGCATAATTGAAAGTGTCAGGCTGTATATCCTTACCAGAAGATAAGTTTTATGTGAGTCAGGAGGAGGACAGTGTTATAGTTTATTTCTATCCCTGAATCTGTAAGGAGGAGGAGATCTGCTACCCTCAAAGAGTTTCAAGGTATTGCATGTATATATCAAAACAAGGAAAAAAAAAACCTGGAAATATAGTGCTAATTTAAAACCTATAGCATTAGTTTTGCAGCATTGTCAATCCCTTTGTGCAGTGCACAGTGTTAGCTAGATACTTGATGTTTCATTACTCTGACTTCTGGAATAATTCTAGGGGGATTTTTTTCTCTCTAATTTTATTAGGTAAATTGAGCACACCAAAACTATATCCTAAAGAATATTAAGAATGTCACCTATTTATGGTCCAAAAAAAAGGGAACTGTCAGATAGCTTGTTTGGTTTTATTTATTTTTAAGGCATTTCAAATCAGTAATTTTTGGTTTGTATTATCTCAGATTCTTGCTTTCACTATTTCCTTTCAAACCACTGGCAGCATTGGTTATGTTAAACTGATCTTTTACACTACTACAGATCAATCTTCTTTCTCCTGTGCACTGTATATTTACATGCTTCTTTGCAGTATGTTTTTTAGAAACAACTCATAAAAATTTTATTACAATTTGCTGAGACACACATCTGACATTTATCTACTAGATTCTTGCAGGCTTATTTCCTGCTCTCTTAGTCCTTTTTCATATACAAAAAAAGAAAACCCTCAGCTTCACAAATCTGTTTGCTCACATATCATAATAAATGTTTTACTGCTCTGTCTCTATCCATGTTGTTTTGTTGCTCTAGAGAGGATGAGCATGCCCTTATCCAGCAGTATTGTCAGACGCTGGGAGGAGAGTCACCTGTGAGTCAGCCACAGAGTCCTGCTCAGATACTCAAGTCAGTGGAAAAGGAAGAGCGAGGAGAGCTGGAGCGCATCATTGCTGACCTTGAGGAAGAGCAAAGGTCTCCTAATCGTCCTACCTGGTGTCTGAATTGTCACAGCCATGCATGGGCTATGTGTAGTTGTTGGAGATGAGAAGAGATGGACCTAAGAGTCATGATTTTAGGGGAGGGGAAAAAAAAAATCAATCAAGGCACAGGTCATGCACAACCTGACTCTGTTAGGTAGAAGAGGGTGGCTCTGTGATAAAATACCTTAGTTTCACCTCTACTTCATTGTTTTATGTTTTTTCCCCATAAACTACAAGTCAAGACATTGCCTTCGTGCAAGCTACTTGTGTTCTGTAGTTGGAGGTGATAATAACATAATTTGATCTAAGGACGTCTTTTATTTTCACTTGCTTGATTAAGTCTCCTCATCTTTTCAATATACCAGGAGTCTACAGATAGAATATGAGCAATTAAAGGAGCAACATCTTCGGAGAGGAATAAACCCTCTCGCATCACCTCCTGACTCCGTTGTGACACCTCATCATGCTTCTGAAGATGCCGAGCTCATTGCTGAAGCTAAACTCCTGAGGCAACATAAAGGTCGCCTAGAAGCAAGGATGCAAATATTGGAAGATCACAATAAACAACTGGAGTCTCAGCTTCACCGGCTACGTCAGCTACTTGAGCAGGTAGATGTACACTGATGTCTTACCCCCATGTTGTTTCTGCATGATGGATTTCTGGTGGAACAGAGGCGTTGGAATTCTGCTACAGATATTTTCACCACACTAGCTTGGTCTGTTGCACTCGGTCATTTCTAGGATGAAAAGGTATTTTTTTCCTACCCTCTAGTATAAGCCATGGTGAAAGTCAGATGAGCACAAGATGATTACAAGTGCTGGAGTGATCGTGGTAACTTATGAAACATCGAGAATAACACAAACAAGAGCAATAGTTTTTCATTAATTAAAAAACTGGGTGAAGAAAATACACACCCTATTCCAAGTAGCAGTGCCAGTCGCACCCTGTATTTGACTTCAGTTTTCCAATCTTTCTGTAAGTAATTTGATTATTTGTTGTCGTGGCTAGTCACTGAAACTTTTCTTAGCATGCCAAAGACAGATGGACAAAGATACATCTAAAATGTAAAGGAGCAATTAATTCCATTAAAAATCCAATTCACCTTGAGCAGCATATTTATACCAATAAGCTACAGCAAAACGGTCTGCACAAAGGTAACGCTGAAGGCAAGAGCCTTTTAGCAAATGTCAGTAGCTAGAGATTATAAAGTTTCTTTGTTGGGGGAAGAAATGTTGATTGTTTTTGAAGTCAGCATATGCACATCTAGATTCTAAAAATAATAGCAGCAACATCTACAAGGTGTTAGAGGTGTTAGTTTGTACTGTATCCTGTGTGGAAGCTTGAATGATGAAGAGAAATTTGTATTAATGTTTCCTCCTAACTAACTGTTACATTTGGGTTAGAGTCCAGTAAGGCAAGTGATTCCTGCCTTCCATGGGTCAGGTGACTGGCTGTATGTAGTAGAGGATTTAAATAAGCCAAGAAACAAACCGCATCCAAAATGCGGTGTCAAAATGGCCTAAGTTCCTGCTGTAGATGATAATCATATCGCAGTGATAAAGATTATTTTTTGTTCATTTCACTGGCTGACTTCATTGTTTTTCTGCGCAGCTTTGGCTGAATAGCAATAAGATGCATCTGTTCCACTGGCTTCCCTACCCTCTAGCAGAGTATTTTGGTTGTTGTTACTGTCATTCTAGCATCTTTAATCAAGTACTTGAGTAGCTTAAATATTTAACAGGGAAAGTAACAACTGATGCCACTGTTAACAGTCCTTCAGGAAGGAATCCTGAGGACTGTGGCCAGTACTAGGTGTTTCAGAGACGGGTTTACAATGTGCAAAGAAACAGCTGTAAAAGAGAAACACAGAAGTTCTGCCAAACCCACAGTCACTTTCAGATCAGCGCTTAAAGCAGGAACATGGTCACCCTTTGAAACTTTCTTTTTTCCTAACGTAGCTGTGAACGATCTTATAATTTTGTAATCTTTTCAATATCCTTATAATGTTCTTCGTAAGACCTCTAGGGCATACATGTGTGTTGCGATAAAGTCGGGGAGGGGAGGGGAGGACACGACGGGCAATAGTTTCTTCGTATCAGCTCTGCCTTTGGAATTTTCTAGGCATTCTGCAACTTGTGGTTTCTGACAGGGTAAGGTAGAAGAGTTGACTTTTGTTGATATTTGGGCACAGAATTGATGAAATGTAGAAACGTTCCTGTAGTAACTGTTTAAGCTAGATGAGAGCATTCTAAGACATTCTCTAGGGAGCACCTTTAGCAGAAGTATGCATGCATCCTCACTGCACATTTGTGTACTTCAGGTCACAATTCTGAGGTTACCATACTATTTTTATTTTAGCAAGCCCAAAGGATTGGTGGCTGTCACACAATGTTGTCATTTTTGTCTGCATGATTGATTACAGTGCCAAAGGAGAACGTGAAACAGAACTGACCCGTGACAACTTTGATACCAACATGTTAATGATATAGCGAAAAAATAAAGAATTCATTTTCACTTTTATTTATTGAGCCCTTCTAGATGCTGCATGCGCAATGTAGAAGTAGGACCTATTACGAAGGGCATTTAACGTCTGTTTGGATTTTTCTCTGCTTGTCTGAGCTACTGAATAGAAGTTTCATATTGGTTTTGATACTGAAGTTAATGGGAGCTAAAATCATCTGTCAATGCCTATATGAGCAGACTCTAAGACAGAGTAAATGAGGGCTGCAGCTCCCTCACCAACTGAAAGCAGAGGAGCTGTGCCAAAAGAGAGTAGACGCTGTTTCTTCTGTGGCTGGGAGAGTAAGTGTGGAACAAGAAGAAACATTTGTAGTGGATGTGGAAATGAAATTGGCATTTTTTAGGTTCTCTGTGATTCAAAGCTTGGGGGGAGGTGGGGGCTTTTTGTTTTGTTTCATTTTTTACCAAAAGCAACAGAAGTCAAGGGAAGAATGGGTATGTTTTATCTATCCGTTAATCCACTTAATTAAGAACACTTGAAGCTATTATTTGGGAAAGACACCAGCAGGAGGCACAGTGAAATAAAGGCACTGTAGATCAAAATTGGTTAAAATAAATATCCCCCTTGAAATGCTTTAAAACCTGCTGTAATATAGAAAAATCCCTCAGTCTGAGTTTTCTGGAGAAGAACTTACCTGTGGCTGTGTATCTTTTTTTTGATTTTGCATAAAAAGAAGTTTGAAAACTCCCAGAAACTTCACCCTCATTCCTACAGAGGCATGCTCGATCTCTCTGCTTTTACTTATTCAGGAAGAAGAAGCAGGCATATGGTAACGTGTAGGGCTATTTTCTTATGGCTTGTGGCTTAAGGGTTGTCTTCTGAGTTGTTTTGAATAAGGAGGCATGAACTTCGTGATGCCTGAAGGGGGCTGATGATAGAAGTGATCAGATTTTGTAGGTGTTATGCAACTGGGGTCAAGCAGAACATGAGTTTCTGCAGATTTTTCCCAGGTTCTCTCCCAGTAAAACTGTTAAATCCTGTCAATACATACAGCTATATCCTCAACTATTTTGCATTTAACATTTTTCAGTATCTGATTATTATATTAAGGCATTTATGCCGCTACCAGAACCCTCTTCTTTCATTTGCCTAACTATATTGTCCTGATTTTGGAAGAAGAGGGTTTTGGTTTGGTTTGGCTTTTCTTGTTATTGTAGTCACTGGAACTATGTAGTGTAACATTTATCAGGATATTTAAATGAAAATGGAGTCATCAAATACTGTCCTCTGATTAGAAGGGGATGTGTGTTTATTTTTTTTTAAATCCAACTGCAGTATTTCATTCTATCTGCTGCAGCAATATATTACATCAGTGTAAAGTATTTCAAGTATGTTTTGTTTGCTCTCAGTTTACCCACTGTTAGTCCTCATGCTCTGCAGGGGTTTTTTGTCATTTGCTATAGCGCTCCTAAGTGGTACTAAATAACATTCACTACTAACTCATCATTTAAGTTCGTAGGCATCTCTTTTCTATCCTAATTAATCTTGACTTTACAGTGCCTCACTATCCTTGATCTAGCCTGTGTTTCTGTCCTGCAGTTTTGTATCAAGTCCACCACTGATCTTGCTTCCTCAGCTACACTCCGTCATCTCTGCACCATTTGTCCAGAGTTACTGCTTGAAGAGGGACAGAGATCCAGTCCGAGTGCAAGTTTGGAAGATCTAAATTCTCTCTGTCCATCTGTTTGTGGGGTGGGCAAGCAGATGCTGTGCTGCTGGAGTTAGCCTTGTTCTTCTGTACTGGAATAACTCTTGGAGAGTTTGCTTCATCTCTTTACCTTTATAGCTCTAACCTCTTCTTGAACAGAGGTTCCTGGCTGTACAGCATTACCTGGAGTTAGTTACCCCAGGCTTGGCCTATTTAAAATCACCACACTCATTTTACCTAGACCCTGTAGCTGTGCTGAAGCCTGATACCGAATAGCAAATCCCTTAACTACTTGCTAGGCATTCACTGTTCATGAGAGTGTCCTGATGGCAAATTCCTTGGCTGGCTTGAAAACATGTCCATTATTCGATGTCTTCTGTTTTCAGAGCAATATTTCTTGATTTATTCTTTTAGCCAAAGCTGGAAGTTGGTATTGTCATGCTGAAAGAGAGGTGAGATTTGGAGGAGCAAAAAAGATTTGCTGAGTGCTCAGGGGAAACATTTTGTTCTATTTCTCACCACTGTGTATGGAAGTAGAAGTATCTTTCATTGTTCAACAATCTTCAGTTTTGTTGAAGATTTTGTTATTTTTTTTAAACTGGAAGATGTCACACTTAAGGCTGTGAGCTGCAAAGGAGAAAACTTGGGCAAAAATTAACTGCCGTTCTGTATATTACCTCTTTGCATCAAGTCTCATAGCAGTTCTTAGGTACATGTTCAGTCTCAGTTTCAAAAAGACCTTAAAAGTAATGATTTTTTTTATTACTTTATCTGCTTTTGACAGATTCACTTAAATAATCTGCACTTGAAGCTGTTTGGAAGTAATTTGATGATTTGCAATCAAAAAGATAAATTACAGGGGCAACTATTTCAGCTAAGATTCTATAACTGCCTCATGTAAATTCTGTTTCATATGCTTCTGTTGTTTTCAGAACAATCACTTCTGCAGTTCAAATACTGTATTACTGCTCTCTTCCTCAAAGGATTTCTTCCAGAAAGAAGGAAAAGAGATTTAAAAAAATGCCTGATCCCTTCTAATATTTCTGAGTTGTTATAGTGAAGAAGTCTTATGGTCTTTTCTTACTTCGTGTCCATATATGTATACTTATACATAATTTCAAGCACATACATGATTACAACTAAAAGTAATATAGAACTTATGTCTTTGATTCTTCAGGTGAATTTCAGAGTCCAGAAAGGTTTGCCTACAACACAGTTTTCAAAGTATATAGGTTGCTTCTCATAATTTTCTGGACATTACAGAGTACGTAGTTTTCCTGCAAATTTGGTGTCCTCCACACTATTGAGAAGCAGCGTCAGCAGGAGTGACGGCTAGCTACCACTTTTTAGATTTAACAAAGTTCTCTTAAATCTTGTCTCTTCACGCAGCTTAATTGTGAAGGAGTTTTGCAAAACTGTTAATGATTGAACAGTTGTTTCTAAGCATGATCAGTCATCCTAGTAAAGCTTGTTAAGGACCTTAGCTGAATATCCTCTCTGAGGGTGTATATGTATGTATATATCCATCTGTATATATATATACACAACCCCAGTAATACCATTGTGTAGTCTTTTTGCGTAGCTGGACTGATTGCCTCAGCAAACTGCTTGGGTTGCACATAACATTGTGTTTCTGTGTTGCGTGCTTGCAGCAGAACATTGTTTTTAACAGGACCATCCATCAACTGGAGTGTCATAAGAATTACACTTAAGTCTAATTTTTTTTTAACAAGTCGTTGGTTGTTTTTTTTCCTCCTTAACAGTTGTATAGACCTAAGCCAGCTTTCAATAGTCTGGAGAGAAAACACGAAAGAGCACATAAAAAAGGAAAGGAGCAGGATGACTGCATAGCAGCCCACGTTTAAATTCTGTAGATACAATTTATCTAAATTTGAGTATCGTTGTCTTTAATGTAGCCTGAGTCAGACTCCCGGGTTAATGGTGCCTCCCCCTGTGCGTCACCCCAGCACTCTGCCCTCGGCTACCCGCTCGAGCAGGAGACAAGCTCGCAGTTTCACCAGACAGGTAAGTGTTTTGATCATATAATGTGCTGCGCGGGTCTGTAGGTGACTACCGAATAGGTTTGCTGGCATCTTTCTGAAAAGATTTATAAATAAAAAAGGAGCTGATCTTTGTGATGCTACTGCGAGCAAGACTTACTGCGGCTGGAGCTGTCGCTTCGCCACACTTGCAAACAGCTGTGTATCACTAGAATCCATGTGACCCTGAATTATGGAATTCTGTCAACAGACATCCATTTTGAGCAAGTGAATTCACTGGGCAAATCCATCCTTACTGAAGGGGGAATGAGATTTCATTGGACTGAAATGGCCAACAGCTGTTTGTCCTGCAGTACAGGCATGCACCCAAGTAACCTGTCAGATGCAGGGACAAATATCCAAAACATGTAATCAAAGCTTCCTGATGGCTGCTTTAAAAAGTCTTGTGCATCCTCTACTTAGCCTGGTGTTTTGATGACCCCCCCGCTCAAAGACTTCACATCTTTAGGAATTATTGAGTATTTAAGTGTACAGCCTCTGCACATGAGGAGATTTCTCTCTTGAAAGATTATTTTAAACTCTCCAATAGCAGAACTCATTAATTCCACTGGGAATTAGCAGAAATAACTACAGACCATCGAATCTTCAAAATTAGGGGAAAAAATTAAATATTTTTCTTAAATTATCTTAAGTGCAATTTCTTCCTTTTTTTTTCAAGCCTTGTGTTATGGATTAAAAAAAAAAATTATTTCTGTGTAAAAAAAAAAAGAAAAATATCCCCTTGCATACTGAAAAGTTTTAATTCAGCATTGACATGTGGGTTTGCTTTAATTTATCTGGAAAAGTATGGAATGCCTTCAAGTCTGACTTAGTGCAATGGTGGATTTATGAGAGATGCAGTCTAATAACACTGCCAGGAACAGAGCCAGTTGTATTCCCTAATGATTCCCTTGGCTTAATTTTAAGCAGCATTAAAAAAAAAAAAAAGCAAGGAGGATTTTAACACTAGTGAAATTGCTGGTGCATATTGAATAAAGAAAGACCATGTAAAAGATGAATGGTTTTTTTCAGAAAAAGAATGGTGTATTCACTCTGGATGTTACATAACAAATCATCTGAAAATGGAACAGAATATTAATTGAGCAGCTACTGAGTATAATGCCCTCATCTTGTAAACCTTTTATTTATTTTAACTGTAAATTCTTATATACTGCTCCTCGTTGGCAATTTCTTCTAGTTTAAATCTTGGGTGCAATGGCTAAGCTTTAATAAAAGAGAAATGAGTTCTGCTGCAAATCAATAATACAACTTTCACCTCCTCTCCCAAGGCTAGCCATTATCAATGACAGTTCCTGCACATTAAGTTACAAAGGCTTCAAGTAGTGGTTTCCCTTGAAATATAAAGGAGTTTTTAACTGGAAGGTTGGATGAGAACGCCTTTCAGAATGTTGTTGTCCTTTTTTTTTTCTTTCCTCCTCTCATTACTAAATTCATTGCTCTTTTTTGTCATATCTGCAGATGACTTGCTAGTTCCACCTCATGATACCAACACGGATCTAACAGATGTTATGGAGCAAATCAACAGCACATTTCCAGCTTGCTGCTGTAAGTGTAACAAAATATGTCTCTGAGAAAAGTACTGAATTTGAGGTGGCCTTCAGAAGAAAAAAAAGTCATTCTTGTGGTATTGACTAGAAAAAAAATCTACTCACTTGATGAGATTTCTTGTCAAGATATGCAAACTTCTGTTCTTTAAAGTTGCTCAATACATACTATTTGTGAAGGGAAAGAAATGTTCTCATGTTTTAAATGGAGCCTATAGCTCCATATGGAATTTTCATTTGTGTCCACATAAGGGAAAAGAGACTTAGAATCCCATTTGCCAATGTTGTAAACCCTATGTAGAACATAACTGAATGTAGATTCAGGCATTTGGAATGCTGTTGCTCCAATAAAACTTGAAAAAAATCCTTAGGCAACAGGAGGGACCATAGCCCAATCCTGACTGCCTGAACTAATTATTGAACTAGTTATTAAGCTAAGTGACCAGAGGAAATAACTGATAACATAGCACATAACACCTTTCCCCACTGAAACACATTGAAAGTTGATATGTTATTCATTGGCTATTAAAGAGAGATCAAAAGGAAAACCAATTAGTTTCATATGCATGGATTATATCAGCTGACATACATTTCCACTGATCTTGTTCATTCTAGAATGTCACTGCACTAGAAGAGTGAGGAGCTCTCTCTCTGGTTCCAGCAGTATTTTGTAGAGATTGCCTGTTTTGGCAGGAGGAGCGAAGTGGCAACTTTGTTATTCGTGGAGTTTTTGTGGGGTTTTTTGTTTGTTTTTTAATACATGCATACATATATCTCTTCATTTTCAGCTCTCTTGCCTTAGAAAAACAGTAGTGAAAACTTTGATATATTCTTAAACTTTCAACAGTGCTTTCAAATGAAATGTGATACTGATGGTCAGTTTTAAAAGGCACAAGGGAGAGGGAGGGCATTTATGCCTAGTCCTTTTGGAAGCATTGAGACTGAACTCTATTCTGTTTCGTAAACTCAGTGAAGCCTTTTAAAATACCCGTTTTATGTCTTGTACATACATCATTTGTCTGGGAAGAGCTGCATCACAGAAGATGCACTTTGCACATTTTGAGAAAGCAAATTAGGGTCTAGCAAAAACGATTTTGTTTCAGCTGTCCTTTGAGATTTTCAGTGAGTTCGATAGTTCAGAGCCCATCGCTTTGCAAATTAAGGATTTGATTTTAAGGAGCATCTCTTTTTGAAGTTAACAGCTAATGGAGCTACTCAGCACAACTCAAGGGTGTGTATGTATACAAATCAGTAGAAAATGCAAGTCAGGTATAAATTCTTGGTTTTGCAAATTTCTGTCTTGCATGTATAAGCAGTATTGCAGCTACTGGACATTTAGCCCAAATGAATATACAGCAAATTTGCCAAAATACTCCCTTGCATTCCTGTGTCAGGGCAAGCCCGATAATGATGTCCGATCTCTGCTACCAGGAAACACAGAAGAACAAATCTAATATCCATAAAACAATATCCTGAATGAGGCAGGAGGGTACTGCAAGTGAAAACCGTGGCCCCGCATCCTTTCATGTTGTGAAGTGTTTCTGAGCATTTAAAGTTAAAAGAAGTCACAGTTCCAAATTTCATGTGATTTTCCCTTTTTCATTGACGTGCTACTGCAGAAATCAAACCAAACCAGCATGCCCCAATTAGTAGGTATTAGTTATGTTTGCTCTTCTTCAGTCATTCTATAATATCTCTTACTTGTGAGTTTTACTAGGAGTATATTTTTCTATCTAAAATTCATATACTGTTTTCAAAGCCTGGAAACAAGATCATTAGTCTGGCCTTCCCAACAGAGTGCATTAAAGTCTCTGAGTTTTGCCAGGGAAGGCCATGACAGACCATCTAGTCCACCATCTGCTCCTGTGGCCATTTGAGGTGGTTTCTTTTCTGTCCAGAAAGACAGATGCAAGATTGTCTAACCTGTTCTGTAAGACTTCCAATGAGGCAGACTCCACAGACTCCCTAGGCAATCTGTTTTAAGAGCATCACTGTATTCCTAAACTTAAAAAATAATATTGTTCCCCTTTTTTAATTATACCCAAGCTAAATTTTATTTTAGAACCACCTTCATGTTCACAATATTATGTCCGTTTGAAACAAACAAACAAAAGCTATTTTTTCACTACCTCATCATTACTGGTCTCTCCTACCTTGGCTGCAGCTTTCATTAAGGACAGTTACTAGCATCTGAGCCTTCTGTAGATTATTTTTATCCCGTCTTGACTGTAAAATAAAGCCAGTCGTCTTATTTGCTCTATTTGTTTTTACGGGTTTCAAGTTATAATTAATCTTGAAATCAGTATTTCTATTTACTCCAAATAACCCTTATGAAGCAGTTATTCATATAGTAAGACTGGCACTGCTCTTAAGGCTTTGGATGTTTTTTTTTTTTTGTTCCCAGATCCTTTGATAATGGATATAATGCCTCTTTTCCTTCCTTCTTTATGAGGTTGGTCCTCAGAACTAGGCAGGTGTACAACATTGGGCAGAATTCTTGCCTTTGAATCTGAGTGAGTTCCAGAACAGAGCATTCTGAACAGATGGTATTATAATACAGCACTTACAGATCTATATGGTCACGAAAAAGTAAAAATACATACCATCTATATATTCATAATGCTATAAATTTGTTACAAGAAAAGTAGATTTCTGAAGAAAGTTATATATAGACCAGTACAACACACTTCTAGTTAAATGTTTATTTTTTTTAAGATAGTCTTTCTGTTCTTCTATAGCACATATTTTCCTGACACTGTCTTTGTTTTAAACTGCCAAGATGCAGAATCATGTAAATTTCTAACTTTCTTTTGTTTTTTCTATTTGCAGCAAGTTTCACTGGCAGACCACAGGTATGCGACATACTTACATACTTGCATAGTCATTGGAAGCAAAGTAAAGCAAGTGCAAAAGTTCCATTAAAGCCGAGTGACAGGGTTTTTTTCTGTATTTTTCCCCGAGAGATCTATTTGGAAGCTCAATAGATGTAACAGTGAGGCTAGAGATTCTGGAATGTGCCCGTTAATAGAGAATTCCTGCTAGTTCAGGCATTACCAAAGATGGTGTGCAGTTCTGGGATGCTGACCAGATGGAATCAGCTCAAACCTACCAGGGCCAATTAGTTTCAAGCCAGCATCAGCTCTGCGAGACCAAAGCTAGTTCTTGCAAAGACATCCATATGTCCTTTGTGCCTTGGTGCCCATCGCATCAGTTCCAGGAGCTATGGGCACCAGGGCACAAAGGCCAAGACCCACACAACATCTTAAGTATTCAATTAAGCTGCCTCCAGCTCTCCCAGCAGGCAACCACTTTACAAACCCAAAGCAGAAATTTGGCTACTTTGAGTTCACAAAAATGTGGAAAACAGTCTAGTAATTAGAAAATCTAACCTTGTTCTTGAAAATCTAACTGGTATGAATAATCAGTTAAATTTCTGGTATAACTAACAGATATAGGAAAAACACTTGCTATAGGTTTAGGTTGATATTAGAGCCCATGTATGGCAAATAAGGAACAACATAACCTTGCATCATAGCAGAATTCTTTGAAAGTTTCATTATGAAATAAGATTTAAAGACTACCACAAATTGCTGTGTTGAGACTTCAGCAGAATTAAGTGGTGGGGAAAGTGTCTATTTACTCCCCCAAATTGCTTCACTTTGTGTACTAAGCCACAGTTTGCAAGGTCTGACCTCTCCAAAATGCATATCTAAAACTTCAGAAATGTTACTCTGCAAACACTTTCTTGGATTGCAATATCTGGGATAGTAGGATTGCCCTCCCAAACAGGAACTTCTAAAGAGAATGAGGTGGATCATGCCCTGCACTCAGTTAACTCAGACTTTGTGTTTCAGTCTCTTGATAAGTTAGTGAATTAAACTAGCATTTTTCAGAAATCCTTCCACTAAGGCAGGCAGAGATAGTTTTCAGTGTTACCAGTGAATAATACTAATATTCCTGAAAAAGCATTTCATGTTTTTTGGGGTGGGTTGTTTTGTTTTTTTTTTAGATAGAGGATGATTCCCAAAAGCTCTCACTGCAAATCTACACTTCCAGAACCATTAGAGAAGGCCCATTTGTCTGTTCAGGAGAACAGAATTCTGAAACAGGAGCGTGGAACTAAGCATTGCATTTGAAGGGGCCAAGTCCAAATCTAGACTCTGTATACTCTCCATTTTTACCATGTAGGCTTCAGATAGGACAGTAGTTTTTGCCTAAAACTTTTTTCTTATGGGTGCAGAACATGGAGAGTCTCTAACTTACGTTTACTGCTCTGTAGACTAACATCCTCTGGGCCTTACTCAAGAAGAATTTTAAACACTGCAGTATAGTATAATTAGTTTTCTCTTAACTTATGTGCCTCAGTGATTTGCTGAGTCTTGGGCCACTACATCTAAGTTTTGAAAATACAAGGTTTGTGTAAGATGACACCGGAGTCCTTAAGTGAACCGAGCCCAGAGTAGTTAGAGCTTTCTGTGTGTGTTAATGGGGTACTGAGATGGTTATTTCTCATCATGACAGGCAATGTGAAGTGTTCATTTGGACATCAACCAGTGCTTCCTGACGTGCAGTACAGCCCTTTCCTACAAACCACCGATCGTGCGTTCCACTTCATCAGAAGGCTGCATGGGACCCTGGAACATGCTGTTCGCTCTGACTGTGTGTTCTACTTGAAATAGTAAAACACTGAATACCCAAAGACAAGGATGTTGTTTTTATAGTATTGGTTTTTTTTCTTCTTCTTCTTCCCTTTCTATGCAACTGTAAATTAATGAGCAGTGGAGTATGTGTCACTGATTTGTATAAATATACAGCCGCGGGAAAAGGGGCAGGGGCTTTATATACGTTCTTTTTGATAATCGTAAAGAGAACTGCATAAGGAGTTCGGAGCAAAATGTTACATTTTTACATTCCTTTCAGCTCTTTGCTTTTACATTGTAAAATACCCTTAGTTATATTCTCACACATTTAATGTTCTGTAACTGATTATTTATATGCTAACCATCTGACCACGCAGATTTCAGATTACCTTTGAATTGTTTTCAGGAGTGGCATATGAAGTTCCCATAATCTGCATTATTGTTACTGGTTAACAAAAATTGCCGTTGAGTGCAAGCGACAGTATTTTAACTCCATTAAACAAGGGAAACTCATTTCAAGTCATAAACATCATCCTGATGTATTTTTTAACTTTCTTTTAGTTATTTCCAGCCCACACACTCCAGTTGGAGGATTATTTTAAGCCTTACTTTATTTTGAATCAGGAGATAGCTAAAAAGAGGACTTAGATGATAGCGTAAGTTGTTTTTAATAAGGTCTATGTTAGCATAATCTCTCCCAACTTTGTTCAGAGACAAAGCTTTGCTGTTCCCTGCTGTGCCAAACTTGCTTCGAGTTTTGGAATTTACAGTCTGTGAAGTAAAGCTAATTTCTGGGAGATCCCTTTGGGGTGATCTCAACACACCAGTCTGTTGTCTGCCTCTTGGAAGTGAAGAGACAACTAGAAAGCCCTTTCCAATACTATTAGCAATGGAACATTTTCTTCAAAACTGCAGTGCACTTAGGTATTATCATTTGGCATTGTAATCTTGTGACACTATCTTTGAAATCATGTATTTATGTGTTTCAGGTAGGGACAATTATGGGAAAGTTATGTCACTGATCAGCTGATCTCTAGTTTTAAAGTTATCATAAGAGATTTTAATGCATTCACAGAGTTTACAATGCTGCATGGACACTTGCTTTAAGTTCAGGACATACCTTTAATTGGTAAAACTGCATGCAATATATTTCATGTATAGCAAAGAGAAACTAAACTGTGTTGTTCTTAATTATTCCTGAAGAAAAAAAATAATCTCAAAATGGCATTGGAAGAGTTGTAAATTCTCTACTGCTACTGAAAAATGCTAGAGGACAATAAGACAGGAGGTCAGGCATTTCTAGTGTTTTTGTGACATCGTGCCAGCTAGACTGTCCTGTACCCGCAGTATTTCTTCCTGGACTGCTGCTGCTCAAGGAGCGATTTGGGCACAGTGTTGACCACAGTCTAGTGTTGGCTCCAGTGCCAGTTCTTTCTGAACCCTTTGGCAAATTATTTAACCACTCTGCCTCTGTTTTCCCATCTGTAAAATGGGGATGATAGTACTTAACTCTCAAAAGTGTTGTAGGGCTTGCTTAGTGTCTGAAAAGCTCTATATAAACGCTAAGTATTACTCTTGAGTGAGTGGAGCAAATTTGTCAAGGTGAGAAGATAAGACGCCAGCTCCTATAAATGCTTCATCTATAAAAAAAAAAAAGTAGTTATTTTGGGAAGAAAAAAAACCCCCACATTTTACAGAAGAGGAAAGCCATGACCACCTTTCTACCTCAGACCTATCTTCATGAGTAGTATTGGAAATAGCTTTACATTCTGTTCTCTGCAAAGTACTTTGCTTTTGTCAAGCTATGTCATTCTCTAGGCAAAGAATCCTTAAAAATACCCCCCTACATAAGTAAAAAAAGTCTCAGTAGTGAATTTGGTGGCTTTCATTTTTGTTCTGAATATGAGGTTATGTATAAAGTTGTTTTTCTGCCAGTGTTTGTATGCATCCTTTGTCCTCTGCCGCCAGGTAAATGCTACTTCAAACACTACATTGTAACATTCTTCCTCTGAGACAATAATAAATAAAAGGAATATATTGCAGTAACATAAGAAAAAGTATGGTATTCTTTCAAGTTTTGTGGTCTTCAACGATGGCACTTATTGCTAAATGCTGAAAAATTCATTCTGAAGAAGATTAATTTTAACACAGGAGTGCTGTGGTAGTCTATTGCTATATATGCTAGCATTTTTGGAGTGTGGTTTGCATTTTTAATAAATGAGATTAAGCAGTGTTTACGCCCCATAAATCCATGCTTAATTTCTCCAGTTTTCCATATTCACTGATTTAGTCTAGAATCCTTTTCAGTTTCATGACAGATATTAAGTTTTATCACTGAGAAGCAGACTTTATTTGAAAAATATTATATATACATATTACAAAACAGCAATAATGCATGAAGCCCTGTCAAATATTTATTAGAACTGTAAATTAGTCTTCAAGTTTTGATGTCATTCAGTCAACATGCAGAGCTGAAGCACAGCATTAGGTATTCAGTCAGGAAAGATGTACTTTCTCACCCTACCATGTGCTGATTTTCGGTATTTGCATTAAGCAAATGCAAATGGTGTTAATGACTGTATTAGAACCACTGTGCTTAAAGGAGGAAAACAATTCTTTTTCCTTATAATAGCTGTCACTGTTTTCATATTTAGTATTTAATGTTAGAGTTTGAAAAAAAAAGATTTTATATGTGTCAAAGTAATGACATTTCCCCTCAGTCTCAGTTTGTGAAAGGATGCTTAATAAATACCTTGTAGGGAAGAATGGGATTTTTCACATGGCCTTAAGTGATTCAGCAGTTAACAAGGAAATTAATTATAGAAATAGCAATATATTGAGTCAAACTAAGTTCCGTATTTAGCATCATAAATGTGCCAAAGAGGAGGAGACTGGTAGATTAAAGAATCCACTAAACAAAAAAAAAAAATCTGTCTTTTTAAAAAGTAAAGATTCCTGCTGCCTGCACTCTACAAATATATAACTGAAGAGGGGTATGGATCAGTACCAGGGCCTAACTTTGAGAACAATTTATGAAAGTGCTCAAAATCTAGAGCTTGCACCCTCTGGCCCTTGATCATGAGGGCAGCAGGTGCCAGAGCTCTGTGACTGACACTGTCACCAGTGAGGAAGGCACTCTCGGCTTCAAGTCATGCTTCACTACCACACCACAAGGGTCCTGGCTCTTGTCAGGGGGAACAGAGGGGCTTTTCTCAAGGGAGCTGGGGAAGGCCAGTAGCAGGGCACAGCAACCTTCAGTCCGTGGTGACCACCACCATGGTAAGCGCTCCCTCACTTCTCTGCACAACCTTTTCCTTTGAGCACTAAGCAGCCTCTCCTGTTACTTTTGTCAGGCAAAATAACGCCAACATGATGCTTTTCAGGAGAAGAATTAGGTTCCTGCACCAAAGAGCTCCGAGCAAGTCTCAAATACATGCCTACCCAGCTAATTGAGAGAGACACCCTCCCACACAGCCTGGGATGGATAGGGTGGTTGATAGCATATTTCTTTAAATTTTTATTACAAAACAGCCTTGAGCTGAAACATTACTATCAGATCAGTTCATTTTCTCAGAGAAGATGCAAGACATGCATCTAATTAAAACCGGAGTACAGAAGTTCCTCTACTATTGGGGCTTCCTCATCAGGGGAACTTCCCACATGAAACAGCTCTTCTTGGGTGGTGCTATTACTTCTTTTTGAACCAAGACAAGCCTATTCAGGTGTTCAAATCTCAGTACATGAGATAGATAGTTGATAGTTAAATTATGAGACACCAGCCCCACTAGGTCAGAAATACTGGACCTAGCTCCAAACTGTCAGTAGGCACATGACTATTGCTATTACCCAAGTGTCCTGGGTCAGGGGTTCTGTCCTCTCTCCTTTATTTCTACAGTAGAAAACTGAGAAAGAAAAACAAAAAGCTGAATCCAGCTGAACTGAAAATGTGTTACTGTAATGGGCAAGCTTTGGATTTATGCAAAAGACCAAAATACTCATTTAAACATTTGCAGCACAAATTGCCCTTTGGAGAGAGTTTGCTCATTATATGTATTTTTTTGTTCTCTACTTTAGTAGGGAGTTGCCCTAAGAGAAACCTTCCTGAAAGTAAACATTTGCACCACTGCAAAGCTGAGTAACCGATGCTGTCCCCTGTCACACAGAAATGAAGATGTCTCGCCATATGGCTGAGAATTCTGCTCCCACAGCAGCAGCAGCAGCAACAAAATCAGTCTTACAAATCCAGCCAAGGTGTAAATTAGTAACAGTGGGGTATAAAAAACCCCCACCTTTTAGTGGAAAAAAAAGAAAATAGTTGAACAGGAAAAGATCTGATCCATCTTACAAGCAAAAAAAGCTGCCAGTAATCATCAGCTATATCCTATGAAATGTTGTTCCTGTGGCCAGCAAAGGTGGACTCTTGCTTGGCTCACATGTCTTTGGGAACCTATCTTCTGTCTTTAGAGCCATTTAAGTTTTCATGATGCGCCAGTGAAAATTACACTCTTTGCAACTTAAATCTGCGCCTTGGCAAGAAGAGCTGCATGCAAGCGCAGCAGCCACCTGCGGAAGGGAAGGTGGTGTTTTCATCAACTGCTTTTCTAAGCACCCCTGGCTGCGACACCGGTGGAGAGCTGCCAGGAACAGGCTGATTCCACTCGTTTTCCCAGGCATCCCCATGCTGCATCAAACTGTTGCAGCCAACACAAAGGGATCTTTTAAATTTAAAACAGCCTATATTAGTAGGCTTATTAAAAATGATAAGCCAGGAGAGCTGAAAAGAATTCCTAGGTGCCAGTCTGAAAGATAAGGGCATACACATGGGGAGGAAAAAAACAACACCACAACAAAACATAGACACTATCTGTCCTATCTCATTTTCATCTCTGAAACAGTATTTACAGACCAACTATTCAGCTCTTTTAGTCACTCTCTTTATACAGTCAGATAAGCATTTCAAAAATGCCTAGTTTTCTGACCTCTAGTAACTAATATTTACCTTGGAGAAACTGTACATCAGAAATACTTACTTGCTGACTATAGAAGGAGAGCCTAGGTTAACTAGCTCAAAGAAGATGGCTGCAGCCTATGAATCTATTTTCTGGGGCTAGATCCCATCTTGGTATTAAACAAAATAGTGGAGAACGTAATGAATTTTTACAGTTTGGTATCAGCCAGAAAAAGTGACCTGGTTATAAAAAAAATTAAATAAAATCAGGGAACCACATAGCAGCATTGCAGCAACACTTCATCTGCACATGATGGAATTCCTTTTGCCCTCACAGTAGTTGATACCTCTTTGACTAGGATTTAAATTCTTTGGAAAATGAGCAAAGAATAGAGGAAAGGGACAACATCCCTCACCAACAGTTTGTGTGTCTCATAAGCTATATTTAATGGACTTAAGAAAAAAAGCCACATATATGAGAAAGACTGTGATACTCCACCTGAATTTTATGTAGAAATAGGCAACCATTTCATCAAATACAGTAACTTTTCTGAATCCCAACCCAGGTGAAATGGAAGTCCAGTGGACAGCTCATATGACTACAAGCCAGAATATTTGGCATGTAACCCTGGCCCTGCAAAAAGAGGTACTAAGCCCATTCATTTTTCTTCACTAGAGATTGCATTTTGCATGTTGAAGGACTATTTTTATGATGAGCAATTCACAGCAATTGTGCTTCTCTGTATATGTTTGCCAAGAGTGACTGGTCCCTAACCCACAAGTGAAATTTTATACATTAACAAACAAGAGAATGGACAGAAGATACAATAGTAACTGCCACTGACAATCCACATCTCTGATTTGAATTCAAACAAAAAGTAGGGAAAGTTAAGGGCTACCCAGCTCCTCCTCCTTGAAGATTGGAATGTTATTTACTTTCTTCCAGTCCTCAGCGTGTTCCTCTAATTCCCATGACCAGAGATAATAGAGAATGGCTTCGCAATGACATCAGCCAGTACCCACAGCCCTCACAGGTACATCCTATCAGATCCCATGGGCTTATGTACATCCAGTTTGTTTAAGTGTTCCCTAACCTTGCTGGAACCTTCTCCAGCAAGGAGGAGGACATCACCTGTTGGGATCACCCTGCACAGCTCGACCATAAGGAGAAGGAGCTGTGGCATGAGAAGCTGCTAAACAGCTGGATATATGCACAGCTTGGCCTTGAGGCAAAGGAGCTGTGGTAAACAACTAAGCAGCAGCAAAGGAGTACAGGAACACCTGCAAGCAGCGAATCCTGACTGTGTGAGAGGCACATGGACAGCGCATGATATTTTGTGTATAGCCAATTGCAATAATGTGCGTAACAAGTTGTAACCAATCATGAGTATGTGCGCAGTGACTAAACAAAAATTATGATGTATATTGGAGTCAGACAAGACAATAAACGGCTTCGGAATATAACTCTCAGAGTTGTGAAGTCCATCCTTCTCCCGCAATCACCTTTGTTCCAGACTTCACCACTGGTCTCAGGGACCTGGGCTTCCTGAAGGCCAGTCTCACCAGTAAAGACAGATGAAGAAGGGGTTCAGTACCTCAGACTTCTCAGTGTCCTTTGTCACCAGGTCTTCTTCAGCAGTAGGTCCATATTTTCCCCAGTCTTCCTTTTGCTGCTGATGTACTTGTTGAAGTCCTTCTTGTTGCCTTTCATATTCTTCACCAGGCTTTGGCTTTCCTAACCCTACCCCTGCACAATCAGAGAGCATCTCTCTATTCATACCAGTCCATGAACAGGCCAAAGTCTGCCCTCTTGAAGCCCAGGGATGTGATTCTGCTTTTTGCCTTTCTCTTTTCCTCTTAAGATCCTGAGCTCCACCATCTCATGGTCACAGCAGCCCCCAACCTTCACAACCTTTACCCTTCCTTCTTTATGAGTAGGAGGTCCAGCAGGATCTCTGCTCCTTGATCACCCGTGTTAGGAAATTGTCATCAGTGCACGCCAAGAAATTTTTCCTCAACAGTTAGCATAACTCTAAGCCAATGCACTATCTTGCACCACCATGAAAAAAAAATCTTTTGCCAAGAGAATTAGGACCGATGAGTAGGGAGGGACCTTTTAAACACAGATGCTTTGGCTGATGTTATGTACCTCAATATTTGAGTGAGCAATTGTGAGGAGTCTAATGAATGGCTGCAACACAGACAGGCACACAGGAAGAAAAACTGTCCAGATGTATTTCTGCCTCTCCCGCCCCAGCAGCCCCTCTGGAATGGAAAGCGTAGCTCTGACCTACTTTCAGCAGGCTGTAATTACAGCGCCTATCAATTTTCTATAAAAATACAGATGTGAACAAATGGAAAACCCGAACAGCTCAAACATGAGCAGAATAAGAATGTTACTTCATCCCATAAATCCCTGTTCCTGTAAAGATGATGCTTGCAGGCTGGAAAGTAAAACTAGTCAAAACAGTAGGAAAACATAACAATAACAGTTGACTTTATTATGAAATATGAGCCAGGCCTTACACACAAACAAGATATACCATGGTATCCATCTGCCTGCTGCCTACACATGCATTTTTTTTCCTTCTCAAAATGTCTGCTTGCTTGCTAAGGAAGGAAAGTTAATGGTAGCCTTAACAAAAGATAATTTTTTTTTATTTTGAACTTCCACTGGGTTTCTCAGTGCAGCTTGTGCTACCCAGCCAGTGGCAAGGGGTTAAGCCAGGTGTCCAAAACTGGACACTGCACCCTAGTCCCAGTCTCCCCACAAAAAAGGGAGAAGTCAACACCTTGCCACCTGCTGACTCCAGCTTTGCTGGGACACCCCTCATGTGCTGCCAGAGCACAGCACCTCGGGACAATGAGCAAGCGTCCAAGGAAGAGGCAGTAGGTGATGGATGAGAGTCCTGACTGCCAGGTTATCCCGCTTAACGTAGACCTCGGGAGCATTTGGCAAAGAAATTCTTCTCATCGCTATTTGCATTCTTGTTACTGCAGACACTTTGGTTCTGTTTTCCTATGAATCACAGTACTTGTAACATTATTTAGAAAAAAAATGGGATTAGGAGATAAATATTTTCTACAATGCCACTTCCATTCATCTGCTTTTCTTCTAGATTTGTTTTCCCAGGCATAGACTCACACACTTTTCTTAGGTTTTGTTGGCTTCTTCCATTCACATGTTCAGAGATCATCAGCATTTGAACATAAAAAAAAAAGATCCACACCTAGCTTTTTAATTAAAAAAATCTGTAAGCTTGTCAATGCTGTTGCTCACTTTTTACTATTTTTGACATCTCCTGTGCCTTAGAAGTTACTACCGAGGGGACAAACTGGTACACTTCCCACTTCTTTGCCCAAAGCAATGCTCCCATTGAAAGCTCCTTGGAAAGTTTGACTTAAAACAACAACTTTATGAATGGTACAAGTCATTGTACACAACTAAATATGTTTCTCTCTCACATGAGATCTCTTCATGACACTGTTAATTTTAGGGCTCTTTATGGTTCAATATGAACCAAAGCAGGAAAGCATAATCACACCTTTCAAAGCTATTTGAAAAGTACATTAGCATACATACTGCAGCTTAAGCCCCTCAGCTTTGTCTGCAGTCACTGCATTTACTTGTTAGTTTTTAACTTGGTTGCAAAGGAAAGACAAGTGATAAATTAAGATTATAGCACATCTGTTTCCACAGAGATTGGATAAAATATGGCAGTTTAGTTAATACAGTAAACAGCTTAAATTGTGAGCGATTTTTCTTCTTAATATATTTTGCCTGAATAGCAGATAATGGACAGATGCTTAAGAAAATGAGTTGGTTTTTTCTACTTTCTCATAGTAGTAGTTATACCTCTCTCAAACAATATGTACTTCGCAAAAGAATTAGATCAAGTGTTGTGTTTAAAACCAAGATATTCCACACCCACCTACCCCCCACCCCCAGACTGGCAGAAGTGACAAGGCAAAAATCAGAAATGTTAATACTATAATGAAGCACATCTAAAAGGTTCAGTCCTGTGGACTACCCTTCCAGTAAGAAGTTCCTCAAGAAGCAAAATAGATGATGATATAGCATTATTTCAGTTATTTGATATATGTACTGGACACAGCTGTGTGTACCAGGTCAGGATTATTCCACTGATAGTTTAACAAATATTTATCTATGATTAAATAAAATAAAAATTTAAAAAAGTGACAGCTGGCTCCTAAGCCAGCTGCCTTAGGACCTCCATGGAGCTCACTCCCCATCATGGCCAGTCACTCCTCACAAGAGGCACCACCAGCCCCTCAAGGCTCCCACCCTGTCAGCCACTCGCAGGCCTTGCCCTCCCCACCAAGGGGCAAGGTAGGGAAGAGGGACTTCCCTGTTTGGGCTCCCCCAGCCCCAATCCAGGACCACTCAATATTCTTCTTCAGCAACACTTAAGAAGGAAAGCTGTGTTCATCTGATGGGTTCTGGCAGCATAGTGGGGGTAATTAAGTAGTAATCACCTTAGAAAAGTGTCCTTACCTTAGAGCAGGAGAAAGAACAGAGACTGGAGGTTGGGGTAATTATCTCGTCCTTTAACTGCAGGGAACCAAGCACCAAATAAGCATTCATATCAAAGTCAGTAAATAATTTGGCCAATTACCTATTCCCACATCCCCATTGAAGTTTCTTGACTGAATATTGCAAGCATTTATGTTTAGCCTTCAGCTTCGTATTTAGAGTGCCATATAGGAACTGACTCTGCATTAAAAACTTACCCATGAGTTACTGCTTTGACATTTGTATTTGACATTACTGTATTGACATCTCTGCGAGTGAGGACATGTAAGAAACGCTGTTATTCTGTCATCACAAAGCATCTTATATATGTATAAGTACAGGGTCTGTCATGGACTGAATTGCCCTGTCAGTTCCCCAAAATCTCTTGATTTGACAGAGTTGGGTAAGCAAATTTAATATACGTGTTAGTATAACAACCTGATAAACTACTCAGTTTAGAATTACAGTTTCAACATGTGCTAAAAAAGTGTTCTCCACTAGAAGTTTCCTTACTCCCATCCTCCTTCTGTCCCAAGAAGCCCTAGAAGCGCTTTGGGAATAGGCAAGTCTCTCTCTCCATCTGCTCACTCCTGCAGTGTGCAAGAGGGAGAACGTGGCCGCTCTGCCAGTCCGAGCGTGTGCCTGGAACAACTCCCTCCTCTCCCCTGGTATTTAGCCAGTCCTATATTATACTGCACGTACTTTCACTCAGAGTCAAGGAGTGAATTTGCAAACCCTTTCTCTCCCTATGAGATCTTCAGTGGGCTTAAACAGATTTAAAGTTAACATAGCTGCAAAGGTATCAGCAAAAGCCAAATTTCAAGAAAATTAGGTTGCCAGTGAGTAATTAAGGACACTCTAGACCAGGGTTTTGCCTTTGTTGTTAGCAGCAGACAAGAAAACAATATAATCTCTAAATTCAATCTGATTCTTTTTCCTTCCAAGTAAATCAAGCACTTTTGATATGGCATCAGAGGGACAGACTTTTGAGAGATGCTTTTTTTACGATGACTCTAAAAAAACAGAGCTACACTTCAGCTATGGGTCTTGCCTATTCTCTTGCAAGCATTAAGAGCCTGTCATCTGTGGCTGCCAATTTCCTATATTTTCCCACTGACCTAAGGGCACTGGACTTTATAATGATGAATTAATTTCCAAAATATTTACTTCTCAACTACAAAACTTTACATGTAAAGTGCTAAAAAAAAGCACCAACAGCTATACTGACAACATGATTTAATTAGCACGGTAGGGCCCGAGTCTCAACCTGCAGTTCTCAAAGACTCCACCTATGCCAGAAGGCAATTAGCATCTAGAAATTAAGGTTCATTACAGCTTCCTGCATGCTTTGATTTCTGCTTTTGGGCATACACAAAAGTTTCTCACAACAGCCACAAATAGGCACAAATCTCATATTTGGACTTGCAGTGACCAAAAAGCGTTCTTCAATTTGTCTCATTTGTAGATCAGACTCCATAAGCACTTGATGAGCCTTGCTATCGTACCTGAGCCTTTACAAAAACATCGCCCTTCCCAGCACAGACACATCTAGCTCCAGACAGCCAACGGGAGCCAAAAGCAACATCACCTTTTTGTTTGGTTTCCTCAAGCAATTCAGGTGCTGAAGCCCTCCGAGAGGTGACAGCTCACATTTCACTCCATTTTCCATCCAGAGGGGTTAATCCCACATACATTTCATAGCCATGGTTTATTTTCCCTCAAAAGGACGTAATGTGACAATATCAACATATTCTTAGAAGGGGGGGAGGGAAGAGCCTAAACAATGTAATAGTAGTTCTGTTTCTAGCATGCTTTAGCCCCCCAAGTTTTTACACTCCTTACCCTGTCTCTAGAGAAACACTGTACCATGTCTCTGAATATTGATACCTGTTAATACCCTCCCAGTCATCGGTAGTGCGGGCACGCCTGTAACTCTTGGTGTCTTCCCTGAAACTGGTGGTGCTTAAAAGCTTTTCTGTAAAGAAATTAATCTCAGAGGCTTATATTTCCAGGTTTTTTCCTCTTACGCTGAAAATACTGAAGGATGGCAGTATGACAGCGATTATGACAGCTATCTGTCTGGGAAGTATTTTTAGTCTTATCACAGTGACATTCTGCAGTCCAGGGTTAGTAATCTATGTCAAAGTATTTACAGGCTATTTCATGTCTAAGCACTTAATCACTCTGCAAGCAACTAGTTGGAGGCTTAACTAGGTAATTTAAAGAAATGAATGACAAAACTGTAAGACAGACTTGGTTTAAGATAGCATAATTTTCTACTAGTTGCACTGCCTATTTTAACAAACTCCCTTATTCCATTAAGTATATATAAGTATGCAAGCACAAACTATGTTTAAATGACCAAACAATCCTCACTGTAAACATCAGCAATTGTCAGGGATGCTCCCCTAACAGTAACAACTGTGACCTAAAACTAAATGTATTTTTAAAAAAAATGAGGTGTGTAGACTGAGGAGTCCAGGTATTCCACAGAAATAAATTAATCCTATTTCAGCCAAAAATCTACTACTGTCCACACTACAGTTACTTCTTTTCTGCATTTATTTAATGCTTCTGCATGTTACAAGTTGTCTTTACCAGTCTGTTTTATTTTAAATTAATTACTTGCGAGTTCATGTATCTCGTACATGATCCGGATCAGGTGCTTGGGTTGCCATCCATGCTAGCTCTTATAGCTGGACTACCAAGGGACATCAAGATGTTGAGGGAGCACCTCTCCTGTGAGGAGAGGCTGAGAGCGCTGGGACTTTTCAGTCTGAAGGAGAGAGCTCACAGCCTTAAGTGTGACATCTTCCAGTTTAAAAAAATAACAAAATCTTCAACAAAACTGAAGATTGTTGAACAATGAAAGATACTTCTACTTCCATACACAGTGGTGAGAAATAGAACAAAATGTTTCCCCTGAGCACTCAGCAAATCTTTTTTGCTCCTCCAAATCTCACCTCTCTTTCAGCATGACAATACCAACTTCCAGCTTTGGCTAAAAGAATAAATCAAGAAATATTGCTCTGAAAACAGAAGACATCGAATAATGGACATGTTTTCAAGCCAGCCAAGGAATTTGCCATCAGGACACTCTCATGAACAGTGAATGCCTAGCAAGTAGTTAAGGGATTTGCTATTCGGTATCAGGCTTCAGCACAGCTACAGGGTCTAGGTAAAATGAGTGTGGTGATTTTAAATAGGCCAAGCCTGGGGTAACTAACTCCAGGTAATGCTGTACAGCCAGGAACCTCTGTTCAAGAAGAGGTTAGAGCTATAAAGGTAAAGAGATGAAGCAAACTCTCCAAGAGTTATTCCAGTACAGAAGAACAAGGCTAACTCCAGCAGCACAGCATCTGCTTGCCCACCCCACAAACAGATGGACAGAGAGAATTTAGATCTTCCAAACTTGCACTCGGACTGGATCTCTGTCCCTCTTCAAGCAGTAACTCTGGACAAATGGTGCAGAGATGACGGAGTGTAGCTGAGGAAGCAAGATCAGTGGTGGACTTGATACAAAACTGCAGGACAGAAACACAGGCTAGATCAAGGATAGTGAGGCACTGTAAAGTCAAGATTAATTAGGATAGAAAAGAGATGCCTACGAACTTAAATGATGAGTTAGTAGTGAATGTTATTTAGTACCACTTAGGAGCGCTACAGCAAATGACAAAAAACCCCTGCAGAGCATGAGGACTAACAGTGGGTAAACTGAGAGCAAACAAAACATACTTGAAATACTTTACACTGATGTAATATATTGCTGCAGCAGATAGAATGAAATACTGCAGTTGGATTTTAAAAAAAATAAACACACATCCCCTTCTAATCAGAGGACAGTATTTGATGACTCCATTTTCATTTAAATATCCTGATAAATGTTACACTACATAGTTCCAGTGACTACAATAACAAGAAAAGCCAAACCAAACCAAAACCCTCTTCTTCCAAAATCAGGACAATATAGTTAAGCAAATGAAAAGTGGGGTTTGGAGCAGAAAGGGAAGGGTTCTGGTAGCGGCATAAATGCCTTAATATAATAATCAGATACTGAAAAATGTTAAATGCAAAATAGTTGAGGATATAGCTGTATGTATTGACAGGATTTAACAGTTTTACTAGGAGAGAACCTGGGAAAAATCTGCAGAAACTCATGTTCTGCTTGACCCCAGTTGCATAACACCTACAAAATCTGATCACTTCTATCACCAACCCCCTTCAGGCATCACGAAGTTCATGCCTCCTTATTCAAAACAACTCAGAAGACAAGCCACAAGCCACAAGCCATAAGAAAATAGCCCTACACGTTACCATATGCCTGCTTCTTCTTCCTGAATAAGTAAAAGCAGAGAGATCGAGCATGCCTCTGTAGGAATGAGGGTGAAGTTTCTGGGAGTTTTCAAACTTCTTTTTATGCAAAATCAAAAAAAAGATACACAGCCACAGGTAAGTTCTTCTCCAGAAAACTCAGACTGAGGGATTTTTCTATATTACAGCAGGTTTTAAAGCATTTCAAGGGGGATATTTATTTTAACCAATTTTGATCTACAGTGCCTTTATTTCACTGTGCCTCCTGCTGGTGTCTTTCCCAAATAATAGCTTCAAGTGTTCTTAATTAAGTGGATTAACGGATAGATAAAACATACCCATTCTTCCCTTGACTTCTGTTGCTTTTGGTAAAAAATGAAACAAAACAAAAAGCCCCCACCTCCCCCCAAGCTTTGAATCACAGAGAACCTAAAAAATGCCAATTTCATTTCCACATCCACTACAAATGTTTCTTCTTGTTCCACACTTACTCTCCCAGCCACAGAAGAAACAGCGTCTACTCTCTTTTGGCACAGCTCCTCTGCTTTCAGTTGGTGAGGGAGCTGCAGCCCTCATTTACTCTGTCTTAGAGTCTGCTCATATAGGCATTGACAGATGATTTTAGCTCCCATTAACTTCAGTATCAAAACCAATATGAAACTTCTATTCAGTAGCTCAGACAAGCAGAGAAAAATCCAAACAGATGTTAAATGCCCTTCGTAATAGGTCCTACTTCTACATGGTGCATGCACATCTAGAAGGGCTCAATAAATAAAAGTGAAAATGAATTCTTTATTTTTTCGCTATATCATTAACAAGTTGGTATCAAAGTTGTCACGGGTCAGTTCTGTTTCACGTTCTCCTTTGGCACTGTAATCAATCATGCAGACAAAAATGACAACATTGTGTGACAGCCACCAATCCTTTGGGCTTGCTAAAATAAAAATAGTATGGTAACCTCAGAATTGTGACCTGAAGTACACAAATGTGCAGTGAGGATGCATGCATACTTCTGCTAAAGGTGCTCCCTAGAGAATGTCTTAGAATGCTCTCATCTAGCTTAAACAGTTACTACAGGAACGTTTCTACATTTCATTAATTCTGTGCCCAAATATCAACAAAAGTCAACTCTTCTACCTTACCCTGTCAGAAACCACAAGTTGCAGAATGCCTAGAAAATTCCAAAGGCAGAGCTGATACGAAGAAACTATTGCCCGTCGTGTCTTCCCCTCCCCGACTTTATCGCAACACACATGTATACCCTAGAGGTCTTACGAAGAACATTATAAGGATATTGAAAAGATTACAAAATTATAAGATCGTTCACAGCTACGTTAGGAAAAAAGAAAGTTTCAAAGGGTGACCATGTTCCTGCTTTAAGCGCTGATCTGAAAGTGACTGTGGGTTTGGCAGAACTTCTGTGTTTCTCTTTTACAGCTGTTTCTTTGCACATTGTAAACCCGTCTCTGAAACACCTAGTACTGGCCACAGTCCTCAGGATTCCTTCCTGAAGGACTGTTAACAGTGGCATCAGTTGTTACTTTCCCTGTTAAATATTTAAGCTACTCAAGTACTTGATTAAAGATGCTAGAATGACAGTAACAACAACCAAAATACTCTGCTAGAGGGTAGGGAAGCCAGTGGAACAGATGCATCTTATTGCTATTCAGCCAAAGCTGCGCAGAAAAACAATGAAGTCAGCCAGTGAAACGAACAAAAAATAATCTTTATCACTGTGATATGATTATCATCTACAGCAGGAACTTAGGCCATTTTGACACCGGGTGGATGCGGTTTGTTTCTTGGCTTATTTAAATCCTCTACTACATACAGCCAGTCACCTGACCCATGGAAGGCAGGAATCACTTGCCTTACTGGACTCTAACCCAAATGTAACAGTTAGTTAGGAGGAAACATTAATACAAATTTCTCTTCATCATTCAAGCTTCCACACAGGATACAGTACAAACTAACACCTCTAACACCTTGTAGATGTTGCTGCTATTATTTTTAGAATCTAGATGTGCATATGCTGACTTCAAAAACAATCAACATTTCTTCCCCCAACAAAGAAACTTTATAATCTCTAGCTACTGACATTTGCTAAAAGGCTCTTGCCTTCAGCGTTACCTTTGTGCAGACCGTTTTGCTGTAGCTTATTGGAATAAATATGCTGCTCAAGGTGAATTGGATTTTTAATGGAATTAGTTGCTCCTTTACATTTTAGATGTATCTTTGATAAGATTCCCCAAAGACAGATGGACAATGTACATAAATACCAGCAGGAAGGGAGGGTGCAAAGACGATGGAGCCAGGCTCTTTCCAGCAGCGTTCGGTGACAGGAGAAGGGGCAATGGGCACAAGCTGAAACACAGGAGGCTCCCTCGGAACATCAGGAAACATGTTTTTACTGTGAGAGAGACTGAGCACAGGCTACCCAGGGAGGTCGTGGAGTCTCCGTCCTTGGAGATACTTAAAAGCTGCCCAGGCACAATCCTGGGTTACTGGCTCTGGGTGGCCCTACTTGAACAGGGGAGACTGGAGGAGATGACCCCCAGAGGTCCAACCTCAGCCACTCTGCGAGTCTGTGGAAGTGTCTTAAGATTGAAAGATCCTATTTAGACTATCATCAGAAGCCTTTACGCTACAAACAAGCCTTCGTACCATTAAAAAGTAATGAAGTATGAAATCATATTGCTCAATTAATAGCTTCCTAAAAAACAGAGGCAGCCCTTTCTCCAATTATTTGAATCATTGCACCAGGTTTCTAATGCATGTCCTTCACTTTAACCGTCTAGCTTCATAATGCAGGAAAACACAGCAGCTTTTCAGCCCTTGCCTTTCTTGCTCTTTACTCATGGAAGGTCTTTTTGCCTTCCTCTTCATCAGAGGGGAAGATCCTGAACATCAGTATATGGTGGAAAGGTGACAGAGTGCTGGTTGCCAAAGCTACAAAATTTCTAGTATGGTTTTCGTATTCCCATTTGTATTTGGTATGGAGAACTTAACCCAGATTTATTTTACCTTCGTACATACTTCATACTGCATAGCTAAAGAACCAGAGGCACACTGTGCCACACACCCGCAATTTCACCATTGACAGCAGTGAGGCAGTCTCTTCCAGGCACCTCTCCCTCAGCCATTTTAGGTGCAGTAATGGCTCAGCTGTAAATGAACTCAGTCACTCCTCTGGAAATGATTCAAGAGGGTGTAAGAGGGATGGCTATATAAAAATGTTGAAGTGTTTTCAGACTTTGTGATAATCTTTATAAGCAGGATAATAAAATTCTAAAAACAGAATAGGTACCCTAATTCCCACTACAGACTCTAAAGTATCAATTTTGGGTCTCAGTATTAAATTGATTGACGTAAGCTGTGCTAGTATGGGATGAAAGAAAGTTTAGCTTCCAAAAAGCCACACTAAAGAGACCACAATCCTTGTTAGCCTATGGCCGAAGCGAGGACCTGTGAAGAAGCTCCGAATACTCTCAAGACAGCTATTAGTCTCAGAAAAATCAACAGACCTCCACAGTCCTGTCACACAGGCAATATCATAAAAGGCAAGGCAATTCCTTTTCTGGGAAGGGTAAGGCTAAGGAATACTACATTCACCCCAATACAGAAAGCGGGGAGTGGGGAGCAGGGCAATTTTAAAATGCAACCATTAAAAGAAAAAAATCAGAGCAGTGTCCAGAAGCTGTATTATTGTCATGTGAGACACTCCTATAAGGAGGGGGACAAGCAAAAGCAATACAGCCTTCTGCTGCTCTCAGGTTCAAAGCAGTATCAAGGCAAAAGTGTGGGCAAGCCAACCACTACATTGTACAATGCTCAGCTGCACAAAACTCACTAATTTGAGGGTCTGCTTCTCACCTGGGCTCCAGAGCATCAAACAACTGTTAGGCTGAAAAACATCCTTTGCAAATCCCCCCCGGCCCTGCCAGAACTTAACACTGTACCTCTAACTCATGACCAAGATGTAGCTTGAAATGCCTTCCGTGGAAGCAGCAAGGGTAAAATAACAGCAGCATGCACACAGAGCTGATATTTTCCAAAGGTGTTGCAAATTAAATTTTTCAATTTTAAGTGACAAGCATCCCTACAGTTCCTTCTACTCTCTTCCCTGGTTGCCCACCAGCAAGCAAAGTCTTTGAAGTCCACTCACTAAGAAAATGGCTAAGAAAAGGTTCATCAGATTGCACTTCTGCTTTGCTCTTGGGAAACTCAATATCAGCTTAACCTCATGGGTTGCCAGATTTGCCAGTTGCGAGCTACAGCTCTTATTTACGATGTTCTTATCTTTCGCTATTTAAAAGAGTCAACAGAAAAGGCAACTCCCCATCCACTTTGGTGCAAAATGGGAGGCTTCACTGAAGTACCAACACTGCAAACATCCACATTTAAAGTGGAAAGGAGCCAAAAACCAAAACACTGTGACTGCCAGGGAAAGTTTAAGAGGGATCAGACCTGGTTGCTACAATACTGTAAATTAGATTCAGAGACAATCTTCAGGCTTTTGTGCCATCAAAAGTTCACAGCTATGAGTACTCCCAGGTGGCTTCAGTTTCAAGAATGTCAGACTCAAAGAAGCAGAGTTATTCTTACCAGCTCCTTATACCAAGCCGGAGTTTTTTTGAGAGAAAACGCAATATTCATAAAACACGTGATTAATTAATCAAATCCCAAGCCCTACCTATAAATCCAACATGATTTGATGTTAGTACAGTCTATTTATTTTGTCCCTATTACTGGTAAAGCCTCAAAGGAATCAGTTTTTGCCCTGTAGCAGCAGATAATCTCTGGAGGCCCTAACAGTATATCATCTGCTTCTCTGTAACTTCATCCTGCAAGAGGCCATGCAGCTACAAAAAACAGCATCTCAGCCCCCTTGGATACTAGTGAGCTTTACAAATCCTTAGTGCTGGCATCTGAAACTACAGAGCACCTCACAACATCGTGACAAACAGCATGAATTTCCTGCAGTTGGAGCAGATTATTCTCAGCTTTGACTGTAGTGTTTTGGATAAGGGACATATCAGCAGACACCGCTCCCTCACCTTCTCCCTCCTGAAGATAAAGGGGAACATCACTGCCACGCAGACGCAACTAAGCTTCCAACCACTGCACGCCGGTGCCAAGCAACACATTTTTACCCTTCCAGCCAGCCATCCTCCAAGCCTCTTTAGCAGCTGCTGCAGTGGGCTTTCCTTCTGTTCCCCTCCCAGCTCGGGCTGCTCCCCTCTGCCTCGCCCAGCCCCTCAGGCCCCAAGGCTATCACCCTTCCCACCCCACAGCAAGGCCCCAACCCGCCTTACCTCTAGCCACCAGCTCCATCCCCACAGAGATGAGCTGGCACACAAACCGGAGCAACCCCCAGAGCAAAGAGCGAGCCCAACAGGGCGGCTGGGAGCTAATTTCTGCTTTATCAGGCACAGCTGGGTGGCGGCTGGGCCCTCGCAGCTGAGGCTCAGGCCGGCTGCCCCCACTCTGGGACAGCCCCGCACAGGGCTTCTGTGAACCCTGGCAGCTCTCGTCTGCTTGCCGTACTGGTCTCGTCTTTGCTTTTCCCTACCAAATTTTTGTCTCCCGTGTGCTGCTGGCACAACTTCACTGTTTTCTAGGGAAAGCAAGAAGCTGGTGACTGAGCTGCGGGGTAAAGCTGGATCCCTGCAGTGACTCACGCAGATGAGAGATGTATGATGAAGTCGTGTTTTGATGTCTGGGAAAGCTTATCTTAGTTCAAAAGTCACATTAGGGCATGTCTCAGAGAAAGCAAGCCTTCTGCCTTTCTGAGTGAAACATCTGAGACGATTTTTCCACCATACTGGCACTGCAACATCCCCGAGCTACGTGTCGAGGGCTCCCAACCAGCAATGCTCATCATAATGCTGCTTCAGCTGCTCGGGTCTGACCCTTAACTTGTGAGAAGTTTGGTGCTGGATTTGATTATCTTGTATTTTATCTGTGATCCCTATTCCCCTGAGGGTTGCTTAAACATGCTTCTGATGATGAGGGTAAAAGACAGAACTGAAGATAAAGAGATGGTCCCTCATGGATTATAACTAACCTAGCAAATCTAAGTTCCACTGATCTAGATTCATTGAGTGTAGTCTAATCAAGTCAAAATTGTTACCTTGGGAGTATGAATGATACACATAATGTAAAGATACCATTTAATTTTCCAGTTGGAGTCTATAAATGTAAATTGTATACTTACAGTCATGAAGAGATGAGTAAAAATTGCAGGGATAACCTGAAACAAGTTCCAAGAAAATGTTTGTCACACCCATCATCATGTGGGCTACATATAGAAAAATATTTGCACCATAGTATTTTCATGTCCACTTGTAGGGACTCTTTAGGTTTTTTTCTCACTCTTCCTTGAGTGTCAGCATCAGGCCAGTAGGGCCTCAAATGTGTAAAAAATACTACAAAAGTGTCCTGAGAGGGGAAAACCTGATCTTATGGGCCACTCCAGAGCTTGAATGAAGTGCTCTTTTTAAAAGCTCCGAGCTGAGTTTGTGTGTTTGTTGCAGTCTGGTACATGTTGTGCAGAGCACAAGAGCCAGAAGTATGTGCCATGAATCAAACAGGGCCACCGGACTCCATCGGTCTGAGTGGTCACTGGACAACCGAGCCTGAAGTGTGCTATTCAGGCCACTCTGGAGCTGGCAGTATGTACGAGAGCCCAGAAGGAGCCAATCTTTCCTTTTCCAAGGCAGTAGGTAAATCCTGGCATTGGAGATGCAGTCCCTTGCTAGGTGCAACTAGCTGCTCCGTGCTAACGAGCTGCCCTGCAATATGGATGGATGGGAACACGCTTTGTATAATACCTGTTTCTGCAAAAGCAATAAAGCAAAGTTTAGAACGAGCACCACTCTGTGCTCTGCTCTCTAAGATTTCTAATTCACTATTAATTCTTTTCTCCTTAACTTAAAAAACCCCCACAATTCAAAGCATATGCCTAGGATTCTTGTTCTGCACTAATTATATGCTTTTGGAGGATACATACAGGTAAGACTAGGTCAGCCCCTTTATTTATAAACCTTGTTATTCGAGGTTTTCTAACATAGGTGTAATAGCTATTTGTGCTAGATATTATATTAGATACTGCGCTGAAATTAGGGTAGAACTTAGCTGGGAGAAATTTTTTATTAGTTAAAATAGAACAAATAAAAAGAATGGCTTAGCCTTCAAGTTGTATTTGGTGAACATTCGTTGTCTTCTGCTGTCTTGGTTACTCGCTGTGTTCTTATCCGTGTTTCATCCTAAACTCTTGAATCTAGAAACGTGTTGATGCCTAAAATGCTCTGGTTTAGAAAGACTACATTTAGCAAGCGAGTGGGACAAAGAATTACACTTAAGTTTTGTAGTTAAAATTAGAAGTTCATGAGTGGTGAGGGTGGGTGGGTAATCTGTACAAGAGCAGAGAGCAAGGAGACCAGTTGTGTACTTGAAAAGAGCTTATCTCTTCCTTGTCCAGAGCAGGGCAGTGCTTGGAGCTTCAGCTTTCAGCACGGCCATGGGGGCACACAGCCGTGGTTCATGCCACAAGGTCCACGTCCCCAGGCCTGTAGCCAGCAGGCCAGATGGCCAGAGCAGGGTCGGTCTGAGGAAAGTGGAGCTGTAACACAGGAACCAGGCAATGGGAAACAGGAACTAGCAGAAAAACAACAACAACTTACAAACTCAGTGAGGAAGTGCTTAAAGCAATGTGCAGAGAAGTGACTCCTTACCAGCCAGCTGTCTGTGTGCAAGGAAAGAGAAGAGGATGGAGTCTTGGCTCGGTGGGAACTGGTTGCCTCTAGTAGAAAGGCCCCTGGAGGAGGAGGAGGAGGACTTCAGGGCCAGGCCTGCTGCTGGTGAATGTGTTTGATAAACCCCAGTGCTTGCTCCACATGTAGAGCCCCAGTACACAACCGTGTGCTGCTTTTCAGTAGTGGCACATCAGAGATGGTGGGAAAAGCAAGGGGGACTGAGACTCTTGTACACTCAGCACACAGTGACTTCCTGGCCCTCGTCTTTGAGCAAAAACTGCACATCTACGCTGGGACCTTTTAAAAATTAAAACATAAAATCCTTTTTCTTTCCAACGACACATTCAGTGCAATGGGGGAGGGAACTTCCTTGTATGTACTCAGGGCATTAATGTGCAGCCGTTTGAATGAGAAGCAAACATCTTTTAATGCCAACAGCCAGAATTGCCACTCTCCAGTGAGACAGGGGAACATATGATTCTGTCAATCTTGTTTTGCAATGTAGCCAGCTTCTTTCCACACCACCATCTCAATGCACTGCCAGCGCACAGGACATCTGAAATACCGCAGTCAAGTCTCATGAGTCAAAACGTGCCATTAATAATGCAGCACATTCTTAGAAGAGATTGAATCCACTGCAATGGGGTGGGAGGGAATAAGATGTGGGAATGCAGATCTAAGGCGATCAAATATCCTTGGATCTCTACAACAAAGATACTGGGATGAGGGGAGGGGAATTAAAATTTGTTATAATCAACATAGGCATCGCAAATATTTAGAGTGAAGTATTCATGATTACGTATCACTGCATTGGTCTCACAACAGTTTTTCAAGCATGCATCTTTTCCCATTGCTCTATCTATGGACCGTATTTCCAGAAGGATGCAATAATTTGAATTACCTGAAGTGATAGCTCTTTCCTTAGCTTATGAATTCCTTCAAATCATCAACCCAATTTATAACCTCTGACTTCTGATACACCTTTGTTGTGGGTTGACCCAGGCTGGGTGCCAGGTGCCCACCAAAGCCGCTCTATCACTCCCCTCCTCAGCTGGGCAGGGGAGAGAAAATACGACGAAAGGCTTGTGGGTCGAGCTAGGGGCAGGGAGAGATCACTCACCAGTTACTGTCATGGGCAAAACAGACTCGACTTGGGGAAATTAGTTTAATTTATTACCAATTAAATCAGAGTAGGATAATGAGAAATTAAACCAAGTCTTAAAACACTTCCCCCCACCCCTCCCTTCTTCCCGGGCTCAACTTCACACCCTATTTCTCTCCCTCCTCCTCCCAAGCGGCGCAGGGGGACGGGGAATGGGGGTTGTGGTCAGTTCATCACACGTTGTCTCTGCCACTCCTTCCTCCTCAGGGGAGGACTCCTCACACACTGCCCCTGCTCCAGCATGGGGCCCCTCCCATAGGACACAGTCCTCCATGAACTTCTCCAACATCTTCCCACAGGCTGCAGTTCTTCAAGAAACGCTCCAGCCTGGATCCCTTCCACGGGGTCACAAGTCCTGCCAGCAAACCTGCTCCAGCCTGGGCTCCTCTCACCACAGGGCCACAGGTCCTGCCAGGTGCCTGTTCCAGCATAGGCCTCCCATGGGGTCACAGCCTCCTTCGGGCATCTCCACCTGCATCCCCCTGCTCCGGGTCCTCCCCGGGCTGCAGGTGGAGATCTGCTCCATGGCTGCAGCGGCACAACCAGCCTCACCATGGGCTTCACCAGGGGCTGCCGGGGAACCTCTGCTCTCATGCCTGGATCCCCTCCTGCCCCTCCTGCTGCTCTGGCCTTGGTGTCTGCAGAGCTGTTTCTCTCACATATTCTCAGTCCTCTTTCTGGCTGCAGTTGCTGTTGCCATTTCCCCTCCCTCCCTTCTTAAATACGTTATCCCAGAAGCGCTACCACCACCACCGCTGATGGGCGCGGCCTTGGCCAGTGGTGGGTCCATCTGTCGTGGTTTAGCGCCAGCCGGCAACTGAGCACCACGCAGCCACTCACTCACTCCCCCTCCCGCAGTGGGACGGGGGAGAGAATCAGGAAAAACACCTCATGGGTTGAGATAAACACAGTTTAATAGGACAGAAAGAAAGAAGGAGACAACAATGATAATACAGGCAAAGGAATGTACAAGAACAAGTGATGCCCAATACAGCAATTGCTTACCACCCGGCGATGGACAGCCCGTCCCCAAGCAGCGATTTCCTCCCCCCGGCCAACTCCAGTTTATGTACTGGGCATGACGTCGTATGGTGGGGAATATCTCTTTGGGCAGCCTGGGTCAGCTGTCCTGGCCGTGTCCCCTCCCAGCTCCCCGTGCACCCCCAGCCTGCTCGCTGGCAGGCCAGCACGAGAAGCTGGACTGTCCTTGACTGCTGAGCAACAACCCAAAACAGCACATTATCAGCAGTTTCTCATCCCAAATCCAAAACATTGCCTCACGCTAGCTTCTGTGAAGAAAACCAGCTCTATCCTGGCTGAAACCAGGACACCATCTTGTAGCCGGCTGGCACTGGCTCTATCGGACATAGGGGAAACTTCTAGCAGCTTCTCACAGAAACCACTCCTGTAGCCCCCCCATTACCAAACCTTGCCATGCAAACCCAAAACAATCTTCTTGTTCTGCAATTCATTCCCCACAGTGATCATCTGTAAGCATACTTTATAAGGAACTTGGAACCAGTATAATTTAGGGATGAATTTGGGCCTCTTAACAGCTGTGATAAAATAATATTTTTTTTTATTAAGTGGAGTGTGATTTTTTATTTGTATAACAGATCTTTAATGAGTACACTAAAAAAGTATTCCTGAATCCAGCAGCATTACAACAGCTGATATCTCTATTTACTGTAATTACGCAGAAAACCAAAGCTTTTGATCACCACCAGTCATCCTGGCTACCATTAGTGGCTCTGCCACATGCAGAGTCTCACCAGAGATTTATCTTGGTGTTTTTCAAATTGACCTGAATTTTCACATCCATAAATAACTGCAAACGTGGACTTGCTAATATGAAGGAGTCAGAGCACATTTTATTCAGTTCAGATCTCTAATTGCTAGGCTTATAGCTGGGAATTTTATTGTTGGGAATCACTTATGAGTTGTATAGAATATTTTCAGTTAACAGTTGTTTTTTTCCAGAAAGTTGGTGCAAAATTGGCACACTCCTTTAAAAAACCCCCAAGCCCTAGACCTGATTTCATTCCTCTACTTACTCGAAGATCTTTCTAAACTCTGGCAATACCTGCTGTAGAATTAAAGGTTGCAGTAAAACTATTTTGTAGCTCTGAATCAAGTTTGCTTTATCCCTCTGTTCAGACAGAGTTTTATTTTCCTATCAAAGTGCTCTATAACTCTTGGAATCCTAATGTATTATTTTGTATAACATTTTCTACACTGCTAAACCATGTTGAAATGCTTTCACAGCTGCATATCACAAATCATGCATAGTGTGGCACAACTTCCTTGAAGTGGTTCTTTGTGGCCAGTGTTGAGCCTAGGATGGACTGCAAGGAGGGAAAGTCAAGCCTGTTTTTATCAGAAGACATAGTTAATAGCTGAAATAAATTACAACAGCAGATACTCTGTTCTCTTAAGTCCTCAAATGAAAACTAGTAATATACATGGAACAGGGTCTAATGGCCCTTCCTAATATTAAACTGAGTGGCAGCCTCTCCATGGTGGCTCTGTCCTCTTTATCCTCTGGAGTACCCTAAAAGCGAAGCACAGTTATATCTCCCAGTTGACTTTTGTTTCACTGAGGAGATTTAGCAGCCAGCAAACCATGACTCACATGCTGAGAAACTTCCCAAAAAACCCCAAGTGCAGACACATGAAGTCTGTGTAATACCTGCCTTCAAATTAAATATGCAGCAGTGTTTGGAAAGCATAAGATTAATTCAAGCTCAGAGTACAAGTGGAGAAATTTCAGGTGAGTTTAAAAAGTCATTTGAACTAGTGCTGTTAGCAATTGATCTAAATTACCTCTAATGATTTACTGTTAATCTACTCTGGCCAGAACCAATTTTTGCTGTGAAGGGTTATGGAATGAATAAGATTTTTGGTATGTTTCTCTGCTGAAGGAAGCTTTTCTGCATGACAGATGGAGACTTTTCTAGACCATTCCTCTCCTTGTCTTTTCTAGTCCACTCCTTAGCCCATTTAAGAATTCTGTATTTTATTTTTTTGCTAATGAGGCTTCTAGTGAGTCTGGCGTGATAGCAATATGAAGTTGCTGACTGTTAACTAAGAGGTCATTAACACAGGGATTCATGGTATTGGACTACTTTTAATGGACTCTCTGCTTGATCCTGGGCAAATATTGCCTCTCGGCTTTCTTCTTGGAAGACTGTAGGGGAAATCCCTACTCAGCATTAACTGAACTTTCATTTTGCACTGGTGTCTGGGGTGTTAGTATTTGGTCACGGCTGTGCTACCTACAAGGGCAAGGGGAAGTTGTTGATGGAAATGTTGACAGCTGTTTACAGCAAGTCCTAATGGTGTGTCCTAGATTAGCAGAAAGGCTTGACACATTGATGTTGAAGTCTTTTCTCATGAATGTTTCATCACCAGCAGTAATAAGTCTTTGTATGTCAATAATTTTCTACTTGATCCCTCTGATATTCTTCCAAATTGTCATATTCTCACTTGCACTACCACCTAAATGCCAGATGCAGAAAGCCATTTAGGTATATCTGTGTTGACCATCCCACCACCAGCTTTTAAGACACCCGAGTTTTGCGGCAGAACTCATGAATACGCGCTAGGTGAATTGACTCCAGCAGGGATTGGTAGGCACACAGGGAAGGAGTAGATGGCAGCTGGTGTGGTGAGCATAGTGGATGTCGAAGTGACCCTACAGAGCAGATGTAGAAGGGGCACATGTGTCTGAAGCCTTGCTGGGCTTCTTGACTCACAGATGAGTACTGACATGAGCCTGGCGTCCAGAGCTCAGATCTCTTTCATCCTGGAAGCTGTCATCCTCTCTTTGGTTGTGGTCAATCACCTCACCCTTTTTCTTGTGCTGTGTCAGGGTGCAGCAAGGTCTGGCTGCTCCCAAAGGGCAGGTGGGACAGGAATTGAGGTGACTGATACTTGTAACACTGTCCCAGGCAGTGAGGTGCCACGGTTGTCCTCATGTGGAGAGGAATCAAGCCCATGTCATAACACTCACCTGGAGGCACCCTCTGCACCTCTCCTGGCTGAGACCTTACAGTTCATAGTGGAGAAGACAAGACAGAGAAGAGACAGTGCCTCTGCCCCAGTGAACCTCTTGATCATCCATCATGCTGCAGCAAGTCAGCAACGAAATGCCCAATGTTAAGGGAGCAGAGCTCCACCTGCCTTAAAAGCATTTCTGAGGTTTTTTTCTGACTTTAAAACTGTGCTCCTTTTCTCCTGGCAGCACCACTTCTGTAGCAGGCAAGAGGAGCCTTTCTCCACGCAGTTACTGTGCTGTTTTCCATGGCAGTGCATGCAGTTTAGGGTATCAGACCCAGCAACAGAGACTACATTTGGGTCCCTATCCAGATGCAAATGACACAGGGTGTTAAACAAGGAAAGATGTGGAGGAAAACCAAAGATTAAAGCAAACCATAATGCCACCTAGAGTTATATTTTTTTCTGGTGATTTCAGTTCAGATTTTGCAATTTAGCTCTTGAATCTTCAGATTAGGTGGGCATCCCAGCTTCCATTTACTAGGAGGACACCTTTCAAATCCTGAAAACTGAGGACAAAAAGCCTGAGACCTCAAATGCCAAAATGCAAGTTTTACTTTCTCTGCCATAAAAAATATATTTTTAATTATTTTTAGACACTTCATATCACCTTGTACAGGATGGTAGGTGCAGGAAGTGGCTTCTGAATGTTTAAAGTACCATTTGTTACTTGTATGTCATGTACTTGTGGATGTAGAAGTCCAGCTGGTAAAACAAGAGACAATAAATGAGGAAATGTTTAACCTGAGGACTGAAACTCATCAAGGGACTTAGTATGTGAACCAAAGCAGCAGCAAATAGGTCAGCATACTTTCAATACAGTTTGGGCTTTGTAAGTTAAATATAAAACAAAATTTTCAGACAAAGGAGCATTTTTATCACATGGGACTTTAATTGTAAGCTCCTGTTGTCCCTGAGTGTGTTAATCATTCATTTCTTTTTCAGTATCATAGTTTTCTCATCTCACCCCCAGGTTCTCGAAAGGAATCTTATTTTTTAAGATAGCATCCACTCTCAGGTAACTAAGCTGTCCTGTAGCTGTAGGTGACCTTGTGTATTTGTTAGGGATGAATCAATTAATTGTATCTTTGGGGGGAAAACTGGCATAGAAATGAGGTAAGAGAGTAGACAACTGTGGTGGTGAATACCACACTAGAGAAATTTGTTCTCTCTCCTCCTCCGCTGACTTCCCATGTAAGCTGGAAAAGCGTGTGTCAAACTGCCCACAAATAAGTCTACCTCTATTCCTTAGGCTGATATATAAGTGAAAAATATGATGATAAAATGTTAAGTTTCAGTAACTTCCATCTACTACAAAAACTGCGAATGAAAGCCATAAATTAGCCTCCGCCATGCAGCCCTGCTCACATCACTGCCTCATTCGTACGTCACTGACCGCGGCCACTTGTACCGACTCTTCATGTGGGACACAGCACTCTGCCCTGACTGGCCGGGCTACAGCCCATCTCTGTGGAGTGAGAAACCTGCTCCAGCTCAGGCTTTCAAGACCTCAGCAGGAGTTTTTTTCTGTTTTTTCTGCCTCCTGGCTGTTACAGCTGCCGGTAAGAAAATACCACAGAATCACAGAGTCACAGAATCATTAAGGTTGGAAAAGACCTTCAAGATCATCAAGTCCAACCATCAACCCAACACCACCATGCCCACTAAATCATGTCCCAAAGTGCCATGTCTACAAGTTTTTTGAAGACCTCCAGTGATGGTGACTCCACCACCTCCCTGGGCAGCCTGTTCCAATGTTTGACCACTCTCTCAGTAAAGAAATTTTTCCTAATATCTAGTCTAAAACCCCTTATGCTTATGGGTCACCCAGTAGCCAGCCCAGCCCACAGGGAGGAAGAAGCTGCCATTCAGAGCAATGAAAAAAAAGAGGGAAAACCATGAACATTTGGGGAGTCTGAAAGCAAAGGGTGGCAGGTTTCTGCCATAAGGACAACAGGTGAGGTGGAAGTGAGGACGAGGGAGGAAGTGGGAAGAAGCATGGTGACCCACTCAGGGATTGCTGCTGCTACTTGGACTCCACAAGCCCTATGTAAAAAGCAGTGTGTGATCATATGTTTTCTTGGGTTATTATACAAAGGCCACTAGGCAGCCCTAATTAGGATATCTATCAATTCCTGGGGGCCTTATCATCATTACTGTGCTGGAAGACTCTATGAAAATCAAACCTATTATTTACTGTGCAGATAGATGTAAATATAGGTACACATATTTTCTCATGAGTAGCCCTTGGCCCAATAATGACTCTGTCCAGCTGCGCTACATAGTATTTCCTTAATATAACTTAATACATTAGGGATGAAAGCGATCTTGTATAATTACAGACACAAGTAAGAAGCAGACACTTGTGATTTTACCCTCCCTTCTGGGTCCTACCGGTACATGAAATGTTCTCAGAGTCTCTTTTAATTCTAACTGACCTACTTATCTGTAGAGAGCTCTGGCTGAAATGACTTGGATAAAATGAGAAGGGATATTATTACTGACATAAAACAATTACTTTATGAAATTTGATGAACTTTTAAAAAAGAAAATATTTATATGATTCTTTACATGATACTTTTGGGCTTCTTCTATAAAATAATTAAATGTTGATGAAACTATGTTTCTGTATTCTTCTAAATCTATATGGAATAAAGATACATAAGCAATCTTGATCATAAGTCTCTCCATATAATTTTTCCAGGCAAAAATCATCAGGGATAAGCTTTGAAGATATTGTCTCCAATGAAATGAAGTTAATAAATAATTTATAGTTATTTTGAATAAAAAACTGGAAGTCTTTAATTTCTGCAAGATTCATTCCAGGGGTTGTGACTGTATTTCCATACTTCATATTCACAAATTTTCAAAATAAAATTCTGTCAAAAGTTCTGATGGATGGAGTAGCATTTTTCAATTGAAAACATTTTTTAGCCTTTCCTGGTTTAATAACTTGTTGGTGAAGCAATAGTCTTAACTTCAAAAAAAAGAGGTTTAATTTTGCTTCCCATTTCAGCTTTTAGTGACAAATATGTGTGATGCCTCAGGCTACAGCTGTTTGTGGGACAAGGTGCCTATGTCGCTTTGTCTGAGATGCACCTGATTTCACCTTGGGGTTTCACAAAGCCCAGAAGCCATATTGTTCGTGAAAAAGAATAGCAAATAGGACCACTGAGGATAGCTTACCTGCTCTAACCTGTGGGTGGGAAACCATACGCAGCCTGGTCCTGATGCCACTTGGACAAGTTTTACACTGGCATACTTTTTTCCCTTCAGGGGTGTCATTTCAATTCCTCTCAGGTCACACAAAACCCGAGTGACCCTTACTAACGGTGAGAGATGTGCAGTCACCCGGTAACTTAGATTTCTTACGGTGCCCAGGAATTGCCTCAAAATGGCTTCCATGAGATCGGAAGTGGGAAAAAGGTAAGAAAATATGACATGAAATGTTAAAAGGGAGAGTACACTATTGGTTGCCTTGGTGAACAAATATTGCTTCAACAGTGTCCTCTACATCGTGAGCACAGATTTCTCATAATTTTAGCAACTGCGGATCTTGAATAGAAGCTAGATGGCTCAGGAGTGATCTTCGTTTTGACAAGTGAGACTTTGTAATTTCATTCAAGGTCAGGACCCTACCAACAGACACAGTTTGTGCTGGGTCTACAGCAGCCAGCTGGGGCTCTTTCCATTGACCTCACTAGGAACTGTTTAAGGCTTTAGTTCTCAAAACAGTTTTGTCCAAAAATATAAAAATATTCTCCCATATAACATGTTCTTTACATAAAATATTATCATACCATAGAGGCTGTGATTCT
Organism: Phaethon aethereus; assembly: GCF_964289735.1. Classification (NCBI taxonomy): domain Eukaryota; kingdom Metazoa; phylum Chordata; class Aves; order Phaethontiformes; family Phaethontidae; genus Phaethon; species Phaethon aethereus. The sequence goes on along the minus strand of NC_138576.1, from coordinate 75,899,918 downwards.
GCATGCTGTTTTGTTTTTACAAAACTCATCCGTGGGAATGCAGAACCAATATTAACAATGAAACGGAAAAAGCAATTATGTAGGCTTTTGTCTTTTCCAACTTGAAAACTTAATATCTGTTACTGAACAGGTATAACTGAAATTATGAGGAACACACTTGTACAGAGCCACAATTCTCAGATAGTTAATTTTAAAACTGTAATTAGATTTTCTCCAGTATTTTCATTACTAAAGCCAAGGGAGCGCCCATGTTCCATGAGGAAGGTGCAGTAAAAGTCATGTTATTTGCACAACTTACTCTCAGATTCTAAAAAACGATGGAAAAACTTTTCCTCTAGTTTAGCTGATTCTGCTCAATATACAGGGTTCAGAACCTCTGCTGCATGGCTGGTATGGTAACAACTCCCTGCATTGACTGGAAGTTAAAACTGCCTCGAGGAATTCAGAGCAAGCACTAGACTGACTCATCCAAAGGATAAAAAAGTGATACCGTGAACCTGTTTATGAATAAAAATGCCTTTGTTACTGTTAAAAAGCTTTCTTTTGCAATAAGTGGGGTTTCTGTATCTGTGAAAACCTGAGTGGTTCAAAATACGCCTTTTTTACTCCAGTTCCCTTTTTCAGTCTACCACCTGACCGTGTCTTATGGAAACCAGGAGTCCTTTGACGTTAGAATCATATTCAAAATGGAGGCAATGACTGCCCCGTCTGATCCAATCAGAGGCATTTAATATAATGGCTTATTTTGTAAAAGCAACAGTGAATGTGAACACCTGCCTTATATTTCCCAGGGGACTCTTTTCGAAATAAACCTTCCTAATAGTTGAGATGAGCTCAGAGAAGCCATCAACATCATTCAAAAATTGAGCTTTAAAGATTACAGAGACCTTTGCAAAGCTTTCAGTTCTCTCTCTCCCTTGCACATCCATCGGGATCTTAGCACAGTGTCCTCTCAGTGGGGCTCTGCCAGAGACTAAATGCTGTCCCCTTTCACGGCAGCCCAGGGTGCTCATACACGTCCCCCGTGGCGGAGCAGCGCTCTGCTGGTGGCCTTGCCGATTCGTGCCAGGCACGGTGCGCATACGCATCAGCCCATGCCTGGGTTCCACCCCTGTGTAAGGGAAGTACTTCACCTGGGGAAATCTGGGTGGGAACCAGCACATAAGGCGTGCCGGGGTCCAGACCATAGATACAATATAGATGCAATTTTTGCCAGGTCTGTCTGTGTTCTGCTGCTCCGAGTTCTGCAAAGATGTCCCGAGTAGGTCTCCTGTGTCCCACACTGCCCCAGCTGCCAGTGTGCCTCATCCTTGGCCTCACACCACAAAAAGCTGGCCCTGGTGGGCTTTGATCTCCATCATAGGATGCTGTGAGGAGATGTGATGTCTGTAGAGAGAGTTAATGGCACTAACGGTATCTGCAAGTCCAGTGCCTTCTCCACAGAGAAGGAGACGTCTTCTCTCTATCATGTCTGAAAGAAGTCCAAGAAGGATCAGCTATACAAGGGCAGCCCTCAGGCATGAATCAGGAATCCAGCTTTAGCAAATGCCTTGAGATAGGTACCTGTACGGATCACGGTAGAGGCAGAGGGGGTCAAGGACACGCAGGCTGGTCGGAGGGCTCCTAGGCTGGCCAACACAGTGCGCAGCTTTTAGTAGCAAGGAAACATGGCACCTCGATGGGGAGGGAGATTTCAAAAGCACCACATGCCTTCCTGCCCTACTCCGCTGCTGGGAACGGAGAGTTAGGGACTCTGCAACGATCATGGTCCCTCTTCCAGCAGCTTTGTGGAAGAGCAGCGTCTCAGCGACATTTTTGGGCAGCAGTAAATTTGGAGCCTGGCCAGACTTGCTGAGGGTCCATCAAAGGAGCTATTACTCCACCAGGCAGTGTGCTCACGCCTCCCGACGCACAGCCACGCACATAAACGAATCCTCTCCACACGCTCTCTGCGTGAATCCGTCGTCACTCTCAGACCTCACGCAACGCAACAGCTCTTGCCAGGGACAGAAACCTACCTGCATCCTGCCCTGCCCGACTTCTCGCTCCTGTCACAGGCAGGTCTTCCTTAACTTAGTCAGGCAGAATGCCTGGAAGAAGGAGCTGGTAATGACAACCCGCAAGGGAACCGTTTTAGGAGCAACGACTTCCAAGTCAGTCCCAGTCGGTACTCCCACTGCCATTTTCTTGGTGGCACTCACCCACTCCCTGCGTTGTGCTGATCAGCTTGGAGAGGTCAGGGCGTCACAGGTGTTATTAGGGGAGTTTCATGCCCTGTTCTGGACATGGCAAAAAGGAAACTCCAAACGCAGTCCATGTCTATTCTAAGATGCTGCAAATCACCACCTCACTCTGTTAGGTAACAGCCGCTGACACCCGTTCTGTGTCCCTTGTGCTCATAAAACCCATGGGACGCGTAAGATCTTCAGAGCTGCCCATTGTTCCATCACCCATGCTTATAATTTTTGAAGTGTCTAGGTATGTCTGGTGTGAACTAGAGGCTTCTGAAGATGTGCATCTTGAGTAAAGTGCTCTGATATTTAAGTCAAATATTGTGTTGCAGCAATAGATCTTGAAGCTGTTTGCAAAGAGAGAGAGTTATTGTTCTTACTTTAAATGTGGGAAGTGAAGTGATTTTCTCATGGTCACCCAGAAGAAAAACTGGAGAATAAGATGCTTTTCTCTTGATCTTAAAACTAGTACTTGCAATTAAAAAACATGCTGCTTCTCGGTGCTAGGAGTTATTTATTTTTTCCACAAATACCTGCATACTCAAGGGCAGAACCTCATTGTTACATTTTTTGCTACTCTTTGTGTGGGCAGGTTGTGTAGAGCTGGTCAGGATTTTTTATAACGTAAATTTCAGGAAGAGCCAATTTCTTGTAGTCAAAAATCTTCTGTCAAATGCTTAATGTCCAGATGGAATTTGACAGGTCTAAACACAGGTCTCCTATATGCTAAAGGGGGTCCTGGAACTCACAGTGAATGATAAAAACTACCTGGTTTTGCTCTTGTGCAGTTTCTGGCTTAATGAAAGCACAACAAAACACATTTGCTTCACTTATATGCCAGACAAAAAAAAAAATTCTGACATTGCTTTCATAGTCAGAACATAATGGCCTTAACATCCCATTCATTTGGAAAACCTTCATTTGCATAGTGCTCAGTGTTACTGTGGTGCAATTACTAGATCTCATTAATGTCTTGGGACAGTGAGCAGAGCTACTGTGGGCTATGCTGCTTCTGTGGAACTGCAGTCTTAGTTTGTAGGGTCCCAGGGAAGATCCCACTTGGGAATATATACTATTTTAAGATATCTTTTACAAAGAATTGAGTCATGAGTCAATATTTAAATGTTTGCTGTGAATTTTCTGATGTTCTTGCCATTCTATGAATTTGAGACTCTAGCCTTGGGCTAGAGGAAAGGTTTAATTCTACCATTGAGGAACTCTGATAAATGTCATTAAGATTAAAGAGATTTAGTCATGGTTTTTGAGGTACAACAAATCTACTTATGATATCATAACCTAAGCAAAAAAAAAAATAAATTACCCCAAGTGGGAAGTCTAGGTGATTAAATGTTAAGGTGTCAGGATAGCTATTAAAATATGAAATGCTTTGCATCCTTCTGAGTGGGAAACCATTCAGCTAGAGACGTATGTTTGATCCTGCATATGTGCACACTGACACACTCTTTCTGTAGACTTGTTTTCATCTTTCTTGGAAAGATACTACAGGTCTGTAACAGACATCCATCATAAATTTTGGAAAGTCCCGCTTGCATGAACCTGTGGGAGCCCCAAAATCAGTGTGGAAGAGGCAGCTCTTTCTGGGATGCAAGGATGTGGGGAAGGAGCATTCAGTATGGTGGACATTCAGTGCTGTGGACACCTTCTTTTGGGTATCTATAGAATATTAAAACTTGGGGTGAAATCCTAGCTCTTTGGACATCAATGGCAAAGCTTTGTCGATGGGACTCAGGCTGGGTTCCCACTTTTCTTGACTTGTGCTGACTTTGGCCCGGCTTGCCCCCCCTGCAGGAAGCCTGACCCTGTTTGGAGACCAGCTTTGAGGAAAGAGCGGCACCAGGAGTGCGGTGCCGGGGTACGACGAGAGCCGGCTGCTGCTGGAGGGCAAGGCAGCCGAGGTGACCCAGCAAGGCCGTCGTCCCCCCAGCCACTGGGCATGTGGGGCAGAGCTGGGGGAGACCCCCGAGGAGGCTGGGCAGGGCCCATGGGGGCTGGTAGTGCCCTCAGGGTCCTGACAAGCAGAATGAAATCAATTTATGGCTAGGAAAAGCCAGGAAAAATATTTTAAATCGTGTATCCTGATGACCTCTTACACAATACTATGCAGGATTATGCCTCTCTCTCAAAATGTTTTAAGTCCCATCTAGTTTGTCTTTTGCATATGAAATGACATAGTGTCCAGCTGTGGCTCTTTCTCCTGCCGCCTTCTTCACCCAGGAATAATTCTTTTTCTGCCTTTATGTTAACTCTGAGGAGATGCTAGGCTGTGATGAAGTTCCCTCCTGAGTGATTTATATAGTTGTGTAGGGCTACCTCCTTTCCTCTTTCCTCCCGTGCTTTTGCCTGGTGTGAAATTATTTCTCGGCCTTTCAATTCTATGTAATTCTTCATTTTTTTCTTAAATTACAAAGCTTAAAACTGCCGACAAGTCATCGGTCTAAGCTGTGGTGGGGCAATTGTTGCTAAAGATAATGAACCTCCTACTGCTCAGGATGGTTTTGACATTTCTGTATTATCTAGGATTTGCAAAAATTGAGCTAGGAATCTCATGAGACTTTTTCTCACTGTGTTTTTTATAGCGGTTCTCCTATTTCCATGTAGAAGTGCTATGAGGACAACCTGGTCTTTTCTGGCTATATCAATTTCATTATATTGCCAAACTCTTCTTTTCCCACAGTTAAGTATTTCTCAGATATGTTTCCCTAGCTTCATTAAAGCTAAGATATTACTCTCCATCTTTGAAGCAAACACTAACTTTCACATAAATTTATTTATTATTAACACCAGAGTTTACTCCTATATTTACATTTATGCAGTAGAAGCGTTGTGTTCTGCAACAGATACCAGTGCCAGAGAAATGAGAGTTTAATATTGTACATCTGTCTCTCTGTCTTTTTATAAATGGTTCTATTTGCAAGTGAAAATATGCCCTGCTGTGCTAATGGAGGGTGCATGAGCAGAAAGTTAAACATAGAGCTCATTCCTAAAACCTGTAGAGGTAAATAGGTAGTGCAATTTACTTAATGATTCCTTTCATGACGCATATAAAATATAGTCCACTCCTATTACAGTGTACTCGAAAACTTGAAAAAGAAAACCCATTGAGGCTTTGACATTTGCTCCTACCTTATGAGATTTCATAAATTTTCAGCAAATCTGAGTACCTGGCAGCTTAGTCTGTCGGTTTGGTAGACATGTTGGTGAAGTGTGGATGTTACCAGCCCAAAAGCTTTTTGCACAGGGCATTTGCTTGTGACTATTTCTGAAACATTGCTTCCCCTATTTCTGAGAAAAAAAAAGGCCTATCTAGATGGTAAGAGTTTAAAATTGCACTAACTTCATTTTTAAAGCTATGAAGTTCAGATATTTCCCATGAATTAGAAACACTTTGTTTCAGTCAGTTCTGTCTTGTAAAGCTGAATGAACTTTCTAGAACAAAGCAAATCCTAGCAAATGCTTTGTCTTTTCAGTCTAATAAGGTGACCTGTCTGAAGGGTATATTCTGAGTAAACAAAAGATACATTTTAAGATCCTTTATTAACCTTATCAAGATTTGAATAAAACATTTTGAAAAGGCTTGTGTTACTATGAAAAGAGTCTTAAATGTGTCTTTTTAGTTAATTTTGAAAGAATGTCTTAAGAATACCTAACAGGAATTAACTGAACTGTTTAATAATTTTTTAAAAAGATAAGACTTATTAATGATATACATAAAACTTAGAGAAAGTGTCTGCCAAATATTTTGTATAAATTACAGATCTGTTAAGGTTTTAAAGTCTATTACTTTGAACTATAATGTTGGTATTTTACTTAATAAATGAAAAAGTCTCTAATAAGAAAAATTGCAGACATATATGGATGTTAAATTATCCACTGGAAAGATCCTATATTGTTCTTTAATGCAATGAGAATTATAAGAAGAATACAAATCTGTAAATAGGAAGGCCACAGAACAGGGGCTATTATGTTTTTACGTCTGTAGTGCCTTTATAAAAATTTTGAATGGAAATTTATATGATTCATATCCTTTGTGTATGATAGAATAAAAAGCCGTATATAACAATTGATTTAAAAGGCAGAAGATTTTTGTTTGCAAAGAATATTCAATACATGACAGTAACAAAAAATTACAAGAAGACTTCCTCTATTTCAAGATTGAACAAAGAACTCTATTGCTTCAGTATATCTGTAGTTTTCTCTCCCTTTTTCCACAGAAAAAAAATCAATAGAAGGATCATAAAAGCATTTACTTTTCACATTTCTACCTTACCTGATTTGTTTAGCTTTGGAAAAATTATATCAAAGAAAAAAAATATTCTAAAAATTTGAAAAGAAATCCCCTCAAACCAATCTTCAATTGCATCTTGTTACAAAAACCTGGAAAAGAAATTTAAAATACAAATTAAAAATACCAAAAAATCATTTTATATCACCAAAATATTTTAAAAAATAAATTGGAGAGTCATAGAGAACTGTAGAGAAGCACAGTATTTAAAATTACAGAAGTCACCTGTTTTTTCCATTTTTAGAAATGGAAAAACTGTCTTTGTCTACCTCTTTCTCTGCAGCAAACTCCTCTTTTCTTGGCTTTATATTACAAAATAAAAAAGAGAAGTCCTATCACTAGTTACTTGGGAGAAGAGACCAACACCCACCTCACCACAACCCCCTTTCAGGTAGTTGTAGAGAGCAATGAGGTCTCCCCTCAGCCTCCTCTTCTCCAGACTAAACAACCCCAGTTCCCTCAGCCGCTCCTCATAAGACTTGTGCTCCAGACCCCTCACCAGCTTTGCTGCCCTTCTCTGGACACGCTCCAGCACCTCAACATCCTTCTTGTAGTGAGGGGCCCAAAACTGAACACAGGATTCGAGGTGCGGCCTCACCAGTGCCAAGTACAGGGGCACAATCACTTCCCTACTCCTGCTGGCCACATTAGTTCTGATACAGGCCAGGACGCTGTTGGCCTTCTTGGCCACCTGGGCACACTGCCGGCTCAAGTTCAGCCAGGTGTCAACCAGCACCCCCAGGTCCCTTTCCACCGGGCAGCTCTCCAGCCGCTCTTCCCCAAGCCTGTAGTGTTGCATGGGGTTGTTGTGGCCAAAGTGCAGGACCCTGCACTTGGCCTCATTAAACCTCATACAGTTGGCCTCTGCCCATCGATCCAGCCTGTCCAGATCCCTCTGCAGAGCCCTCCTACCCTCCAGCAGATCAACACTCCCACCCAACTTGGTGTCATCTGCAAACTTACTGAGGGAGCACTCGATCCCCTCATGGCAGATCATCGATAAAGATATTGAACAAGACTGGCCCCAGAACCGAGCCCTGGGGAACACCGCTTGTGAGAAGTGCTATTTCCTTGCACTCCTCATAGTCTGGATGGGTTTTCTTTCCATTTTGTTATCTTTGGCATTACTTTTGTGTTTCACAGGCCTTTTCATTCCCCTTTCAAATACGCAAAAATGAGTCTCAAGAACCTTTCCTTCCCTTTTCTCCATTATATAGTTTCATCTTTTTAATCGCTTTCACCCTTCTGAATATTCCTCTTCTGGACCATGTAGGAAGATTCCCAGAGGCCTTTAGGAAGGCTCTGCTTTCCATCTGAAGGTGGTTTTACATGGTACTACTATAACAGCAATTGGAGGAGTGGTTTGTAGGTTGTTTTTACAGACTTTCAGGTCAAGAGATAATGACTTTGGAACTTTCGTTAATTTTGAAATGTTTTGGGGTATGTATTTAATGTCAGTGCAAAGCTAGAGTCCGGCAGCTCTGGAGAGAGAACTAATTATTATGAAAATCATAATACATGTTTCAGGGACTAATAACCAACCCCCCCAACAAAAACAACAGAAAAATAACTTCATGAACCATGACTTTGGAGAGACTGCTACTCACAGTCTAGGCTAGTTAAGTCTGTGACATTTCTCTGAGAGTAGTGATACAGCTTTCAGCTACAGTGGTAGAATTTTGTTAATTCTGGGCAAACAAAAATTTTGATATGACTGACTACTTTTCACAGAGTACAAAACATACTATGGGTGCATACTCAGTGTCAATATATGCAAATACTGTATCTATAACCTTTGTCTGAGAGAAAAGAAGGTGACCGTCTCAGCTTACTAGCGCTTGTATTACCTTTGCCATTCAAGCAAAATTAATCTGGCTCATTTGAGTTTACTTATCTACAATCTGGCACTCAAAATACAGGAAATACTGCATTTCTAAATTCGTTGCTGATTACTAAATTGGATGATAGTTGCAAATATGACCGTAGTTAAATCCTGCTTAGACATGAAAATTAATTCCATTAATAGAATCCACTATAAAAACAATTTAGCTGCACTCCAAATGCAAACATCTTACTGCTCTGGGTAATTGACTAGGTTCTATTAATACAGGTTTCTTATTTCACTTGCACTAATGTTGAATAAGTTCCCTCAGTAGAGTTCCTCTGATGTAAAATCAAGTAAAAACATGTCAGACTGAGACATGTTGCATGCTACTTTGCCTGGAATTGCTGGTGTCTTCTGTCAAGCGCACAGTGCAAGCAATTTCCAAAACTTGTTTTTTTAACTGAAGTTAAAAATGTTTCCTTGCACTTTGTTTTCCATGGAAAGCACAATACTCTTTCTCTAGCTTCCACAGTAGAGAGGACAGCATTATAAAAGCACTTAGAAAACCGGGAGAAATGCAGTATTAATTAAAATTCACAGTGTATTTACCCATAGTGTTATTTGTTGGAGACCAGGAAAGTATAATTTTGATCTCTGAGATTAGAGAAGGTTCATTCGTATCTATTAGTTTTATTAGGTTCAAAACTAGGTAGCTGTACATGCTGACTTAAGCAAAAATCAAGAGCTAGAATTAAATGTTCTTGGTTAATTCAAAGAAGTATTTGTAAAAAAAAATTGCCAGCAATTTCTTATCCTTTTCATGTTTGTACTTTATTTGTCTTGGCAGAAGATGGCCAACAGTTGTAAAATGTACTGCTATTTTGGAGAAAATGCTAGAGAACTTGGTCTTAGTTATACTTCTTAAAACCCAAATTATCTAATGGACAAACTTATCCACAAATATTTCACATGACATTTGGTATACTTATCTATTGGTTAAACACAGATTTTTTTCATACTTAACTCATCTTGACTCTTGTAATAACCTTAGGGCACAATAACCATGCCTGTCTTCCGTCTGGGAACAATCTGTAAGTGATTTAAATCACTGCGATGGAGTCAACAAGTCATGATAACATACATATCACAGTTGCTTTTCTCTGAAGCAAGGATTCCCATTGCAGATACATTTATGAAAGGGCAGTTGCAGGCCTTCTCAGGCAGGCACCCTTTTCCTTACACATTCCTGTGATAAGCTGCTAAATCTTCTGAGAAGCATTTTTTTTTTCTTTTCCTAATTGATATTCATCTTATTCATTATTTTAAGTAATATAAAAAAAAAAGAAAGGCAGCATACAGATGACTGAGCACACCTTTTTTCAGTGTGCATAACAGCCCATCTTGAGATACATCTCAGTTCATGCTTCAGACCATAGTATATGAGATAGATAGTGATCTGAACTTGTGCAGCTGATCAGAAGAAAACCCCCAACGCTTTACCACGCAGTGCTGGAAACATTTGTCTTCTGAATCACAAATTAGTATTATAACATACTCCCAGCAACTCATCGATGTAAAGTGTTTCCATGCAGTGTTCCCATGCATTTAAAGTTTACTTGCTGTAGTGACACTTAGGAATGAAGATGAGCTTCAGATTTTAAACACAAGTTGCTCCTTGAGAGAGGGCACACAACAGTAGCCACGAATCCTTCAGGAAATTTACTGCTGATGCACAGAAGCATAAACAGGCTCTTGTTAAGATCAAAGAAGGGAAAGTCTTTTAAGTCATCCTTGGGTTGAGAAGCTTCAACTCTATCTCCTCTCTGAGTGAAACATACATTTTAAACAGTAGCAGAGGAGCTCTAATGGTTCCCTGGCCTGTTCTTTTTTAGAGGTGTGAGGGTTTTTTCTTCTTCATTTTGAAAATTTGACAGTTATTTTCCAGTGAAAAAGAGGGATGTTGAGAGCTGTGAGTGGCATGATCCAATCACAAGGCAGGCAAGTAGGGCATAAACGTTGTCACTGTATATGCCACTCACAGCAGTAGGCTACAAAACTTGCAAGCATCCACTTTTTCAGTGGTTCACCTCACTGGAGTGTCGTTACCCACAAACGCTATCTAGAAAATGGGAAAATCCAACAGATTCTCCCTTGTACTTCTGCAAACAAGTGACTTGAGTCTTGGCAGAAGTTCATGTCTGATCTTCTCCCATGTACAGTTTGCTTTTTCAGGTTTTTCAGCTAGTGTCAATTCTCTTACATTTCAGTCCTTCAAAATGCATGATCTAAAAATAAAACCAAACAAGTGAGAGTTTCCAAAGCTTCACGTATTAAGCATTTATGCCTAAATAGAATCTGCTCTGAGGGGCATATTGATTTGGGCTTCTTGGAACCAAGTAGAAAGACACAATCTGCAAAAATACAAGTAAGTATTCTGTTCAAACTTTTCCAAAGAATGTTGTGTTCTCATTTCAGCAACTCCAGTGCAGAATCAGTGTAAGAGTCACCCCAAAAAATTCCCATTTTTATGTGATATTCCAGTCTGGAGCTTCTGGGACACGTTATAATTTTGAATTATAGATTCTTTGGTAAATGTTCCCTGATACATTAGGCATAAAAAAGAAGTATAGTAAACTTCATGTGTCCTTAAATACTTCCTCCAGAAGTGTATTCACTTCTGCGCATGAATGCATACGAGTGTTTTGGATAGAATTGATAACATGGTGAGAGCAACAAAAAGGAAAACTGCGTACAGTGACTGATCAGTTCAAACACATCAGTGTTTTCTGATGTCTTCATTTTTCCATAAGAGCTTGAGACAGGCTTGCAAATGGGAGCTATATATTTCAGCGAACATACTGCAGTCACCTCAGTGCTGTGGAAGAAGATCCCAGCAGCTTGTTCAGAATCAGCTTCTCCTCTTTGGAAGACTGTCTGAGACGGGGACCAGTGTAAAAACAAGCTGTCAACAAACAAAAGCCAATAACCATCCATAAGAATGACAGGGAATACTTTACTCAATGATTAGAAGATTAAAGCAAACTCATGGTGGACACTTGCTACTTAAAATGCTGAAAAGCAACTAAAGACTTTATTCAAGGCTCAGGCTCTTAACAGAGGATTAATTTTAACTGTTAGACAACCAGCTGCTTCTGGAGATTTGGGTCCTGTTATCCAGATTTGCAAGGTGTGATCCCTTTGATGGTGAGACTGGGGCCAGGTCGGGACTTTAAAAGAGAGCAAAGACTGGTTTCTGCCTGGAACTAATTTTTGAACCAATGTCCAAGAGACAACATGTTTTCCCCAGCAGAGCCTTCCAGACATGTAACTGCTTGAGTATGTATGTCTGAAAAAACAGCATTAAAGCCACATCCAATACAATGCTACTAATGCACAACCCCAACTGGCGGAAGCTGCTGGGCAGCCATGAAACACATTATGGTGTTTACAATTTTTGAAACTCTCTGCTTAATTTTCTACATGGCCTACGTTTCTTAATTGTCAGTGCAGTCCACAGAACAGAACGGACTGGTCAGAGCGGTCTCGGTGTCTGTAGAGTGTTAGGAATGTACAACCGGACCTTAAAGATGGCTATTTTTAAAACACAAGAGAAATAAACAAAAGGTAACTTTTGAAATGACTGGAGAATGTGGTTCAAGCTTTATAAAAAGAAAGTGTATTTCACTGACCAGAGACTAAGCTTGACCACAGTAAATCCTGAAGCATTTGAAAACATTACTTGAAAGGGATAAACCTGTGTTAACTTTGGCTGCTACCAATAGTCGTGTTGCAATGGAAACACAGCCACATACTGCATATGCTGATGTGAACTCCACTAGCAGAGTTAAAACATTGATTGTATTCTGTAGAAACAATAATGAAAACCAGACTATGTAACTTATTTAATGTAAGTAATGTCTGTGATTTCATATACTCTCACATACAGTCTATTAGTTTCTGAGTTGCCTTTTACACAACGTATCAGTAAAGCAAAGCAAGTGGGAATGAAAGTTTCTAACACTATTCCCACAAAAAGACTTTACGCAATGCATTGAGGTAGTAACTTCAGGTGCTAAAGACTAAGTAGATTAAGTATTTGGTGGAAAACACTCTGATAACATACACCTTTGATCTGCAGCCGTGCCATGGTGGCAACTCCAGACAGAGCAGGCTCCAGTAGGAGGTTACAGATTCTTGACTGAGAGCTTAGAAACGGATATCTCCATTATTTTTGAGCAAGGGACTTAAGTAGATGCTTAACTATACCTTGAAGTCCTAAGTTCTGAAGAGTGAAATAAAGCTGGAGACACACAGAACCACTGGACAAAAGGCAAGGGTCACTCACGTGTTTTTCATAGGGAATGATGGGGTGTGTGTGCTAACAACTTGTTCCTGAAGTCTGTTGCACTGATTACATTTTTGCTTGGAACTGGCACCAGGGAATGACCAAGTGCTCTGGGAGGTTGCCTAAGAAGAAATTTAGGCATTTATATTTTGCAACTTTGGCTGAAACTGATGAAAAAAATCTCATTGATTACAGTGATGTTTTCTTTAGGTTTTTAGGAGCTACGGAGCTTAACACCTCTGCACAGGCCGGTTTGCAATGCACCCAATGAATGACTTTTTAACGGATTTCAATCTTAATGTTGCCTTTCCTTTCTGGTGATTTTGCTTACCCCTCCTGCAACATAAATATTAAATCTATGTGTGAAAGCAGTTGCTAATAAACTGGTGCAATTCACAAAGCCACAACTTACTTTCCCAGTGTCTGTCTGTCTTTTGCTCACTTGCTTGCTCACTTTTTCTGTCTCGCCCTTTCCTTCTTCATGGCTGCCTTGATAATGTGGCCTTTTGTTGCTCAATAAACTTGAAGGCAAAATAAGAAATGGCATCAAAAGCATCTAAAATGTTGTGCATGTTAATAATGGTGAGCTTTTTCAGGCACTTCAGAAATGGCGGTTTGTTAGTCTTGATTGTTAATGGCTTAAAGGCAAATAGATCAGCTTACTGGGGACAAAAACAAAAGATGCAGAAACATAATTATGCAGCTAAGTATACTTGTATTTTTTTATGTTAATCCTTTTGCCAAAGACAGCAAGTCTGAACAGCAACAGACAGGTCTGTCAGAAATTGTATTGCAGTCTGAGTAATCTGACATCTCAATATTTTCCCAATAGACTATTAAATTCCTTTTTATTTATGGTTGTTGACTTCTGTTCTGATGTTCAATGTTGCTTGCATAGTGATCTTCACTTCTGTAAAGTGCAGGGGTGGATAGTAGCAGAGGGAGGAGACCCCTTTTCCTCCCACCCTAAGTAGCAGCGTCCAAAATGGCAGAACTTTCCGGATGTTTGACAGGGCAGAGCTACAGCCCCTTCCTTCCCTCTCCTCCATGAGCTACATCAGGCACAAAGGTAGGCAAAATACTGCCAAACAATAATCCTGCATTCACTGGTGGTGTTTTTAGTATTTTCCAGCCAGACTGCACAGACATAAATGGCTATTAAAGTGCAGGAGAGCAGTGAATTAGACAGTAGCTCTTTGGTGGAAGAGAGGATCTCAGCAGAAGTCACCCAAGAATGACTGCCCAGGGATGCAGGTGTTGCCTATCATGACAACATTTTTGCTCAAATGTGAAAAACAACCATGGAGAGCAACTGGAAAAACATTTCGTAGTAGACTGTGGGCTTTCTGTCTTCTCAAATCTTTTTTTTTTTTTTTTTTGACAGTGCTCTGAATTCACCTAAATTCAAGGAATCATACATCTGACCTTATTTGCAGACTAAAAGTTTCAGATCCATAACAAAGTTAATGTAGTTTGTACATTCTACACTGAAAGAGATGACCTATGCCTCAAACAGTTATTCTTTTCCTGTCTTTGATTTCTTATCCTCTAACCATTTTATGCTGAGAGAGACTCTGTTATCATCTTGCAATTTCCAATAACTGTATTATGCTGCAGAAAAAAAATCAATTATTCACTCAACAATGAGGAACATGTCTTCACTGGAAAATGAGCATTCTTTTAATATTTTCCCCATACTTTTAGCATACAATTATTTGTATGCACAGGTAGATAAAGCAGAGTTTGCACTATTTCCTCCATTCAGCAAGGTAGTCTTATAATTATCCGATTATGTTTATACCAGACCCATGAGTGAAACTGAGGTATATTTTCTGCATCACATAGTACAGGCAAGAACAGAGTGCTGTAAGTCATATTTGCCCTCCTGGGTTCTTGATTTAGCCCTTGGTCAGCTGGAAGCACCCTGGGGTTGCTTTACATTACAGTTGGCTTCAGCATCTTGCGTTGGTTCACTTACCGTCTGTGAATGACCCATACAGTGAATTTCACTTTCCCCAGTGGCACTGCTGCCTCTGCATCCACGGATGGGACTGTGTAGGAGACAGTGAAGAGCTCTTCCTGACTCTGTTCACCCATTGCAGCATATTCTTCATTGTTACTGTTAATTACTACTAGAAGTTTCTGTTAGTGACTGACACATAAAAAATCATCCGGCAATGGCTTCACACATCCTCTAATAGCAACTTTCTTCAAATCATACATTTTTTTAAACTGAACTTCGTTTACTTCTGTGGGTATTAGAAAGACAGGATAATAGGAAATGGTACTAGGCATAGTATTTTACAATCAATTTGATGAAAATCATATTAAATTCTAGCAGTTATTTACAGATATCTATGTAACTCCAAATTTGGAAAGATGACTACTTCTCTATAGATTTACTTTTAGGGTGGCATTTTCAAGCAACATCACCCATTTCCTGGGAATGAACTCTTAATGCTGCTTCACGAGGCAACTATGTTTCTCTTCAGCTTTTCTTGATAGTTTTTGTTTTCTTTTCTTAAGTCAATTATTTAATGGGGAAGAGTGGCAAGCCAACAGGGAAAAGTTTAGATGAACTTGCACAAATGAAAAAAAAGACATGATTGATGCTCTTTTATTCTTGCCATTGACAGAAGTACTTGGCCATCCCTAAGTATTTGCTCTTCTCTCTCTCCACTTTCAAGCTTCCTGGTGTGCAGGTGTGGAGTCCCCCAGAGGGACTTAAGAAAAACCTGCATTGCAAGATTTTTGTCATTTGCTTTGAGAAGCAACATGTTACATTTTACTTTGGATGAAAAAGGTTTGCAAGGCATCACTTTTGACTACTTGCCGCCTGCTCGAGATGTAAAGGGGCACTTCCTGAAGTGGGATGTTTCCCAGGATCTGGGCAGTGTTACGGTGTTGGTAGCTGCCAAAGAGGGCATTGCCTGTGAGCAGTCTGCAGAGTGCACACTGGGCTCCACTCAAGTGGGATCTGGGATTTTGTGTCACTGGCTTCTCCTTAGGGCTACAAAACCTCTAAATTCTGCCACTAGTGAAAGGGGCAACACTTGTGTGTGGAGCAATGAAGGATGACAGTCTGTTTAGGAAGCCTGAACTTGCAGAACTGGATGTGGAGAGCTGTGTATGCAAATATGAGTGATCACAAGTGATCTCAGAGCTGACCTTGAAAACCAGTCAAGTAAATGTTCATAAATGATAATATCAACAGTTCTGTGCACTCTTTTGCCTCCTGACAATAAGCTATGGCAATACCATGTAAATATTTCCCCTGGAAAGTCTCCCTAATATTCATAGAGTCATAGAATCCTAGAATCATAGAATGGTTTGGGTTGGAAGGGACCTTAAAGATCATCTAGTTCCAGCCCCCCTGCCATTGGCAGGGACACCTTCCACTAGACCAGGTTGCTCAAAGCTCCATCCAACCTGGCCTTGAACGCAGCCAGGAATGGAGCATCCACAACTGTGGATGTGCGCAACCTGTGCCAGCGTCTCACCACCCTCATAGTGAAAAATTTCTTCCTTATATCTAATCTAAATTTACCCTCTCTCAGTTTAAAGCCTTTACCCCTTTTCCTATCACTACATGCCCTTGTAAAAGTCCCTCTCCAGCTTTTTTGTAGGCCCCCTTCCTGCACTGGAAGGTTGCTATACATCTCTTCAGAGCCTTCTCTTCTGCAGGCGGAACAATCCCAACTCTCTCAGCCTGTCTTCATAGCAGAGGTGCTCCAGCCCTCTGATTATCTTTGTGACCCTCCCCTGGTCTCACTCCAACAGGTCCATGTCCTTCTTATCTTGAAGGCCCCAGAGCTGGCTGCAATACTTCAGATGGGGTCTCACCAGCACAAGAGCAGAGGGGCAGAATCACCTTCCTCGACCTGCTGGCCACTCTTCTTATGATGCAGCCCAGGATACGGTTGGCTTTCTGGGCTGCAAGTGTACATTGCTGGGCCATGTTGATCTTCTCATCAACCAACACCTCCAAGTCCTTCTTGGCAAGGCTGCCCTTGATCCGTTCTCTGCCCAGCCTGTATTTGTGCTTGGGATTGCCCCGACTCATGGGCAGGACCTTGTAGTTGGCCTTGTTGAACTTCATGAGGTTCACACAGGCCGACTTCTCAATCCTGTCCAGGTTCCTCTGGATGGCAACCCTTTCCTCCATCTTGTCGACCATACCACACAGCTTGGTGTCACCAGCAAGCTTGCTGAGGGTGCACTCAATCCCACTGTCCATGTCATCAACAAAGATGTTAAACAGCGCCAGTCCTGATACCGACCCCTGAGGAGCACCACTCATCACTGGTCTCCACTTTGACATCAAACCATTGACCCACAACACTTTCAGTGTGATCATCCAGCCAATTCCTTATCCACCGAGTGGTCCATCTGTCAAATCCATGTCTCTCCAATTTAGAGACAAGGATGTCATGTGGGACAACACTGTAATCCCACTCTAGAAGTCCACCAATTATGTCAGGCATGATTTTCCCTTAGTGAAACCATGGTGGCTGTCACCACTCACCTCCTTATTTTCCATGTGCCTTATCACAATTTCCAGGAGGATCTGGTCCATGATCTGGCTGGGCACAGAAGTGAGACTGACTGGCCTGTAGTTCCCCGTGTCTTCCTTTTTTCCCTTTTTAGAAATGGGGATTAAGTTTCCGGTTTTCCAGTCAGTGGGAACTTCACCAGACTGCCACGACTTCTCAAATAAAAAACCTACTTGCGCTCCAGAGTCCCTTACGACCATTGCCAGGGCTCTGTAATCCTTCTTGATGCTCCGCAGACTGCTCCTGGCTGTATCACTGGTGCCCACATGAAGCAACAGCAGCAAATAATAGTCAGTGAACTGTACAAGGCTTGGTAGTGTCTCAGTGACATCCCTGATATGAGCCCCTGGTAAGCAGCACACCTCCCTAAAGAATGTGCCAGGTCAGCAAATGAGTGTCTCCGTACCTCTCAGAAGAGAGTCACCTACTGCTATCATCCGTCACCTTTTCTTAGTTGTGCTGGTTGTCACACGGGGAGCAGATCGGGCTGCTTTACTCAGCTCCAGTGTCTCTCCTGGTGTGATGGGTCTTTCCTCTTCAGTCTGCAGAACGGTGAAGCAGTTCTGCAAGGGCACTTCAGGCTTTAGGGGAAGTCTCTTCCTTGTGCTGGTCCTTACCATTGCAACCACCCATTCCTCTGAATTATTGACACCCCCCCTTCAGTGAGTGCCACTGGGGGAGTTTTTGGTTGTTTAGCTGTGGGCTGTTGGTCCACCATAGACTGCACTTTGAACCAGCCATCTAACTCCTCTTCAGTTATACATAACCACATAACCATTCCTGGGTTATGTGTACTTCAAGTCTCCCACTTGGCCAGTAGAGTGTCTCTCCCTCAAAGAGGGACCCTCCCTGCAAGCCCTCCCTGCACGTCCTCCCTGCTCACGTAATGTTAGGCTCACGTTTTCCCCAGCTGGGGTGTTTCTGATTTGTCGGGGACCATGAAGATAGTCTACTGGGTTTTGGACCCAGTCATGTTGATTTCCACCAAATCCAAGGCTGTCATTTGAAGAAAGGTGGTTTACCAATATAGTGTTTACCTGATTTTTTTGTTTCTTATTCAGGACCTGAAAACAACACAAATATTGACACCCAGTGGGAAAGATTTCATGTATCAGCTTTCATTGCTGATGCTTTTTAGGGCCATTAGTGCTTATTTTCAGCTAGTTTTAAAAAGTATTATTTTCATAATAATATTGTGGCAGGTTAGTCCTTTAATTGTGCTTTTTCTGCTCTCTCAGTTTTTTATGGTCACTGACAAATGTATTGGGAAAAATGTCATTTTCTTTAAAAAGCAGACATTCATCTAAGACAATTAACTTGAAAATAGGAAGTTTGGAGGTTTTAATGGAAATTTCACTTTAAAATCTTCATATTCATTTTTAAGTCAGCTTTTTTTAAACAAAATCTGTGGAGCTTGAATGATCTTGCAGAAATTCAATGAAACAATGATGGTAAAACTGTAAAGGCATTGTATTCAGAGTAATTTGTTCTTGATGTGTAGGTGAAAATTTCCTTCTTAACAGTACTATATCCATCCTGCATAGACAACTGAAAATGAAGCTAAGATCAGCTGATGAAGACAGAAACCAAGACAACAACTAGTACCCTAATTAGGCAAAACTCAAGAAGGTATGTCCTCCATTTGAGAGACGTTTCTGAAAGAGAAGTTATTAAAGAGATTCCTTTTTCTGCCCTTTCTGAGATGTGATGAAAGAAGTCGCTTTTTCATTATTGCCTTTCATAAGGAAAATTGTGAAGCTGTGATGTCTCATGGCCTTGGAGATTTACTAGATTCTCATTCTCCATTGTCTTTCATTGTTTGGAAGACATCCACACCTATAAATGCTACCAATTCAGGAGGATTGCGTCTTATATTGCTTGTGCATAGGGGTAAGCACCTTCCCAAAGTTCAGTGTGTGGAGATCCAAACCACCCTAAAAACAGATGCAGAAACCGCTTTGGCAAACAATGGTCTATCTGATGCTGTTGCACAAGAAGGACAACATCAGCCATCTGGATGAAATCAGAAGCCATGGAAAAGCTGGAAGAGCTAAGGTCACTCCTAGTGATATGGATTTTAAAAGGAAATATGCAGATGTAATTTTGCCTTGTTTGACAGTTTTCATGTTAATACTTGAACTCCTGCACATCCTATTCCTGAAGACAGGACCCAAGACATGGTGCAGTTCTCAGTCTTTTCACTTGGGTGCTCATGCTTTTGTAGGTTTTGTACACAATTCATTTATTAGTTTCAGAGTATGGAAAATAGATGTAGGTAAAAACTCCCTATTTCTCTGTATGTCCTGGTGTACACTGAGTGGTCAAGCTAAGAAGTTTCTGTTTCAAATAGAACAGAAGTATTTTGCTAGTTTTAAACTGGATTTGACTCCCAATTTCTGCTCATCAACCTCTTGCATACTAAACTTTAAGCAATTGTATGGACTCAAGATATTGATTACATAATATCTGGATATTATTATGTGAATATGTGAATGTTAAGCTTTTGCTTTAATAAGATTGAAGTCTTTTCTCATTCGTATGAAACATTCATACTATTATAAATGGTATGATAGCTGGAAATCACATGGGTGTGATATGTTATCTGAATTGTACAAGGTGAGACCACGACTTGATTGATTATTGACACTACAGAACGAAGCATTAAGCTAAAGGATGAGCCTCATACAAGGGCAACGTGTTGCTTGTGAGACCTTCTGATTCTGATTGCAAGCAACAAAAGCTAAAACTGGTGATGTGCCAGTAGGCCAAGCCAATGGAGGTGTTTTTTTCCACGCCTGAACTAGTAGTTCTTAAACTGTGACCTGTTTCCAATCATAAAGGTGTCATAGCTCTTCAGAAGATGGGTCAAAAATGATTCCACGCAAAACAAAGAGCCACGTTACACACAACCCCCTACTTGCAAATATACTAACAAAATGGGGGGAAATAAAAATAGTAAACTGATATGAAAATGTCACCAAACTGTTACTAGATTGTAGATGAAAACTGTTATGACAGTTCCCCAGAGGATGGCCTTTGCTATTTTCTGAAAAGTTGGGGAGGTTCCTGGATCCTTTAGAAAAACGCGAGGGAGCCAGGCATTAAAAAGACTGAGCAGGGCAGATGTAGAAAATTATTTATGCTTTCATAGAAAAAGTAACTCCTCTTGCAGTTCTCTGCTAGAGAGACAGGGTGATTGTAATTAGAGTTAATTACCATCCTAGTTTTTGTTGTTTGTTATAATTAATTCTTTTTTTGTTGCCCATTAACATTTCTTGATTAAGTTCTGGGTAAAAATACTTCTGCATGCAGACAAGGATGCTGGAATCCAGACCCCGAGTCACTAGCTTGATTTCTGAGTCACAGGATTTCTTGAGGTAAGCAGCACCCTAAATGTAAATCACAGGAAACAACTCTTAGTAATACAGCTTACAGAGACCTTTATTCCTTCTCGCATCTTGTTTAGTCACTTAAAGATAACATTAGGTGGCATTTCAGAACCTTTGTCTATTTATAGCTTTCCTCTTTCCCTTTGGGTCTCTGTGTATTAATTAAATGTACATTAACTCAAAGAGGTTTTTTTCATGTTGCTATTGCAACGTACTTGCTTGAACCAGCTCCAACCAGTAAAAAATAAGAACCTGAAAACCTTTTTCTGGAGTCTAACTTGATTTCTGGTTTTAATTCTCTATGGTGCTAAAGCTGAGCAGAAAAAAAACAAAGGGGAAGATCAGGAAAATAACAAACTGTAGAAGGAGAAGTAAGTCTCTGTTAGGCTAGGTAAATTCTGTTATCCTCCTTGTCCACCTTCCCATATTATTCCATCTGTTTCCATAAAAGATACTGTCCGCTGCTTCTTCCTGCAAACCTGACTTGTTTTATATAAATCAGAAGAGCACTGTTACAGTTACAAAATTCAAAGGACTATTTGGCATCGTTAGCTAAAATGATCATTTACTATTACTTAGGATATTCTGGAGGAGGAAGTAAAGATATTTTGCACCAAGTTTGCAGGTTACTACAACCATTTCCATGTTAAGACTCCTTTCTAGTTTCAATTGACAGATTACCTTTGTGAGAAATAGCTTCTTCCTTTCCTTTGCCTCTATTTCTTTTGAAAGATTTTTTGTGCAATTCTCATCTAATAGGTAGGATATACTGTATAATGGAAAGCAAGCTTCTGGCTTTACTGCAATAAAACCAAAGAATTTTAAGACCTTTGTCATTGAGGAAAGGAAATAATTTGTTAGAAAAGATATATCCTCTGGTTAAATCATAGAATCTTTGGGTTGGAAGGGACCTTTAAAGGTCATCTAGTCCACCCCCCCTGCAATGAGCAGGGACAGCTTCGACTAGACCACGTTGCTCCGTTCAACCTGACCTGAAACGTTTCCAGGGATGGGGCATCTACTACGTATACTTAAACATAATAAACAAAACCTTTTTAAGGTCCTCTAGTGACTCCAGAAACACTGAAGAGGTAAACATGGACAGACTTTTTTTTTAAATTAGAAAAAAGTGTCTCCTGACATGTATTTGATTTTCTGTGGAAGCCCATAAGAAGAATGACGAACTGGAAAATTACAAGACTAGTCTTGATGGTCAGTTAACAATAAATTATTTAAATTCTAAAAAATAGCAGAATGATAGAGATAAGAATTTTCATGTACTCTGTGTATGAAAATATATACTCTATGATGCTATGATAAGTCACCCCAAGTTTCTATAAATAGGAGTGTCTTAAATGATGTGTGCCTTGTCAATGCCAAATTAAATGGTATTATCGTCTAACAACTGAGGCTGGCAGGATTCCCTTTTTTCTGTTTGCAAATGGTTTGTGTAGCATTTTGCATTCTGCAAGACTTTATTTCTAGGTATCCACTGGGCAGTGTGGGTAGGCTGTTTATTTGAAGTGTCTAGTAAGCATTACATATGATACACATCTGGTCATGAAAACCATATGATGTATTTTCTGTCCCATCATTTGATGACTGAAACCTTAAAATAAAATAACGCAAACTAAACAAAAAAAAAAAGCATTAAAAATATGACAAGAATTTTGTGTTTTCCTTTGTTGAAATTGGTTTGGATTTTTGGAAAATGTTCATTTTTTAATAAAATTCAGTGTCAGCATTAAACAAGTATATTAGTGAGAAACTAAGTCACATTGTGGTGCAGAAATTTAACAAAGATTTTACTAAATTAAGGAATAAATGAAAGATCTCTCTGGTTGCCTTTGCTCTGCTGGACTTCTGTATTACGTTATCAAGTTGCAATATGACAACTAGCTGGGAAGAATAAAAAAATAGAATTATGTAAATACATAATAAACTGATTCAAAATGAGATGTTCTCTTAACATGTTCACCTAGATTGCTGGAATATCAGCCCAAATATTTCTGTGTCCATTGACTCAAGGACTCCAAGTGCAAATTTCCTGCATAACCTGAATATTTTTCCTTTCACCAGTCAAGTCAATTTTGGGCAAAGAAATAGTCACAAGCATAACCAGGAAACAGGACAACTCTTCCTTTCCTCTGCTTCTTTATGCTTTAGGAAGTGTTCTGTTTACTTGAAACTTGACCACAGTGCATCCTTTTAAATTAATGCTCGTTTAATAAGTGACTTACTGTGCCACTTGTGGTATGAGAATTATTAGTATCAAACTGCTGACATCTATTATTGTAAAAATAATGGTGGGATGGTCTTCAATTTGTCACAAACAGTTGATCATTACTAAGACAACATGTTAATTAACCACAGCCTTTATCTGAAGTGTGAAAAACATAGTAACTGTAATCTTTTGTTAGTAAAGCCAATTAGCATGACCTGAAGGAAAAAAATAACTAATGGAAGGCATTTAACGTACGCACCGTTAAATTCCTTGGAACTTGCCACTCTTCATGTGTGGAAATATAGAGAAATGTTTAGATGTATTATGTGAATTATACTAATTCCAAGACTGTTTCTTAATGGATTCAGTTCTATTGGTGGATTTCCAAGATACACCCTGTGCTTTTTTTTTTTTTTTTTTAGTTGGTTTGTACAAGAACAACATTGCTCAAATGATAAGTCTGTTATGAGGTATTTTTTCCCTTCCTGGAATAAGTGAGATGGAGGAAGAATAACTCCAGGTTTTTGAAATAAAAGTAATTTCATCCTGAGAGAAATAAGTGAAATACTAACACAGTGAAAATGCTGGAGAAGGAAAGAAAGGTTTATAGGAAAATTGAACACCTGCTAGCAATATTGTGTTTTCCTGTGGCAGGGGAGAGACTAGCTGACCAACTGACTTAGATCACTGGTATCCTGTGACTATCCTATGCACTCGACATGCTTGTTATACCATCATCTCAGTCTTACGGTGCTTCATTTGTTAAATCCTTGATTGTGTGCTCCTGGAATTATTAGCTCAACATCAAACAGAACTGAGCAGCAGCTTACCGGTTCCAAACCATCCTAAATTGCAATTTGAAGTGGATCGAGTAGGATGGCGTTGGTGACCATAGGAGTAGAAGCGTCATGTGGAGGCCTATGGTGCTGTTCTCGGATAAAAGCCAGTGGTGCTAAAGAACAGCAGTGCTGTAAGAAGGCATTAACCAGGCAGAAAGCACATGCATAGGTAAAAGCATGTAACTGGTCTCTATTGCTTTGTTCAGTATGCACAGCTGTGGTATACTAAGACTGAAAAAATAAGAACTGTTTCTAAAATATTTATGTAAAAAAAGATAAAGTGCAAACAGGAAGGCTTACATTCTTACTGCTCTATGAATTATGTATATGATGCTATTTTACTTTCTTTACATATAGTAGTCATGCCAGTTTTAATTAACTTTCTTTTGCATTTCTTCCTTCCTTTTTTAACTGCTTTTTATTCATGACCAGTAAACTGTCCCTCTTCTTGACCTCTCTTTCTATGGCTTTATGGTTTTTTCACTATGTTCTTTCATTTCTAGCCATGTTACTGAGGCTCTGGTAGCTCTGCAATTTAAACAGCAATGCATGCCCCCATTATCTTTCAAGTATTTTTTTACTTCACTTCTGTTAATGGGATCAAGTCAAAGAAAATGCCCTTGGCTCTCAAATGAATAAAATTTTAACTTATGGAAAGTCTTGAAAAAGACTAAACATGTAGCAGGCCATGTATTACTAAAGCCTTTAAGACTGCTTGTATTCTATCATCCTGCTTAGTAAAACTAGACTGGATTCAAATTTCCAAAACCCGCATTAAAGAGGTCCGTGTTCCAAATGAAGCTCAAAAATTCACCTCTTCGTCTACATTGACAATTAATGACAGTGCTTTAGGAAGAGAATCGGGTATCTCCCACCTCTCCTAGATATATGGCAACTAGCTTGATGAAGTGGCATAAACATCAGAGCTAGAATTAGTGACAGCCAAGACATTTGCACATTAAGCATTGATATAGCATCACTCATATTGCTAAAAACTTGTTCGCCTACGGGTTTTTCAAGCAGCAAATTTTAGCCAGGAAGGATGTGAACTTCACAAAGCAAAACCCTGTAATGTGCTTGTGAAACAAAGATCTGAGACAAGCAAGAAGGTTTTATGTCTAATCAATCAGATGTGAGTTTTGTAAACTTCCTTTTGTATGCGAGGATTGTGTAAGGTAAACTACTGCGGAGAACTTATTTTATCTTAACTCAGCAACTCGCAGGAACCGATAAGAACCAGTACAATGATAAAATACAAGCTAAGCAAGTGGAAAGAGCCAAAGAAAAGAGTTCCTCTGGAGGACAGACAAGTTAAGGGGACCAAGTACTGCAAAAACCCACCAGAGACCACCAGAGGACCACCACGTCATTTAACAGCGCATGCGTCAGGGACATTTGAGTATGTTAAACATTTCTCAGAAATGTCATGAATATGCTAACAATTGCAATGAATACGAATGTATGTACTCTATGTAAATCAGACGCTGTAACACGAGGCACGCATGTTAGGAGGAGATATCCCCCATGCGCCCGGCGCTGTAATAAAGACGTCTGCTTAATAACACTTTGATGTTATTAAGTTTGAATTTCTTAAGTTTGGATTTCTTTGAATCACTTGAAGCCTTGACATTTCAGCTCAATAGTATTCAGCACTGAGACAGCAGGTCAGGTAGATCTTTGCTGTAAAAAGCTGCAGCGGCTGGCACTGGATACGAATTAATAGCTCTCAGGGTACTTTACTGAAGCCTCTGCTAACAACCATCTTAGAAAAGAGGCTGATAGATCTCCTTAGCTCTGCCTTTGTGCACAGGTAGTGGTCCTGAGTATCAGCATGTGCCTCACAATCTGCACTAGTATGAAGAAGCTCCCAGAACCTGTCTTCAGGCATTTGTGTTGTCATTTATTGCCGGATAAAGGACATTTTTGTGCAGCTGCCTTGTTAATGCCATGGTTGATGTTAGCGCTGTGAGAGCCAGCGTTATTGCCTGAGGTATGTGTAAGACTCACATGCACCCTGACCTTCACACTGTGAGCTCCATGCCCACCAATGTCAACATTTTTCAGGGGATTTACAATGTTCCTATTTGTCATTGTTTGAACGTTTTCAGTCACTTAAAGAAAAGAGGTCAAAGAACAGGGTGAGTGAGGCTGTTGCTTGGACACAAATGGCTGTTGCTGGGACACTGATAGCTCTTCTAAGGACAGCTTTATTACTGCAGAACAGTACCAAGCCTATGACTCTCACCTTTTCTGATTGATTAAAAAAAAAAAGCCCAACATGTACTCCAGTTAAAGCTAGTCCAGAAATCATCCAAAGGCTACATTTGAGAGGAACCAGGCAAACAGTGCTGCCATTTCTTTATATCTCCAGTTTGGATAAGTCAGCAACAAAAAAGGACCACTTTTGAGATTAACTGAAAAATAGTCCTGAGAATGCCACTTACCAACTCTCTTGTCTTCACGACAACAAAGCAAGAGAAGATCAAATTCGAGCAAAGTGTGATCACACCAACAGTACTGTGCTTCAGGAGCCTGCATTTCAGGTTTATGTGAATTAAAGATTTTTCCACCCACAGCTGCAGAGATGGGGAATCCATTTGTGACTATGACCCCTATGAAATGTCTCTAGGTATTGGGGGTCTACATGCAAGGTAGCTATCTAAGCTCCCACTATAGTCAATGGAGATCTTGCCCTGACAGAGGTGCATTGTGCCTTTTGAGATATCCTAGAGTTTCTGTGACATTCACATAGTCAGATATGAGGTGGGACCTGTGAAAGACCAGAACCCCTCTACACAGGTAACTGAAGGACAGGAGGGGTAACCTAGCTTCTTGAATTACATTTTGCGTCTTTGTTTAAAAAACTAATCTCAGTCCTAGTTGTATCCTTTAGGGAAACCTGAATTACTTGCTAGACTCCACTGACTGCTTTCATATCTGCAACCCTTGAGTGGGTATTTTGGATATCCTAAGATAACTCAAAGGGCACTAGAAGTCCACATTTAGGCACCTGAACTGAGCCCTAGACCTGTATTAATTGTAATGAGAGCTTGAACATGAACATGAATTTGGGTGTCTTATTCTTGAAACAAATGCCACCCAAGAGGCCCAGCCGTTTCCAGTTGCTGAGCTTTAATTTAATTCTTAAGAACCATGTGTTTTTCTATAAAAGAAGAAAAGAAAAAAACCTACTTCAGCAACCTCAATTTCTGTGAAAAATATCAAGCAAATAAATGCTAAACCAAAGGACATATTTTCGCACTAGTTGCAGACCCATTTGCCCAGGTTTTAAAAGTGATAGTGCTGCAGTGGTCAAGGTCTTCCAGATCCTTTCGTTAGAAAGTTCCAGTACTAAGGAAATACCCTGAAAGTATACACACCGCAATTGCACTCAACAGCCTTTACTGAGATAAATATCCCATCCCACAATTATGTTAGGAAAGGGAAGTTCTCCAGAGTTGTTTGGCAGTAGCTGCTTTGCTTGTATCTCAAAGGGGTTTGGCAGTACCTCACAAAACACATAGTTAATTTTGGATTTATGTTTCATCCTTTTACTTCAGTGCAGCCATTGCCAATGCTTTTCAAGACACTTAATCAATCTCTTATATTTTACTACCTCTTTTCTCTGAGACTTTTTCTTCCTCCATCATTTTTTCCCACTGCTAATTGCCTGAACTGAATGGTGGGCAACTTCAAGTGAAAAATTTTTAAGAAATTAGCAAGACTCATTCATTTCTCATTGCCAGGTTGCCCTGCTGTTATTATATGTTATGGTGGTTATGGGGATCCATAGCTTAGGCATCTCATTTTATGTCCATCTTGAACTTGAAATAGGAAAAAATAGGCAGTTCCTTTGTTCCCATTCACAGGATTTTTGTCTAATTCTAACTATATCACTTTGAGCAAGTTAGGTATTTGTGGTACTTCTGTTTTTAAAGGCCCTCAAGTGATCCCCTTGTGCTTGTTGCTGTCTTTACATGCATGTCAGCAGTTTTGCCTGGTGAAGGGCCTTTTGGAGAGACATAATGATATTTCATATGCAGAGGTAGCAGGCAGCCACATACACAGCTGTATGTCAAACAGCTGTGTGAGTCTAAAAAGGAACAGCAAAACATAAAGTTCTTTAACCAGATTGATTATTTTACTCTTCAGTGTATTACTCCATTAGCTCTTAATATTTCAAATGATTTAGCAGCTTTGTATGTGGCCTTCACTGGAATTTATTCTTTCATCTTAAACATTGTTAGCTAATAGCTCATCAGTATTACCAGCCTGAAGATTTAGGCTTGGTGAAAAGGATGCTTTAAAAAATTCTTTGGAAAGCACAGAGTTCTAAAGTATTTCTTTCACCTCGGTATAGTGCTAAAGTAATTTGCTAAAACTTGCATATACATAATGGCCTGAGATATTGGGTGCCATGCTGGGCTGAGAAGATCAGGTGACATTTTTATGGCAGACTGCTCTAGTTCCATTAAAAAAGGAAATGCGTCATTACTGATGTCACTCTTCCACTACTTGAATGGAAAGGGTCAATATGCTGTTCCCCAAGGCCGCAGAATAATTGTAATACTATGACTTGTTTTTTACTGTTTCAGTATACAGCTGGAAGAGAGAAAAGTGACAGGAATCCAAGCT
Source organism: Phaethon aethereus (assembly GCF_964289735.1). Classification (NCBI taxonomy): domain Eukaryota; kingdom Metazoa; phylum Chordata; class Aves; order Phaethontiformes; family Phaethontidae; genus Phaethon; species Phaethon aethereus. The sequence continues at coordinate 75,871,574 of NC_138576.1, read as the reverse complement.
CACTCGCTCTTTCTCATTCTCTGCTGGAGTAAGTATCATGAGAAAAAATTCTACACTCATGACTGGCATAAATCTGAAAGAATTTTGCTAAAGAGACTGGATTGTACAAGCAAAATAGCTATTTCAGAAACTTCTCAGCTTTTGTACTTCACATTTTAGGATAACGGAGTAGATAGTGTAGCCATCTGTAATATAACCTATATAATATAGGAGAATAAAATACAATATAGATCTTGTTAACCTAGGATGATATATACTTTATAATAGGAAATAGAAAAAAATCGACATACAAGAGTAACTCAGGTGCCTCACATAACACTGTAATGGTACATAGTAGTCATGCAGTATTGCCTGTGTTACTGTATATGAATAAATATATATTATCCTAGTTACATCCATATTGTAGGCAACTTTTGAGGATTGAGGCATTTTTTGAGGATTTAAATTCTTTTTGAGGATTTAAAAAACAATCTTTATGAAGACACGTAATTCCACACTCTCTTCAGTTTGTCTCTATCTTCACTACACAATGACCATCTGAGAATGCTCTATTCCAAGCAAGCGATTGTGTTTAAACAGAAGCTTTCCTTCATGTTAACATCTAATATCCTTCCCCTCCACCCAGCCTCAGGCGAGGCAGTAGCTGCTTTCTCTTGCCGTGGTACTGTACACCATGATGAAGTATAGTCATTCATGTGACACAATATAGTAATCAGAAGTAAATTACACCCTTTAAAATTAACATCCCCAATCACAATACCTATAAACAATGTGACAATTGTTGTCATAGGAACATGGGAAAAAATAGAAGAGTAGTCATTAAACAAATGCTATAATCATTAATAACAAGTGCCATGTGAAACAACAATTTTCTACTAATCGCTATCCTGGAGCTGTAGTGCAAACTGCAGATTCTTTTTCATAAAGTAAGATGGCTGCATACAGCTAGAGAAAAACGTAAACTTGCCAAAATATTTTGTGCATTAACAGGTTTTGTGTTGTTTTGTACACTCTACATTTCCCCACATAAATATGGATTTCTATCTGCAACAGTTATACAACGATGTTTGAATTTTTCCTTTGTCTTCTGGCCTCAAGTAAACTATCAAGCTCAAGCGGCCGGATTTTATAATACCATTCTTCCTACGTGTCTGTTTGTGGCTAGTTTTGTATGTCACCTCTTACCACCTCTCACCACTTCTCATGACCTCCTTGCCACTTGCGTCACTCCTTGTTTTGTTTTACACTGTAGAGTAACTGTCTTCAAAGCCGACATCCTTTCCCTGCTGGCGGTTTCTCCTTTTTCTCACCATGTAAGCCCACATGTTCTTCTCCAAAGGCAGTAATCACCACATTATCTCCCTGCAGAAACCTTCTTTTCTGCCCTGAGTTTTTTATTAAGTTCTTTGGGCTGGATAATACATCTCAGCTTATTTATATTTCCCTTCTGTGAGTATCCAAGAGAAGGCCAAAGAGCAACCCTTAGCAAGGAAAACTGCATGAATATGTGGCTCCATCGGACCTTGGTTGATGGTGTACTTTCTTTTCTGAATGCTTAGAACTTAGCATTCATATGAACTGTCTTTTTTTTTTCTGAAAGAAGGCATTTTTTTCAATTTTGTAATGTATATTGCTTAACACAGAGGTCTATTTAAACTAGTCTTTAAAAAATTCATGTACTCTTATGAGAATCAAATATGATCCTCATATTTAAGTTGATTCTTGCACAATAAGTTATTGACTTTTCTGGTGTTCATTTTACTAAAGTAGAATAACCACAGGCCAAGAATTAATTCAGTCCCACCACAGTGAGTCCTTTCCACATGCTTATCAAATTTTGAGGAAGAAAAACACATTCAGATGTTGGTCGCTTTTCAAGACTTTAATTTTGAAAAAGGAAACTCACACAGGGAAACAGTATCATATTAGAAACAAAAGACGCCAAAGCCACATTTTTCATATTGCTCACACATTGTTTGGACAGAGAGGAGGAGGTAAAGGAGGGCAGTAGACAGAGAAGAAAAAAAAAAAATAAGACGACATACCAGTTAATTTGGCTTGAGCTTAGAAGGGCTTTTTCTGATGGATAAGGCCAGGGTATAAAGAAACACGGGAGCTTAGGGGTCTGCTTTTTCTGTGTTGGAGATGCTGAACCAGAAGTTCAGGTAGCTGAATATCTGAAGCCTTGTTATCAGCGCAGACAGGGAGAGAGCAAGGCAGAGCTGGGCAGCTGTGTGCATCTTCTAGATGTCAACAGATGTTGCCGTTTAGAGCCTTAAATCCCACAGTTACGAGAAAATGACACTTCCTTGCACAGGTAGCGAAGAAACTTTTCCTGTCTGTCTAGCTGCCTACATTTTCTGAAGTAAGGAGACGTGGTTCTTCATTCATATTAAAGCACAAGATTAAAAATAAAGACACCTCTCCTCCCCATAATAAATAACCAAGTCAACTAGTTGAGGTAACAGATACAATTATCTGAATATAAACATCTGTCTCCTGCTCAAGAAAAGGTGAACTCAAGATTTTGTAGCATTTGTGAAAAACATTGCTGTGACTTTTAATTCTACATGGACTACAAGTCTAAGTATTACTTTGTGCCTCTAAAAAGAAAGAATACAGTCTTCAAATCTTTCCGTTTTGTTTGTTTCCTCATTGAGAAAGAAGGTTTACACCAGAAAAGTAGTCAGCAAAAGTCTGTTTTAGTCATTGCTAGAGTATTCTTGGAAGACAGGTAGCAGAGCCACTATAGCGCAATTAAACGGAGAAATAAGTATTTTTATTTTGGGGAGCCTATGCCAGCCTCTTTAAAGACAAGAGGCTGGACCATTCTTACCACAGCCTCTTCACAGGCAGTGAGCTCATGTGAAACTGTGGGAAAAAGGTTTAGAGAGTCAGCAGTCTTTGTCATCCAGCCCACTATTTGCAGCTTGGTTATTGTCTTCAAATGTGTAAAGAAATAAAATGAACTATCTGCACTTTAACTTCCATCTGAGGGTAGGCAGGAAAGCGGGGATGAATTTTACCCCTTTTATGTCTCTCTACATCTCTTTGTATTTTTCTGACAAGATTTGCTTCCTTGGAAAACAACCCAGTTGCAAACCAAGGAAAAATTTTCCTCCTTGCATCTGCTCCAACACATATGGATCTTGCTCTCTGTGTCAGTGCTGCCTAGGCAGCAAACACACTCCAAAGCAGTAGGTCTGCTGGGCGGGTAAGGTGTATCTCCCCCAGCTACCTGCCCAGTTCAGGCTGTAGGGTCAGGCTGTGGGAGGCTGTGATGCCTCTGCTGGGAGGACCAGTGCTTCCTCCGACCTGCTCTTACCCATGCCTTGATTAAGAGGAAGATGAAGGAGGCAGTGATGTCTTTTTTTTGGTCCTTTTTCCAAGCTTTTCCAAGCAGGTGATGCTTGCTAGTCAAAGCTGTCCCAAGGAGGGCTGATGCGATTCAGTTCTTCAAAGTTCTTTGGAGAGGGGTACCATTAGCTTGTTGGGAACCCATCCAGGTGGGCAGGCATGAGCAGGTGAATGATCATGGGAAGGCTTATGACTTGTGAATATTCCTGTTATATTCACAAGTTAATTATGACATTGTGCCGAGTAAATCTGTGACCAAAGTACCTACTTTTGAAGTGAGAATGCTTGCCTCCCACTCTTCTTCATCAATTAACTTCACCAGGACAAATGGATTTTTTTTCAAGTACTCCAAAAACTAACACCTGTTGTTTTCCATTTATGTCTATCAAAAGAATAAAATAAAAAGGCAAGTAAAAAAAAAATAATCTATTCTATAAGCAACTGGCAGAAGTCTTGCAATTGCTGGCCCTTGTTCTTGTAGGGGACTTCAATTTACTGGACATCTGCTGGAAGTATAACACAACAGAGAGGAAACAACCTAGGACGTTCCTGGAGTGTGTGGAAGATAACTTCCTGACATAGTTGGTAAGTGAGCTTGACCTGCTGTTTACAAACAGAGAAGGACTGGTGGGAGATGTGGTGGTCGGAGGCCATCTTGGGCTTAGTGACCACGACATGACAGAATTCTCAATTCTGAGTGAAGTAAGGAGAGGGGTCAGCAAAACCGCTACCATGGACTTCTGGAGGGCAGACTTCAGCCTGTTCAGGTCACTGGTTGAGGGAGTCCCTTGGGAGACAGTCCTGAAGGACAAAGGGGTCCAGGAAGGCTGGACAGCCTTCAAGAAGGAAATCTTAAAGGCGCAGGAGCAGGCGGTCCCCATGTGCCGTAAGAAGAGCTGGCAGGGAAGTCAACCGGCCTGGCTGAACAGGGAGATTTTGCTGGGACTCAGGGAAAAGAGAGTTTATCACCTCTGGAAGAAGGGGCAGGCAACTCAAGAAGAGTACAAGGATCTCATTAGGTCAAGCAGAGACAAAATTAGAAAGGCAAAAGCCCAGCTAGAGCTCAATCTGGCCATGGTCGTAAAGGATAACAAAAGATGTTTTTACAAATATATTAACAAGAAAAACAGAGCCAAGGAGAATCTCCATCCTTTATTGGATGTGGGAGGGAACATTGTCACCAAGGATGAGAAAAGGCTGAGGTACTTAGCCTTTTTACTTACTTACTTACTTACTTCTTTGCCTCAGTCTTTAATAGCCAGACCAGGTATCCGCAGGGTGTTCAGCCCCCTGAGCTGGAAGACAGGGATGGAGAGCAGAATAAACTCCCCATAATCCAGGAGGAAGCAGTTAAGGACCTGCTATGCCAGCTGGACACCCACAAGTCTATGGGGCCTGGTGGGATCCCTGATGGGATCCACCCGAGAGTACTGAAGGAGCTGGCGGAGGAGCTTGCCAAGCTACTGTCCATCATTTATCAGCAGTCCTGGTTAACAGCGGAGGTCCCAGAAGACTGGAGGCTTGCCAATGTGATGCCCGTCTACAAGAAAGGCCGGAAGGAGGATCCTGGGAACTACAGGCCTGTCAACCTGACCTCCGTGCCGGGGAAGATTATGGAGAGGTTCATCCTGAGGGTGCTCACAGGGCACCTGCAGGACAACCAAGGGATCTGGCCCAGCCAGCATGGGTTCATGAAAGGCAGGTCCTGCTTGACCAACCTGATCTCCTTCTATGACCAGGTGACCCGCCTAGTGGATGAGGGAAAGGCTGTGGATGTTGTCTACCTGGACTTTAGTAAAGCCTTTGGCAGCATCTCCCACAGCATTCTCCTGGAGAAACTGGCGTCTCGTGGCTTAGACAGGTTTACTCTTCGCTAGGTGAGGAACCGGCTGGATGGCCGAGCCCAGAGAGTTGTGGTGAACGGCATTAAATCCGGCTGGTGGCTGGTCACAAGCGGTGTTCCCCAGGGCTTGGTTTTGGGGATGGTTTTGTTCAATATCTTCATTGATGATCTCGATGAGGGGATCAAGTGTAAGTAAGTTTGCAGATGACAGCAGGTTCGGTGGGAGTGTTGATCTGCTGGAGGGTAGGAGGGCTCTGCAGAAGGATCTGGACAGGCTGGATCGATGGGCCAAGATCATCTGGTTGACAGCTGGCTGCACATGAGCCAGCAGTGTGCCCAGGTGGCCAGGAAAGCCAACAGCATCCTGGCCTGTATCAGAAATAGTGTGGCCAGCAGGAGTAGGGAAGTGATTGTGCCCCTGTACTCAGCACTGGTGAGGCTGCACCTCGAATCCTGTGTTCAGTTTTGGGACCCTCACTACAAGAAGGACATTGAGGTGCTAAAGCATGTCCAAAGCAGAGCAACGAAGCTAGTGAGGGGTCTGGAGCACAAGTCTTATGAGGAGCGGCTGAGGGAACTGGGGTTGTGCAGTCTGGAGAAGAGGAGGCTGAGGGGAGACCTCATTGCCCTCTACAACTACCTGAAAAGGGGTTGTGGCAACGTGGGTGTTGGTCTCTTCTCCCAGCTAGCGATAGGACGAGAGGAAATGGCCTCAAGTTGTGCCAGGGGAGGTTTAGACTAGATCTTAGGAAAAATTTCTTCACTGAGAGGATGGTCAAGCATTGGAACAGGCTGCCCAAGGAGGTGGTGGAGTCACCATCACTGGAAGTGTTCAAAAAGCACGTGGACATGGCACTACAGGACATAGTGTAGTGGGCATGGTGTTGTTGGGTTGATGGTTGGACTTGATGGTCTTAAAGGTCTTTTCTAACCTTAATGACTCTGTGATTCTGTGAAAAAGCATATAAAATGTTTATTAACCCATTATATAAATGACCTGTGTAAGTTCTATGCATCCGACTAATCTTTCATGCACTGTAAACAAGTCCTCATTTGCTTCCAGTTATTTTTATTTCTTCTTTTTAATGGTGATTTCCCAAGTTAAAAACAAGCCTGATAGCTACCTCTAATCTTTATAGCAATGGCTTTAAAATATTCAAACTGAGTAATTTATTTTTAATGATCTGTAGCTCTGAAACAGTTCAGGCAATGTGCTTTATACTCTGCAGAAAAAAATCTCCTTGGTCCTCAGGGCAAACTAGAATTTTTTCAAGCCAAGCCAATCTTGACAACCAAAATGTTTATTAAAAAGAGAGAGAGACAGAGAGAGCAGGGGAGCTAGTGTTAAAAGCAGTGACTGCAAAGGTCCCTGGTGACATTTTAAATGAAAATACTATTGAGACTGATTTTTAATTGCTTTGAAACCTCACTGATCATTTGTACCTGGGAAAGGTTGGTATGAAATGTTCTTAAAAAAGAATCTCCTTCATAATTTACACAAGTGGGAACTTGGCACACTGTGTTCACATATAAATCAAGTACTCAAAAGGTGTTTGAGAACTAGACCTCTAACATTGAGACTATTGTCAAGTGCATCTTCTGCCATACAGAAACTCCTGTTCTAAACGAAGTTACATCCCACAACAACTTTGGTTAAGGTTATGCAGTGAGAGGCAAGTTAAATGAAAGACTCAAGTGTTAAAAAGATTTTTGAAGATTCAATAAGATGTAAGTAACATCACCCATTTATTGATTATTGAGCTCCTGAGTGAAGGCCTATCTAGCTTGTCCCCAAAAGATGCCCCAAGCTCCCCTTCAGTTTTGCACTTTATGTTGCTTATATATCATTGACCTTATCCACTGAGATAAAACATTGGGCTTTAGCCTTGATACCTCTACCGAGTTTCAGTTAAGTGCAAGCACTGCCTTATATGCTTACGGTCTACGTACCAGATCAGTATGGTTTTCACAATGTTTCTGTGCTTGAATGTCATCCTGCTCTCCCTTAGCTGCTTGGTTACGGATCTTTGGCTGCATCATGGTTTTGGGAGCAGAAGCACCCTCCGGCTCGGGGCTGGTACACAGCACTGGTCTGTTCCTGTTTTTGCAGAAGGATTATACTTACTGGTGCTAAAATGTCCTTCCTTACCTGCAGCCTAGGTTTATTAAGTTTTTTTTCAATATTCTCAACATTAATTAGATAATTTGAATCGACTGTCAGATGAGAGGTCACATTTAATTTGGTATGTTACTGCTTCTATATCCTTTTTCCTGCTGCCACGGTTTGATATTAAAGCATAAAGTTTGATACTGCTCACCAGTGACTGAAACCTCAGGAGGGATTGCTAAATTCTCTGTTCTTCTGTAGCAGATAAATTTAATTCCATGCAGTCGTCTGTGGTGAACTTCCCTTCCTTCTTTAGTCTGGAAGAGATTGTCAAAACAAAGAACCTGTATTTGTGCTCTCTTTGCAAAATAAGAGCTATTTTTGCAGTTAGGCAGAGAAACACCTTACTGCCTGTGGCACAGCAAAACTGGGCTCGGGGGAGCTGCATCCCCCTTTTCCCTTCACAGCGGTCTTCTGTGCCGGAGGAAGTGGCCAAGACTAGCGAGCCTAGGCATAGGGGTGACGGGAGAGGATCACACAGGCGAATGCACTTTCCCACCGTTCCAAACAACCCAGACTTGCCGTGCAAGATTTCTGCAGGATATACGCAGAATTCTTCAAAATATAAAATCCTGGATGCCATCTCAGAAGCATGACGAATAATAAAGTTCTTTTCATTCTATTCCTCTCCTCCATCGATTTTACTGTCTCAAGCAGTTTTGGTACATACATCCTCTACATTATGAATAGAAGTGCTGTGTTGTGAGATTATGTTTTCCTGAAGCTATAAGAAGTGAATCATGCCAATTTCTTATACAGAAAATGAGACAGGGCTTGGGATTTTTAGATAAATTCAAATAGAATAAAGGAGTTATAGTACCTCACCACCTGTTTGGCTTTTCAAAATCTTTTCATTTCAAGATTCGCAGAGATAGTAATGGATACCATTCATCAACTGAATAAAGAATTAAGCACCAGCAGCGCAAAACATATTTACATAAATATTATAAAAAATAAGCTGATTATTTTAATAATGAGATCACAGTAATAATAGATGTGAAAAACAAGTGGGAAGTGACTCAAGAAATCTCCATGTAAATTTTCATTTGGGGTGGTGTTAATATTTTCACAAAATGGATGGAAGAAAACCACAGTAAGGATTCCAAACATAATTAAAATTGTTCAACAATTTCAAGACAAAACATTTTTTCTTTAGGAGAAAAAAAAAGGCGTGAAAATGTCTTTCACGAGAAGACTGGTATTATAAAACTTTAAATTTCTAAAAACAAATCTTTTCAAAATTCTTTTTTTTTCTGTTAAATACAGGATTTAACTTTCAGTACAATTTTATGCATATCAAAAAATCACTTAATAATAATTAATTGTTATCGTTTGTCTCTCTAGAGTTAATTCTTTACAAAAGCAAATGTATGATTGCCTTCCCCTCCCTTGCTACTTCTCTCCAAAGTGTCTAAACTGTAATTTTGAATGTCAGTGTTTAAAGAGTCATAAATTTCTTATCTTAAAATAAAAGTTTGCAGCTGTCAGTGGCTACTCTCCGATGACAACTGCAAAATGTCATAGAACACCTGAAGTGATTAAATTTGCTAGGTGGAGCATTTTAAGCTCACAAAGAATTGTTTATTCCTTGGCTGAAGAACATAGAGAATTTTTGAATTATTAGAATGGAAACCATGCAACTGTGGTCTCTTGGGTATGAGAGAACGTATTTATTTTCTTGGGGCAGAGGGAAAACAATGAATAGATCATTTGGATTTGTGTCATGTACACCCAGGGGGAATAGGGAAAACGTGACTAGCCCATCAGAACTGTCAAAACATGAATGACATTAGTTACAATTAAGAACCAGCAACAGATAAATTTTACCAACTGTAAGACATAGAATGGCATATCTAAAAATAGCATAACATACGCTGAGAGAGCGAGCTGGCATAAATGGACAAACAACTCTCTCTATTGTAAGAGACATGCTGACTCTTTCCTCTTTACAGTGTGTGTTCACGTGGCCACTGATTATGTTCTTTGCTTTGGCTTCTGTCATTTTACCCAGCAGCAACATCAAAATTACCGGTCTGTAATTTTGCGATTCCTCCCGGGCCCCTTTTTAAAGGTTGGTGTCAAATTTGTCACACTCCATTCTTCCAGCACCAAGGTTAGCTGAAGTGATACATCACACACAGCAATTAGCTTAGCAGTCATATATTCTAATTTCTTCAGACTTTCAGTTAAAAAAAGCCTAGTCACATGTTAACACAGATGCCAACCATTTTCCCCGTATTGCAGTCACTTTACCTTACTTTTTCTACAAACTGGTTATCTATCACCCCATCGTCTGTTTGGTAGACCTCTGGCCACTGCCTCTAGTTTTCTTTTTTTCAGACTCAATAAGCTGGTCTTCAGAATATTTCAGCCAGCCAACTCGTAGGACGTGTGACTTACTTTCAGCTTTCCCCGTTTGGACATTGCTTTTTTTCCCTCTAGGAAGTCTCACTGGTTCTTCTGTTTAACCACACTGATGTAGGAGAATAGGGGAGGTGAATCCCTCCTGTAGGGGCCTTTTTTAATAGTTGGAATATATTTGTCCTAAAACTCAACAAAATGCCCTGTGGATATTTTGCCCATTTAACTACTCCTTTTTAATATCTTCCTAATCAGTTTCCTCGACTTTATCTAGCTGGAGTTGCTGAAGTTAAGTGCTTCCGTGGTGGATGTTTTTGGTGTAGCTGTTCTTGTCAGGACGCTGTCGCGGATGCCTTACGGCCACTTCTGTGTCACTGCAAGCAGGTTTTGGAAAGGCTTGACTGCCAACATCATGGCAGTACTTTTTGCACAAAAATGGGGTGTTGCCGAGGGCAGAGGACCAACAGTAGTGTGATCTTCTCTGTGATAAAGGGCCCAGTCAGAGACTAGAGCTAAGCAAATATACCTCCAGATTGCTTTAGCATTGGAGGGAAAACATACCGCGTGACGGCAGCATCATGGGACACTTGCTGATGGTAAGCCGGTGTCCCACAGTTGCCTATGAAAAATGTGCTTTTTTTCAGATAGTTATCTGTTGCAGCACACAGATGCTGTATGTAGACATAAACCGCAGTTCCGTTTTACATCAGTATGTTAATGTCTTACCAAACATAATAATACTTTTCTCATAATAATTAATCACTGAATAATTACACAAATTTAAAAGCTTATCGTACGGAAACAGACATTCTTTTAAACGGGATAGTTGCTCTAAGAAAATACAAAATTTAGCAGGTAATATTTACACAGTCAAAGAGCAGTCAAGTGGTAAAAAACTTTTTATCAGTGAATAAAAAATCACAGGAGCGAAAGTAACAGGAGCCTCAGGTCACCACTTCAGATGTTAGTACCTACGTGGCAGACACCTCAGATTGTTTGACGTGAGGGCTCATTCTAGGCAAGTTGATCTAGCTAGCATCACGCTATGGTCCTGAGCAGTTATGAGCACTTGTGTGCATGCCAGTGACAGGAAGTTAATGATAAAGAAATTTTATGGGTTTAATCTTCAATAGTGCTTACAGGTGAAATTATTTATTATTATCTAATTTCCTCTCTGGAGTTAATTCTGAGAACATTCTAGTGATACGTGTGATAGTAAGTCGGTATACAAGGTTTTAAGTTATGTTCAAACTATGTATAAAAATTCCATTAATTCCAAACTTTGACATAAAGTGTTTTCCTTTGACTGAGAAAAATCATAAAAACCAGTATCTCTTCATGGCAGCTTTTATTTTATAAAAATGACTTCAGATTGCGTTTTCCCACGAGACGGTATAATCTTCACCTTATAAACATAAGCGATCCCTCCTGGGAAAAATAGAGTGAGGAGGCATCGTGCTTTGCAAAAGAAAATGAAAGCTCTGAGGACCCACGCCAGACCTCTTCAGGGGACCACAATCATATTTCAGGCTTTTGTTCATATATTTTGTCATTCCCATTTTTTTGAGATTTTCCCCCATATCCCAGCTTTTTGTTGCACATTGGAAAGCAAAAATATAAGTGCAGTGCAGGTATCTTGTAAGCTCTGTGGAAAGCTGTACCATATTCCTGGTTCAGTTCTCTGGAGTGAATATTTTCACCGGAGTTGAAGAACTGAGTCCCTCTCTTCACCAGCTAAGACATACTATACTAAGATGAGCGAACCGCCTCACATTTATCTGTGTAAACCACAACACACTCGTGCTGCCATCCACTTGGTCTGGCTGAACACCAGGCAAGTGCTTTAACGCATTTGAAATATCATAATCAATTTTTATTCTCTCAAGTTATTTTCTTTCTGCAAAGTTCTCTGGTTCTTCTGAGGACATGAGACAAAAATGAGTGAACATCAGACGGGTAGCTATTTCTATGTGAGAAGGATGCGATAGCAATTATTAGCAAAAATATTATCATCTGAGTCTCCTAGGCCAGTTTTTCAGACCTAGAAAATCTAGTAAAAAGATGCGTTGAAACCTTGTATGCTACACAAAATTTTTAATTGAGATTTCCTAAGGTGTTAGTGTGAGAATATTTCAGATATTCTGTGCTTAGTTAAGAGTGATAATAACACTCATGGTGATAAAACGCGATTACATTATTCTGAAGTCAGTCATATTAGTTAAAATACGCAGAATACGAAGAATGAGAAATGCTATTTGCTAGACAGGGTTAAAGAAATAGCTAAGTTTGTAAAAATGATCCCTGAGGGCTTGAGGTGTGTCTAACCTATTTATAACCTTTTCTTCTCCTCTTAAAAAGCAAATCTTTACTGGAAAAATAATATAATGAAATTCAGCCTGCTGTGGAGAGGTCAGCTTCAGGGACTCTCGTCCCTGCTGGCAAGTGACTCAGATGATAAATTGCCAGCACAAATTATCAGACTGATGCCTGGCAAGAACTGGAGCTGGCCTTGTTCAGTACTTTTTAATTAAGACAAAAACGGAATATTTTTTTTATTGCTAATAGAAGAGTGCTGCAGAAGGAAGCGGGCAGAGCGCAGGAGGAAAAGGGGAAAGTGCTCTAAAAGGCTCCTTTGTGTCTCAGCCAAAACCAGGAGTCCTAATGATGACGAGTTTGGGGATGGGAGGGAAGGGAAGAGAATGACCCTACTCATTCGTCAGCCCGACCACTTTAGCCCGAGCTTCCGGGCAGCTTTCATGCGCCGTTCCCAGATCTTTGTGCGGTTGTTGTAAGAGTGGTAAGGCTCGGCTCCACTGCCTCCTATTAGGGAAGGGTGAGGGGCACGGTCTGAGATATAACTTGGAGAAAGAATATTTTTAGTTCAAAGATCTGTACTTAATTCAGGCTGGTAAGTACACAAACTTCTTGGGAAAGGGCCAAGGCTTTTGATCCAGCAAAATGGCATCCCTACCAAAGGAAACGGGGAACCCGCCAGAGCTACAGGGAAATCCTACAGCCTGTTAAACCAGAAATGTTTTGTAAACATCTGGGCTTTGAGAAACTCTGGTGGTGACACAGCCAAAGGTCTCTGCCAGCTTTTCTAGAGGGCGGCTCTGCTGAGTGGGCCTCCAAAGTCCACAGCCACAGGTTCTCAGCACAGAAGCACAAGCCTGAAGATGCTAGGTACTCCAGGCGGGAAGAGCTAAAAAAAGTAAAAAAAAAAACACCCCCCCCCCCCCCAAAAAACACCAAAAATACAGGACACAACACGAACAATGGTGTTCCCTGTAGCCATGGAAAAATTCAGTCAGGTTGCACTTCAGAGAATATCTCTTGCTTGTAAGGGGAGGAAAATGTCTGATTCCCCAAATCAGTATTCATTCACACAGAAATAGTCCTGTCCTAGTCAATAATAAACAAGCTAAAGATCTTTAGCTGGGCAAAATAATTGCAAGAAGGGTCCTGACTCCTGCTCCTAATAAATAAAGAATATCCTAAACAGTTCACCAATAAAGGACAATGGTCTTGCCCAGGTTCTGTGAAACTGAAGAAAAAAATTATACTATCTAGGTGAAATAAGCAATTCAGGCAGCTCTCTTGAGACAAGCAAATCAATAATTACTCAAGAAGGTTAAAGTTCCAGTGAAGTTCATATTTAATTCCACTGCTTCCCTGTTGATGCAGGCTGTCTTACCTTCTAGAGGACATAACCCATTATATACCAGGCCAAACCATTAATGTCTGAAGCTACAATAGCCTGTCAGTCTCTTTTCATATAAAAATGAAAATAAAAATGTAATCCTTTGCTAGTGTTTTGGCCAATTTCTTCAGGCACTGAGTGATTAAAAAGCAGTGCTGGGTGGAGTGGTTGCTTATTTTTGCTGTTGTTTTTTTCCTCTGTTCAGTTGCTGCTGTGATGTGCAGAGGTGAATGTTGGCCGGCTGAGGGAAGGAGTTGAGTATGCTTTTGTTTTTTCTAATTAGCCTGAGGTAATTCATTTTTTCATGGCTTCATTGTTAGACGGTGTGGTTAGATTCAAATCTAGTTACTATCATTAATTTTATTTTTATTAACTTATTTAAATGTATTATTTTATTTTATTCTATTAATTCAAGCTCATACACAGGGAGATAGTATTTCTCTCTCTTTGGTGACTATATTACTTGATATATTTTTGCTGGAAGACCTCAGAATATCTTCAATATTAACTTTTTCTTTTGTTCTGTTCTTTTTCCAATATGTCTTTTAAGCTACATCAGTCTTTAAAAGGAGTTAGAATTCTGCCTCAAATGTGTCTGTTAAGAAAGTCTTTCAGCTTTAATATGATTTATTTAAAATATATAATTAATCCTTAAAGAGAACTTTCAACCTTGATTTAACACTGTTCTTTTTAGAATTTTGTGAAAATCAGTTTTACATCCGCTCAAAGTCAGAACTTAAAAGTCATATCAAAGATATTTTGATATTTTTAAAGTAAACAATCCTCTCCATACCAAACTTATATTTCACCCTATAATAAACTTAAGCTTTTGTCAAAAGCAGAATGTGAGATATTTGTAAACGGGGAAGATGCAGCTGTTCTAAATGCTGGGGGACGGGGGCGTGAGGTGAGAGGGAGAGACTGAAGGAAGAAATATCAACTTCTTCAGGACAGCCTGCTACTACTGCTAGCAGGGAGATATGTCTGGTAACAGAAATCATCTGAGCGTCCTTTGGGAGACGTCAGGAGCCAGAGTGCTCTCACCAGGCCTGAGAAGACTCTGGCTTGATGGTGAAGACTGTAACATGACAGTGCTAGCTGCTGCTGAGTAGAGATTCGCAGCTACCATCCTCTCTGAGGATCTTCAAAACTACAAAGTGTTCCCTCTTACAGACTCTCCATGGTAAATAGTGTTATAGCACCAGCTGGCAACTTCTACCAGCTTTCACTATTCAACAATATCCGAGGGAGGATCAGCGACGGAGACCACACGCTAAAGTACCTGAAGAAATATGTTTGAAATGAGTAGACAAAAATTCCTGCAGTGCCAGAAGGTTATAACCCTCCCCCAAGTGAACTGAAGAATAAAATTGTCTCTGTATGTATGTGCATTTTATACCTCCTCCAATCTACACTTGCTGTTGGAGGAAAGAAGACACTATTCCCGTAGTATTTACTTGTAATGTAATTATATTGTATTGCATGATACTACTTTATATGGTATTAGTATTAGTTAATATGCTATTAGATGCCCATAAAATTACAGTGAGGCTTGGGAATGAGCCAATACACTCTCGTCTTCACAATTCCTCCTTCTTTTCTTTCCAGAAGCCCTGGTATGTTCACGGTAGGTCTGTGTTGGGCCACTTCTACGCATTTATACCCAACCCCACCCAGGGACTCCTAGGATAAAAGGCAGCGTCTTGCTAGAGCCTCACATCAGCTACCCTAACATCTCTGTGAGGAGAATGGAGTTTGTGGGTTCTCCATAATCTCCATAACCTTCTTCCAGGGCTAATGCTGTCTCTGCCTAGACTGAGAGGGAGAGGGTGCCATCCTCTTGTCCAGGCAGGGGACCTGGCTGCAATATGCTGTGGCTCGCTTTTATCTTGTAAAAGGAAGCCACAGTAGACAGTAGACAGTAGGTGCTGGCACAGGCACTTCTCTCCTCCAGCTAGTGTTCAGTGAACACTAGTGTTCAGAAGTGCAGAAGTCCTCCCAAACGAGAAATTTCATATTATTCTCAGAGCATCCAAGCTAGATTCCTATTGTCACTGGCTGGTGTAGCAGGTGGAACAAGTATCTATGGCTGGGGCAAAAGTTTGTAGAAAAGAAGATACAGCCTCATGACCAAAGTAGACAAATGTCACACCAGAGAATTGGTTTCTTTCCCATCCTTGGCCATGGAATTTATATGTGATACCTATGGCATAAGTGGTTTCTGGTGATGTACCCCTCCATTTTTCATGTACCCTAAGGCAGATAGGACTCTGAGACCAGATTAAGTGGAAGTGCTGACATCTCACAAGCACAACTGACTTCAGTGGGAGTGTATTTTATACCTGGAAAGAAGCGGGGGGGGGGGGAGAAGTTAAGTGCTCTGGAAAAATTAAGACTGGGCTTGCAAACTTAAAGGGCACTTTCAATAATTTGGGGAGTTTAAAAGCCATCTCTCTGCATTTCAGCTCCTTGGCTATGGAATAGGGTGATTCATGCTGCCCAGTTTCACAAGACAAACTCATTCATATTTATGAAGCACTTCAGATACTTTCACGAGAGCACCACCCTGCTACAGTGTCAAATACACGTGGAAAGCCCCTGGGGTGAGATTTGCAGCTCCCTCTAACGCAGGTGCGTGCAGAGAGGGATAACTTGCTGTTCTTATAAGGTACTCTGTTAGCTCAAGAGGCATGGGTGTGAAGCAGATCCGAGTCCAACCTTGCTGATGACATACGTGGGTGTCAGTATGATGCCACGTGATAACAGTTTTGATTTTTTTCTCACAGTTCTTCTATCTGGAAAACTATGCACAAGAAATATATTGCTAAAGGAATTTTAACACTCCAAAAAGCAATGTTTGCAAGCTATGAAGAACTAGAATTAAAGTTTCTAATACAAGTAGAAAAAATAATTTGAAGCTGTGATTTGGATGGATTAATATTACATATGTTGGTAAAGGAAGGCGTAGTTGGGCACTAAAAATCAATGGGCACACTGAGTCATTCAAGTGTTAATTTCTTTATGGTTCCTTTACTTACCTGTAAAATGGATATGTTGCCTACTCTCACAACTGTAATATTTATTGATGATTGTAACACATTTTAAACAGCCTGTTTAAACTGCAAGAAGCATCCATACAGAATTTAATCATTTTTCTAGTCAGTCTAGACTTAACTGATGTGTGGAGAATAAGACCAGAGGCTATACAATGAATAGCAATGTTACACACAGACTGAGTAACTCCTTGTTCATTGAATGAAACAGGAAACAATAAAATATGATAATTTAATTAAAGCTACATCACAGTGAGAATGCACAAGGGATGAAAGGTTCTGCATAGTCTAGCTTAAATTCTAAATTTTCCTGCTTTTAGATTTTGCAAGCTGAATATTCTTCTAACGTTATGGAGACTTTTATTGTGCCTTTTTTGTTCATGCCATTACTACTTATTGAACCCCAGTTCATGTCTTCGGCTTATCAGATTGTCCTCAACAGCAATCCCTGTGGCTTGCAGCTCCAGGAATTTCACAGCTAAAATGCCGATTCCCAAGAAAGACCAGGTGTGGCACTGCCCACCACATCCCAGCTCTTCATGGGCAGGAGCAAGGTGGTAAATACTCCTGTAGATAATCCAAGACAGTGAAATACAAGACAATCAATGTATCTCTACTCTAAAAAAGCGCTGTAACAACAGAATTGGGACACCTCTCAATTGTGTGAGTCTATCTTACTTAACAGTAGGTTTCTTTTCTAAAGCTATCAACACTAGCCAGTGACTATGCTCTCCAGTGCTATTTAGTCTTGACTACACTGGTGAATTGATGGGCATGATTACTCACAGTAAAAGAGCAAGCAAACAAAAAAACCCCAAACCAACAAATCCCAAGAACACAAGTCAGGTCACAGCCACAGTTGATGGTAAGAAGGAAGACAGAAATAGCCTCTGTATCTTTTCATCGGGTCACAAATTTATCCAAACCATAGAAATTACATAATCAGGCCTTATGGGAAATTTTGTTTTCAGTAAAGCTAAAATTTATAAAAACAAATATTTTGAGGATAGTGTGGCATTATTTCTTGCCCTGAACAAAATCATGTTGAGCCATATTGTCTATCTGATCTGCCTTAAATATGCCTCCAATGGCTTAATGGGAAGGGGAAATACAGCCGAATTTATCTGCAGAATGGTAAGAAGTGGAGCAGTATGGAAGAACTCAAACCCTGGAAATTGGAAATAATGTGACAAGATAACAGTGGCCAGGAAGGCAGACAAAAAGGAAAAGAGCAAGAAAGAGACCAGGTCACCTCCTCTCTATGTTCCTTAGAGATTGCTCTGAGGTGTTGGCTTCAGAAAAAGCAGACAAGGCAGGCATACGGATGAGCTAACTACACAGCTGAGGTTTTTCTCCATTTTGTAAACAAGTTACCGAGAAACTCTGGTCTGAGGCTCCCAGCTGTTACAGTAATCTGCCATAGCGGCAGACTGGCAGAAAGAAGCTGAATTCTGCTCTCTGCAGCTGGCGTGACCACTGCGTGAGTGTGAGGAATGATGTCAGCCTGCTGGCGTGTCATCATTGCTGGTGGCAGAACAACAGCCACTCGACTTTCTTGTCAAAAATGTACAGCCCTCCCCGCTTGCCTTTTCTTTACCTCTTCCTGAAACTTGAAGCAGGCATTCCTGGAGCATCCCTTGGGCATTAGCTTTTGTTCACAACAGTAATACTGTTGTGGATCAAGGATCTAAGGTTGAAGAGGTTTGCTGGGAAACTTCATCTCTGAGCTTTTAGGTAAGGTATTTATTTGTGTTAAAAGGCTATTTCTGTAAGAGGCATCCTTTATCGACATGAAGATATTTGACATATTACGGGACTCACTGGACTTCATATGTGTCCTTACCACCTGCTTTAAATCGAAACCCAGACTGTTTTAGAACTTAAGATCATGAATTTCTGTTTATTTGCAGAGATTCCGT
Organism: Phaethon aethereus; assembly: GCF_964289735.1. Classification (NCBI taxonomy): domain Eukaryota; kingdom Metazoa; phylum Chordata; class Aves; order Phaethontiformes; family Phaethontidae; genus Phaethon; species Phaethon aethereus. Next base: position 75,853,174 of record NC_138576.1, on the reverse strand, counting down.
GGTATATTATTTTTGTCACTCTTTAATCACCTGTCACTTTAAATCTTAGTGAAAATGAAAAAATTGACTGCTTGTGACTGAATGAGACTTTATCCACAGTCATTAATTATTTTTAACACCTAAATATGTGAAGGATTAAGTTACCTTTGAAACAGAAATTGAAACTCTAAAAATACCAATAAGACACATAAAAGCATGCTAGGAATTAAGGTGAGGTTACCAGTACTAATTCTGTAGGAAGATGATGTTCTCAAGTACCTTAAGGGGACAGAGATAGAGGAAAACAAGAATATTTAAATATGTGTCTCTCTCAGGAAGCATTGCTCCCTATGAGTAGCACAATGCTCTCTATCTTGGCAACCCACCAAATACAGAATTCAATTGCGAGTTCTGCTACTCCTACCCCTCAGTGGGACATGCTCTACCAACCCAGGGAATCAGGCTAGAATAGAGGAAAAGAAATGTGGTTTAGCATGACTGCCACAGGCTCCCCTAAGCTCCTGGCTACCTCAGGGACTCAAGCTCAGCTCAAAAGAAACGGTTCTTGTTGAGAAACTTGCACATTTTAGCCATTGCTTCTTACTCATTACATACTGACTCCAATCCTTGTTTTCTCGTGAGGCCACCCCGAGGTGTCTATTTATTCCTTGTCAGATGTTTGCAGAGAGCCAAGGGATGGTTGTAGCAGCAAAGGATGTCTCATCTGGCCAGCTCTTGGTTATTGGAAACTGCCTCATCCCAAGGTGACAGCTTTTTGTCTTCATTCTATTTTTACTTGAAATCTAATCCCTGTTCATGTTGTGCCCATGGTTTATCACATCTGAGCCAAGTGAGAGTGAACAGCAGTCCAAATTATTTTTTGTACAGTAATCATTCATAGGCACAAAACTGCCATTAAATTCCCCAAGCATAACACTTCTGACAGCAGGCCTATCAGACTTACACTGGTTCCTAGGTCTGAAAAGCAACTCATTATGTTATTTCTAACTTCTTTCTTGTTCGCAATCCTACTGTAAGCAGCCTTTGCAATCCTGCTGGCAAGAATCACGTCTGTCTTGAACTCATTTCTCACTTTGTCATGCGGTTTATCCATCTCAACATCCTGCAAAATTGAAGACAAGCCAAGATGCTATTTCAATATTTAATCTTTAGATTTTGGAAAACTCCAGCCCAGCTCTAACCAAAATGAATCCTTATACGCCATTCAAACTTCCCAGTGTGCTTTTGACTGATATGGGTGAGAAAAAAAGTCTAGTCATCAAGAATATTGCTAGGGTGTGGACTTCCCAGAATGTCTTATTCCTTATGTGTATTCTGCAGTCAGATCCAGGCTTCATCTTGTGTTGGCAAGGAACGTCTACAGCTGGATTCCCTTATCATGATTTTTATTTTTTTCCTGGAAATATTACTGTTCTTCAGATCTATTTTTTTCATGTATCACGAAGGTGAAGAAACGACCATAGGAGATTTCCTTTGAGGTCACATTCAAAACAACTTAGGAGAGGTCCATTTTCAGAAAACCGTGTCACTTTCATTTTCATCTCGCACAAAAATCTGAAACGAAAGCGAAGGTCCAGTTGCATCACTGCCTTAACCTGCCAATTCTCTGTTCACTGCTGAATGTCTTAGAATTCATCCCTTTCGTCAGTTCCCATCTGCAGTCCTTCGTACCCGAGCACCAAGTGCCAGGACGTTACTGCCGAAGGGAGCTGTGGAGCCCGTCGGGAGGGCTGCGGCACCCGCAGCGGCAGCAGGTACAGTCAGTCTTTAGCGAGGCACAACCTCGAGCTGCTTTACGCTAGATGAGGTTCTAGAGAAAAGCTCTGCAGCGGAGCAGAGAGAGGCAAGGTCTGTGGCAATTTTCTCTGTCTTAGGCTCTTTTAAGAAAACTTTTCTGTGATGCTTTTCATTTTTTTAAAGATTTGAATTTTTGTATATGGGGTCCAACAGTCTTCGACACTTTCAAGGAGGACAAATGCCCCTAGCTCCAAATAGCTGAAGTATATACCTTAGCGAAGGGAGAATTTGCAATAGCAAAAGTTTTGATAGCAACCAAAAAATATTTATGTCACTACGGTCACAACGAAACAACAGTAAGCATGCAGAAATGGCAGTCACACGCTCTCAAGATATAATATGTCATTAGCAAGTACATACATAATTGTTACACTATTGAACAGAATATTAAGGAAGTCATACGTAAACAGATATTTAAAATTACAGCAACGTGTACACATGGGACACAGGGATCTGCTTCTGAATTCAGTATCGGAATTTTTGGCTTTACCTGGGTAACCGAGAAACTCAAATCTTCTATTGCAACGTCACTCCCTTAGCGTCAGCTAGCACTTTACTCCATGTAATGCCACTAACTGGCTGAAAAGCTTGCATACATATTATTAACCCTACTCAAGCTTGTGGAGTGATTTCTGTGCATTGATAGAAATATGATTCATGTGTTATTTGCATTGTAACTTATATACCTCTTCTTTTTCTCTGAAATTAATCTCCCTATCACAAAACCTCCTGTGTGTCCCAGTTTCTTAAGGATGACTTTTGCCAGATTTTTATCCGCATCTGTCTCTGTCAGTGACATTATTCAGCTCTGTGCACAGAAGCAGCCATGCTTCCAACCTTGTTTAAGTGCACACGTTATTAGAACATCCCTTATCATATAAAATAAGTCATCTGAAAAGAACACTTAGCGTCACAAGTGCTGCTAAAAAGGTCCCATGCTCTCACGGTGTGTTTTGTGTATTGTAATGTTCAGTGCAACACATTCCCCCGCCGAGCTTCCCCTTTCACTGGCTTTTAAGCTATCGCTTTCCATTCTCATTTGCCCAATGGCAACATGTAACAGGTTGTTTCATAACATATAAGCTGTGCTAACAGGACACCTTCCGTGGATTTTGATCCTCCTGTACTGAAAACAGAAGGCGGCAGAAGATGAGGGCATCAACAGTCATCGAGACAAAGTAGAAATTCTGTATTTATTTTTAGTAGAGAGGTAGTCATTAGTTCTATGGGAGCCATCTTTATGAAGGCTGAATAATTACTTGCTCTAGCTGCTTCTTTGTTATTTTGCAGTTAATGACTGTTCATTCTCATTCCCTCTTTTATAGTATGCAAATTCTCTTTTCTTATCATATAATTGTGATTACAGGCTAGTTGGCAAATTTTGGATAGCTTTTAGATGACTGTCTTTCATATTCCATTTCAGAGCTTCCTAACTGACACTCAGGTTTTCATTTCCGTCTATGCAACCATAACCTTTTTTTCTGCAGATCTGCTGTTTGTCACTCAGTAGCTCACTGTGGCTATGGAAAAGCCCATAACATCTATTTTTATACGATCAGAGTTGTGTTGTGTCAAAAATTACTTTAACAATCCTAAATATATAACTATAGATATATGTATGAAAATGAGAAATGTGTTATTCAGGAAGTGCTGTAATGACACCTGATCTGGTATTCCAATACAATGATTGTCTTAAAAAGAAATCTATAGCCTGAGATGCATGCTATATCTTACAGTCGTTTGGGATTATGCACAGTGTATAAAATCTAATATGTATGTAAAACGTTTGCAGGATTACCCATCTAATCCAAGCCAGAGATACTAAAATACTAAACTTCCATTGAAAAGACATTGTGATCTAGCAGCCTGATTTTCAAAGCATTCCTTATAGTGGCAATTAGAACAGTGGAACTTAGTACTCCCAGTAATTAATCTTTAGTCTAAACTCTTTCTCTTGGAAGTTAATTGCATGTCTTGTCTCATCTCCCAAATGAGCAGAACTGTGTGAGAACATGGTCGCGTCTATCCCAGGCTGCAAACTGCATGGCAGGAGGCAACGCGCAAGATATGGATGTATACGCAGTCTGGGAGACCGATGCAGTTGCTTCACCTAGAAGCAGGCTTATTTTTCATGATGTTTTGAAACTACGTGGCTATACTTAGAGTATTATGGGAATCTGCTTTCATGTGGTGATGGTTAATGGCGAGGGCATGCCCCACTCTGCATAGATAAATTTCAATTCTTAGGACTAGTCATTATTTGGTCCATTTAGTATACAACTCTCTTTTATCACAATTATTTCTTTATTTCAAATTAGGCTACAGCTATGATTCACGAGAAAAAAACCCAATTTTTTTGCTGTGTCTCCTGTCATGGTGTGAGAAAGAGCAATGTGAAGGTATTTTTACAGAGTGCTGCAAAGCCTTTGGAAGTCTTTCCACCACAAGAGGACACCCATCTGCCCCTCTACTCTTAAACCAACGAGCCACAAAATGTGAATCCCTGAGAAGCTGAGCTTTGACACTGTGTAAATATGAGACACGTCAGTAGATCTGTTAGAGATTTCACCATTGCTTTTGAGTCTCTGTGGAAATTGCTTCCATGATATGTGGATGGGATGTTGGAGTTTTTGGAAAAAGAAAAGGGAAAAAAGGTAAGGTTTGTAGAGATTAAACGAGATTACTCTTTAGATCAGAAAGACCTCATTCTTATCTGTCTTTTTCCTGCTTATTATCATTTGGCCTAATAAAAAGATATTTTCTTTCTACAAATCCTGTCTCATTACCTTAATAAGAAGCAGTACCAAATCATCCCATATTCGGAACAGTGCTTCTCATCTGTTTATTGTCTTAAATCCAGTACTGGTAAAATTTATTTGTAGCCCTGAAGAGTGAAATAGTTTTCTTATCAGGGAGAAACAGTTTATACTCCTATGTACCTCTCCTGCCTAACACGTCTCAGCTTGGAACAGAAGAGTTTGCTTAGTTGGAGAGAATGAGAAGACGGTTCTGAGGTTAGTTCCAAGAAAAGTAATTTCTGTTGGCTGGACATGTGTACACTAGGATCTGAATAGGAGAAATGGGTCAGTTCTTACCAGTTCCGTGGAAGCATTTTTCTTTTGCTTGGACAACCCTGGTCCTTTGATTGGACTTTTCCTGCCCAGACTTGGTTTACAGTTTCTGTCAAAATACAGCTGCAGGTAGCCCCAGCAGACACTAGCTTTTCACATAAATTATGCACAACATTTGATTGCCTCACTGTGCTTTACTATAAGACTAACAAAATCACTGCAAACCCCCACACAAATGTTAATTTCAGTGACTTGTACCAGATTATTTTACATAATATTTAGGCCTTTTAAAAAGCTTCCATGTATATAAATTAAGACCACCAAAAAGTCTGATAATCAGAGAACGTTTAGTCAGAAGGAGTCCTATAGACCTGATTAATAATTAGTAAGCCAGATAATTAAGAGGTTGCAGTTGTAATGGAGTGGGGTGGGAAAAAAACCCCCCAAACCAACAAAAAGCCAAGCCATAAACTCTAGAGGAAGATAATCCCCTTGATTTAAAGGCATTCTAACATTAATCACGAGAGGCACAGTCATCATTGGTTATGCAATATGAAACTGCTGGTTTTGTTTACTTTCACTCACTGTGGAAGTGGAGCACAAAGCAGTCACTTGTTTTCTTCATCAGCATTTTGAAACGCCTGATCAAACTGAAGAGATATGGGACACTGTCTTTTATCTACATCCTGGCAGTTGTGATGGTGCTGTGCTGGTCTGGAAGCCTTCTTAGCAATTTCTTTCCAAATCTACTAAAGTTCTGCTCTGTGTTTCCAACAATGCAGTATGTACTATTTCAAAGATGGAATGAATATTTCCTGTGAATATATTACCTACAGACTGCTTTCTGCACGGAGTAAGGAAAATTCATCATTCAAGTACCTAAACAACAATTTTCAAACAGGAGAAGGGGAGAAAGCAAGAAAATGTGAGAGGAAACAAATATTTTTTCTATTCATGTATGATGCAATGATTTCTCCACAAAAGAAATATAACTTTCTTTGACACGTAATTTTCCATTTCTGCCTTCATTGTAACATGAAAATGATTAAAAGAATACAAAATATTTCAAAAAATGTATAACCAGGCAAGAAATAACTCCCTGTCTAAAATGTATTAAACAACATGTGGGAAAATGGGACTAATTTTTATACATGTGCCCAGGCACAACCATGCTATACGGGAAATGTAAGCATGCGTTTCTCTCTGTAAGGAGAAATGCTCCTGTTTTCTAAGAAATATATAGGATGCCAGTGGTAGGGGGGACCATATCTTGGAAGACTGTTAACCTTGAAAATGATTTAGGTATTATAATGGGGAAACAATTCAACCTGAGTCCTTGTCCACTGCTGTGGAAAACGTGAATGAGAACCTTGGCCATGTAAAGGGGAGCATAATGAAGAGCAGGAGGCAGGTGGTTTTAATTTGGCAAGTGTCATTAGCAGGACTGATACCTTTACACTACCTTCACTTCATGAGCCCATACTTGAAGAGGGATTTTGAAAAATCTGCGATGGGAAATATGAAGAAAAAATGAATGATGAGCTGAACAGAGTGCCTTATCTCAGAGTTGCACAAGCAGATGAAATTGGCATAAGCCAGAGCGCTGTTTGAAAAGGGCAAGCCTACCCTTCCAGACCTGTAGTCTCTGCATTGTTTCCTCCCTTGATTCTTCCCTTTCTTTTGGACCAGGCTGTTTTCAGACTGATTCACTACCCAGCTGCTCAAATACCATGTAGAGGGAAAAGAGAAGGCAGCCAAGGGACAGAAGGTGCCCAGAACAGTTGGTCTGGTTGCTTGTGCTGGCTTTGCACTCTCAGGGGACTAATGCAGGAGAAGGAAAGGGCTGGGCACTTGAATTTGCTTAGCTTATCAGTAAAGCTGAAGTATCAAATGATGCCTATCACCAAGTGGAAACTGCATATCAAAAGGTTCTTCAGTGTCTACAAAGAAACAGCATAGCTAAGAACCGGTCCTTGGCTCCTGTTCAGAAATGAAGATGGGGAAAATAATTTAATGATAAGGAAGCTTAAGAGTTAGAAAAAAAGTTTCAGACTCTATTTGAAGAAGGTTGATTTGTAAGTGCTCAATGCTCTGGTGATAATTCCCTGGTCTGCTCTCCCTTGAATTCACCCATATTTTTAAAATTTATTTTTTTACATCTTGCGCAGGTAGGTAGCAGAAGACTACACCAGCCCAGCCCTGAAATGAAAGGCATCTATTTGTGGACCCACTTAAGTTTTATTAATCAGTGTCAATATTGGTGATTTTGTGGGGAAAATGCAATGTGACTTTTGTACTAATATTTTCCACAGCACAGCAAACTGTGGCTTATACTCAGTGTCTGATGTTATGACCATTAAGCCCATGTCTGGAAGATCATTACAATTATTTGAGGCTTTAAGCTACTGCTTTTGCAACACCAACTAATGCAGTGGGGTTTGATTTACAGCTGCTGATATACTTCCATTAGACTTATGGAATGCTGTACAGAGATCATATGGGTCGTGTAAAAGAAGCTCATGGAGCTCCCAGGGGTCCCAAGAATGTAGATTGAAAACCACCAGTCTATGTGATGATGCATCCAAGTATAAGTCAATAAAACTGTTACAGGTTACCTAGGCATTTTATTATTTGACATGTAGGAAGTCTTACTAATAAAAGGATTCTCTGAAAACCATTCACAATTTTATCTTCTCTTTAATAAAAATAAAACACTAACACCTTGCCAATTGCAATGATAAAAGTTTTATTAACTACTGCAGTAGTAGGAAAAATAATGGCACCAGACTTAAAATGTGAGTAAATTACATGAGCTTTATAGCCGTTTTACAAAATAAGCTGAACAATTTTGAAAGGGCAGGCTTGATAATCCACTTCAAAAATCCCTCTGTCCTTTTAGTGAGGGTCTGCTCTCTGAGCCTGCAGTAACCTGTGGGGCAGCCATGAGGAGTGCATCAGTCAGGCCCCACCACTGGCATCCATCTGAAAAAGTGTCTGTATCTGCCATTTGTCCATAAACTGAAGGTGAAGGTCTTTCTCTTAAACATTATATCCTTCTGTTTTCTTGAGTGGCTAGAGAGTTTGGTAACAGGGAGATGGCAACACACATTTTTCAAATGGGCAAAATTGTCTTTTCTCTTATTAAATGTTTGTTCCTCTAATCTAAAAGGTTATCCCTTTTAACACACAGGTTCAGTGGATTTTTGCCACTAGCTCAGGTGGAGTCAACATGTAACATAAATGAGAATCAGTTACCCACCTGTATGATGTAGAGATTAATTTACTGTAACTTAGGGGTCTAGGCACTCTCCTAGTCAATGAAGAGAGAGAAACAACTTCAGGAGTCCATTTATCCTTTCCACACACAAAAGATACACAGGTCAACGTCTGGAGATGCTTTTTTCCTCTCTCCTGCCTATGAAGACAGCCTGTCAACATCACCTAAATATTACAAGTTTGAAGTCACCCAAGGCAAACCCCACTTAAAGCCCTTGTTTGTCATGGGAGAACCAGAGTAACACAGAGGATCCCATCATGTCTCTGGATTGTCCCTCGGTACAAATGATGCATCATAATAACTGCTTGGGTTTTGCACTGTCATCTGTCTGAAGTCCTGGCACACAGAAAAGGAGGTGAATGCAAATGTCCACTAAGACTACAATGATGTGGCAATGCTCATTCATTCATATACACTCTCTACCAGTCACAGGCTTGTAGTGCTGTCCGTGGTTGTAACTTGTTTTTCCAACATATCTTTGCTATCTAGACTCCATCCCCAATACTAGGCTGTTGTTAATGAAAACACTTTTATTAATGGAAAATAAGATTAGATTAAATAAAAATTTATTTTAACTGAAACTGTATGTTAGAATTTCACAACTGGTTTTTATTTTTCAGTAATCAATTTTTCCAATGATATTTCCATTTCTCGGTGTTCTGGTCTTTATACCTACCTCAAACTTTGCATCAGTGAGTTTATTTTGAATTCATATTATCAAAACTGTATGAGAATAAGGCTCATATTCTACGTGAGAACGAAGCTTTGTAAAATACCAGTGTATAGACTGGAAATGAAGGGGTCAAATTTGCCAATGCAGAAGGAATGCCTACACTTAGAGAAATCTGGTAAAATTCTAGATCAGTAGCCAAACTTTTGGGCTTATTCAAAAGAAATTAGAGACGTTTTTTAAACTGACCATCCATGTAATTTACAAGTCTTGATATTACATGCTCTTCTGAACCGCAGAGTGGATTTGGGTCACAGGCCTCAGAGCTAGCAAAAGGGGCACGTGGGACAGGTGCTCAGCACTGCCATTCACAGCATGCTGTTATATTTCCAGGCATTACCACTCTACACTGGAGCTTGACCATTCCTGTGTATCAAAGCAGATGTAGATGGTGACTGTGCCACCATCAACAACCCTACTGCACATGCCCCAGCTGTAAGTTGACATGCAAAGAATCTGCCTGTAGCTGGGAGCTGCTGTTGGAGCAATGGAAAGGAAGGTGATGAATGGACCCACCTCTGATGGAACAGCTTGGACATCAGCTCAAATCTCAGCATGCTAGTGAAGCTTCTGTATATACCAGTTACCTAATCCGTGGGGATCACCTAACTGCATGCTGTTACTTACACAGGAGCAGGGTGTTTTTGAGATAGGTCCTTTGTCTCAGCTTAGCTGAATGCAGTGATAGACCAGATAGATAGATAGATAGATGCTTGTCTGTGATGTCTGGGATGCACATTTTAGGTTGGCCGGGTCTAAAGCTAATATCAATTTTTTGGTTGCCATCTGATTTCCTGCTTCAGTAACTTGATTTATTGTAATAAGGAGTAGAAGTATTGAAGCAGTCAGAAGCTGGTAGAGCAGGGAGATGAGCCAAACGGGGGATTTGTATCCGAGGACCATGGTACTATGCATCAGAGGGTTTGCCCATGCATAGAGAAGTACCCTTGGGCAAATAAAACTTTACTGAGACTTGTAGCAGTGGTACGAAATAGGCAACGTTTTGGTCCAAAATAAGTAATGGCCTCTAACTGCTTTCTATGGGTTCAGATACTTCCTGTGATTACTGCTGTGGGCATTCGAGGAAAAAAGGGTCCTTCTGATTTTTCTTTTTCTCAATTTTCAACTCAGAAAAAATCCCTCTTTTTCTCTTTAGCTGTGCTAGATGAGCATTTGGCAAGAAAAATCCTGGAGTTTAGCACGTGTAGTTAACGAGAGAGGAATGACCCAGCCCAGGAGGATAGGAACACAGCCAGCAGAGAGTCCCGGTACCTGTTCATTCAGAGAAGCCCGACTGTGGCCGTACTCCGCTGCTGTAGTGAGTGAAGGGAACCGAGAAAGGCTGCTTAACGATACACAGCCAGTGACAGATGTGGCCTTCAATTAACATTAGAAACACTTTAAATCAAAATGTTTTAGTTCCCTCTTCATTGATTTTGTAATCTCTCTGTGAAATCGCTGGTTCCCCTAATTGGCTGATGAAATAATTAGTTGACTCTGACATTCATTTGGACTTCTTCTAATTAGAAACTATTCCATCAGGTGTCATGTCAAAACAGGTTTCCGTCTGACAATTTCCAGCAGTCACTTTCTCCTGTGTGAATTTTTGCAGTACTGTCTGTCTCTGTTCAGAAATGTTTACCTAACTTTTTCTTTTTTAACATTTTATGAGCAGTTAACAGCTCAAGGCTTGGATTTCATTGAATACAGTTCAATATTATTTTATTTAGATTTGTGCCTAAAATATTGTAAAATACCACTTAAAACGTGTTCATCTTGTCCCAAAATAGGTAAAACAACATATTAAATTAACACCTAAATAGCTTTCAAAGACCTAAGTTTAATCTACTATAAAACTATAATTGCCTTATTAAAATCTCAAAAAAACCCTTAAAATTTCCTTCTATTAACAGTTATTTAAAAATCACTTTGTCAATGTAAAAGCCATTAACATCTGTCAGAAATATTCCTCAAAAAAACTCCTACCTTTTGGTGCTAAGCTGTTTAAAGATCATCACCATTAGTATCTGGAAACTTGTAATATATCTAGTAATACTTTTGCACATGAACACTGAAATATACTTCACAAAACTCACTTTGTTGATGTAAATGCACTCCATTCGTTTTAGTTCTGCCTAAATGTATATCCTTCTGCCTGTGGGACAGTAGAAAAATATCACCAAAAAGTTAATTTTAGATAGTTAGCTCTAAAACAATTCTTATGTGAGCAATTTACTTCCCAACTGGAGCCCGGGGAGAGCAATGCATCTTACTGTTCTACTGCTCACGGGCAGTTGCTCCTCAGAAGGTCTCCAAAGGCAACACTGGCTGCTCATGAACCTTAGAGAGGGAAAAGTTACTTGTAGCACTAAAAATACAGGCATCTAGGCTCTTCAGAGCTTTGAAAACTTCGTATCTGGATGAAGTTATGCTCCTAAACTAATTTTATCACGCAGTGTAACATCTTTTTTTTTTTTTTTTTTTAATAATGCAGTAGTAGAAGAAAATTACTTCAGGTAGCCTGCCTAACACGTTTGGTTAATGGTCATAACAGCAGGAAAAGATGCCTAATCTGTATATTTCAGCACATTTTGCCAAGAGCTGTGGAGTAGGTAAATATACCTTGAGCAGTATGAACAATATTAGAAAAAAGTACAGGAAGTATGCATATGTAATTTTCTATATTTTACTGTTGGGGACTGCTAAGAAATAAAAATGCAGTAGCATAGGATGATCCTCTCAAGGGGACACAGTCTCTCAAACAGCTACTCTTGTGATACCATTTCTTTGCAAACACATCTCACGCGTGGGAAAACCCCTCACGGAGATTGTTTTTGTCCCCTAGGAAACAGAACTGTATGAAAGAGGGGTAGAAATAATGGGCTTCTGTTCCTACCCGGTGTGTGTCTATGTGAGAAGGACAGAGAGAAAGAAATACTACTTGAAATGAGGCTGCTGTGGAAGGACTGGAGGGTACTTTATGATACGAATTTACTTATTTTTCTGCCCTACGTTTCTAGCTCTTTTGCATTCAGCTCTCCTCCTCCACTTCTGCTCTGATCTGTCTTTTATATCCTGGCTTTTTATGGCATTGGTTGTATCGTTACTGTGGGCTTATGACCCATGAATGGTACGAGCCATCGCCCGCTTTGTTTGGCCTATTTTGGCTTTGTCCGCGAGAGCGAGCCAGATCTCACCGCTCTGGTGGAGGTTTGCTCTGCAGCGCGCTGCAAAATGAGTTTTCTGCTCTCTCTGAAGCTCTGGGATGAGGCACTACGAGCCAGGGAATTCCATTCCAGGCAGAACCTGGATCCGTAGCTGATCTATTGTTATTTTTTAGCCCTGGTTAATTTGATACCTGACAGCATGCTGAGCTGGGGCGTTGGGAGGGGGAAATGGTTGGTTTGTTTGTTTGCTGTAGTATTACTCTAGGCTCTCAGTGCACCCAAGGAATTTTTCCAACTGTTATTTTTTTTTTTCCCTGCCCTCCAATAGGTACTTGAATAAGTTTGCACTGTAGACCTTGTGTGTGCTGGAGACAAGCTCAAGTTGGTTTTGCATGATTGAACGCTTGTGTGGAGAGAGCACTGCTGCCTCTTTCTCTCTCTCTGGATAAACTCAATACATGATTTAATCTTTTGTGTTTGTGCACTTACCTTTCTTCATTATTTTTTTTTCCCTCTGGCTCAATCATGCAGTTGTCTGATGCATGACTGATACTTAGATTCCTCCTACAATTTGTGTCTTTACTTCAGGAACCTGCAATCATTACATGATTTTTCTTCATTAGAGGGTACTGTGCGTGTATACCTCTCTCTCTCACTTGAGCAGGCATGGCAAGCACGCTTGATTTTTTTCATTAATGTCTCTGTCTCGAGGATGGCTGTGAAGCAGTTGATCTTCTTTATTACTGTCTCTCTTCTCAGTGCCCAGTACCCGAATACTCTAACTTCACGGGACCGCACTTTTTTTTTTGATTCAGCCTGGGTACAGGGTGTCATCTCCTAGGAACAGCTGGATTGAACCAGAACAGCTGGACTGAACCAGAACAGCTGGAGAGCTAACAATTTCAAGCTGTCCAGCCTGACCTCCTGGAGGCTGTACGACATGAGGTGCAGGTTCTGTACCACTGCTGTCTGCAGGTTGGCATATGAAGGTGGCTGCAGATGAAGGCTGGACTGGTTTGGACATGGTGACAAATATGCTGTAATGATGCCAGAATCATCCTCTGTGTTGTTTGGCTCTCCTTGCTGTAAGGACAGAAATTGGGAGTGTACATAAAGGGTTGGAAGTCATTGCAGCTGTTTCCATTCAGTGCCCCAGTATTTATGTGCACTGGTGTGCTCTTGGTTTGCTTTAGAACATTGCTTATTTGAAATTCTTTCTTTAAACTGATGGTACCTTTGTCTATATTAGTATTTCCTTGACCATGATACCGCTAAGCCAACAAAAGTACTACTAATAAATTTTAAGAATAAATGTACCATGGACAAAGCTTTATAGGGCCAGATGTCATATTTTGCTTTTAGGGGTTTACTTCGAAGTGTACTTATATAATTCTTTTTTTTTTCTAAGTTGGAAAGAATGGAGTGTGCTAGTAGCGTGTGCAATGTACTAACAACACATGCATTGACTATATTCTTTTAGAAGTGGATGAGACAAGCATAGGTTAATTAAATCTGACCAGAAAATCAACCATATAAAGGCTGTGTATAAATCCTCTTAATGCAAAAGTTACCACTATGCACAAAAGTGCTAACTCTATAAAATCTGACATAGGAGACTCAAATTGGTAGTTTAAGATGTCTGCAGCAGTCTCTGATGAAAAACTCACTAGTTACACAAGGTGCCCTGCTAGGAGAGCAGCAGTTAACACCAACACTTTCCAGGGACCTGAAGGGTTTGTTTTGTCAGGATTACAGCCTGACTAATGATGCACCTATTTCTCATTGAGAGCAGTAACTTAGAGGGTACACTCGCAGGTACAACCTAGTTAGAAGGTATGGGTATTGGGAGTCATTAATGAACTATATCTTCAAAGTCTTCTTCCGGTTCACTTTAAAGGGTTCACTTTAGTAGTCCCAGACCATCATAGTAAGTTTGAAACATTCCCCCCTTTCAAAAGAAAAGTTTCTCTTACCAGTGGATGTACATAGTTAAAAAATGCAAATTACAACCTGCTGCTTGTGGTTTTGCTATTTCATTCTCTGGGTCTCCAGATGTGTTCTTCCACAGCAAAGTTCATTATTGACCTTGTAAGTGGCAGTCATATGCACCACTCTGTAATGTAATTACATAGTATCTGACAGGAAACTTAAAAAAAAAACCCAAAAAACAAGTAGGGGAATATTAAAAAAAAATAACCGGGGGAATTCAGATTGCCTGAATTCCCAGTCTGGGATGCAGACACGACATGTAGTTAACTAGTTGAAATACAACTGCCCTTTGTGATCTGCTACAGGATCGTTCATAGCTCTCCAGCCTGAAACGCACCACTCCGAGGTGACTTTGCCAAGCTGCCATCCTGGGACGTTGTATTTGAGCTGACTGGGAGGGGAAGAGGGACAGCCACAGGCATGACAGGGAGAAGCAAACAGAGCATCCCTGACTACCTGCCTACCATCTCAAGGCAGGCACAGCCCTTCATGGACTAGACTCTATAAAAGAGAGGCGTAGTGGTAAGTGCAAAGCATAGCAAGATTTGAAATTTTAATTTTAAAAATTCTCCTGTTGTTCCCCATCTTCTTTGGGAACGAATGAGAGTGAAGAATGAGAATGAGGTGTAACTAATTATGTAACATTCTGTAGGAATATCACTTTATTTAATTATCATTTAATTACTTTTAATTGTTTTTAAGCACATCCTCTCTGAAATCTGAGTCACTGAACATTTTCAGAGTTTTTTTTCTCTCTTGAATTGGAGTCATGTTGTTGCAGCATGGTATCTATGGCAGTATCAACAGAGTTTTTTATTTGAAATGACTAAGTGTAAAAGGGGACAGAGGGAAGAAAGTGTAAGAAGGAATAAAGCACGTGGTTGATAAACCAGGTACAATTCCCTTGCTTTTCAGATTGTTCCTTAGGAGATTTGTCATAATTATTTGTTTCTTTATCTCCGTATGTATTGCTCAAATATTTGCAATCTTACCACAATCAGCCTGAAAATCAAGAGAGTTTCAGTCTCGCTGGAGAGGACTGAATAATAACTCTTGGTAGCTGCTTCGTAGGCAATTGCATGAGAAATCACTCCAGCAAAGCCCTGCAGCCATGTTTCCCAGGTGGCACTCAGAATCACAGAATCACTAGGTTGGAAAGGACCTTCAAGATCATCAAGTCCAACCATTAATCCAGCACTACCATGTCCCCTAAACCATGTCCTGAAGCGCCACATCCACACGTTTTTTCAACACTTCCAGAGACGGCGACTCCACCACCTCCCTGGGCAGCCTGTTCCAATGCCTGACCACCCTCTCAGTGAAGAAATTTTTCCTAATATCCAATCTAAACCTCCCCTGGCACAACTTGAGGCCATTTCCTCTTGTCCTATCACTAGTTACTTGGGAGAAGAGACCAACACCCTCGTCGCCACAACCCCCTTTCAGGTAGTTGTAGAGAGTGATAAGGTCTCCTCTCAGCCTCCTCTTCTCCAGACTAAACAACCACAGTTCCCTCAGCCGCTCCTCATAAGACTTGTGCTCCAGACACCTCACCAGCTTCGTTGCCCTTCTCTGGACACGCTCCAGCACCTCAACATCCTTCTTGTAGTGAGGGTCCCAAAACTGAACACAAGATTCGAGGTGCGGCCTCACCAGTGCCAAGTACAGGGGCACGATCACTTCCCTACTCCTGCTGGCCACACTATTTCTGATACAGGCCAGGATGCTGTTGGCCTTCTTGGCCACCTGGGCACACTGCCAGCTCATGTTCAGCTGGCTGTCAAGGAGCACCCCCAGGTCCCTTTCCGCCGAGCTGCTCTCCAGCCACTCCTCCCCAAGCCTGTAGCGTCGCATGGGGTTGTTGTGGCCAAAGTGCAGGACCCTGCACTTGGCCTTATTAAACCTCATACAGTTGACCTCTGCCCATCGATCCAGCCTGTTCAGATCCCTCTGCAGAGCCCTCCTACCCTCCAGCAGATCAACACTCCCACCGAACCTGCTGTCATCTGCAAACTTACTGAGGGAGCACTCGATCCCCTCATCCAGATCATCAATAAAGACATTGAACAAGACCGGCCCCAGAACCGAGCCCTGGGGAACACCGCTTGTGACCGGCTGCCAGCCAGATTTAACGCCGTTCACCACAACTCTCTGGGCTCGGCCATCCAGCCAGTTCCTCACCCAGCGAAGAGTACACCTGTCTAAACCACGAGCCGCCAATTTCTCCAGGAGAATGCTGTGGGAGACGCTGTCAAAGGCTTTACTAAAGTCCAGGTAGACAATGTCCACAGTCTTTTCCTCATCCACGAGGCGGGTCACCTGGCCATAGAAGGAGATCAGGTTGGTCAAGCAGGACCTGCCTTTCGTGAACCCATGCTGACTGGGCCAGATCCCTTGGTTGTCCTGCAGGTGCCCTGTGAGCACTCTCAAGACCAACCGCTCCATAATCTTCCCTGGTACAGAGGTCAGGCTGACAGGCCTGTAGTTCCCAGGATCCTCCTTCAGGCCTTTCTTGTAGACGGGCATCACATTGGCAAGCCTCCAGTCGTCTGGGACCTCCCCTGTTAACCACGACTGCTGATAAATGATGGAGAGTGGCTTGGCAAGCTCCTCCGCCAGCTCTCTCAGTACTCTTGGGTGGATCCCATCAGGCCCCATAGACTTGTGGGTGTCCAGGTGGTTCAGCATGTCCTTGACTGCTTCCTCCTGGATTATGAGGAGTACATTGTGCTCTCCATCCCCATCTTCCAGCTCAGGGGGCTGAATACCCTGTGGATACCTGGACTGGCTATTAAAGACTGAGGCAAAGAAGGCATTAAGTACCTCAGCCTTGTCCTTGTCCTTGGAGACAATGTTCCCCGCCATATCCAGTAGGGGATGGAGATTCTCCTTGCCTCTCTTTTTGTTGTTAATATATTTGTAAAAACATTTTTTATTATCCTTTACGACTGTGGCCAGACTGAGCTCTAGCTGGGCTTTTGCCTTTCTAATTTTGTCCCTGCTTGACCTAACGAGATCCTTGTACTCTTTGTGAGTTGCCTGCCCCTTCTTCCAGAGGTGATAAACTCTCCTCTTTTCCCCGAGTCCCAGCAAAATCTCCCTGTTCAGCCAGGCCGGTCGCCTTCCCCGCCAGCTCTTCTTACGGCACATGGGGACTGCCTGCTCCTGCGCCTTTAAGATTTCCTTCTTGAAAACTGAGGGGGGGGCCAGGTGTCTGAATCAGAACCGTAAGTAGGGGTGAGTAGAGAAAGAAGCACCTTTTCACATCTGGTTAGTCTGCGCCCATGCCCAGGCAAACAAGACCTACAGAGGACCCGGGAAGATCTCCCCAGAAACAGTATATTTTGGGAGGTGCGTTTAACAGGAACAGCCAGGCCTGAACATGTTTCTTGCTTTACTGTAGAAGGATTTCAGTCTCCTCTGCACCTTACCTGTGATTCATGGTCTTACCAAAGAGTGACAGGATGGTGCAGAGAGAAACTCTTTTTGTTCCTTCCCTGCGGTCTTTAGGTTCAGGAGTAGAGCAGCTCCCACCGATATGAAAATACCCAACAAAAACAAAAGCTTTAAAATGAAACTGTGGCACAGGGCAATGTCTTTAGCCCCATGTACAGGTTTTGATATAAGAAATCTTTTATTCTTTATAGAAGGTTAAACGTCTTGCAGACTCATGGTTATGCAGCTATACAGATTGTGTCTGAAACATCTGTCTTTCTAAATATGTGTTTCCAGATAACATAGAATATTAAAAAAAAAGCCACAGATCTGGCATAAGAAGTAGCACACAATCGATGGTTAGCTTTTTGCTTAGAAATTTCTTTCTCAACCTGAATAATTGAGTTTCCTTGGTCACTAACTTCTGAACCAGAAGCGCATACGTGCACACAATAATGATTCCAAGAAAGGTTGGTTTTTGAAGCTCATTTTTATACTCATATTGATTCTATTGGGATGTGGGTTTCCGGGTTTTTGCGTGTTTGGGGGTGTTTTTTTTTTTAATTGTATCTGTATCTCAAGCCTACACAGTTGCTTTATTTATTTTCTTATTTCAATAGCATTCTATAATTAAAATGTCCAGGGAACTGCCCCCTTCTCCTCCTAACAGTACAGACAGCTGTACTGGAGATGACATGGAATATATTTGTTTCACAATATGTCTCTTTTTCTCCTACAAACTCAGTTCTCTTTTTATTTCTGGGGTTATCATAAAGTGTGTCTTGTTCTGCACAATTACTTCTAGTTGTTTTGCTTCTGGAGAGGAGCTAGTTCCTCCTGATCTGAGTGTTTGCCTCTGCGGTGTTCATCAGTGGATGCTGCAAGATGACTAAAGTCGTTCTAGAATTTGGACCCCAGCAACAGAGAAACAGATGAGCACAGATCACACCACCAAATATTATATCAACTTTCTTATCATTTACTGGGAGAAGTACTGACATCCCCGATAAACAATGGATGAATAAAAGCAAAAAGAAACCCTCCATTATTTTTCACATTTTTAGTATGAATTTGCCTCACCCATGTTTTGGTGTTTCACTTGCTGTCAATATTCTATCAAATTAATTCACTGAGCAGAAGGTCTATGGATTTTAGAAGACTGCAGGCTACCTACAGGGAATAAGAGTACACACCAATTTGATTAAGGATCTGAAATAACCCACTTTGTTCAATACGCATAGCTCATATTTCAGACATTAAGTATTCGAAGTGCTGCCAGCCTCAAATGTTCAAAACTTAGGACCGCAAAATATATGAAATCTAAAAAAATGAAACACCAAGTTACTTCTAAATTGTCAAAATGTTCAGCTTTGTTTTTAGCCAGGAGGAGCAGAGATGTTATGTCTAACGTCCTGTTTTAGGCATTTACACCAAATGGTACAATACTTACCTGTGTGACGATCTAGATCATCCAGGTCAGACACTTAGGGTTCTGCAGAGGAATATTGAATGCAGCAGCACAGTGTTAGGTGCTTCTTGACAGAAACCTAGCCAGTGACATACCAAGCAGCTTACTGCTGAGAAATGCTACGTGCCAAGGTATGTTTGAACACCTTTCCTTTCTAGCACTGAAAGAAGATGTCATTCTGGTGCCACGCACCTAGTCGTCATTGAAAAGACCTATAATAATATAGGGGGAAAGTAGGTGGCAAGCTTTTTCTCAGCCCAGAAGGGGCTGAATGACCATCTGTTATCCCAGCTGGGTGTGCTGACCCGGGATGGTTACCAGCTACTCTTCCTGCTGGTCTGAGCCATTCTGCATGGTGGGCTTCAGGTATCCTAAACTTCCTTTGGTCATTACAAGGAAGTGAGACAGGGTCTAAGCAACCTCATCTTGTTGATGATGTCCCTGCTCACTGAAGGGTGGTTGGACTAGATGACCTTTAAAGGTTCCTTCCAACCCAAAGATTCTATGATTCTATGCTTCTATGATTCTATGCTTCTATGATTAAGACATGCAGGACACAAAACTGTACAAAACATCAAAAAATAAAGGAAGACCAGAATAATGGTTGGGTCAGATATTCCAGTTTTAGAAATTGCTATAGCTCGCTCTGAGCCCCAAGACAAATATATCATTACACCTGCTGGAGTTCTGTCCCATAAAGAAGAAAAAGGTTCTTCCATGCAGGAGGCAACATGTCTAGATATATCAGAATGTCACTTTGTCTCACAGCATGATACCATAGCATGGGTGTTAGAGTAGCACGTACATTAAATGACACTGACATAACACTCTAGACAGTACAGACCTACTCATCTTTACCCCTGTGTCTTTCACAGTCTTCCAGGAATGCCAATGTGTATGTTTGTCTATAAGAATAAGTCACTGATTCAATTAGAGTGATAAGTAGTGTGTCTGCACCAGAGCAGAGAAAGCACATAGCACCATTTCAAACAAAGTGCCCTTGGAGACTTTCATCACTCATAACCTACTGTTCCCACCGCCCTGCAAAAGGAGCTGCCTTTGCGTATGTCATTTTTTGGGCAGGAAGGTCATATCTTTGTTGGTATGCTACTCAGGGCTTTCTGCAAGCAGAAAAACATTTTGGTAATGCAAGAGCTATTGGAATTTGTTCCTTTTTTTCTTTTAGCTATATCACAATGAGTATGAGCAGCTTTCTCTGCCCCTGGGTTAGTAAGAGAGAGAGAGAGATTAGCAGCAGTGGCTGGCTGCAAAGTTAGTTTTAGGGATGAGAAATCAGGGCAATTGCTTGAGATAACAGGACCTGGTGGGGATCCCTGGGATTGTTATGTAGTTTTGTGAGTCACAGTTGAATCGGACAGAAAAAGGGAAGGCTTTTTGCCTTAGCCCATGCATGGTGTCCAAAAAGCCTAATGCCAGCTCTGGCTGACGGTGAAGGCTGGGAGAATGTTTAGCATCTCTTGGCAGTGATTTCCAAATTTATGAGCATATAGCCACACGTAGCCCCAAAACAATAACCTAGACTCTGTCCTCAAGACACACAGTTGCAACTGGCTTGGCTGAATTTGACCTGGTTCTATTAGAGGTTTCATGTTCCTCAGTAAGTTATGCATCTACTACCCATCACATCCACGTTTCCATGAATATCTCAGTGGGATGGCACTTCAGGATTAGGAACCTGCTGTTGGCTGTTTGCTGTCAGTGGGGTCATCTCCACTTGTACAGAAAAGGAGCTTTAGATATTGCCTTGCTCAGAATGGTTCCATGAGATCCATTTTGCAGAGCTGTAAGGAACAACAAAAGGTGAACGTCAAAGGAAGAGCAGTGTGATACTGCTGCTGGGCTGTGTGAACTCTCAAATCTCTAGAGATTAGGACCAAAATAAAGAAAAAGCAGGGAATGTGCTATTCAGTACTTGAACATCAACTGTAACAGAAGAGAAATTATGCAGTTTTACAGGGCTCAGGCCCACCTTTTGTGGTGATTATCCTAAAAGTCTGAGCTCAAGCATCAGCAGACAGACTCAGTAATTGGAAAGGACAGACCTACAGTAGCTTCTCATACCCCATCACACGTGTATAAAAACAAAGTATGTACGCAGATCCACCTTGTAAACCTGCTGTGTTTGTGAAAGCAATGCAGCTGTGATTTTACCATTAAAACAGACCCTCTATGTCATTCTTGCTCCACAATTCACAGACGATGCAGTTCTTAGGCCGTTCTCTAGTCTGTGATATATAGGCTTTACGTAACGGCAGATTTTTTTGCAGTCCCTCCAGATTGTCAACATGAACAAAATCAAGAATGGTGAGATAATCCCTTTATGATCAGATAAACAGAAAACTTTATTCTTTTTCTGATCTTCCAACTAGCCTCTGAGTACAGTGTGAAGAGTTGCACTCTCTGTAATTTATTGTTGGCTTTTATTGCAACTAAGTAGTAGGTCATAGCCCAAATAGTTGGCAACAGTAATGTGTGTAGAACTGCACTCACAAACATGCTTTTGTTGCTTGCTTCAGGTAGTACGGAGACATTTTTAATTATTAATTTTGTATAATTACTCTCTTTATGTCTACACCTATAGTATTTATATTCAGCCCTCTACTGACGTCAATGCAGTATATTCTCTGTTCTAAAGGCCTGCAGACTCTGACGGTATGTGTTGCCCAATGCTGACATTTATGTAGTTCATAAAAAATACCAAAAAACTGTGCAGTTGCCTATTGTAGTTGCTCAACTGCACAGCAAATTAAATGATGTAACCATAATCTTTTCTTGACCCAGTTTAAAGGAATAACCTATAAAGCTGGTTTTCATACTTACTTAAAATTCTTACACTGTACACAGAAAGTCTAAATCCACAATCCTGCCAATTATCTGTTTTGGTAAATTCTAGGATGGGGCAGTTTTTCACCAGAGAATTCTGTTGCTGCTAGCAATAATCAATCAAACTCTGGGAACTGACAACCAGAATCACCCAGAGGCAGCAAATCAGGGTCCCAGACAATACCAGGTGATGGAAGAGCAGAAGTACCATTTGTGATAGTAATGTCAAGCCAAGAAAATGTGGATATTTGAAACTATAATTCTAAAATTTTTCTTCGGGTTCATAATCTATTATGTTCTCATTAGCATTCTCTCCTTCTCTATTCCCTATTATCTGTTTCCTATGACAGGTGAGTTTTGATTAACGATGTATTCTTTGTATCATTCTCCAGAGGAAGCTATCTCAGCAACAGTGCATTAAGCAGGCTCTTAGCATGGTCAAATTTTGTCTCTGGCACTGAGGAGCTAATTCTTTGCATTTCCCTAAACAACCTCAGTCATTTGGCTCAGCAAAGACCCCTCTGAGGCTCTCTTTCCGTTCCTGCCTCTTTCAGGCTGCCAGTAATCACCACAGGAACTTGACGGCACGGGGTTTCTCCAGCATAATTGTATTTAGCTGAGTATGAGGAAATATCATGTGGTGCTTTTGACAGTGCCAGACCAGTTACCTTTAAATCTTTAGTGAATCAGCAGACTAATGTAGTGAAGTAAAGCAATTTGAGAGCAATGGGAGTCATCTACGGTACAAAATGTCATCTTCTGGCAGGTAGGAATTTAACTTAATGGGGATGAATGGTTGTTGCTGGAGATCTTAATTCTTATCAGACAAGTTTCACTGTATTTCCTTTGTTGGTGTTTTTAACCAAGGGAAAAAAAAAAAGATTAAATGGAAGTTCTAATTCTCATTGATTAGTGAAATGCTGAGAAGTAAGTCTCAAACTTTCTTGCAGTGTTGGTCACTTTGTTAGGGAAATTGCTTCATTGACCTTCATCTTTTCTCATTTGCCGTACATGGATTGCTTTTTCAGCTGTTCACAGTTGTGAGGTCAGCTCACTCTACCCTTTGGGACATACCATGGCAACTGTAGTAGCTGCCTGTGCAGAAAAGTAACAAATACTGATATATATTTTGCATGTCTTTTATTAATGTATAACATTTAAACCCAGGAGAAACTAATACCATGTGAGGCATAGTTTCTTTCTCGTCCTCTTAGGAAACGATTTTGTGAAATTACTGTTGTAAACAAAACTACTGTAGGAATGTCACTGCAGTAAAGGGCATCTCTCTCAACCATCCCCATCAAACTGGGTCTTAGTCTTTCTTTATATAGGTAAATGCCCACCAGGGCTGGAAGAGTGACCTTGCTCAGCTCCACAATGACTTTAAATGCATCTGACCTGTTCATGTTGTAGTTGCCTAAACAGCCCCTCTCTTTCTCTTGGTATGCTTTTGTTGTTGTGTTTGTTGTTCAACTTAATTTAATTAATCTTCCATCCTGGCTTCTTTACGTTCTTCAGATGATGACCTATTTCTTCACCTTATTTGCTTTCCTCTATGTCCTCTTATATTTCTAACTGATTGCTTCTCTGCTTTATAGGCCTTCATAAAGTGGTATAATTTAACTGCATTATACAATTCTTTCTGAGATAGATGTTTTATTTTCCCTCTCTCAAGTTATTTTTAGCCTTTCTGCAAGTCTCTGTAATAACTTCTCTTGTTTAAATCATAGTACAAAATATGTAAAACTTTGGTAAACCTTTTACATTTACTGTAGTATTGCTGTTTTGCTGATGATTCATTCCACTGCTAACACTTTGTTACAAACAGGAGTGTTGCTGACACTTCTGAAGGGCATACTTTAAAGAGCATGCACTAATTTTTCTCACAAATAAATCCAATTATATTAAATATTTCAACAATTTTTTCACTTTGCTTTCCAGTATTATTTAATCAGCTCTATTTATAAAAATCCATTTTCCTTCTAGCTAGGCTGTTCATGACAATGTTCATTTCATCAACACTATTCCAAACTAGAAAAAACAGCCCAACCTTTACGACCTGTTTTTTTCAGTGCATTTAATGCCATCTTTCCACAGGCTTCATTACCCTCATTCCTACCAGGAGAGAACAGAAAGCAAAGCAAAGCTCTAGAAACGAAATCATTGCCCTTTTTCATCAACAGGATTTTTGCCATGACTTCTGTAAAGCCAAATTTTGATGCCGGTGTATGATGTGTTAATAAGGCTTGCTGTTCAGAGGACACTGAGCCTAAATTCCCTGTTACTTTGAATAGTTTTCTATGCCTATGTATACAGTGAAACAGAGGCAAAATAATGAAGCTTCAGGGCTGGATCCTCTGGATAACAGTAAGCAGAAAACCAGACCCACATTGCATTGTTGTTCCTGAATTGTCTTTATCTTGGCTTTTATAAGGCCCAGTTCTGGATCAGCGTATAAAAATTTCTGAGTGTGACATTGACCTAAACCCTATTGCAGACAAGTGCAACTAATACAAAAGTTAAATGATGGTGTTTGTGACCATTCCATTTATGATCTCAGTGTTCTTACCTCTGGTGAAGCTTACAAGGATCACAGAATTGAAATATGCATATAGCAAAGCTCCGTGGGCGTGAAATGCTTTGGTTGCTTTGGTCTTTAGCAAATCTCTGGTGAGTCTTGCATTGCCTTATCCCTAATGAACAGGTTTTATGACATTATAGAATTATGTAGCTCACATACTGACATGCCCATAATGAACAATATAGAATAATACTAAATAATAATTTATAATCTACAGGCATTTCTATATCGTTAATGTGTCAGGCATACCTAGACAGCCAGACACATATTGTAATCCGCCACTTCCAAACCGGTACAGTTGTCTTGCAGGATGCTGAACAGCCCCAAACTAATAGGTTTATATTATTATCTTCCCAGTTTCTTTGGATTATGTCTTTTCTTTTAAAAGTCATGCAGACTTTTCTGAATGTGAGCAATGTTTTTTGAAGGAATACAAGGAATATACCCTTTTGTATAACCTTTCAGAGCACCTGAACCTTTCTGTCGCTCTGACAGTCACGATAGAAACTTAGCAGGACTTCATTTGCACTCCTGCATCTTGAGCTGCTGAGTGGATTGATTAATGCATTTAGCAGTTTTCTTCATAGACTTGTAGCAACAACACGTAAATAAATGACTTAGTCAACATATTCGCTTGTATCAACTCAATCACTTAACAGTGACTCAGCATGGATTTT
Organism: Phaethon aethereus; assembly: GCF_964289735.1. Classification (NCBI taxonomy): domain Eukaryota; kingdom Metazoa; phylum Chordata; class Aves; order Phaethontiformes; family Phaethontidae; genus Phaethon; species Phaethon aethereus. The sequence continues at coordinate 75,828,138 of NC_138576.1, read as the reverse complement.
GACATTGACAGCAAAAGCACTAAGTGGCCAAATTCTATGCCAGCTGATTTGATACTGCTTACAGCATCCTTCCATAAGGACTATTTATGTGAAGATGTCATGGTTTTCCAGCAGAACATTTATGAGAAAGGTTAGAGGACACAGCAAAATCTATTCTAAAAAGAGAAAAGTTACAGATTATGCGTTTTCATAGCAATCTTCAGCAGAGGTTTAGAAACACTTGCTTCTCTGCATTTACTATTCTAAATCAAGTTACATTATGGATTATGTAAACACACACTTTTGCTTGAACCAGCTATAAAGTTATGATTTCAATTAAATGTGTGAACAGAGAGTAATTTACTTAACTGGAGGCACAATCATGTAAACACATAGTTGAAAGGTTTTTTGCCTTAAGTAGCCTGTTAGAGCTAAATTTCAAAATATATTTATGTACCTAAAAATGACATAGACAGTCATGAATGAATTTTGAAGTACTTATGTACCTAAATCACATTGCAGTCAACAGGGATTAGACACAGAGGCACCTTTGAATATCCCTGCAATATATCTACCTAAATGTACAGCCACTTTTACATTTCCTCCCTAATATCCTGACTATATTTTGGGGAACTTATACTGCACACCCATCAAGCACAACCTGTGAGAGTCTACTCTCTACTGCTAGCATGGACATTCTGATCAAAGACAGTAGATTTGCTGACCCTGCAGTGCCTTCCTACTCTGAAACCCTACCCGTGCTTTGAAAGCAGCAGAGAGCCAGTGCTCTAGTGTAAAGAACAAGGGTTCAGATTTACCAAAGAACATTTCCAAGAGAAAGAAAATGTATTTTTGTTTCCTTCCTACCCTAGCAAGGTGAGCAACCACACTGCAGTGCTTCTACAAGTTTGTCTGCTGCGCTTTCCCTAACCTTGTTTTGCCATAGCATCACACAGTTGAGCAGGATGTGTATTCTCCAAGTTTAGAGTTAAAAAAAGGTTGGGTTTTTTTCAAGTAGGCAGCCTTGGATGAAGTCTCTAAGAATGGGATTAAAATGATCTGAGTGCAAAACAAACTTCCTGCGCAGATTTCACTAAGCAACAGTCTTTGTCCTTTTTGTACACCTTTGACATGAAATGTTTTATCTTCCTTTTATACATGCTCCAGCGTGCTTTTTGTGAGCTTGCTTCAGAGGACAGCAGCTACCATGGTGAATTGTAGACAGGGAAAAGACTGTGGATGTAGCTGTTCCTGACCCGTTTGATGCCTTCTCATTAATGCCTAACTGGCAATGCAAAGGGTCTTCAAATGGTGACCCTATTGAGGAGAGAGATGGGTGGTGAATATCCTTGCAAACTGAAAAGCCAGAAATTCTTCAACAGTTGTCTGCAGTCAAAATGGTTTACAGCAAGGGCAAAGGACGTATTAATAGCCATCTAACAGGTTTCAACTACAATCCTTGGAGGTCAATTATCAGAAACCTCTGCAACTTACTATTAATCACTGTGTGATGCTTCCTGACCTTTCTGACAAAGATTAATAAGCCTGTATGAACATACAGGGTGCCAAAGACTATAGGAATAGCCAGACATTTCAGACCTATATCTCTGCTGCCTTGCATCTGAACTAATCATTTATAGCTGTAAAGCATTACCAAATTAGCAGTCAGTAAATGTTTAATCAAGGAGCAATGTAAAGACCCATTCTTCCTTCCATTTATTTAGATCTCTGAAAATTGATGGGCAATGCATATAAAAGACAGATGTACAAGATTGCAGGAAGCTTTTAAAATTCTCTCTCTGCCTGCTTATGCAAGTGAAGGAGAAGTAAGACCCTGAAAAGGCCAGCTTTCCAGGTAACAAAATGCTGCTGCTTTTAGTCAGGAACTTGAAAGTTCTTCTTGTGAAGATGAAAGGTTCTTTTATTTTCACTTCCTCATCCTGACAGCTGAAATGAACAACGTCCATCTTCTTGGGTTAGTTTTGGCCCCCTCTCCACTTCGCAGTGACTTGTTTTAGATAATCCACTCTGATTACAGAGGTCTTGCTTTGCTTCACTGAACACCTGGTTTCCTGGCTTCATATATTGACAATACACGGCGCAACTTATGATTCATCCTCAGGGTTTTCATTAACATACTCTCTTAACAAATGTTGCCTGCTCCTGTCTGTTTTGCTTTTCATCCTTGGTTTTTTTTTTTACTGTATTTCACATCTTTAACTGACTGGCATCCTGGGTAACAGCTTAGCTTCTTTACCCTTTGGTTCCCCTGTGTGGGACTTCTGAAGTAGCAAGACTATTTTAATCTGTCTTCTAAGGAGATAAAACCTTGTGCCATCATGCTATACACCTGCGTAATATGCCTCTACCCAAAAACTTGCAAAAAAAGCAAGACTGGGAAGGTTTAATCTAACTGAACATGAGCCTGAAGAAAAGTCATGAAGAAAAAGAAGACAGGCTACTGACAATGGATCACGAGTGAGGCTGATGCAGAGGTGGAAAGACCTTTGAGAGCTCTGTTCTGGATAATCATTGTTTTGTCCTTTTTTTTATTTCTGGAACCAGATAGGGATTTAAATGTTAGAGTAAAACTGATGTTGTTTGGAAACAAAGCTTTGGTATGAAGACTTTCGTTTCCTTCCCTTTGGAGCAAAGGATTGTGTTTTCTCTTCGAACTAGCCCGGCTGGTTGCTTTCAGTCTCCTTGGAGGGAAATGTTGCACTGAACACAAAAGTTGTGGGGGAAGAAGAAGTAACCTCTTAAGGACTATGCCAGTGAATGAAAGCTGGTGTTTGATGAAAGATCTCCTCTGTTAGAGATTGTACAAGCTCAAAGGAAGACACAAATCTTGATATCTTCTTCTTAAGGCAAGGCAGAACAAGGGAATGTGACTAGCAATAGAGTGTACAGATAAGGTGAAGAGAGGACAAGAACAACTTCAGTGAGAGATTGTTCTGACACATTTACTGGCCATGTGCAGAACTAAAAAATTCAAATGATGATTCCTGGGCACTCCCACTTTAAAAGAGTCAGCTGATTGTCCTGTTGTGGGGGCTCTTTTTGGTTTTGGGTTTTTTTTCATGCATAAAGACAAAGACTAACTGGGATATAGGTATTGGCTAATTCTTTAGATGACTCTTGCAAGTCAAGATCTGGCACACACGTAACACTGTCATACAAGAAGTGAGACACTTCCTATGTATAGTAAACTGACAAACTGACACCCTTAAAAAGAAATATAACCAAGGTCCCTATCACATTCTACATGTAAGCTTGCCTGTGGATAAACTCCACTCTGCTCTGGAGTTTGTGGACGGTGCGTACCCATTGGTGCAGCATCTTCCCAGTAATTATTTTTTGGTAGTATCAGCTGTGACTACTGACACTGTCCAGTCTCAGTGGCCACCTCCTTCATGTTGTCTGTTATCTAAAGTGAAAAGGGCATCAGAAGCCATGGCTTAGGATTCTTTCTGCTTGCTCGCATACACATCACACCACAAAGGAGGGTTTTATACTTAAACCACAGGATCAGAATTACTTGACAGATGCTGGATACTGTTGTGCCCTCTGTGGCTTCAAGGATGTTGGTTTCCTATCTCTCCCGTCTTCTTTTAGGAAGATTCAGTTATCCCCCTCCCAAATAAACTGTCTATTGAGTGTGGGAAATACAAATGAGCTAAGATTTCTAATCACTGATTCAGAAACCATTGTTTTCTGTCATTCATATATGTATATATATATATATATATGTTCCCCTGTACTTCTCGATCATTCACTTTTTCTGGTCAAATCATATCTGAGGGGAACAATGAAAGAAGTCATGGTACAAATTTTTTATTGTAAAGCCTTGCCAGATAGGCCAATGTAGGTGAAAGTTGAGACACAATAAGTAAAGGATAGATAGAACTCCATGAAATTGGGGTAGTTTGCAAATTAAAGTTACAGTTCATTTTTCAGGCAACACAGTTTGTGGTACACCACATGAAAATACGAATACCAAGGACTTGTGTTACTGAAGGAGGAACATTTAAAGCTGCCTGTGCTTTGGTACCCCTCTCTGAAATGAAGAAACCAGTATCTTATCTGGATGGCTAATCCATTACTGTCAGTAAATGCCTGGAGGTTAGTTCATGGAAAAGAATATCAGGAGTTTTATTGTGTTTACTGTGGTAGTCTTATTTTCTTACTTGTCGTTCAAATGGCTCCTGCTCTACAGCAATTTCTCGTGGCCACGCATCGATGAACTTCATATATTTTCATTCTGTATCCTGCTCAATATAAACTGTAAAAGCAGACATGCTGTGGCAGCACAGCAGCAGTGCTGTTAAGGTAAGGTATGTTGCGTGAGTTTGTCCTGTAAATTCTTGATATGATTTATATTTCTCAAATTCTGTATGCCCAGGCTCCAAATGGCAACGTAAAAACAGTATGCAAATTTCAACACCTATGCTCAGCAGATAGATTTATTAATAATGACTTAGCTCTCTTTATTTAAGAGAATGGAGGCATAAATTTGCATGCTTTGATGTCTTAGCCTCGTTCAGCTTGTGTGATTCGTCTGTGAATTTAGTTTTCTGTGACAGTCACGGGTAAAATGCCTGTTGTCCCTTTGCTCTTTTTTACTAGCATAAATCACTGATTTGACATGTAATACTGGGTATATATCTCAATGGAGAAGAGTGTAACTAGCTTTTTTTGCTGTTATCTTCTGCCTGTACTGATAAGGTTTCCCATATCATGCTGAGTTGTCAGAAAATGAACAAAACAATCAGAGATGAGTATTTAAAATTCTACTTTCTCCTGAGGTTCGTAAAGTGCCCTGCTTATAAGGAGCAAAAAAGCATCAAAAATAACTAGGAGGGTCACCACATACGTACATTTGCAATTGGGGGTTCTATTTTATATTTGAATGAAGAAGCACAGCAATGAGACACCTTCGCTTTTACAAAGCCTATGAAAAGTATTGATCAATACAGCCTTCTTGTCAGCTCTTTCCTCTGACAAAAATGGCCTGTGTGATCTTCTGGTCTGCGACACTCGGACTAATCTTTGTGATTACATATGCCAAAATCCCCACGCATATCACTAGTGCGCACAACGGGTCAGCCTGCACATAACTTTTCAGATCTCCAGGCAAGCTTGTCCTAAGGATTTGTGCATGTTTTGCTACAGATCATTTAGCTTTCTGAATTGCTTTTGGTTCATTTTTTGCCATAAAAATTGGAGGAACTACTTTGATCTGGAAAAGAAAACCCGCAACTTCAGCAGGAAGTATATTAAAAGATGTGCATTTAAACACGTTTTGATAGTCTACTGTTCAGATAAAAAAACAGATTGAAATGACATAGTTGTTGAATTGGGGCAAATGAGAAGGTTTTGTACATATGAAGAGACGGGCTTATTCACTAACTAAGGAGGTTTCTAACCAAATACTACCTGTTGTTGGCTTTTTATTGCCAAAAGACCTGCTGATAATCCTTGGGTTTCCTAGGGAAAATGATCACACTTCAAGGAATGAATTAATCTCACATCCATTGACACTGATGTTACTGATCACTTCGTGCTGAAAGAGCAGCCTTAAATCAGGGTAACAGGTAAAAAAAGGGGGAGGAGAGTTTTTAAGAAAATATTAATGCACCACTTAGTTTTCTAGGAAAACAAGGAACAACCAGGTCTCTGATTAGTTCATATTTAGTGTATATATTTACATATTTTTCTGTGAAAACATAACAGCACAGAACAAAAGAGCACACATGTCTAGTTTTGATGAATATCACACATACATCAGTCATGCCTCAAATCAGTCATTTCAATCAGTTTGAGAAAGACCCTAAACAAAACATCCCTGAGGGAGCTGTAGAGATGCGAACTGAATTATATAATGGCCTAGGAAATAAAGATTTATTTACTCTATCAATAATGAATAATACTGTTTGAAAGAAAAAGGTAAGTTCAGTGTTTTAATTGAGTTTTATTTGTGCTATTTAGATGATGGCATTGGCTAAAACTGTTAAAACTTCTATCTAGTTGAAGACAGCTATTAGGACCAAAAAAAGAGAAAAGAAAAATCGAAAAATCACCTGCAATTAATGAAAGCATTAATAAATTGTAATATTGTCTTACAGTAGCACAGCTCACTATAGATTGTCTTTACAGCATTGACACCTATTTCACGTGTTTCTTTTCCCTCAGGAATATTTGGCTTTTCCTAGACACAGCTGAGAAATGGGATATTCCAGGCAGATGGAGTGAAAGACTCCCTCTCTCCTTTTGTATCATCTGGACCAGTTTGTCACTTTATGTCACGCCTTTCTTTTAAATGAGAAGAGCAAATCATTATGGCATTTTATACAAAGAGCTAATTTATATGAGGAATTCTTCATAATATGTGACAAAATAATTAATAATATAGGTTTTCTGTCAATGTCTTGCTTTTGGGAAGAAGGTGCAATATCTGAGGGTCATTTATCAGAGGGATATCTTTATTGCAGAGACCCACAAACTTACCTCAATTTTGGGATTTGAACTTTGGATTTGAATTTTCGTAAACATAGGGATCACACTGGAGAGTCCCATAGGAGAATGGGATTCCTAGAACTGGAAGTTAATGAAATCCTTTGCTGCCTATTCCTGAATATATCTGCAGGATTAGTTTGTTTGGTTCCTTCTTTTTACATTCTGATTCTCAGCAATGGCTTGACCATGATTAGATTTGCATTTCTTGTATTATTGAAAACATCAGTAAAATATTCATTAAAGGAATTAAAAAAACATCAAAAAGGAGTATGAAATTTTTCTATCTTAGTATTCAGTCATCTTTATTTATCTCTTTAAATAAATCTTTCTGAATATATCTAGGGTGTCAGCTCTTGTTATCAGCGTGAGCTTCATTATTAGTTATCAATATACATTACTAAATACTGTGGGAAATCAATATGCTGTTACAACATAGTACTTTATTTTTTACAGTCCTGTAGTTGATTTCCCACTGACTCCAGCAGAAGCTTTTTATCTTCAGCAAATGCTAGAGATCACCAATGTCATTTGCAGTTCCTTTTTTTTATCCTTAGAAATGAATTGCAGTTCATAGTGGAGCCTTAAAAGAAGTTTCAATATTGTAGTTTATAGTATAAAATTTGCAGTGAATGACTTCACTGACAAATAAAAAAGCTGGGGTACAGGGGAGAGAAGATTGAATTTCTAGTTTATGTCTTGAATAAAGCACTAGAAACCCCAGAGTATACTCTTATTAGCATAATTCAATACTCGGGAGACTAGTGGCAATTGCGTTTGAATCAAGTGATTTGTAAGACATTAAACAAAACTAGATCTATACAAATGTGCATGCGATAAGAGGGCCATTACTGGATCAGACCAGCCAGGATTTACTTTGCGAGGTGTTTACAGGGGAGAGAGAGATAACTGCTGCATAAATGGTACCCCAGTTCCTGGGGCTGACACAATTTCCCCGAGTCCTGAGCAATTACAGTTAGTAAATGCCGTTTGCCTCTGTCAGGGAATGCAAGGACACAGGGGAACTTTGGCTGCTTCAGATTTTCTGCCATGTCCCCCTAATCCCTGTGTATAAAACAGCTTTACTTCGAGAGGCGAGAGAGGCAACAAGCTACAGCACATACAGCATTGGTGACTAAACCGGGAAAAGGAGCTGGCACCTAGACTTTCCCACCTTCTCAAATTAGCTGGGAGACAGAGGAAAACCTCTAGACAAAACACTTTCTGCTGTCCCAGATTATGGTCCACACTGGTATAAGATATAGAAGCAAAAAAGTGATAACAATTTTTATATTCTTAATTATTAAGACTATGCACCCAAGGCTTTATATCACTGTCGCTAGTATTTTGGTGATCCAGGGGATCAGATGGCTCTTAATTGGTACTTGCGTCTACTTCAAAGCTCCGGATTGCAAAGGAGTATCTAGAAGCCCATACATGACATCTGGGAATAATTCTGGTTGTTTCTGCCCTTCTTACAAAGGAGGAGGAAAAACAGGATCAGTGACCCGCCAGCAGCTGTCTGAAAGGTAATGTTGAGGGGAAAAGGGTAAGGAGTAAAGTCTCTACAACATCACGCCTTAAGGAGCACCGTGCGGAAGGAATTGTTCAGGGAGAGAGAGCAAGGAGGGTATGAGTTAGAAGACCGGACTAAAGGGAACATGAAAGACAAACCAACTGGTAGAGAAAATTGAAGAGAGAAGAGTGCAGCTATTTTTGCAAAAATAAACAGTTTTAAAGACAGCTGCAGATGAAACACTTCTTTTTTGAGCCATTGCTGGGGTCGTTATTGTTACTGAACGAAAAAGCCCTATGCCAATCCTAGGTAAACGTGTGCAATGTGCTACGTAAAGTGCTTTGAACCTTTTATGCCTAGAATTCAGATGTCCAGATGGGAGATGTTGGATATAATGCCTTTATTTGACAGCAAACACATCTTGTGAATATGGCATGATTTCAGTTTCCTGCTGTTAGCTCACAGTAGTCCCTCTACAGACTTGGCTTGAACTCATTCTGCTATCACATCGTTTTGTGCTGCAACATCAGCACAGGCTTTGAATAGTTCTGTACTTGGCATTCTCAGAAGTTATCTCTTAATACATTTTATCGAGTACCTCTCCATCAAAATCAGACATAATTAGTTACTGGCATCCTTAGTTTGGGTATAAAAATAAATCTGCCATTTTAAGCAATTGTTTGAATATATAATCTCCATATAGAGTGCTCGCTACAAGAAAAACATTCAATGGAAGATCCCTGCTTCCACATATGATCCAAGCCATGATTCAGGGCGAGTGACTTGTCCTTGGTGGACCCTAACCAAAAGCAGCTTTTAAACAAAGGCAAAAAAAAGTCCCATTAATCCAGTAAGTCTGTTTCTAACATTTGAGATGGACCCCTGTAGCAAGGGCAGGAACACAGTGTTAGCAAATGCAGAGTGATATCTTCTCTCTACGTCATAACTCTTTCTCCAGGTCTTTCCACTTGTAATGTCTAGTTTGAGGCAAATTTAGAAGTCTGTAAGTGTTGATCTGCAAAGGTAGGAAACTCTATGAGGAATTTAAAAGGTGATAAAGGAAACAGGATATTTTATTTTTTGACTTACCAATATAAGGACAAAAATTTTATCTCATAAAAAGAATTTGAATAGTATCTGCTAGAAGAAGGAAGTTTAAAGATAAAGGAAAATTATATTTCTCTCTGCAACAGTATCTGTGAGAAAAGTTTTCTTCAGTATTTTAAATCTCTAACCTTCAAAGCCATGCAAATATGTATCCATTACAAACTCAAATAAAAATGGAGCTTCAGAATTTACTTGGAATTTGTGGGTTGTTTGGGACCAGGCTAAATGTTCAAAAGTTATTTACATTATTTATTCGGTGGAAAATGGGAGCAGAGGATTGAGGAGTAGCTCCTAAATTCACATTTCACCTCTATTAAAAACTCCTGCTCTGACCCTGTGTGCTTCTCTTGCATTTCATCAATCTCAGTTCCTCTATAAACAGGAAGAGATGAGATGCTGCATCTCAAATGATATTCACTTGCATACATACTATAGAAGTGTCATGACATGGAGTTAGTTTTTCAATAAAAGTCCGACTTTTTTTTTAACTGAATGCTTACTTCTTGCATACTGCACACAAGACGTTGCCAAATAAGATTTCACCAAATAAAATAGTAACCCGCACTTCTGCAAGAAAACCTCCTCAGTTTGTCTGTGCAATAAATAAATGCAAAGTAGTTACCTTACATTCAACAAATAATTTGTAAGATTTTTTTCCCCAGGAAAGTTTTCCTATTTTTTCATTTCTTAATGTTTATGACATTATTTCATGTAGCACATTTGTATGATTAAATTATAATATATTCTAATATTAGAGGCCAAACTTCTGCACAGTTTAGGGCTAATATTCAATTAGCATAACATAATTAATAATGACCTCTTTTACCTTACTGTGAGGCCAATGGTTTTATATTGCTTATTTTATATGAGCATTTCTTGCTACGGAAATGTGTGTGCATAATTAGCATTAGTATTAGTATGTGCAGATAGTATCTCTTGTAGTATAGCAACACATGCCAGGAAGTGCCTGTCGAAGAGAGTCAAAAGCCGCTCCTGGATACAAACCACTATTTAAATACCCAGTCTATTAGTAGCTACATCTGACAACGATTCTCTTGAAATTGGTGTCACTGGCAGCTGGGTGAGAACAAAATATGAGTGAAGAGAGCGGTTCTGCTTCATCCAAACTGCAACCTGACGATGTTCCAGCAGGACGAGAGACAGCAAAGCCAAACTTCACCCTTTTTTGGGAAAGGACCTTCCTTTGGACCTCAGGATTTTACTTCAGGCACCTTCGGTGTCTCAGCTGAAGCTGCGCTCGTTGAAATGCAAGAGCAGCTCCTGAAGCCTGCGGGTGGTGTCTCTGCTGAAGGTCTAAGCTCTGCTGAGGGACTTCTGCGCTTTACAGGTCTGTTAGACTTCACAGATGGCCCAACTCCCTGCGATGGCTTCAAACCCAAAGTGAGAGAGGAATGAATGAAAGCAGGCGCAACACATCAGGTTTCCTGTCTCACATAAGTGCAGGGTGTTGGGCTATGATGTCACAGGCGAAAGTGTGAGACGCTCGCACATGCTGTATCTGGAGAAAGACGTTAGTCCCACTGTGTGGGCAAGGCTTTCATTTCACAATGAAGTAACTCTTCACATGCCCCAATGAGTGACTGAAACCCAGATGGTTTTGAGGTGTGCTCAGATTCTACATTCTCATCCGGTGCCCAGGCATATTTAATTACCTGGAACTGTATTTCCACACATACACATTTTTTCCAAGCTAGAAAGAAGACGATTATGTTTATGTAATTTCATGTATTGCTGGAACATTTACACAGAGTTTAATGAAGACTGCCTTTCTCTGAGGGCTACATCTTCGGTTGCTTTGTGAGGGGAACACTGAAATAAACACAGTTATTTTTAAAGGGACATAGAACACTAAGCTTTTATTTCCTAATCTCAAAACTGATAGGAATTTGTTATTGGATGTTTGTAATAATGCCACAGTATGCACAGTTAGATGCCTCAAGGTAAGATTCAAAAGACTGTGGAGTACTTTCCTAAAGGAAATGGTGGAAAATGGAGCAGCTTGGGACAAAATAAACTGAATAAAAACCTTGGAGAAAGAAAAGATTCCAAAGGGGGTGTTCTGTAAGACCAGCTTGAGGGGTGCTTCTCTAACAGGGTATATGTAACAAGTCATGAGAACCACCTTCTTCCTACTCTTGGCAGTTTGTTGAGGGAAGAGGGTACCACCACAGCCTGCTGAACCCTTCCTCTCACTACAAAGGCTAAGGGTTTTTTGTCAGTGGATCTCCTGGATGGATTTTGTTCTTTTATAAGAATGATGGAGCTCCATATCATATTTCACTTTTGTACTGTTTTCTAAAATCTTAAGGGGGAGATACTTCTGTTTATTTGTAAGAGCAGGAGTCCACCACAGCAGATCTTTCAGAAAATGGTCTTATAAACTTCTTGTTTCTTCTAGGTTCTGTATACAGTAACACTGCTGGCAGTCGCACACTGGCAGGATGGTTGCTCTCCTTAAACTGTCTTCTACTGACTTTCATCTCAAGTGCTGAAGCATTATCTGTGAGGCCATACTTTGAGCATGACATGCTTAGGAAGAATTGTCAGCAGCTTGTCCTGCTATAAGACCACGAGTTCTTCTGTAGACTTTTTCAAGGTGACTTTTCTCCTATTAATATACTTACTCCATCAGACCTATGGACTCCTGCCTATCCTATTTCTGAAAGTAGTATCTAGCTTGCTGAGTCAGGGAGTGGAAAGAGGAGCTTTGCCTCCCTAGGATATTGGCAGCAAATTATAGAACACCAGGATCTGGCGTAGTCAACCAGCCATGGCAAACACTTCTTGGCATTTGCCACTCCATTTATTTTAAAGCTATGAATAGTTTTAAAGCAGAATTTTTGCATGTGTGTATCTATGGCCCTGTGCTCCCTGTGCATGTGCAGAATATTTGGCTGTGCATATAGCTATTGCACCAATGATCAAATGATAGATGTATACCAGATACAAACGTGTATACTTGCAAATGTGCAAAGGAAACTTTGAAAACTGGATTTCTCTTCACTAGATGTCTAGACAGGGATGTAGTGAGTCAAGTAGGTTCAGAAACATAGGAACTAACTTGAACCACACACACATCTTATTTTCTGGACAGATAATACTAACTTCTTTTTATTTTCCATTTTCAGATTCCGGTTACCAGACAGAGTGAAAAAATGTCATGATAAAACACACTGTGGAAAAAGCTATTGTAGTATTTCTAATCAGTAAGACTCCAGACAATATCAGAAATCTAAAAATAAAGCTTATATTAATGACATTGACAGCCCTTATGTCAAAGATAAAGATGTTCGGATAAATTTCAAATAAACATTTGTGGGTTTCAATTTTGTTTGAGCTATTTAGTCTAACAAGGTTCATGGACTGTTTTATAATAATTATTGTATTGTTGTGGCTCTGCGTAGTCTTATCAGATATGAGGTGTAATTGGCCTGTGCAGGTTGTAGCAGCACAGCTATTAGCTTCTAAACTGAAATTAATATTATGATACTTCTCATATGTTTTAGATTTCATCTTCATCTTCTATTTCCCTCTCCTTTCTTTTATTTGCAAATTAAGATAGGCAAAAAAAAAAGAGAACAATGCAGACACCTGACTGTTTAAGCTACATAGAAGATGTTGCAGGTTTGTGATAAAAGGAATTAATCTGACGTATATGCTTTTATATATTTAATTTTGTCCTGCAGGTGTTTACTCTTGTAACAGATCCACAATAGTTTTCAAAAAGTAATGTATGAATCTTGGAAACTGCTGACTGGACTAGTGTTTTGTCTCCAGTCCACTTAGATCCCTCTTTTGTTTGTCTGGACACAGTTTAGAAATTACTTCAAAGCTTTTCAGCTCTCACGATTCATATTTTCAATTGCTACTAAACATTTATGCAGCTACAGTTTGGCTCTCAGACCCTTTGGTTTCTTTTGAGATATCTGTTTTTCCTCCTCTGTTGTTTCATGCAGTTAAATGTTGTGACAGCTCCATGGCATAGCAAGTGGCTCCGACTCTGTGGCAGAACCTAGGAGTGCATCCTTGTGTAGAGTCTCACACCAGACTGCTGTGCACTCGTCCATCTATACTTTTGCAGCTTTCTGAAAAGTTAGTTTCCTAGGAGTTTTCTCCTAAGTTTTAAAGAAAGAAGTAAGACCCTGCTGAATAATGTGTTACTGTTTGGAATCAAGTGAAAGATCTATTATTGATAGGCTTGGGGTATTTTTATAAAAACTTCAGAGATGTGCCCATGATAATTATTTAAAAATACAGTCAGTAAAACCAGACTAGAACCAACAACCATTCCTCAAAATATGACTAATTAAATAGATGGCACTATGCAGATGAAGAATCTGCCAGACACACTGAACAGACCTTTTCAAGCTGTGGGTCTAACACAAAAGGCTTCCTAAAATGTGTATACATATACATATTTATATATGTAGATACAGATAAAAAGACAATAATGAAGACATCAGCCATTAGCATTTAACCCCAAGTCAGTAAGAAGAGCCTATCTGCTGCTGCTGCTCCGTTTCATAACCTTGATTGGTTTTTGCTGTCCTGTCATCCTTTGTCAACCTGACACCTTGTGAAACAATCCTTTACACCAATCCTAAATTGATGTAAGATGTTACTAGTTCCGAGCAGTGACATTTTTCTTTCATGGATATGAGTACATGAGGACAAGAGCAAGGGCAAAGTTGTCCTGAGGACAGGCAGCATGCAAGAATAATAGCCACTCAGAAGCATTCCAGCATTATTTCTGCCTGTTTCCTCTTTAAGCAGCCATCATGGAAACAGCTAGATGGCATTTAGAAAGACAATTTAAAATAAATCTTTTCTTTCCCCTGGAATTACTGAAGAAATATTAAATTACATTTCAAAGGGGTTTAACATGTTTAGGTTGGTTTATTTTTTTAAATATGCAGGGCTGTTTCTGCTTGGAATATAGCATCTCTTTCAAGCTAACGTGTTGTTCAATTTCCTGCTGTGATGCTGCAAAAATATGCTGCCTCTCTTTCTAACTCTCTGCAGACATTTATCTCAGTAATACTAGCTGGGGTTTTTATTTATTTCACCATGTCAAGAAAGTCCTCCTTTTCCTCTATTAGAGTATTCATTTTTAAGGTGATTATTTTCCATTTGAATGGTCTTGGAGCTCATCCTTTTGGGAAAGGCCAACATGAAACCGTGGGTCTCCCTTAAACTTATTTTGCGAAAGTAAATGGTGCATTGACTTTGCACTGACCTTTGGCAGATGGGTACATTTTACCTTCTGCTTCAAATCTTGATTTATAAAAAGCATTTTTCAAATGTTGTAAGGCACACAGGCCTAATAATGGATGCCTTATACTTTCTTTAAAACCCAGGTAGGTCACTAAAGAGTTACTAAATGATTGACCAGTGGGCTGTATTTTCTTTACAAGGCAGTGAAGAGGCACATTTCAGCAACCAGCTATGGCTGCAGCCATCCCTGCCCATGGGCACACACTCCATGCCGGGATGTTTGGTGGAAGGATCCTTCACACCCCTTCCTTCCTTCTCCTGTCCCTGTGCTCCAGGGCAGGGAGGACAGCTTCACTCCCCGGGGGAATCTGGGGCAGAGATCCAGGTCAGCTTCTTTTCCCATGCTGCGTTCACCTTGTTCTAGATTGTCCTTTTTAAATTGGTAATTGATAGTCATGGATCCTTCCGATTTTCTTCATTGAATCCATGGAGCTCCAGAATAACTCTCCAGTTTCCTAAGGTTATTCCTGATTTAACAAGCTGCGTAACTGCTGTATCAGATTTGACGTTAGAGTGAGAAATTACCTGCAACCTACTAACTGCAGCTCACAAGGACCTTGTTACAAGCCAGATCTGTCTAGCTGTGAAGATGGTGTCATCTTGAATACTGAGGAGGAAGAAAGGGAATAAAAATTAAAAGGCTTGGAAAAGAAACATTCAGTGCGTTTTAATCCTCTCAGAGCTCAGTCTGTAACGCAGTGCATGGGGACTTCTCTTCACAAATGCTGTTAGCAAACAACAGGATTTACGTATGTACTTCCCAAGGCACCACTTTCAAAATTGTTCTCCTTATGATTTTGCTCCAGCAAAATGAGTTCACAGTTTATAAAAATTACTCATGGAAAAAAATCTTTTGGGAATATCAGTAGTGCTTTGCCACTTTATGGTGTTTTTCAAATAGCTGTCTCAGAAGAGAGTTCTCTGACTTCTAAGACACTCTGTCACTTGCATCCTTTTTCTGAGTAAGCACTTTCCATGTCATTTCTCTGTGTTCACACATTGGTTTCCGAAACTGGTTTGTCCTCCTCCATTCCCTTGAATAAAAGATTTTTTTCTGTTCACACAAGTATTTTTCAAATTCTAAATCTAGTTTTCTTTTCTATTTACGAGAACTGGTCAAAACCAAGTTTTACCAAAAAAGTAACTCAATGAGTTTAGTTTGAATGTTTTGGAAAAGAGTGCTTATCTTTACTGACTAAGGGGAAAAAATAAATTATTTTTTCACATCACAAAGATAAATTTCATTTCTAATTGCCAATAAATAAATCTTGATTTGGCATTTCTGCTTTCTTCAGTAGGAACAACTCCCTTTAAAAGTTAAAATAATTTCAACAATGTAAACAATTCTTGTTTCTTTGAATTATAGAATGCTCTGCAGTAATCCTCTAAGTCAGTGCTTTCCTTTTGACTTCAAATTTGCAGATATATAACATTGTTTTTCTGGCAAAGCCTCTTTTTCATTTTATTTATTAATCTTTTCTATGCATATCATTGTTTAATCCATTCCAGTTCAACTCATTCTGAAGAGAGAGAGTACAGAGGCCAAAAAATTGCATTAAAAAGTGCTGCCTCTCATAGGTCATGAGTTTGAACTGAGCCAAGAAGGCAGGATCTCTGAAGCTATGAATAGCACAGGAATAGTGGAATTATTCCCCCATATTGCTCTAAGATGGTACACTGGAGTCAACATTCGCCAACGATTACTAGTGGTTAGGGAATACGTACGTCGTGAAAGACGTGAAGGGCTGTTGTGTGTAGCAGACAGGAGATCTTAGTCTCACGTCAGCTACTGATCTATTCTGTTGCCTTTACTTCTGACTTATAAGTAGTCATGTTAACGCATCATTCCTGATATCAGAGGTGGCAACAAAACAGGACTAATTAATCCATGTCATCCAGAACTTTCTGTCCCTGAGACACTATCCAGGGGACTGTGTGGCTACTCCAGTCTTGAGTGCCAAGGGCAAAAACTGCCCACAGCCAGCTTCCTCCTGCCTGCACGGGCATGTTGTAGCCCTGGCTACAAATCCAGACACTGAGAGAGAGCACCGGGTAACTTTGGTTACGGTGGTGACATGATGCAGGTTTTGATGAATGGTAAGGGATGAACAGGTAAGAGATTGCACACATACGGGTTTTATAGCTGCGTTGGGATGGCTCTAAGCCGTGACTATGGCTTGAGTTTTTCTATGGGGGACCCACTTTTGTCCTTGAATAGTCACAGAGTAAGGGGCACCTTAAACAATTAATGTTATAACCATTATAGTGTATTTTAGCTGAAACAGACCCAAGGCATTTTTAGGAAAACAAACTGGAGCAGTAAATCGTAGAGGATCTCATAAATGTAAATGTAATGCCCAAGGCTTAGCATTTACTTATTCTCTCTCTTTTTTCTTTTTTTTCCTTTCTTTTTTTTTTTTCCTCCAAGCAACACTTCATGTGAAACTTCACAGCATATCATAAATTTTCTTCCAACTAATAATTAACTTACCTCTGGCTAATACATCTTGCAGAATGACAGCATGGAGCTGCTAACCGTACCTTAGGAGGACACAGTAATGGCATAGTGCTTGAGGTTGGGGATAAAGTTTATGAGTTTGACTATCCCTTAAAATTAAACATATTCAAGCTTGCTTGTAAGGGAACAGGTATGAATATTTAAACAACTAAATGCATTGCTGAATCTATTTAGAGACCTATTATGAAAACCAGGACATATATCAGATGCAGATGTTCTACCATTGATCACAGCCTCTGAGCTCACAGCTACCTGAGTCTGATTGATCATGAGCCCTTAAAAAACAATTTTAAGGCAGACGCAGAATATTTTTTTATTATCAAAAACCCATAAAATATTTAACAGTTTTTGCTGGCTGAATTTACAGAGGCTTTTGTGGGGTAAGGAAAAGTCTCTGATAAAGAGAAGCAGCATTGAAGGTGGCAGAATTTGACAATCAGGCAGATTATTTGATTCATATTGGAGCTGATGGTCTTGAATGATAAAGAGTTATTTTAAGACATAGCACACTTCCACTGTTCATTGTTTCCATGGAATAGAAAAACCCCAACTCATTCATGAGCAGCAGGTTGTCACAGAAAGTATAAATAATAAGGCTGAAAGGAAGAACTTAGGAGTTACCATTTCCCTTCCAAGCACTGGAGCAGCATTAATCACCTCTTCACATTGTTCTCATGGCTTCACATATATATATCTGATTCCGTCTCTATCTTCTTCAGAAGATCACTTTCCTTGAAAGATCAAAAGTGGGAAGAAATTCTGATGTGCCAAAAAAAGCCTTAGAAAACTACCTCATATCTACAGCCTTTCTCATTATCCTTGTTCCCAGGCAATTAATTTCCAGTGTTGATATTATTTTCCCTTCAGAAATGTGTTGTGAAGACAGATAGTTTCCTTAAACCTTCGTCTAAGTTCTCAGGAGCAGATTATAACCCTGTGCCTTCCTTTCCCTTTCGGCAGCATGAGTATAACAATACAGGACATTTTTTAGATCAGTGGCTGAAAAGTTTAATAAAAGAGATCCTCTCTTTCCAGGTTAAGAATCCCTTGCTGTAAAGGATAAATATCCTAAGTACTCTAACATCGCCTGACTCTGACTGTTTTGAAGTTGGCTGTGCCATTCAGTGAGAAGGGTTCAGTTTTTTTAATTATTGACTGAAAAACACTGGGAAATAATTGGTGACCTTTGGGATTAGTTTCCTTCTTTTACAGCCTAATCCTTCAGTCTTAAGCATGAAAAAAGTCCTTCCTCATACTTATCTATGTGACTGAACAGCATTTCTGTGAGTGGGAACCAAAGGATCTGGTCTCAAGCCCTTTGAAACAGTTGATCTGACTTGGCACTCTGCTATTGTACCGTTGTCTTAGCAGAGAGCGTGATTGCAAGCAAAGCCTTTCTGGGACCATCTGACTTCCTCGAGTGAGGAAACCAGCCAAATCTGTCTTACTGGAAGCAGAATGATACCCTTTAGAGATTTCCAAACAGTATCATCTTTCTGATGTTTCGCTCTTCTCTTTTTCATGTAGGAAAGCAGCAACAACAACAAATGTATTCAAAAGCCAGGAAAGGATTTTTCATGAGGGATTGCAGAGGTTTTTTCTGCTCACATCTCTTGTGTTTGCATACTAATCTCCATGACAAACTGTGCTTGATTCTACTCCTGTTGATAGAAGTGACAAAACTCCCACAGATTTCAGCTGGAACAGCATTGAACCCTATTTTGCTAATGGTTTCAATGAAAAACCATATTTTTTCATAAGTTACATGTATAATTTCATGGCCCCTTTCCTTCACTGCCTCTGTCTAGAGGCATGGAGACCTTGTGGGAGCTTAATTTATAATATCCCTGTTTCTGTCACGGCAACAAATTACAACGTCAAAGTCCCAAGGACTGTATTGTTACAACTCACAAACAGCTCTCAGGAAAGAATACTACTACTACTAGGTTTCACTGAAGGCATATGGCAGATCATGAGGAATGGAATGAAGAAAGAACATGTCTGAATCTCTGCTTTTGCATGTGTTTTCTGCTTCGCCCTTATCTGTTTGTGCACCCTTTGGTCTTCAGAAACATTAAATACTTGTCCTGTCCTATTTCCTTTGAGGAAGTGTGCCAGAACATGGCACAGCTCAAATCCCTCTCTTACCCAAATGTCAAATTACACCCCCTGTTGTCAAGTGGGTTTTTGGTTGGTTGGTTGGCTTTTTTTTTTTTTTTGTCATTCATCATGGTTCCTGCAGGGAATCTAGCTTCAACTTTAAGTACCACAAGGAACAGCTGTAAGTGCTCCATCATAGAAAAAGCCACTAGCCTGTAATTCACATTTGCAAGGCAGGCAGCATGCAAAGATCCCCATACCCATTGCTGTCTTGACTGTACTTCAAAAATTCTTATGTAGATAAAGAGAAGGGCATAAATTCATATATGTGTGATTTACAGTAGCTTCATGTTTCTTCTGCAGAAGCAGTTCCACAGGATCATAGAAACAATACCTTTACTTCTAAAACTAGACTCCTAGGAAAAATCCTGATTATGTTACGAGCCCTATTGGTCTAACAGAGGTGAATTCTATGTTCGATTTTTTCTATATAGAAAAATTTTTGTAAGGAGGTTAGTGTAAGGAGAATAGGTTTTTCTCACTAACATGAACTGGTAAAACTGACAATATGTGCCTTTATTTTACAGAACAGCAATAAAAGGTGAACAGTGATCACAGTCATTCTCTGAGCAGCACTTGAAGAAGGATGATTGCTAACTCCATTTTTCAATGTTTTTATGTTAGAATAAAAGTACCCTTTTAAAAATCAGATTTATCTAGTCTACTTAATATAATCTAATCTATACTAAATTAACCTAATTTAATTTAAAATCAGATTAAATATATAGACAATCTTTACAAAGGTGTTCATGCAGAAAGTTAATGAGAAACATCTGCTCCTGAAAAAATTTCCTGTGTAGACAAGCCATTCGATACAGACAAGCGACCACAGAGTGACTGAGTGTCTGCAGCAAGTTACCTCTGCAGTCACAGACATGCCCATGTCTTCATACCGAGCCTGCTGCAAGATGAAAAGTGTTCTCTCAGCTCACGGTAAAGGTGGTGTAAGGTCACGCATTTTAGCTGCAGTCAGGGTAGCAGGGAGACTGTGAGATGCACATGCTGTCTGGTAATGTGATTTGACTGAAGATCAGCTCAGCCCTAGTAACGATTGCTAGAGGTTGTCTGGCCACCACCCCGGCGTTCGCAGTGCTATTACATTCCTGTATTTGCCTTCATTTTTCCTGCGAACTGAAAGGAGCTATAAAGGGCCAACAGCTCAGAAGATGGCCTCAGAAATGAAGTAAATGGAATTTAAGCTGGGTTCTTCCAGACTGTCCAGTGAAAAAGTCTTTTCTGGGGATTTCTGTAACTATCCCTTTCCTCCAGCTATCTAAGACTCAAAGTTTACACAGCTGGTGCCTTGGATGAAGTTATCAGAATAGACATGCTCCCAGCTATGTGGGCAGAAATTTCTTACTGCTGTTTTTGCTGATGTGTGAAGACATAAGTTAAAGTGTTTATCAGATGTTTTCTCCACATTCCAGAAAAAGAAAAATCCAACATTTTTTTTATTTCAATATTAATTTTTTCACAACAAATCAAAAGAAATTCTCTCAGACTTATAATCTGAGTGAGAATTGTAGCAGCTAGGCTGAAACACTTAGCAAAACAAACAAAAGCACAACAGACAGCTATTTAGCAAGAGATTTCAAATAATAGGGACAGTTGCCAGCAGCTAATCTTTTATTTAGTGAGAGATGGCTTCCACTCTAGCTGGTTACAAAACCGTTCTACTTTTTTAATCTATCTCATCCAAGTGTTCTGAATGATGTGCAAAGGAGATTTGATTGCTGTCAACACAAGTCCTGTATCAGGGTTGACCATGCCAGACTAAGAATGGGGTTCTGTAAAGAAAGGGGTTCATGTAAAATAAAAGGAGCCAAGGCAAAAAGAGATGCATTGCTGTACTGACGGGGTATTGACATAGGCTAGATGGCTAGATTTTAGTCTAATGAGGCCATTAGACTAAGGTTTCCTAAAGATCCCAGTACATTCCAGTGCATAGAATTGGAGCGTGATTTGGAGCAGTTAGGTTATTCTTTGTCTGATGTCTGCCCTCTTGAAGCATCTCCACCTTTTGCATTCATCCTGTACTGCCTCATCAGGGTTTCCCTATTCCGTGCCTGGGAATCACCCATAATATTTTTCAAGCCACGACAGTCTCCTTTGTACACAAAGTGAGCACAGCCATAGCCGTGTGGGGTTCAGGAGATTAAGAGAAATGGAGAAGGTCGAGACACATGAAGAGAAACCCATAGGGTCATTTTCATACTGGGTGGGGAGAAGTTGGGACAGAAGGAAAAACTGGGATTCCCTGTTTGCACATCTTTATTAAGCAGCAGAATTGCAGAAAGACTTAAGGGGTGTTTACACTCTGCAGTCCAGTAATGTTGAAAGACAGCCAGGTTAGTCATGGGGGTAAAAGCAAAGGAGTCAAAGCAGAGTGGTGCTGTGACCAGGCTAAATTAAACTGTTAAGAAAATAACAAGCCCTGGTTGAACTCGGTGCTAATACAGCTATGCTTCCCGCAGCCAGAGTTGATATGCCTGTGCAGCATTTCACTGAACATACTCTTATTAATCTCTAGAAGATCTTTAAATGTGGAGTTTGCTCAAGGGACTGGAATAATTAGGAGAGCAGATAACAAGACAATGAACCTCTTCTGCTCTACAAAACAGAATGGTTGTCTGGCCGATGCTGCAGTTAAGTCCACCTTAAAGCTTTTCCTATGTGTCCTACACTAGCCAGCCACCCAGCAGATGCCATTCCTCAGAGTGCTGTCTGATGTCCTCATACTGGTCCCTCTTCTGATGTGGCTCCCAAATTCATATTTCTTTCCTACAATTGGATTAAATCATTTTGGATCACTGTTACGGATAAGCAACCGGTATCATTTAGGTGAGGTGATCTGGGAAGTGTGAAAGGGAGGAGGTTGAATGGAATGAAGTGCAGGTAGGGAATGGATGTTTTAAACCAGCCTGGTGCTTACGTTGCAAAGAAATTCTGTAAATAGCAGGATCAGTAATTACAAGCCTTGGAATAGTAGGATGATGTTGGAATACTACAGAACATTGAATTATTCTGCTCAGATTTTAGCTTGGTTTAAAGTTCACTGGTGTAATTATAGGCAATGAGAAGATAAAGCTCTTGTGTCAGGATGTTAGAAGACATTGTTTGAAAAAAATGGATAATCGTAAATGAAGATTTACCTTAGAATTTGGGACAGACTCTGTGTGAATGCAGAGTTATAATTTACATTAGAATTTATCTCTCCCTGCAGAACATGTTACCCTTGTAATTATTCATTCCTCCAAAACCCCATTAAATTAAACAGTTTATAAGAATTGTCTCGTATGCAATACAAAAAGTGCTTGAAATTTGAAGGAAATTAGTTTGCAAACATAGGAAAACAGAAAGCTAACTGGATTATCCAAAAAGACTTTTTTAATTAAAAGTAAATTTCTACCTGAAAAGATGAGTTCCTACACCTGCCACCAACGTAAGAAACACAAAGAGTAACTCTCTACCGGTGAAAGAGTCGGAGTGTTGGCAACACTGCTTCCCACCCTAAAGAGAAGGGTCAAAGGGCTTCTTGACTTACCAGAGAGGAAGAAAAATGTTTTTAAAAAACTTTTTGGTGTGCATAACTCTTTCCTTTTGCTTTATCTGCACTACAAGATTTCAGAAAGCAAAAAACATATTCAGATGTAATTTTGTACTCCGAATAACTTTTTTTTTTAATGCTTTTACTGTTTCCTTTCTGCAAAGCAGATCATCTCTGGAGTGTACTATATGATAATGTGGCTATACTTGAGAAATGTGTTCTGATTTTGGAGGACTCTCGTGTCTACACATCTGAGAAATGTGTGTTGTACTATGATATTATCCATCGCGGTGGTAATGTGTCAGGGTCCAATGAACTGGCACTTCTGTAAAATGAGTTGACAGGGAAAACCCAGCACATAGGAAAAAAATTTGTTGAGGCACACTGGTCACCAACTACATAACTGTGTCATAAGTCAGTTTTGAGCATCAACCAGCTGTGCAACCCAGCTGTGAAATGGTTGAGTTCTAGCTTCAGCGGAGTTGCACTGCATAACAGTTTCCATAACACATTCCATAACGCCTTTTCCTTATAATCCTGTCCTGACTTAAATTGTAACGCTAACTGTGAGCTGTAAAGCAGTTGTGATATTCTGCCCGTAGGATAGGCTGAGACATTCCGGTGGAAAAAATTGATTCCCAAATATCTAAAACACCTTGAAAATTCAGGAGTCAAGTCCTCAGCTAATGTAAAGAAGGATTGTTGCATTACTGTGTCTGGAGCTCTTGTTCCCCAAGGCTCTTGTTCCCCAAGAGAGCTTTGTTTTTTATGATAGCAATGGAAAGACTTTGTTCCCTTAGTTTTTTTAAAATAGGCTGCTGTTCTGGGTGAAGTCTGAATTGTATTTCTAACACGCAGCATTGCACACCTCTAAAATCACCTCTGGTGAGTGTAATTGGAGGCCCTTTGGCTGAAGCATTTGACTTAGCTATATTTTCTCCTGCTGTTCAGCTCGCTGATGTATTTCACAGTGAAAGTCTTGCAGTCACTTATTCCCTTCTCAGGTGACTATCCTTATTGGGAAAGCAACTTCTACAACACATAGGAAGACGAGAACAATCAGAATTGAAGTCTTCATTGGATATTGTACGCATCAAGTTAACGTTGGAAGTACATCCATATTTTATGAGATAGGTTTTTACATGATCAGAATGAATCAGATTTTTCAGAAGCAATGAACACCTGGTGCTAGATGAAAGTGCTGTGGTTTTAAATTGTGTTAAAATATGATGTCTGAACACAATAAATGGTAGTTATCAGAAATTACCTGGAACCTGTTTAATTGTAAACTGGGATCCTAAATTGTCATCCTACATATGTCTTCATTAGAATTTTTCAGCAAGCTTTGCTTATTATATTCCATTATTCTCTAGGGCAATGTGCAACTTCTTCCTCTGCTTCCAAACACGGTCTATAACTTCTGGGCTTATATCAAGCTTATATCAATATGTAGCAGACACTTCAAGAGCAACAGGTTAGATGTACCTGGATTACACAGATTAAGGATCATCTGCAATGAGGAATAAAGAAGAATGAAGTTGGAACAAAAGAGAGAAGCACATGCAAGACACGATGACGTTCTTACGCATTTTTTCTGGTTCATTTGTAGAAAAATTGAAATAAAACTAGAAGTTCTGTTTCAGAATCTGAATAAGCCTCTGGCCTTGAATGCTGCCAAACAGTAGGAAAAAATGGAACTTTTCCAGTTTGGTTTTCCTGCAACGACAAAAAACTAATGGAAATGGAAGAGGTCCTTTTATTTATAAATGATTGACAGATCATTTCTTCAGGATCACTGTCTGGCCTCAACAACTACATATATGGATGAGACTATTAAAAAGGAAGTGGGATTTCAGTTTATGGGTTTTACTGTTTGACTGTTGATCAGAATGAGAAACACAAGATAGGAAGAAGAAATGAGTTAAGCAAGATTTGAGGTAGTTCCTCATTTGAAGAATTGAAGAAAGATGTAGCAACCCTAAAAAAGAGGTGATCTGCTGTCATTCATATCTCTGGAAATAAAATTAGTAATACTCGTATAGTCATAGCAATAGAAAACTAACCCTGTTGGCAAAATTCAAGCTTTAAAGAGCGCATGTTACCATTTACATATTCTTATACAAACTGTTAGATGCTTGTCCCTTCTGAGAATATAGGTTCAGCACTGGTGCATGTGAATCGTATGTTATTGAGGGTGAACAAAACAGTTTCATCAGCAAGTTGGAAAGCCAGCTGAAGGTATGACCAGAAATCTTCCTGTCTAGCTGGAACTAGCTTGGAACCAATAAAGAACTCTTTTTTTTGAGTGCTTTGCTTTCCTATGACAGGGAAATGGAAATAAACATCAAAACAAAATCCAGTGCGGTTCCTTTCATAGATTGGAAGAAGCCAAAGTCTTCAAAACTGAAGGTAAAGGAATGGGAAAAATGATATGATATGATAAGATATATTTTCTAAAATAAGATGCTTCCCAATGAAGTTCATTCCTAAATAAGAGATCTCTCTACTACTGCAAGAGATGTTCTCCTTCTGACTACATAGGAAAATGAGAGGCTGCTGTTCAGAATTTAAGATTAACTATTCAACTTTTATTTTTATTTATTTGATTTTAAACTATTAAGGTTAACTCTTTAATCTCCTATCTTTTGGCAACATTATTCAAAATTCCATAATGTGCAGGCAAAGTATTTAGCTCATCTTCTTTACAGCAGCATTAGTTATTATCCATAAGTTTTCAGGAATGATCAGTCGACATCCTTTTAATCACCTCTGTTCTCTGCTTTATTCCTTCGACATGAATGTGCTTCTGCTCACTTCTCTTTGTGATTATTCCCTTTTCAGTTTGGCACATAAGTTGTTTCACTTCTCTCATTAGCTTTGTTTACACTCCTGTGTTTCCTGGACTTTTTGGATTAAAAACCAGCTCTTTCATTTGGATTTAACTAAAACTTCTGGCTTCAGCAGAGGGGCAGTTACTTTTTCAGATGTACCTTAGGATACTGATTTTCAGATGTACCCTACTGATACTGAGATTCATCTCAGATATTACTGAGATGCAGGCAGATCAACCTCAAAACTTTGGCTGCTTCTGTATCTTCATGTGAATCCAATGCCTCACCTCTCTGCATCAAAAATCCATTATTCACTAGAGTTATTAAAAAATGTTTTTTTAAAGAAGCACTTATGACCTTTAGGGTATGTGTCCCATTGCCCTTTAATCTGCCACAAGCAAGACTAGCTCTCATTGTTTCTGCATTCTGGGCAAAGTAATTTCCAGATCCCCACAGTAAATTGGTAGCTACAATGATCAGGTAGTATTTAGTGCCTAATTCACTTTAGAAATGCTGTCTTTCTGCTTCTACCAGCTGGCTACATCTTCTTCAGAGGTGAGCTCAGCTTCAGCCTCAGCCTCTTATTTCTAAAACTCACAGCTTTAAAAAAAAAAAAATCTTCTGCTTTAGAAGCTCACTAGTATTATTTATTAAGTATTTTTGAGCACTAGGCACTTCTCAGCATGGCACTAGGAGGAGGTGTTTAAAATATGGAGACTTTCTAGACAATGCATTGTGGCTCAATGAGAAACTGTATGCTTGAGATGATAGGAATTTCTGGTTGAAATTCTGTGATCCGTACAGTATGGGGTGTCAGGCTAGTTATTTGCTAAGATCTTTCAAAATTTTGACGACATGAACAATGCAATATTCACTGACCCAAATCTCATCAGTAGAAATGATCTCGTTATACCTAGAGAAGGACAGTCAGTGTTATTTTGTTGTAGTTGTTAATTTTACTTGAAGTTGATGTAAAAGGAATAAAACATTCTATGATGAAAATCCTATTTTTGATCCAGTTTTCAAGCAACTTACTGGGCTGCGTAAACATAAGCTAATCTTCACAGTGCAAGAGAGGATAAAAAATTGCTTAGGAACAGTGCTAACTCTTCTATATGAATTTTAACACTACTATGACATAAAAATTCTTCCACCTTGCAGTAGTGACGCCATGCACCATAAATCAGACTTACTGGCTCATGAATAAGCAGGCCTGCAAGCGTATACTGACAGGACAATTAAATGGTCCAGATAAAACTGCTTTCAGCCCTACATCAGCAGAGAGGAACACAAAGAATTTATGATTCCTGTGAAGAACATCTGGTTGACTCACAGCGCTTTCTTTCAATACCTAATAATATCGCTGCATCCAGTGATGGAGACCATCACTTTTTGCTTTGAAAGATATGAATCTCATTTAATGTTCGCTGGATATGTGAAGTTAGACGCATGGTAGGCTCAGAACCAGGACTCAGAAAGTGCAGTATCTGAAGTGAGCCAGTGCTCGTGCCAGATTTCAGCTTAGTTATGTATTCCATATTTGTACTTTCTGGATTTCCTGTGATTACTGATAAGTAGAGTCACTGATGTAGGCTGTACCCTTTACCCCCAATTTCCCCTTCCGCCAAACATCTCTTTCACGGAATTTTTCTTTTGCCGTTATTGCTCACATTTTGAAAAGTATTACAGCGACAGAAGCAATCAAAGCCATGGAGAGAGCTAAGAAAGTTACTTAAATCACGTTTGACTTATCTGGTTTCAATAAAGATTATTCTGAAACTGGGTTGTGAATAACCACAGTACTAGCAAACGTGAGATGCTTTAAAATGGGGATGTTATAAAGGATTTTCATGGAACAAACAGATTGCAAACTCCCCTCCATTACTGTGTCACACAAAATATGAATGGATCCCTAACCATGCATAGCAGACCCATGTTTAAAAACGCCAAAAAAAGAGAACAGGAGTAAAGAGTAAATATTAAAAGACAGCAGCATAAAAGGATAGCAAGGGCAAAATGAGAGCCACACCACAGCCTTACTGCTGACAGATCCACTGACTAAGCGTTCATGCAATTGCTGGTATGTGGAAGCTTTTATTGAAATCTCTCTCTTTTATATATTAATTATTTCTACAGGAAACATGGAATTATAACAATGGATCTCTTAGTTACTGGATGAAAATTAGAGGAAACACTGTGGCTATTTATCTATGGATGTAATTTAAGTCAGGTCAAATGCAAGTGATCACCAGGTGAATATTTTTTTAAATGCCCAAGGTCCCTGTTTTTCAAAATCCCTAGGTAGCTACTCCCACTGAAAGTCAAAGATGTTCTGATTAATCGTTTCACTTAATTGCTTCCCCATTTCACTGGTTAAAATGACCTCTATCCATTTTGAGGCTTCTACTCAGAGCAAAGCTCCCTGGTAATTAAATCCTCATTAAAGCAGATGATGTCACCTTTACCTCCCCTATGCCGTTCGTGTCCCTGCTGGCCCTGCCCTGGCCTGGAGCCAGTCACCTCTCTCGGGCTCAGAGCACCCACTCCCGCTTCAAGCCAGCAGGTCCCTGGCAAGGGCACGGGCACATTTGCCACCCAGTGCCACAGAGAGGTGAGGGGAAAGGTCTGCTCGGCACAGCATGGGGGTTTTGCCCACCCTCCCCATCCCAGCGGAGTCCTGCCTGCTAAACTGCTGGAAATGGTCAACCACCAGCAGAGCGACCCAAAAAAATTCCTGTCCGGTTGCAATCACAAAGATGGACATTTGAGTCCAATATCTGTTCTGTTTTGTGAGAGGGAAAGGAAAATCTACGTCCCCAGCAAATCTGAGCTGTGCCGGGAAAAGACATTGAAAAAAATTATAGATCTGCAGTGTCACTTCATAAGTCAGACAAAGGATGTGGTATAATACTTCTGCTTATTCTCCTTCACTGAAGTAATTTTTCATTTTGATTAGTGATTTTTAAAAGCTTATTTCTTAGTTTTCTGTTTTACCTCTAGGATGGTTTTCCATTATACCGTTCCTATAAGTACATGAAAACAGAGATCACAAAAAACGAATATATTTACTGATACTAGAACTTTCTTTCTTCTCAAATGAAATAATGCTGGTGCTATTAACAGTCTCAGGATCTGTATTAATGACAGGAATGTTAGAGTGTGAAATACCTCCTGGCTTTTCTTCAGGGTGCTTAAACTAATCAACTGCTAAGAATAAGGGAATAATTTTCCTTTTACTCTCACTTTGGGACTTTCAAATTTTCATTGATTTTACTGGTATCTGCCCTGCTTTACACCGGTGCAAGCATCAAGCCAAAGTCCACATGTAGCAGCAGATCTGAAGGATGAGTATTATTGACTAAATCTAATTTTTGAATGAAGGATAACCCAACCTACAATACAGTAACAAAAAATGCATCCTAAGTCTTTTCCTTTCATTTTTGGCACCCATGTAAATTTAGTTCCTTCAAACTGAGATTTGGCAATTCTGCATCAGTTAAAAAACAAAAAGCAAACCAAAAAAGAACACTAACAAGGCAGTCTTTCCTTTTGTTCTGAGCTTGGTAACAATGATTGATGTATTGCTCCAAATGCTGGTTGGTTTTCTGAGTTGTTTTAATTCAGGGAGGGGAATTCTGCCCAAGTATATTTTTTATATTGTAGACAAATTAAAGGACGTAAGACACCCACACAGTTTTGAAAAGGAATGTGCTGTTCAAAAGATAAAACAAGGGAAAAAAAAGATAACTTGTTTGAGCCACAAAATAAAATAAATTAAAAAAAAATCACTCCATCAGAAGTTCAGATGGAGTGTCTAAAGGAGTCCATAAAGGTTACTCATACCAATTTTCTAAACCTAATCCAGAATCTTAAATGGAAGCCTTAAATATTTGTTTTGGTATATGCATGATCGTGCCTCTGAGGTGACCAGAAATTGTCGTACAGGCAAATAAACTGAGGGCTGCTGGGCACACGGTGCTTTTGGGAAGTGGAGTCATCTAGCTGCCAAAGTAGAGGACCATAGAATAAATAATAATGAAATCAGTAATGAAAATAGTTTGGTCATCTGGTTTAACTCCTTGCTCAAATCGGGACACAGGTCAAATCAGGGCTAGGTTTTCTTTCACTTTTTCAGCCAGTTTGTCTCAGCCTTTTCTGACTGGCTTTGCAATGTGCTTGCTGTGGCCATTTCTGTCGAGTCACTCTGTAACACGGTTTGCGTATTTGTGGAATGGACGCTAGCTACACCGGCGAGGGAAAGGCGCTGACCTGAAAGTAGTCGTGACTGTGGAACTGAGCGGTGTCCCTTCGTGCCTGAAGAAGGAAGCTGGTTGGGGATGTCTATTGGCAGGTCACAGATGTGATAGATAGCAGAAGAAGGATTCGGGGTTTTGTGAAACTCAGGACGGAGCTGGGAATCAGCATCCTGCCCTGCAGCATCCCAACCAAGATAATACTCTGAGGATTAACGGTGCCCTCAGAAGCAGCGCGCTGCAATCGATGCCGACCTTTGCGAGCCAAGTACAGCGTCATAGAAGAAGAAGGGGTCTTAGCTGCTCTCACCTGCAAGGACAAAAAATGCACTGGAAGACTAAAAAGGATGAGCAAGGAAGGGAGAAACTCAAACTGGTATCGCTGAACACTTGAACAGACTTGAAAACAATGGGAAAACATTGGAAATTCATACTGCCAGTATATAAAATCTTTTAAGCTTTCAGCTTCCCATTCACTTGGCATTTTCAATGCCATTTCCCTGGCTAAAGGGTGAACCATATTGTAAATGCTCTGGAGTCATAGGTCATTTGAGCAGCTCCAGTTTGGGCAACGTATGTTTGTGATTAGTTTGTTTTAGAAGAGTGTGTGGAATGAGATAATGTAAAACTGACTACATGAAGCATACTTTTTATAATCACATGTTCTCACTAGCCATGTTTGAATTTATCTTCCCAATTATCTTTATCAACAAACATTTCCAGATTGCTTCTGACTTGTCTATTAAAATATACTTGGTGCTAATCAAAACTGTGCATAACCTACTAATCATGCTGTCAGCTGCTACTAGCTCTGTGGAGATGGCAAGATTCTGGGACAAATAAAATTTCAATTATATGGTTATCTGACCTGCTATTTGTTGATGGGCTTATTATGTACATTCTAAAATGGCAGAGAAAAGGAATAAACTTAGGAGGCTTGGACAGAAGTTACCAGATGCTCAAAAACTGTTGTCAGGTTTAAATACTTGCACATGAGAAAGGGTAGGCAAAGGCCCTTGCAAGGCACGTTCCAGTGTGCTTTTCCAAGTAGGACTTAAGCAATTAATTTCAATTTGCACACAGCGAACAATAGCATGTAAATCAGAAAGCAGAAAACAAAGAACTGTTTTGCAGTGTAATAAACCAAAAAAATACAATTTTTGTTTCACTTGAAAACATTTTCTACTATTACGATCTTGCTGTTTTGCCTTACTGAGTTATTTCATCATTATTGATTTCCATGCCAGTAGCACCCACGCGCTTAGAGAAGTCTCAAGCAGTGATTTGTACACGTGATCATGCACGCTCTCCAGCACATAATCTTGCCTGAAATGTTTCCGGTGGCAGTCAAAAGGGCAAGAAATACCATTGCTATTTTTACTCCTCAGCCTGGAAATTAAGACCTGGAGAGATCAGGGCTGTTAGGAGTTCTGCAATTCATCATGCACAGATAAATTGTTATAAGCACACAGAAGTCTCCTGTTTTCAGAGGGACCTGAGTGAACATAGGCACACGCCTGCACGGAACAGGCTGCAAAGCCAGATCCTAGCTTGTCATTTAATGGCACTCAGAGACCTGCCTGTGTGCACACAGTGTAAGTCCAGCAATACTAGCTGATTAAAGTTACTGAGAAAGAAACAAGAGAGATTTTCAATGTCGGGTTTTTTCTTTCATTTAGCAATGCATGGCTCACTAGTTAAAATACTAAAATTCTGAAATAATTGCATAGTGCTTGTTAAATGCATGACAAATTGAGAAAGTGATAGCTTTCAAAAAGTAGTCATCAATCAGCAGGGAAACAGCAGGATGAGGGGGCGTAATAGAGTTTCTCAATAAATCCTCATGTCCAGGCACAGTTTGTGTTGGCATCAAAGATCAAATCCCTTGTTCTTATAATAATCACCAACTGCAGTGGAATCACAGAACAAAGGAATTTGTTCCTTAGGTCCATGTTTTAAAGGCTCCTAAGATGTTTCACAATTGCTGCTGACCATTGGTGCACTCAGGCTCTGGTTCACTGCTCTTCACGCAGTTAATGGGAAACATCTAGAGGTAAGGCCCAGGTTCCAGAAGCCCAAGAAAGGTCATTAGAACGATTTCTTTTGGCTGTTGATTCTTAGGGCTGTTGATTCTATAGGTAAGAGGAATATTTCACAAATATCATTCATTTTCTGAATGAGTACACATATCACGCTTTTGAGGCTCCTGATTTTCTTTCCTCTCAAAAAACTTTGAAGAGTGTGAAATCCAGAAAAGCACCTTGGGCATCACTCCAAGTCCTTGTGTACTTTATACAAATACTAATTTTTGCAACTGCCGTTGGGACTTCATATAGGTAAAGGGGCTTCAGGGCACTGATGGAGGTCACATCTTGGTGACAACTTCTTGTAAATGTTCCTAAGAGGCTACTGGCCTCAGTCCAATACTTTGATTAAGAGACTTCTCATTTGACTTCACAATATTATGAGGGATATATTACTCTCATAGAGAGGAACAGAGCAAGTTAAGAACAATCTGGGTTCTCTTTGCCTCTTTTCTGGAAGTTTAAAAACTGACACAAATACTGTTTAAAGCCTTCCTCTAACCTACAGAACTATGTATATTTTCCCCTCAAGGAAGAAACGGAAGGGCTTCAGCATTTTCCCCAATTAAGTTAATGAAAACTTTGATTGTGATTTAATTTGCTGTGAGAGATCGCTATAAATTGCTACAGACTCGATTGCTCAAGGTGCCATGCACTCATTTGATGTGCAGAAGTTGTTAGAAATTGCAAGTGGTCAGCACCACTAAAAATCTGTTTTGCGTATGATATCTGACAACAAACGAACAGTGCACGCCGTCAAAAAAAAAAACCCTTGCATATCCACTTTTCTTGGACTAGGGATGTTGATAAGTGCAGTTGAATTCCTTTTAAAAACTAAGAAAAATGAAAGAGGACAAGGTCTGTAATTTCCCAGAACTTTATGGTAGTTTGTGTTTATACTATTTTTCCCTGCTGATCATGTGGAAGACTTGTAATAAACTACAGTTTCTTCATAAAACAGTTTCCCTCTCATCACACACACATTGCTTATTTTTCAGAAGGACTGATGAAATAAAAAAGAACTGACTGTTCTTGATAAAAATCAATCAGTATAGCAAGTTACAAGGACTTTAAAGTGCATTCAACACAGAAAATATGTCATACTATGAAGCTGCCAGCCTTGAGAATGTCTCTTTAATTTTTAGCCACAAACATTTTAGCACAGTGGAAAAAAACAGACATTTAAGTAACCTGAAAAATTAGCTTTGTAGAGAGCGACTCTTGGCCATTTATAGTGCCCAAATATAAAGACAGGAATGACTTCCCCAAAGACTTCGTAGATACTGGAGACTTGCACCGTTTTGTGCATTTTTAATCAAAGTGTTTCATATTGCAAATCCTCTGTCAGCTTTTTGGGAAGCCCTCCCTACAACCCGCCGCCTGTCCCACAGCAGCAGAAGAGGCTGCGATGACTACGGGGTGGGGGACGCGCTGTCGGTCAGGGCTGATGGTGGGAAACGGGGATGTTCTGGAACATCCAAAGCATCCGAAGCTGGAGCTTTTTGGTTGGAGAGGTTGTCCTTGGAGGTGCAATTTACTATTTAAATCTGTCAAAAGCTCTTAATAGGAAGCTTTAATTGCATCTTTTGGAAAGACTTCTATGAAGAAAGACGAGTCTTTCTAACAGCTTAGCTCAAAGATGTCCAGTTCATACAGTGCTTTGGGTATCTACAGCTTCATAATATAAATGACATTGAAAATGAGGCAGGAGTATCTTTCTGCCTTTCTCCTTTCCCTTTTCTTTTGTTTGACAATTAAGTCTAGGGACAGGAAGTTTATGCTCCAGGCTCTATGCGCTTTGATTTCTGCTCAGCTCCGGGCAGAGCTGCTACATCTGGACACCCCCCTGCTGATCTCCCGGCTGCCCTTTGTTGCCTTTGATGGGAGTCAGGCACCCAGCCATGGCAGCAGCTGGAAGGTGGGCAGGACAGATATAAGGGACAGGTCTGGCAAAAATTTGGGTGGAAAAAGCAAATATCCCTGGCTTCCACTGCTTGAACGACCTGTGCAGCTACTCCAGCTCTCCCAGGCACCCCAGCACCACCCAGAAGAGCAGGTCACAGTTACAGCACTCTCCTTTGCTCCCTGCTGCCTGTCGGCTGTGCAAACAAACCACAACACTCCTGCATACCCTGCTGCCATCACAAACCCATCAAATTCGGACGCACCCCCATGCACACCTTCCCTACCCCCCTCACCCCACAGCCCTAGGCACCCTCTCTGATGTACTCAACCGGCAAAGTTTGTGCTTATCTGTGTCTTTCCCGAACGCTGTTTGTGGAAGGGCAGATTAACCATAAACTGAAATTAATTGGCATATAAAATGATTTGAAAAATGCAAATTAGTCCATTAAATCATTTAAAATGTCATTCATAGTGCAGCACAAAATCTGGCAGGGAGAAGGGGTGATTACCACAGGTAGGCAAGCCAGCAGATGGCTGAGTGCTTGGGAACACCGGCTGTGAGAAAAGGATGTTGATCATAGCTCCTGGCTGCCTCTTTCCATGTTAATAAACAACTACTAGTACAGTAATGGAAATGCCCATCAGCTCTTTTTGCTGTACTGCGGCGCCCGTTAACCTAATGCTGGTATTTGCGTAACCACAACGCTACCACGTGCTTATCTCTGCAGGGTCAATTTAAACTTTAACGTTTCCAAAGCTGGTAAACGGAAGCTGGTAAAGTGAACAGTGTTTTCAGTAGAAGAGTAATGATGCCCATTTAGTTTCCACATTTAAGCTCCTATCGAGTGTTTTTATAAATGTTAGGTTTAGCTAGGTATCACGGTGAAAACTATTTCTGTACAGACGCAATTGCTCCTAGAAGTTGCACAGTAGTTCAGGTGGACTGTGAGATGTGGTTATATTTCACCAGCCTTTTTGTTCATACTGTTTGCTGTTCCTTGGTGACCTCATGAATCGGGAAACATTTTAATTCCAATGAATGTTACGGTTCCTAAGGGTATGGATGGTGCCTGTGTGGGAACGTGCGCAGTGTCTGGTTGGAGAGCGGTGCAGTGCCTACAGTGCAGGAAAAGGAACCATAAGCTATAACCAGATGGGATCAACCTCAGAAAAGAATTTGGGACATCAAGCAGGTGGCAGATGGAAACTGCCTCTGTAAGAAAGTCCAGATGGTCAAAGCTGCAAATACGCCGTGCTGGGAAGTCTGGACCTTCATTCCAGGACCCCTGGCATCTGTATTTCTTCTTATAATCTGCCTGAATTCAGCCTGGGTTCAGGCTGCCCACAAAACTCTCTGGTCCTCTTCAGTCCCTCCCACGGTCTGCACCAGGAGGACGGGGAGGTCTTCAAAGGAGAATCATGAGTCCCTGTGACTGCTTGAGGGGGTGACCTCAAAACTGGGGGTGAGAAAGCCTTCTTGGGAGGAGAACTTGGAAGGAAAGTTGCAGCAGTGCTGGCCTTCGTAACACCTTCCTGCTAGGAGCGCAGACAGGCAGCAGTCTCAGGTTGGAAGGTGTCCTGTGGACCAGACCACACTCGGAGCAGACACCACTTACAGAAACTTGCTGGAGCCACGCCTGATGCTGACAGAGACTGCAGTTGCTCCTGAAGGAACAAACAGTGTTGCTTGGAGGCAAGAGGATAAGATGGAGAGAGTCTAAAATGAGGCTTTTGTCTGCAAGGGACAGCGCTTGCATTTCCTCTGATTAATAGAGCACACAACCCACAAGCCAGGCACCCGGTGTGACTGTTACCACAATACTTGGGGTAACGAGCCCTGGAGCAGGTGCAATGCGTCCAGTATCTCCAGGCATTCATATACCTGTGGAGATACTCAAATCCTGACTGGACACGGTCCTGGGCAACCTGCTCTCTGTGACCCTGACCGAGCAGGGGGGTTGGACAAGGTGATATCTAGAGGGTCCTTCCAACCTCAACCTTTCTAATCCTTAGTGTAGAAGCAGTCATAAGGTATAGTGACAAAACACCATCTGCAACTTTTAAAAGGTTTGGAAAACGCTTTGAAAAACAGAGTGGATGAAGTGCCAGGTGGTCAGCATGATATTCCCACAGAGTAGATTTATGACATCATATATTTGAAATCAGAGTTCTCTACGTCTGCCTAACTGAAAGTGCCAGTTCTGCTATCAAGTGTTCTACACAAATACAAATTACTTTCTATGGCACAGAGCACGTAATGTTCACGTTCTTTTCTAAAACTGGAATCTTGGATCGAAGTGAATACGAACCTCATCATTTCCTCTCTTTCTCAATCTGAACAGGAGAATATTGTCTAGCGTGCTATCATATGAAAACTTTGAGATGTCAGGATTGTATTAACCAGTATCTCTTTAAACAAAAAGGTATCATCAAATGAGTAGCAGATTATGGAGCTAACAGAGGATATGTCAACATAAAAGTAATGTTCAGAATTATGTATACCTATACTTAGGATTTATCCTTTCGCTGTGGAACATACTGTTAAATTTCTCTTTCTCCCACTAACTTGCTGTGTTATATTCATCATATAACAACTTCACTGAAGTGAAAGTAACCTAAGAGACCCTGTACATATTTCAAGCCAGTTTATGCATTTTTGTACTATTATTTTTTTCCTGATGTCTGATTTAGCAGTTCATCTAGCTTCATAAGCCTTCTGTAAGTGTGCTTAGTTTTAATTATCCGTACAAACAAAAGGTGACATTAGAGCCCTGGGGTTTGGTTTTTTTAGTAATCCATTCATAACAAATATGTAAGTGACATTATATAAGAAAAAGGTCAGTCTGATCACTGACGGTTTCTAAGTTTTTCCATTAAGTTAATCTTAGAAATCTTTGCACAACCCATCTGCATGTTATAAACTATTTAATATTCACTAGCTCTTTTTTAAAGACTTCCTACAGACCCATCAGAGGACTGTTTTCCAAATAATCAGAATTTTTTCTCCCTGTGACAATTTCCATTGAAATCTCAAAAAATATAGATAAGCAGTAAATACAAATGAAAAAGACAAGAATCTGAGGTAACTTTCAAATCTCATGGCATAACGGGTTCCTTTCTTACATGTGACAACATTAATTATCATGATTGCTTAACCCTGAGACTCAATTAAGGCTTTCAAAGCGCTTTTAAATTATTGATTGAAAGACAGCAAGGCGCAACCAATGGTTGAATGTGACTTTATACTGCAAAAGTAACAGTAATTTAAACTGAAACCCACAAATTATTGTTTAAAAAGAGTACTTTACTGAGCAAGGGCTTGCCAAATAAGGAGGCATCCCCCAGCTCTGCAGATTATTGATTTTTATCTCATTTTAAACACTACTTGTCCCCATTGCTCAGAATGACATACACGATCATTGCCGTCAGGCAGTAATGAAGTTCCTGTTCAACACACTCCTTGACATGAGATACTCAATGCAACAGCATTTGTCAAAGGAAAATGAGATGCTACTAAATCCTTCGAGGCAGCATTTGACCTCTTCCCTCCCCAAAGAAAATGAACAAAAGAACCTGGTCTAAGGAAAGTGGAGGAAGGCTGGTGCTGGTAAGGTCTAGTACATACAGAGTTTTTAAAAACAGCACTTTCTACTCTGGGTATGATTGCATTTAGCATTACTTTGGGATTAAGGTTGGGAAATTGAGATCATTGGGTGCTCTGTTTATTTCTGAATCATGTAGGACCTCTGATGATAATAAGGTGGCTTGGGCATATCCAGGACGTTCAATTATATTCTCTTTTAAAATGTGATTTCCTTCACTGCTTGATCCTCCATCGTCCTTTTAGACAGGAATAGTGTTTATGACCAGTAACCAATATCTGCTGTTAATTCTTATTATAGGATTGGAGCCAACATATAATTAAGTTTAGGAATGTAGCCTAAGGCCTTATGTTCTCTTTTATCATCAATATTGATTCATTGTTTATAGCTAAGCTTAGGTCTATGGGTTGCAGTTAAGAAATCTAAAGTCTAAAAATCATATTTTATTCTTGGATTGTTCCCAGCCTACAGAGTAAGGAGAAATGCTCATTCTGATGAGGACTTTTACTGTATTTTTATTTTAGTGATCCTCTGGCTATGATAGGGTAAGGATTATGGTTGGAAATATAGTTAATATTGGAAAAACCTAAATACACAAAAGCCTATTTTACTTCAAGATTCTTTCGAGTTTCCAGAGACAAACAGAAAAATTCTCACAGTTATTGCTACTGTCTTCTAGTAGAAGATTTTTACCCAAGGATACAAGTCAGAGTTAGGACTGTGGTTACATTTCAGCAATTTAAGAATCCTACAGAGGTCCAAAAATCAGGAAAAGAACAAGTTTTGGGCCCCTCACTACAAGAAGGACGTTGAGGTGCTGGAGCGTGTC
This sequence comes from Phaethon aethereus, assembly GCF_964289735.1. Lineage (NCBI taxonomy): Eukaryota > Metazoa > Chordata > Aves > Phaethontiformes > Phaethontidae > Phaethon > Phaethon aethereus. The sequence goes on along the minus strand of NC_138576.1, from coordinate 75,789,999 downwards.
CAAAGAAGGGCAACGAAGCTGGTGAGGGGTCTGGAGCACAAGTCTTATGAGGAGCGGCTGAGGGAACTGGGGTTGTTCAGTCTGGAGAAGAGGAGGCTGAGGGGAGACCTCATCGCTCTCTACAACTACCTGAAAGGGGGTTGGGGCAACGAGGATGTTGGTCTCTTCTCTCAAGTAACTAGTGATAGGACGAGAGGAAATGGCCTCAAGTTGCGCCAGGGGAGGTTTAGATTGGATATTAGGAAAAATTTCTTCACTGAGAGAGTGGTCAAGCATTGGAACAGGCTGCCCAGGGAGGTGGTGGAGTCGCCGTCTCTGGAAGTGTTCAAAAAACTTGTGGATGTAGCGCTTCAGGACACGTTTAGGGGACACGGTGGCACTGGATTAATAGTTGGACTTGATGATCTTGAAGGTCCTTTCCCACCTTAGTGATTCTGTGATTCTGTGATTCTGTGAAGTTGGGATTGGGCATTATATTCCGGTTTACAATAGGCTTTGATACCCTGAGGGTAATAATGTTAGTACCAAGGATGTAATTAAGGTTAGGGATAGTAAAATAGAAAACATCAACCATCCAATTTACTGAATGGTTCTGCACATTCTGAAAAGACAGAAAGAAAACAGGTAGAAGATTAAGGCCAAGCCCTTAATCATATGCATTTACATGAAGTGTCTGTCGCTTAAGTTCAAAGCCTGAATCAGCATTCAGGTTTTGGAGCATGTAGCATAGAAAGCTGTTCTTGTTGTTGTGTTACTTAAAGACTTTGGCATTGGAAAGAAAGCTCATAAATGCCAGCAATATTTTTATATTACTGTATTATTTGATTTCCTAGGCATCTTGGCTGACTACTAAATAAAAGATGACAAGAGACTGAACTCAAGCATTGTTCCCTGAATCATTCCTATGGCTTATCAGCAGCTTGTTAACTCTTCCCTCACCTGCTCCAAATAACACTCTGTAAGACAAATTTCATGTGTGATTCTAGATTACTCCATAGGCAATTCCCCAAAGGGCAGGATGGGCAGGACTGCAGAGGACAGCAAGTCTGTTTCTTTCTGCCCTACATAGTCCTCCAAAACCATTCGTTAGACTTTGCGCCCATTCCTGCTTTCATTCCTGAGCACACAACACATGGCTAGCATTGCTGTTATAAAAACACCAGCTCTAAGTATTTCTGTTGCTAGCCTAGAGAGTAACAGTCCTTGAATGGAAGGCACGTCGCTACATGTAATCCAATACTGATGAACCTTTGCTACTAACATTAGGTCTGCTGATTTAAGTGTCATCTGAGTCATTGGAAGCATCAAACATTTTGAAGAAAGAATCTTGGGGGAAAGTTTCTGAAAAGTCTGTCAAATTAATATGATGGCAAAAGCTGTGTGAAGATACGGTAGCTTAAAGTAATTCAATGGAAATCATGCCCTTAGAACAAGGATGTGACTGCTTAAATTACTCTCTTGGTTTAATAGCCTAGAGCATCTCAAAAATGCCCCAAAACTAAATTTCAGCAAAATCCCTCCTTGCCCCAACAAGTTTATTTTGAGGGGCTGAGAGTGAAGAGAGCTCTGCACTTAACAAATGTAAAGGGAAAAAGAATAAAACCTGGACTCATACCTCCAATGCTTAATATAGATGGAAGACCCTGACATTAGTTAGGAAAAGGCTAACCCAAAATGTGACCTTCACAAGTGCCCTAAATGCTTTCACCTGAGGAAAAAGACCCTGGAATTTGCAATACGAAGGTAATTTAAAAAACAGAGAAACTCAGATGGATGCCTGAGGTATTTTCCAGTGTGTGATCCCCTTTCTGCTTTTCATAGCTGAATGAGCTATTAAAATCACAGAAGTACAGCTGCAGCGAACCTGCCTCAGCACTAGGTACAAAAACAAACAATTTACAAACGCGTTGTACCTGTTATTGAAATGCCCCACATTTAAAGAAAAACTCAAGTATTTCAGGGTAACTACTCAGTGAAATCTGTCCTCAAATTCTGTTTAACCTGACTACAAATTTTCTTCATTGTGCTATACATGGAAATTGAGCAAAATTGTTCTTAGTCTGTGTGCTTGAAGAAAAAAGAGCCAGAAGTGTTTTTCAGGCAGCCGCCCATTTCGGCACTCCACTACCCTTTCTTACGGTGAGAGCGCTCTTTCTGAGCCACGAGTACAGGCTGTATATCTAGTACCTTACACCAAGACACCCTGCAGTGGGAGGAACCTCTAATTTTGCTATGATGTCAGACAGCATCTCTAACACAATCTGGTGGTGGCAGTAGCAGTTGCCCAGGGCATTGGTAAAGGGGAGGCATTTTTCAACCTCTTGGACGTTATTCTCAAAACGCTACATTTGCATAGTGATGGAAATTAATTATCGTCCATAGCCTGTTGGTTCTTACGTGACAAAGGTTGGTTTTAACCAGCTTCTGACACACTGAACCCTCCACTATGGTTAACACAGCAGCAGAAATGCCAAGGGCTAAAGGATTATTGAGGATGAAACACCCACATGCCTAGAACCCAGGCTGTAGCTCTTCAGTATCAAAGCTGAGCTCTGATGGAGCAAAATGAAGTCTCTTCCATTGTCAGGTCCCACAGGACAGACGTTCTGCAACTCAGTAAGTATTATGATGGCATAAGGCATTAATTTTAGCTCTTTGTGCATGGATTTCACAAAGCATTTGCAGGGGTCCATGTTCACAAATATGAATAGTTATCCTCGTTCTGTGAATATGGTATCAGAGCTGTACCCTTCAAGCCTTCATTGCCCATATATGTGGCTAGATGTCTACCTAGCTTTGTGGATAAGCGAGATGGAAAAAAAACTGTGCGTACATAGTCCATACTGAACAAGCAAAATAAGCACATTTTTATGATTTAGTAATAGGGTGAGCAGTCAGTTTTGTACTCATCTGAAACCTTCAGAAATGCTGAGCAGGATGTCTAGCTCTCTAGACCATTTTATGCATCATGAAAACAGCAAACCACTCACCTGCTTGCAGCTGTCTGCATGTCAGTGTGGCAAGTTCACTTCTGTTGCAGAATCAATAAAGGCTTCAAGCACCTAGCTCAGGATTTTTGAAATACACTGGGAAGATTAAATAAGCAAAGCACATTTTCACTCTTTTTGTCTAAACTGAGGAGATATTTTACAGCTTTCATTACTGTAGCTGCACTACCACCCACATACAGGGGCTGTAGTCACCCAGCAGAGGATTCTCCAGGGAAACACTTCCATGGCACTCGCGGGCAGCTCCCATCCCGCTCCACATCGCAGAGGAGGTACGTATCCATGGGGTTCCCCCCGCCGCATCTCTCCCCAGTGTGGCCCTTACCTGGGGAAATAGCTGCCTGGCACAGAGAGGAATTCTGAACAGTGCTACAGCAGTTCTGAAATGGCTGGTAAATACCATAAGGTCTCAGTGTTAATGCATTTTCATATGCAGACCAAGCAGAGTCTGCTACGCATATCCATATTTACATACTTAGCTACTTAGGGCCTTTTTTCTTCAGCTTTTCTTGCCCCTTTTTTTCCTGCTTTTCCACCTTCCACCTCCTCTTCCCACCCTGTGAAGCACATCTTTCTGCTCCCCTCACCACACCTTCCGTTGTGCATGTCTCTGACTTCTTAAGTCATTGTTGCAAACAACTCTAATTAAGAAATTAAAATCTGTGTTGACTGCTCTGAGAATTAAGTCAGTTCTCAAACTCTGTGCATAATTTCCAACTTTGCTGTAATTAAGTGTAATCATAATGTAAATGTTATTCTCGGTGTGTTACTTATTTAACATTTTTCCTTCCACCTTAAACTATTATTTTAAGAGGCAGAATGCATACAACTAATATAATTTATTCAAAGGCTAGTGTAATCTGACCTACTTCACTCATGAAAACCTTCAGGTTTTCAGGCAAATTAACTATTGGCTATGAAGTTCCCTCTTAAATATTTTCCTTAATATTCTAGATAGTTCTCTTGAAGCTATTTCAATTCTGTCTTTACTCTCACTCTTTGTAGTTCAACTTTCTACTCTACTTACAAACTATTTTTTCTGTTACTGATACTTCTTAGTGTAAGAAAAAAGAGTCACAGAAAAGACACTGACCTTCTAAATATTACCCTTTGAATTACCTTTCTATAAATTAACCATATCTTACCAAGGTTCAGGTATTTGTTTCCCACTTTTCTTCTGGTCATGGGGGAGGGGCAGAGAGCAAAACCTGTGTCTCCTCTTCATGTGAGAGATATAGACATTAGGTTAGTGGGAAACCCTATCCTGCAACCTTCTCCTCCCAGCTCCTGGCCCCAAAGTTCCCAGCCTAGCCTCAAAAGTGACCCATCTTCAACCAGTTCGGCTAGTCCTGCTCCAGGGGAAGAGGGGAAGCCATGAGTCCTTCCAGGTAGACACAGGAATCATAGAATCATTAAGGTTGGAAAAGACCTTTAAGATCATCAAAACCAACTGTTAACCCATACCGCTTCCAAGTCCACCAATGAGCCACGCCCCTAAGCACCACAGCTACACCTCTTTTAAATAGCTCCAGGGATGGTGACTCAATCACTTTCCTGGGCAGCCTGTTCCAATGCTTGACAACCCTTTTGGTGAAGAAATTTTTCCTAATATCCAATCGAAACTTCCATTTGTGCAACTTGAGGCCATTTCCTCTCATCCTATCACTAGTTAGTTGGGAGATGAAACTGACACCCACCTCACCACAACCCTCTTTCAGGTAGTTGTAGACAGTGATAAGGTCTCCCCTCAGCCTCCTCTTCTCCAAGCTAAACAACCCCAGTTCCCTCAGCCGGTCCTCATAAGACTTGATCTCCAGATCTCCAGACCCCTCACCAACTTCGTTGTCCTTCTCTGGACATGCTCAAGCACCTCAGCATCCTTCTTGTAGTGAGGGGCCCAAAACTGAACACAGGATTCAAGGTGCAGCCTCACCAGTGCCGAGTACAGGGGCACGATCACTTCCCTACTCCTGCTGGCCACACTATTCCTGATACAGGCCAGGACGCTGTTGGCCTTCTTGGCCACCTGGGCACACTGCTGGCTCATGTTCCGCCGGGTTTCAACCAGCACCCCCAGGTCCTTTTCCACTGGGCAGCTCTCCAGCCACTCCTCCCCAAGCCTGTAGCATTGCATGGGGTTGTTGTGGCCGAAGTGCAAGACCCGGCATTTGACCTTATTAAACCTCATACAGTTGACCTCTGCCCATCGATCCAGCCTGTCCAGATCCCTCTGCAGAGCCCTCCTACCCTCCAGCAGATCAACACTCCCCACCCAAGTTGGTGTCATCTGCAAACTTACTGAGGGAGCACTTGATCCCCTCATCCAGATCATCGATAAAGATATTGAACAGAACTGGCCCCAGTATTGAGCCCTGGGGAACACCACTTGTGACCAGCTGCCAATGGGATTTAACACCGTTTACCACAACTCTCTGGGCTCGGCCACCCAGCCAGTTTTTCACCCAGCGAAGAGTATGCCCATCCAAGCTATGAGCAGCCAGTTTCTCCAGGGGAATGCTGTGGGAAATGGTGTCATAGGCTTTACTAAAGCCCAGGTAGACAACATCCACAGCCTTTCTCTCATCCAGTAAGTGGGTGACCTGGTCATAGAAAGAGATCAGGTCGGTCAAGCAGGACTTGCCTTTCATAAACCCATGCTGACTGGGCCTGATCACCTGGTTGTCGTGTACATGCCACATGATGGCACTCAAGATGACCTGCTCCATAACCTTTCCCAATGCTGAGGTCAGACTAACAGGCCTGTAGTTCCCTGGATCCTCCTTTAGGACTGGGGAATGAACTTCAGTCTCTTATTTCCCACAGAAATTATTACTATCCTGTTACATGTGAGTGGAGGGTTGAAAGTGGCTGGTTTTCTTCTTTCCAGCTGTGTTTTGCAAGACAATCTTGGCTGCTACCGGTTGCAGAGGGATTGCAATCGTATCAGTATGTTTCACATACTTTGAAGACACCTTGTGAGAATGTGTTTCTCAGGAGACCAAAAACGTCTTTTTTTTTTAACTCTACTTAGATGTAACTGGAACCTTATCCACAGATTGAAAAGACCATAATCAACAGTGGCCTACAAGAGACTTAAAAGCACAACACAGTTAAGCTGAGTTTTGGGAATAACTTGGGATGTTTCAAACATTGTTCTTCAATGTTTATTTGCATGCAGCAAAGGAAAAAATAAAACAGCAAATCCAAACCTCAGCTCTTTCCTAATTATTGGCCTGTCTTACCATTCTAGGGTGCCTGGTTGCAGAAAATTGCATTCTCTCGTTGTTGAAACTCTCTTCTCCTCACTGTAATGGACCGTTGGTTTCCAACATTATTCTGCAAAGCAAGAAGAGTTTACAGGTATTTTTATAGTAGTTAGAACAAACAAAAGAAAATCCTTCTATGACTTGTATCATAAATCAAGGAGATATCTCAGAAGTTTCTAACTTCTTCCTTCATTAAGGAAGAAGAGTATTTTACCATATGGGACAATGAGGAATGATGTAATTAATGATATTTATTTCAAATCAAAAGGAAAATAATTCCATAATCATAGAGCAGGAAATAATATATAATTATAAAAATTATCAAAGAAATAAATGTAAAATTATACACAAGTTTCCAGCAGTGCATAAACCCAGTAGGCTGAGAATTTACTAGTGCTATGGGAGACATTCGTTAAAACTTTCATGTATTGGTATGATATACCATAATTACTTCGAGAGGAACAGTATCTCATTACAGAGAATTACTCCCATTTCAAGTAGCTTTAGGCTATTGAAACCAGCAAGGACAACTCTGTGGGTGCTGGGTGTAACCTGGTGATGCACAAATTTCATCATTAGCCGTGAGGAGCTCCATGACACAAATGACCTTATGGTCTTGGGTACTCATTACCCAAAGGAAACCGATGACAGAGGTTTTGGTGAGTGTCACTCTTATACACCGGTTTCCAGGATGTGCATTGGTGGTATGCAAATATCAGACAAGTTAACTTTTTAAATTATATGTTTGTAACAACAGCATTGAATTATCTGTACACATTTTGTTCACCTAATTGTGTTCAAAGGGAAAAATAGTCTCCAGAAGCTGTTTTCCACCCATGTGCCATTAATAAGCTATGTCTGGAAGTGCATTATTGGGTTTCATGCCATGCAGCCATTCTAAGACATGCTCCATTTAGCATACTGATGCTAGCAATTTGAGCCTTAATGTTTAATTACATCACAGCCATGGGCTGAAGTACCTGGATAGAGCTGTGGTCAAAATCTTGACTCAGCAATGTGAGGTTAATTAGGTAGGACTATAACAGAAATGAGTCTGATAAAGAAGTATCGCAGTTTAAATGCATACTTTTCCTTTCATTAAGTGGCAGTTCAATGAGGTTGGCTGCAATCACTCCTCTTGCCTCATTTCTGGAAAGGAAAAGGCTCACGAGAGATAGGCATTGCACCGGTTGAGTGTCAGGCTACCTGGAGCCCCTCTCAAACTTATCGGACCACAGAAAACAAACATAAGCACACAGTGCCGAGCTGAACAATCTGTGAAACTGCTACTGCAGAGAAGCAGGCAGCGCGCTGCCCAATGCACGCTTGCTGTCACCCTTGGGAGCCAGACATCCAAATGCACGCTTGCTGTCACCCTTGGGAGCCAGACATCCCCCGCCACCGGCACGGGCTACGGAGGGCTGCTCCCTACAAGAGCCCTTTCCAGAGGGCAGTTTCTGTGATACTCGTTACAGCATATGCAAAGAAAACATTTAGATTATAGGTATGGCTACAGTAAAGAGCGCTAAACCCTTACAAGTCTTGGATTGTCTGTGTTTATAAAGTATCTGGAAATCCTCAGAGAAAAACTGTAAGAAGCAGTGCAAGAAAATCCTTGTAAAGGGGGAAAAAGAGTCACATTGCTCTGATTTCTGTTGGAGACCAATAGCTTCAGCTCCCATGTCAGAATATTCTGATTACTTCCACTTAGTCCACTTATGTATTATAACAACATAACACTTTGAATTTTTCAGCTGTTTTCCCTCAGTGTACACCTAGACACATTTCAGCAGACTTAAATTCAATGCTCACATTCCTGTCTTTTAAAGGAAAGCTTGCTGTACCTTTAACACATTTGCTACACTTACCTCAGTAATATGTCTAAGAAAGTCATCAAAGGGCAGAGAGGTGTCAGATTTACCAATGCAGAAGGCACTGCATTCAAGGACTCTTGTCTTTAATAAAATTATATTAAGAGTGTGGAATAAATCACCAAGTGGAACAGCAGCCTTATACTGAGCTAAGGGAAGCTAAATAGGGTGTTGGTAGGTAGTGATAAATTGGAACTTGATTTTGTGCTAGTATTACCCACAGGAAAAAAAAACAGAAAAGTGAATCATTGAAACTTCTGAGTCTTGTTGCGCTCATTCGCTAATCCTGACTGCACACTTACCTGCAGTGTGAAATGTAATCCCTGGGGGACAGGATCTGATCATTGTTCAAGTGCATTACTATATATTCACTGCCTCTAGAATGAGGAGAAGTAATATGATTACCCCAAAATGTGCTGAAAGTGCTTCTGCAGTAGGATAATCACTAAGCGTAGTTTAATTCTACTTCCCATCTGTTTGTACTTGCCGTCCAATTCAGATCATGTTTCCTGAGAAAAAACATGGTTTCCCTGGCAGATCTATTAGAATGGACACCACTAAGGTCTACTTCTTCCTCTCCAGCTGACCAAAACCTGGTCATTTCTCTGGAGCCACAGAGCATATCCTGCCCACCTCACCCAAAGGATGGGAAAATACATACAGAAAACCATAAAAGCACACTATTTCCTGAAATATGGTGTGTTTTAGAGAATGCTACAGAACGTGTGTGTTTGGCAAACACATCCAAAATTGACAAGTTTAGCATAAAAGCAAACTAAAAAACAGCAGGAAGCAAACAAACTGTGAAGGAAGGAGAGGCCCAACTTCACTTCTCTTTCTGAAGTACAAACAACTGAAGTTTTTTGTGACTGGAGAACTTATTTGTTTCTTTTCCTACTAGAATTAAAATTATCAAATTGTAAATAAGGCAAAAGTACTATTAGACAAATGGAAAGCAATATATAATATCTTAATAGTCTGGTCAGTCTGTGTGCTTAATATTTCTCCAGAACAACTATATCACACTGTTATTGGCAATGGAAGGATATCTTTGTAGGGAGCCTATAGTTATTGTTTCTCAAGGTATCCTTGGGTGAATCCATTGTACTCCAAAGAGAAAACTTTAGTCTTCAGGATTAATCAATGAGTTCAGAGAAAAAACACAGTCTTTGGCAAGGGAAAAAAAAAAAAAGGGGTAGACAGAAAAATAAGAGAATTAAATCAGATGAAGAGGAAAATCATCCTTGATTTCTCATTTAATTTGACTGCAGAATTCTGACACAAAGTTCCTGAGACCTGCCAACAATATAGTTCACAGAGGTAATGAAAATACCTTCCTTTCTTCTAACCTAAGCTCGTTGAAACAGCTTAAAAAATTAGAAACAAAACACTTCCATTAAGAACAATTCAGCCGGAAAGCAACAGTTTTTTGCTTTCCTAGCAAAATATTTGTGAATGGTTCAGCTGAAATGACAAACCCGCATGGAAAATTTCACGGTTGTAGCAACTACAGTTTCTGCCCAAAAAAATGCAAAGAAGTGGCAATGCTTGGGCTTTGGTCCTAAAGCATATCAGGTACCATTGAAACAATTTTATAGTACAGATGATTGAATTACAGCCTCTGGGAACCTTCCTTTTTCAATTACTCGTATAGATATAGCCAAAATGTCTAAGGGTTGTTCGCATTTAAGCTCAATGTTGTGGAAAGGCAAGCTATACTTATTACAAGGCTGACTTGCTGTGGTAGGATATTACAGTGAACTAATTCATTTCAGTTAAGCACATCTCTGTCTCTCTTAGTAAACAGTCTCAGTGAACTACTAATTCCATATAATCCCATTCATTAAAAAAAATTTGACTTGCTCAAAATTAAAGGCTGCCTCCCTTTCAGAGATGCATGTGTAGTTTTAAAAAGTCACGTTGTTTTCACAGTCTTCCTTTAAATAATGAGATGAGACTTGCTCTGGGTGATTTTTCTGGAGTTACAGACTCTGACAGTCTAATATCCTGAAACTGTAAAGTATTACATTTTAACATTCATCTAAGTCTTTGCAGAGTTTCATCCTATTCATTTTAGTTGGGCACCATTTGAATCACTTGACTTGTTCTTCCTGTTATAGTGTTTATACTCTTCAAATACTTAGTCTTATTCCCTTTAGTAACTAGTTTCTTGGTGTGTGGATATATTAAAGCTTCCTATCATGCCACTATAAAAGAATTTTTTTGTTGCTCCTCTCCAAAATTGGAATTACTCCAACTTATTAAAATATTTCTGGTGTTAATTTAATTCATGTTGTTGTTTAGGTGAGGACTAGACTTAGACATGTGAAAGAAAAAAGTGATTTGCATGGGCAATGAAAAAAATGTTTCTGGGAATTCTGTCCAAAGCCATAAATTTCTCCTTGGCTGCAATTCTGATGCACTGATATATTTCCTGGATGACCAAAGATACCAAATATTTCCATTCTACTGAATTTTGAATTTTTCATAGTGACTTCACTTAAAGTATTCAGCAAAGGTGTTTTTTTCTAATTTTGTCACACAAAAAAGTGTGACCTCTTGTCACACAATGATAAGTAATGTAAAGAGTTTCCACATGTTCCTTGGAAGATGCTATTTTACAGTAAGGCAATGTATACATTGGCAACATAGACACTGATATTATACAATTGTGGCTTGGATGAAGTTTAGTAAAATAGTTTTTTCTTATCTAGGTTTATATTTTCCTCCATTCTATTTCACAAAACGGTTATCTAAGTGTTAAAATGAAGACAAAGCCATCTGTAAAAAGGGAAAAAAAGTAATGATACCTTTTCAGAATACCTTTTTTTTCTCCTCCTTCTGCGTATGTGTGGCTTTCAGTGACAGGTTCCTTTTTCATTCCTGACTATCCCACAAGAAGGAACAGCTCTGAGAACAGCAAAGTAATTCTGCAGTGTCCAAAGGTGAGAACTTCCCTCCACATCTCATCTGACCTCTAGAAATAGCAGCCTATTTATATCAAAGATTGCAATTCAGCCTTCCTTAATTCTAGTGCACAGCAGCCAAAACACTGCTGGTCAATGGGAAGGTCCAGCCATTGTGTTTTTGTGTTTTCATCGTGTTAGGAAACATCGTGTTTCATCGTGTCTATGAAACGGAAGAGACTGGACTGACTTGTGCAATTAGACCAAAAAAAAAAAAAGTGTGAAGGACAGAGAGAACAAACAACAATGAAAACTGGTGCCATTCCCTCTTGTTGCAATTCCCCCACCCCTTCATAGTTTCTCAGGATGTTCTGAAGAAGCAGCTAAGGGGTAGCTGGCAACCCAACTGCAACATATCAAGTGAAAACCAAGAAGACAGAAGAGTTACCAGATATGTAAACAGTGTGTTTATATTTCTTGAGATGTAAATATCATTTATAAAACTTGTTGTCCAGAAGTTCAAAACCTAGCAAAGGACAGTAATGAACATCTTCAACACCAAACCACTAAATTAAATATGACATTAATGGGAACCATTTAATGCAGTTCAGCTCTGCTTTGATGGCCATTTTAATTAGATTGCTGCTGTGCTGAACTGAAAAGCTGCTGACAGCGTCAGAAAGCCATGGCTTGCAATTCAGAACTTCATAAGAGGTTGCTGGATCCCAATTTGCATTTATAATGAATGAGAAACGTCTCTCTCTCGGCACCTCTTACAGGAGTGTAATTTGATGCAGATGTCGGGAAAACACATGGGTATTCACCAGCAACTCTCTGGCCTATGATCTGACTACGAGGGCCTTTTCCTCTGATGGGCTCCAGTGGTGGGATGCTGCGACTGCTGTGACAGTCCCTCCCTGGTTATGGGGCTAGTGGGTAATTGATTTAAAAGTCAGATGTTTGTCACCACATGTGTGGGAAAGAAGGTTAGATGAATTTTAATGGCAGGAAGGGGAAGGGTTACAAACACCTCCCAAAAGCAACCAAATTTCCATTAGAATTAAGCCTTCCACAAGAAATAGTATCCCACCCAGTTCATTTGATCTCATATGTAGGACAACGTTCCTTCTCCAGCTTTCTAGAGGACTAAGGAAGTTAAAGTCCAACCTCCTTTGAATTTGAAAGGAAAAAAGGAAGGAGAGTAATTCTGCTATGACTGCATAACATGGATACTTTTGAATGGCTTTGAAACTGTAGGAAAAACAAAACTTGAAAGGATTAATGCCTCAAAAGGGAAACAGCACCATAACTTCATCATTTCAAGTATACGTCTAGTTACTAACTCTTTAGAAATTCATATAGATATTGCAATTTACCGTGTGGTATTTGACTGTCAAAAAGTTTTGAAGTCAGGCTGGCCCCAAAAGTTGAGGCATTAAGCAAACACAATTTACTCCACCATCCTCTGTTACCCAGAAAGTTCTGGTATTGTCAGTCCACAGGCAATGGCTTTTACTGTAAAGCCCCTCTACTGCACTAAGCATGGTTTAAGGAACTCCGTCTTCCTCCACACACACTTAAGAAAGCAAAGATAAATAAGAATGAGACTGAAAAGAAAATGAGTAATTTCAGAGGGTCATTTATACCTCCAGTACTGTGCCTTGTACTTGTCACCCACCCTCAGGAAGAGCTCAGCAGGAATTATGAGTGGACTTCCGGAGAATAAAGCTGGCCATGCAGTGGAAGTGTTTAAAAAATATTCTGAATGCTATTTCATTATAAAGAATGATGGAAATACGGTACGATCAGTTCATTCAAATGCAAAACAAGTCCATTTCAAATGCAGTATAGATAGCAAGAGCTTCAAGCTTCCTTTTAATATTGTCTTATGGAAGATACTGGATAAAATATCCAAAATAAGTAGCAAGATAGAGAAGTTCTGGAAAATTCTGTCAAAGCTGTCTTATAAACCAGAAGCAAAGGAAAGCGTCATGAAATTGAAAAGCTGGAAATAAGAGACAATGCATAGAAGTTGCTGACTTGCATTTTAAATGCAGCGCTTGACTAAGTTGTGGAACTCCTTGTCATAAGATACAAAGAGCTAGTTAGGATTCAGAAAAAAGAATTGGGCTTTCGTAGTTAACTAAGTCTCATAAGTCTCATTAGATAAATCAGAGTATCATCATAGCATATGTAAGGAAAGAGGGAAAACAGAATAACTACCCAATATGTATAATCAAGTGTGGTCTGTATGATTTACTGGCTTGAGCAACTCATTATAGCTCCTTGCCCCTCAGTAAGATCCACAGCTTATAACGGTCTCTTTCTCCTACAAACCTGCATTCAGTGGGTGGTTTTATGTTGTTAGTATTTAATTTCAGACCAGAATGCACTTCTGAAGCAAATGTCCCCATCATCTCCAGAACCCCACTATACACCTTCTGTGACTAGTGACACCATTTCTCCATTTTTATGGATTCCACTTGACATCACTTGACTGCAGTCCTGCACCTATCATCCCAAGTTCCCCTATCACGTGAACAGACTTTAGATGATAGGAAAAGAAGTGATGAATGAGGGTCTTCAGAGCAGATGGCAATGGGTGCCGGTGAGATGAACTGTTTGGGCCTGCTATAAGCAGCAGGTTTAACACGTCCATAGTTGGCTAAGTAAAACAGCAAACTTTTGGAGATGTATTGGGGCAGGAGCTCCAGCTTTAGCATATCCTACATCAAAAATCTGCTTTACAAAAGGCAACACCATCGTCTTGCTAGCAACTTGCCAGGTACCACAAGTCTGGTTATTTATTCTATTGGCCCCTATCATCTACTTCTCTTTCCTCATTCATTACCTCTCTCTTGTTCATTTGCACGTGCCTCTGCCAGAAGCTTCCTTGCTTTCTGATTTTCTTGCCTCTTTTCCACTCACTGTGCTTCTGCAGAGGGTGCAGAGATGAAGGAAATGTGTGACGTACACAGGTCAGTATGATATGACCCTCAGAAAGAAAGGGAAGGAAGTAGTCGTTCACTTCAAAAAGGGAGCAGTAATTATTGTGCTGCAAGTAAAACTGAGGTAAAGGCTTGAATTGGCTTGTAATCTTTAAGATAAAATAATTTGTGCACAACAATTGGTATTTTCTTTGGATAAAACCCTAGATCTTCCATTTACATATTTTTGCCTTATCTCTTCATCTTTCCAAATCCCTCTCATTTGAGTTCTGACTTCAGGTCTGTTGGATAAATAATAAAGCATCTACATGAAGTGCATCACAAACCAAACCAAATTTCACCTGAATTACTGAAAGGAGTAAGATGTGTGTGATCATCAGACTAGCAGTTGAAATCACTGTTCAGTTAAAAGCTGTGTACATTATACCATTGATGTAATTTATTTGAACATTTAGATCCACATTTTGACCTGCATCTCAGCTTGGAGAAGGGACTGCTAAAAGGGATGAACCAGCATGGGAGAATATTGCATAAGCCCTTACATTATTGCAATAAATATTTTAGATTTGAAATAATCTGTCAGCATCATTTAAAAAAAGGCAGAGGAAAATGCAAATGTCAGGCTGCCATACTTCAGATTTCTTCAGTTCGTAGCTTGGCTATCTAAACTAAAGCTTTGTTATTACTTAATTTGCTTTCTTTGATGTAAATGACAGTCTTTGCATGTAGGGGTTAACTTGGATCAGTGTTTCAGGAGAAGATTTTTCTCCCCTTGCACCTCCTTTTTCCAAGAAGGATTCCCTTCTTTATGCTGTCTTAACTTGAGAAACTGTGTAACTTGAATTAACCCTATAAGCAACCGAAAGGACAAGTGGCAACAAGGCAAATGACGAGGCAAGTGCAGCTGACCAATGCTGAAGAAGGTCAGACACTGTTAATCCCACTAAATAAAATGACTGACAGTCTGTGGGACTGGAACAGGAGTGTTAATCCCAAATAAACTAATTTACCAACCCTATATGAGCATGTAGTTAGAGAACAGGGATAAGTGCACTTCCTGTGTCGGGACAAGAATGGAGGATGACAGTGTGAATAACTGGAAGAGGTTTTTGTGGCCTGCAGATGCAAAACAAGAACTTCAGAGGAAGCAAGCTGTAAAACAGCACAGGTATGACCTGGGAGACCCCCAGCAAAAAGCTCAGCAATCATCCCTGACAGTGCCACGTGTTTGCAAGCAGACACTTTGGCAAAGAGGACTGAAAATTCACCTACATCAGAAGGTGACCTCCATCTCTCAGCTTCCTTTCCTGGCAAGTGCTGACATATTGTAAACTATACTCCAATATTGTTTCCTGAAGAAATACAGCAGTAGGTGGCAGTAGGCTGGGGGGTTTAGCACTTGGACATTCAGTTCAATTGGGTCAATTTTTGAGCATTTGGAATAAATGAGGAAAAGTATCTACATTTGGCATCTAGCATAAGATCTAATCATGTAACTACAAACTTCTGGCAGGAGGTGAATATCTGTTGATCAATATATACATATTCTATATACTTCAAGGCATGTTTTAGTAAGCTATTTTGTCACATTGACATAATTAAAGGAAGCTATGAAAACCCTGAGCTAGGAGTTTTCTATTTTCTGTAAATGCTGCAAACCTATGCAAAAATCAAGAAAATCATAGGCTTTTCAGTTAATTATGGTGAATTATGAGCATTCCACATCTGGAAAATGCCCTTCATGCTAAACTGTTACCTAACAATTTTTTCCAAACTGAATCTGTTTTCTTCTGACCAGTGTTAGCATATTGGTAAATTTAATGCCCAAGATTGCAAGAAACAGAGAAATATAAACACAGATGTAAACATACAATGGTAATGTAAGGGGTAATGGTTTTAAACTAAAAGAAGGCCGATTCAGAATAGATATGAGGAAGAAATTTTTCACAATGAGGGTGGTGAAACACTGTCACAGGTTGCTCAGAGATGCGGTAGATGCCCCATCCCTGGGAACATTCAAGGTCAGGTTGGATGGGGTTTTCAACAACCTGATCTCACTGAAAATGTCCCTGCTCACTGCAGGGGGGTTGGACTAGATGACCTTTAAAGGTCCCTTCCAATCCAGACTATTCTATCATTCTATGATGTCTGTGTGTGTGGCCCCAAATACACATATTTTTTCAAGTAACAGCATTGTCATATGAAGTTTAAAGATAAACATGTATATCCTTTTAATGTATGTTCAACACCAGTACCAACGGAAGGCCATCTTTAAAAAACTTGAAAGATTCCATTAGTGATGAGTGCCTAGAAAATATTGCATATATGGGGATTGAGAGGTTTAGCAAACGAGAGAGATAGATCTTTGGCCACCCCACTGGGCCAGGTAGTGACTGGTTCAATACAGCTGATAAAGCACTCACGGCACAAAACATCTTTCAGTGGGATGGCTTTCTCTTGCATCTTCATCTCTCCTTTACACCTTGCACTCCCAGTGGGCTCCCACCCATAGTGAGGACATCCTACTTTGAAGTTCGTTTTCCGTCACACCGCTGTCTCATGCAAAACCAGTAAGGGAGAAGACAAAGGATTATATCGGGTTGATGGCAGCTCAGCAAACAACCAGCGAATCCCTGCTTTGGCAAAGTGGGCAGCCCAGTGGAGCCCCGAGGGTCAATGTCACACCATGCTTTCTTTACTGTTTGCATTTGCTTACAAAAGCACATGAACAGGAAAAATTGGGCAGTGATTGTCTCCACTCATGCATGCAATTGGTAGCAAGCAGAGGACAGTATATCAGACAAAATATGTAGCCGGTGATCACCATTCTCTGCCTCAGGATAAGGCTTACAGAAGGTTTTTATTGATAGGATATGAGTACACTGGGAGAAACTGTCCATTTCAGTAACACATTTCCTTTGAGAATCTCAGAGAAGTCTACAGATATTGATTAAGCTTCATAATGCCCCTAAGGTATCTCAGATTTCTGTTCTTATATAACAGATGAGTGGCCTGAAGGGCAGAGAGAAGTTTTGCCCAAGGTCATAAAATAAGACATTGATAGGATTAGAAGCAGGTCTCAGCAATCATGGTATGAGTCTTGCTTAAATACACTGCCTCTCAAGAGCAAGAGTGCATATAGTGCAATCGTGGTTTACATTTGCCAAAGCTTTTCTATATGAAATATGCTATAACAACAGACAGAATGCAGAAGAAAATGTGCAGTATAATGCAAAGGCAATTTATGAAATTGTGAGAGGGTTTCCAGCCCAATTGTTTTTATTCTTTTTCAAAACAGAGGGAAAGATCAGCAAAAAAAAAAAAAAAAAAAAAAAGAATGAAAAACAATCAAGCAGTTCTGTTCCAGCTAATAAATGACAATAAGAATTGGGAAAGGACATGTCACTTTCATCTGGCACAATTTTTCTTTTATTTGCCAAACACCATACCTAGGGAAACATGAATGATATGAAGATATCTATCTTCCTGTTCCTGACAGAATTACCTTCGGCAATTTCCAGCTAAATTGCTAGAGCTGGCTGAAATGTTTTCGATAAAGAAATTGAAAATGTTTGCAGAATATTTTTATACCTGTATAGAGAATTAAAGTGCATGTACTCTTTCTAACTTGTCCCTTATACCCTTTCCCCCTCCACTCTCCCCTTTCTACTTGCAAGTTGGATATGAGGGATGAAGATAAAAGGGGTGAAGAAAGTGAGGAAAAAGAAGAAGAGGATTTGAATAAAAAAGGGGCACAGGATTTTGATCATTATAACAAGCAGTCAATAAACCCCAGAAGTCCATAAATGAAATATTCCAGTAGTTAAGGTCTTGAAGTCATGTTTTTCAATTGCATTCATACCTAATCCTGGCAAAAAGTATCAGGCTATCTTAATCTCAAGCCAAAAATACAAATCAGTAATGTTACAAGTTTTCTTTTTCTTGCTATATGACGTTTCCAGAAAATTATTATTTTGATAATAGAATAGTACATTGAAAATTTTGCTATTACCCCCTTCCTTATGATTTTTGGGTATCATTCCCTTTCTAAATTTAAATGTAGATTCTTATCCTAAAATATAAAAATGTATATTAAATCTTATGAATTGAGAGAAGTTCTACCAATGCTTCCAAGTTTTAGAAAATGATGAATGTGATTCACCACTCTATTAAACTGCTATAACAGAGTGATGAATCAGACTCGGGGTGTTAAATAAGGCTCTGTTTCTGGAAACTGCAAGCAACTTGTGCAGTTCTGACTTTGGGTAAGTCCAGTAAGTGATGGTCATTAGTTTTAGCACAGCCCAGCCTGCAGCCCCTTTATGAGGGACGGAATCCTGCTGGCATTATATTGCAGGATCTCTCACCGAGCAGCAGCTAAAGTCAGTGCTCCACATCCTCCACTGCTCCCCAGCTTGGGGTATTCCAAAAAAGAAAGCTTCAGTGAATCTGCAGTGGTGGATTAGGTTCATGGCTTCCCAGGGGTAGTGCGGGGGAGCAGGACTTGAAGGCTGGTGGGACACAGTGACACTCCTGCTCCCTCCTGCCCTTGTATTTCCTTGCACAGTTATTTGTATTATTTTCTATTCAAGTTTGCACAAAAGCACTGCAAAAACAATTGTCTCTTTATTTTAATCCAGCTGGAATAAGGAAATTCTTCTTTACATTACAGAGGCCACTAGCAAAAAAAAAGTGTTTTGCATTACTTATTTATTGTATAACTTGTGATAAAGTTGTGAGGACCACAAAGAGGACTAGAGATTGGAACACATGATGTAGGATGAAAGACTGGAGCAGCTGGGTTTGCTTAGCTTGGAGAAGAGAAGGCTAAGGGAGATCTAATTGATATCTTCAGATCCCTAAAGAAGAGGATATGGAGAGACAAACTTCCTAGAAGTGCACAATGAAAAGACAAGAGGTGATAGGCACAAGTCGCACAATTTGATGCAAGGAAAAAATTCACAGTGAGGGTGGTTCAGTGTGGGAACAGATTGCCCAGCGAGTCTGGGTATCTCCATCCTTGGAGGTTTTCAAACCTCAACAGGGAATAGCTCTGTGCAACCTGCTCTGACATTGAAGTTTGCCCTGCATTGAGCAGGGGCTGGACAAGATGACCTCCAAATAGTTCCTTCAATGTAAATTATGCTATAATTGCTCTATGGTAATGCACCTGAGCATCATTCTGAAGCTGAAAATAAGATAAATACTCTTTTGAAGTCCCCTATGTGTTCCGCTTATACAATGAATATAATTTCTTGCAAAGAGCACAGTAGTAGAAGCTATTTTGTAAAGTGTTAAAAGGAGTAATACAGGTTTTATAGCTTCGGCATTCACTAAGTCCAACCTACATGGCTTTCAAAATAGAGATTCACAAAGCAAAAACATTGCCACTTTGAAACTTCCCTTGATTACCATCACCTTTTATTTCTAATCAACATAAGAAGCTTATCAAAACTTATCAGTAAAACAGGTAATGAATCCCCATGCAAAGTATAATGCAAGCAGGGGTTAATTAGAAAAAGAAAAGGTCAACTTGCAAAGCTGTCCTTATGGAAATCCACATCCTTGACTCTGTAAATGAGGGCTTTGGGAGCATCACCTGCAGCTTTGGCTATCGGCTAAGCTGTACACTGCTTTTTAATTATTGAAAAATCTGTACTCTCAAAGGTTTGGAAGGCAGTGCTCAGAAAGACTTTCTGAAGAAAGAATATTCTGGCACTGTGCAGGGTAGGAGGAAAATTGGGATTTGGATAACTGAGCAACCATCTGTCCCAGGCTGTTAATAAACACAGCCCAAGGGGCATCCAACACAGCTTTTATTGGGATGTGACTCCAAGTGCTCATGGGGAATAATTTATTCTGCTCAAGGATTTTTATTGCTATTGCTAGTATCATTCTTGTAGCCAGGAGGTGGCAGGAGATATGGGATTTTGACAGGGAATAATTGGAATATGAGGAAACCCAGGGAAATATGACATGAGCTGCAGGTGGGTAATGAGAACGAGATAAGCCAAAATCTTTGGCAGGGAACTCTGGCAGAATTATTACTGTATATTATTCCTAATCTTAAATAACTTCCAAATGACAGCCACTGCAGTACAAACTATCTTGTACAATCTTTCCCTCATGTGACCTGCTCCTGGACTCAAAATGCATGAGAAAATAAGATTTAGTAAGTCGTTTTCTACCGGAGTAAGTCAGTCAGTCTAACCGGAGCATTCAGACACTCCTTTCCTTCATTATACGTTAAGCTCCTCTGTTGTACCAGCTAGGACATAAACAGAA
The DNA here is from genome assembly GCF_964289735.1 of Phaethon aethereus. NCBI lineage: Eukaryota > Metazoa > Chordata > Aves > Phaethontiformes > Phaethontidae > Phaethon > Phaethon aethereus. The sequence goes on along the minus strand of NC_138576.1, from coordinate 75,769,715 downwards.
ATGGCAAGCCTAGCTCAGGGCTTTATGTAAAATGAAATATTGGGTGGAGTTGGCTGGGACTATTATCAGAACAAATCCCAGAGACCCGCTCAGTCCCAGTAGAAATACATAAACTTGGGTAGCCCTGAGATTATACCTAACCTTAAGTGACCTAAGAGTCATTACCCTACATTGAGGCAAATCCATAAACGTGGATGCGTGATGTGAGTTCATCGGTGACACTACTGCTGATTTATTCCTGCTTTATGAAAAGAGGAAGGTCCCCATCCAGATTTAAATGTCCTCTGGGAGCTCCTCCCCATGCCCTTTGCTACAGGGCAAGCAAGGTGAGCGTTCATAGCAGTTGTATCACCCCCAGAGGTTAGCAAATGTTGGGGGAATATATGAGCACACTTCGTTGTCCAGGTGCTTGTTCTTCTGGGTTGAGGACAGTAAACTATGGCCAGGAACTCTTTTTAATCCCCTCTTAGGCTGCCTAGGGCTCTCCATACCTATTCTAGCTGGAGGCAAGGTTTCAACACGTGGGTCATTTCCATGGGATGTTTCTTTACTTGCAGCAGCCCATACAAACTGGAATTAAATTGTGAGTCTCGCCAGCAATTCTGCTTACTCAGGTACATTATAAATGTTTATTGTTGGTTTCCTTCCACACATAGCACACCAACGAGATGGGCTGTTGGAAAAAAAGTAGAAAAATGATGGTTTGAGGAAGACCTCTGTCTCAGAGATATCACAATCTAAGGAATTATGATTGAAAATTAATATCCTTATGCCATAAAAACTGTTCAATTGCATATATTTGCATATAAGTACATGAATGTGCAGGCATAATGTTTGTGCGTTAAAATCACCCTCACTTAAAGTCCTAAATCCCTGTATAGCCCTGCCTCTGTGCAGCTTTACTCTTTTTCAGCTCCTCCAGATGAGAAAATAAATAGGATTTTGCTAGGCTGATAGATGTCACTTCTCAATCACCGGCGCACAACCAGTTGTCTCCATTTCCACAGGAGATAAAGAAAGGACTTTGGACATGCCTTAAATATCCTCATTCACAGCTCTGTTCATTTCAGTGTTTCACACATCACAGCCCTCACTCTTCCTGCCCCCAGACTGTAAAGTATTTCCTTCCTCAGTTGGAGCCAATGTTGCCTCAGTATGGGTGGACATAACGGAAAGATTTTGCAGAGAGTCTCCAGCTTGCGCTTCAGATAAGATTTCTCAGAGGATTTATTCTCTTTTCACATACTTCAGACTGCCTTTTTCTGCAGTAAACAGCTGCACAGTTTAACAATTGCCCATTGTTCTGATGTTAGGTGATTTCAAAGCAAAGGTGTTTTGGTAAGCATGTGTACTCAATATACATATCTATGTTTAAAAAATTACAGCTGTCATTGCAAGTCCACCTCTCAATCAATATTTGTCAGCATAATGTGACAGAACAACTCTGCAGGCATTTATCATTCTAATTATTGATCAGTAGTACATTATTCTCTGCTCAGTCCTTTTGTAAAAGGAAAACCAAGCATTGTATAGCGTGCCTTTCCTTGGGAATTTTAATCCTATTTTTGATGGCATATTATTAAAATACGTAAATTGGTCTTTCTTTTTTTCATACAAGTCTTGATTTTGAATACAGATTTCCATAATGAGGTTTTCTGAAAGTGCATAGAGTCAGACAATAAATAAGAGTAACATTTTTGCTGCCATTTTCTATCCTATTGTTCTGACAAAACTATAAGGATCCTCAGACTTTTTGAGCTGAGCTTACAGCGGCTTTCCTGCAACCGACTTTGTCCAGGTACTGATTTTAATCTAACATTTAACCATTCAGTTTTGGTGTCTGTAACGGAGCTGCATAATTTTGTATGGAGGATAGGAGATAGCTCTTTGGTCTAAATAAACATTTGAATTTGAAAATATGGACATATTAAACAACTATTAATAGGAGAAAAATAGAGAGAGTTTAAAAACAAACTAAACTCAAGCATATAAATTGTTGTGTCCACAGGGAAATTTTGCTTGTACTCTCTTCCCCTTTAAGCCCTCAGACTCCGCAGGATAAAGGCCCTCCAGAGGAGTCTGTACTTCTTTCTGTGTTGAGCTCACTTAGGGAAGCAACACGATGCTTGTAATAACCGTAACAAAAGTCTGCCTTTGATTCTGTGGAGTGCATCCAGCAATGCCAAGACAATAAGGGTTTTGTTTCCTTAAGTCTTCCTCCTCTCCAAGGGCCTTTGTATGGGATTTGCAGCACTTTCTTGGACTTTAATTTTAATAACTACCAACAAAATCTATTCTGAAGAAAGCTCACATCAAGCAATTTTTTTCAATTTTGTACTTCATATTTTAAATAGGCTCATCTTTTCACGAAGATTTTTGGATCTTTATGGATGGAGGGGCTTTTGGCTTATTCTGGGGGACACTGGATCTGTTTGCTTAATGTGCTGTTTGGAGAGGAATCTCACATCATCGCTTTTCAGTATTCCAGGAAAGGTTTTGACTGTTTATCAAGGTATTCTCATCAGTCAAAAGGTCCACTCTTTTTCTACTTTTGAATTAACCTAACAAATGAGAGGTAGCAGCAAAGCTTTGAAGGCAGAAGTCACTTCAGTCTTTTATCGTGAGCAATACCTCTCTCTTCATACGCTCATTCAGGAAGTTCAAAGAAACTCACAGCACAAAAGATGTTGACATCTACGGGGTGTGATTCACTCCTGGTTCCCGCACTCATCGGCTGTCAGACTCAGAAGATGTTTGCAGCGGCGACTTTCAAGACACAAATTAGCTGCAACCGTATCTTTACGAAAGACACCAGCTAACTCACTGGAGAGGCAGTGGGGCCGGGTGGGGAGCACGGAGCAGAGGAACTGGAGGGGCAGGGGGAACCCAGCAAGAGGCTGGTGGCTTTTAAATAGGTGGCATGGGGACATAGTACATAACAAATCGTTTCTAGAGAACTCCGCTCTTCTCTCCAACAAGCTGTTGCTATAACTTTCTCATAGTTTGAAAAGGTCGAAAAAAGTTCTTAAAGCTTTGTATCTGCTAAGGAACAGGGTAATGTATGTGTCTGAAGTTTGAAGAGCTGTGCCAAATAGTCTCAGCAGGATATATTTCTTAGTGCCTGGTTTGTAATAAACGTGAGTTATTGACACAAAGTATATCCAATATGGAAAGAGCTGCGTAAGTTTTCCCTTACAAAAAAGGAACCTCATCTAAGAAATCTGAAGGAACGGTTTGGAGAAGGACTCTGTACGACAGCAAATACCTAGACGATGTCTGCATTCTCCTTTGCCAAGCTCTCTGTTAAGCTGGGCATGTTGGGCAAACCTGTGTGACTTGATGGAGAAATGGCCTTTCTGCCACAGCGTTTCCCGGGGCCACCTTGCTGTGGGAAACCACCACGCTGCAGCGCAGGGCAGCGCCCGGTAGGCAAACCATCATCAGGTGCTTCGCTGAGCAGAAGTGCTCCGGCACTAGCTTCCTCACAGGACACTTACCGGTATTTCTCAATGCCCTTGGACACCCACCCCAAGAAGGGCCCTTACGCTTCTTGTCCATACCTATAGTTATGGATATATATACACACACATTGTTATAGACTATAAACTGGTCTGTAACAAAATGCGTGCTTAAACAAGCAATAAATTTGTCTTCTTTTTTTCCCTCCTTTTATCCCTCCCCAACTCATTTGTCTTTTAATTACTCTCTAATTCTTCCTTACCTCTCATCATTTCCCCCAAAAAATTCCATTAAGCAAGTATTCGGCATGTGTCAAGTGTTACCCTGGAAATTCCAAACACCCACACACCAGCAACCAGGTGAAATTAAATCAGGAAGGCAAGAGAAATGATGAACGTTTCAGACAGTGAATGTTTATGAGGAAGTTGCAGAGACCTGGAGTCTGAAGAAAAGATGAAAGAGAAAACACAAGTTACAAAGAAGTAAAGGAATGTTGTGAAAGGAAGAGAAATCTATTAATCTGCCAAACCAGCAGGACTGAAGCTGCACCCTACACCACGACAAAGAAAATGGATGTTAAGTATTTCCTCAAAGGGAAAAAATATTCAGGAAAATCATAATCAGAGCAAATCACTTGTCAGAAGCTGCCTCATAAACTCCTTTTAAGGTAGCAATAGGTTAAAATCTTAAGTGGACAGAGTATGTAGTTGTATCTCAGACTGGCAGGTACTGGTGACAATGGTAGGAAAGCATCAGCCTTTTCTGCAGTGGGAGGTGCCATCAATATTTTAGAATCATTTTTGCACTTCCACTTAAAACATTCCCTTACTACTGAAAGGAACTATGACATTGCGAACACACCCTTGAACTATCCTGCTTTTTTCCTATGTGACACAGAAGCTTTTTATGACTGAGTTGAGGTTTATTGTAGAGTGTCAAACATACTGTCTGGCTGGATTTCTGAGAGTGAGTATAGACTCAATATTCTGCGGACTTGTCTGGACTAAGCAGCTACCTACTCCCTGGACATTTACAGTGGTGAGGGACAGGACTGGCTAATGTTTCCTGTCCGAAATCCGCAGGAGAGAATCGTGCATTGGTTTGGGAATGGAGTTTTCACCGTCTCCTCCAAGGCTCCTAAATATACCACCATTGAATATATCAACATTTTATTGACTTTGTAGAGAGGGTGTGTCACCAGAGAGGAAACAAAGACAAAGAACTACTGCAATACATAAATCTAAAAGCTGTTGCAATGGTTTTTGATGAAGGATAGAGTTGCGATCTGTTGCACTCCCATGGATTAGCTCACAGGCACACTGGGAGGTACAGAACTGGGAGCTGCAACTTGTGCCATCATTAAATACCTATGCTTGCTGTCCTCACAAGCAGCTTTAAGAAAGCAAGACTTCTAAAAGGTTAGCGCTAAGCAAGTATTCACTGCAATTCCAATCGCCGATGAACAGCTTACAGAAGGTTTTATTAAGAGTAGTATGCCATAGTTAAACAGAGGTGGCAGTCTTGCTGCTTTTAGGATCTGGAAGTCACAACCAAGCAACTTGGGTTTCTACATGTTTTAATTTATAAAAAGGGATATGATCCCCAAGACTGACTGGTAATCAAACATTTTGTGCCTGCTATACTATTGTTGAGAAGGAGAGTCACATGGCTACATCTCAACACATCGAGGACAGAATGCTAACTTCTTTTTATTTTAACACTATAGATGTGAATCATTTGTAGAAGAGTTCTTACACAGAGAATGAAAACATAAAGGATTCAGTATTCACTATAGTTTGGGTTTCATTCCATGCATGTTCAAAATCTGAAGCAGGCCACTAGAGGAAGATGTGCTTTCATTGATAGATGGGGAAACAGCTCAGGGACTCCCTGAACTTTAATATCAGCACATATGAAACTTCAGTTACTTGTCATTCTTTGGACTCTTCCCATTTTTTCACAAGCTGTATAAAGAACTAATCTGATTTCTCTTTCATTGTTCTGGTGCAGACACTTAGGCTTCTGAAAATCAGCTAATGGCACAAAGCACTTTCTTTTAAATTCTACCAGTTCAAATTACCATGGATGTGTGCAGACAAAGGACAGGAGGCACAGAAGAGCTAGCACGCCGCACCTTGTGAAACTTATTGTTAGGCAGTATCAACCCATGGAAAGTGCCAATTTGTTCCACAGAGATACTTTTAAAAAATTTTCATTCTCTCCCTCTCTCTTTTTAATAGACTTCATTTCCAATGCACTGCTTATGATACACTGTTTCAGATTTATTCTCTCCTTTTTCTTTTTCACAACCCTGACATGGTTGTTATTTTCTTCATAAAACTTTTTCCATTGGACTAACTCATCCTTTTTCTTATCTGTCAGCACTCACTGTAACAGCTTATTGAAATATTTAGTCTGCTAAAAAATTAGGCCTACAGCCAGAGCTGATCTCTGCTGCCCCTTTTAGTGCAACTTACTTTGGTCCTGGGGCAAGAGGAAAGTTGTCATGGACTGGCAAATCTTTCCTGATGTAACCCTGGAAACTTGTTATGAACTAGCACCCTGGGCAACAGGTAACTACTACAGTTCTGAAAGTCCTCTCTCTGCACTGTTGTCATGTAATATGGCAGTTGTCAGGGCATCTTACAGAAGACATAGTGGTGTCTTGGTTTGTTGTTTCCCTTCACCTAAAAGAAGGTAGTGCAAGCTGAAATTATGTCATTGGTGTCCCTTCAAGAGAAGAAACTGCAAGGAAGACAGAAGAGGTTGTTGGGCATACAAATTCACAAAGTGGAACTGCTGGAAACCGACGAGGGCAAGGGGTTTTAGGAAAAAAAAAAAGAAAAAAAAAGGTTTTGTTGGGTCTCTAAGTAGAGCAAGCAGCTGCAAATCTAGCCCTGGCTGAGGTTACACAGGGAAAACAAGTCATGCAAGACCCTGACCACCCACCATCCCAAGACACAGCACCAAACCTTGGGCTTGGGGATCCCAGCGGTGCTTTCCCCTTCCCTGCCACACGGACTTGTACAAAGAGTTTATCCATGAAAATGACATAGATAAATGAGCCACTAAACTCTGACATGGAACTTTGGGGTGCATGTGGGATGTGTGAGTGAACCTGGGATGCACCCATGTGGCCAAATGTCTAGAAGGGGAGGAAAAGGTTAGAAATATCTACAGATCCACATTTTGTGTTTTAGGAGAAAAGGGTTGGGTTGCGGGCTTTTTCCACTCTAATTTATAAATCGTTATAAAAATTGAGGAAATTAGAGAAATTGAACAGTAAAGAATCTGTTACCAAGTAGCTGATCAGAGAGGCTGAGAAGTGACAATTCTCAAACTCGAGGACGGAGGAACCCAGCAACACGTCACGCTGAAGGCAGCAGCTCCACTGGAGGAAAAGACTGGACAGAGAAAAGAAAGTAAAGTGGGTAAGAGTTGACAGAAAGCATTTAAAGGCTCCTACAGATCATTGTATTCAGGAAAAGAAAACATAAACTAAAAACTTAGAGGCATTCTGAAAGCTCCAGAATTAAAGACTCTGCCCCAAGTGTTTGACTTGTAAGTGTAAGACACTGGTGTAAGACACAGAAAATCATTTTAATCACTTAAGAAAAAGCACCTCTCAGGTATCCAGTGATGAATTTGTGTACATATCCAAACGTGCTTGCGTGTGTGAGAGAGAAAGAGATTATTTTTAAATCCTTTAAAGATCTACAAAACAACTTTGGTTTTATTAAGAGGAATTTCTCCCAACGGGCCTGACATTTCAGCCTGCAGGTCTGACATCTCCTGGCAACAGGTAGACCTGGGAACATAGTTAAGGGGGGTAGAAGAAGTACTCAACACACAGAAGAAAAGAACTTCGAAAGTTAAATACCAGCTAAGCACAATGTCGGTGGAGAAAAGTTAATGGCAGGGGATGTAAAAGTGTGTTTGTGTAAGAAAGCACCGGTAAGTTTCCTAAGGGAAGTTTCTCCACCGTTTTCGTGCTACAGGGATGGCTGGTATATTGTTCCGTCCGTATTAGCCCTTGGCAGTGGGCTCAGTCGAAACTCTCTACCCTTATGCAGGCGATGGCTAATTCCATCTACATCACAACTCTTTAGTTAGGATGCTGCTCTTGGGACCCACTGTGGCCCTGGTCTGACCGGCGAGGGGAGGAGAGAGCAGGAGGGACCGCAGACCTGGGTGGGCATGCCTGCCTGCTTTGCGCCAGCTGGGGGGACTGCAGCCGCCTCATACGTACGCTGATGGATGGTTCCATGGTTTCCTCTCAAAAACGCTGGCTGAGTGGCAGCTGCACCCGGTACCGGCAGCAGTCCCAGGATCTCAGCACCGACGCGGCAGGAAGGGGCCATGTCAGTGGCCCACAGCGTGTTCCGTCTGCTCTTCGGTGGCAGAGCTCTGCTCCCTCGTGCTCTGCATTGCTTGGCTCCCAGTGGGTTCCCACGTGCAGAGCATGGGATAAAGGACAGAGATTTCCACCAGCACCAGGACCCTCGTGCTTAAGGTGTGCTAGCTTGGAGGTCTCAACAGAGCTGTCCTCTGAAGTAGTAGTATGTCTTGAAAAAGAGTCTTGAAAAGATCACATACTCGGGGGTGATTGACTTTAACTCTGTATTACAGCTACAATTATTAGTGTGCAAGGATGCTTGTCAGGGTGTGAGAGAGACCTCAGGTGCAGGAGTTAAGGGGAGCACAGCAGGGTCGGGGCAGGGAGGGATGAAGCCAAGAGCCGGAGAACTGGAAGGATGCCATGTGCTGAGGACCTTGGCAAGAGCATGCTGGGGACCATAGATGAAGGATGACAGTGCTTGGTGTGGCAGGTCTTGGCATGAAAGGGCGAGGTGAGAGCGTGGGCAACAAGCAGGGCTATGAGGCCAGAGGGACCAACTCTGCCCAGGGGGACCTGGGCCCCGGGACGGGTGGTTTCCAGTCCTGAGTGCATCTGGGGCCCCGACGCTCCTGGGGATGCAACCAGCAGCCACGGGCAAGCTGCCTTTCTTTCCTGCGCCACCGTCGGGGGAAAGGGGAAAAGGTTTGAGGTACCAGCGGAAGGGCAGGAACCATCACCTGAATTTTATGGTGCTGTCTTCAGAAAGTCACCCCATTCCTCAGTATCCTGACCTGCAGGCCTGCAATGATGTCGCCTACCTTCTTCACTGGAGCGCTGCAAATCTTGATTCATTAGCGTTTGTAGCCTATTTTAAAACCCTTAACTGAAATGTGCTAAAGAAGTGAAACACATTAGGTACAAAGCATGCGGATAATATTGATGCTCATACAAAATATACTTCAATAAAAGCTTAATAACTTACCAAGAGGCAATAAACCCGAGTGTGACCTCAAATGAACTACACATGGTTAATTTACTATTCTTGGCATGTTTCTACCTTGGAGACACAATCAGCACACGCTATTTCAGAAAAGGCTTTACAGATAAGCAAAATGAATATAATAGTCTCCTTAGCCAGCATAAATCACCATCACTCCTGTGACCACCGAGCCAGTTTACACTAGCGGCGTAGCTGGGCCGGTATCACCTGATGTGACCGAAATGAACCATTTTGCTCACCTGCTGAAACCTTTCAGTATCGGGGCTCAGAGAGGGAGCTGCTGGAGGACTGCGGTTCCCCAGACAAATTTACATACTCAATTTCAGTGAGAAAGATTATGCCACGTTTGTAATCTTCTTCTGAATTAAAATAAATTCTTTGAGAGAGCCCTTGGGAATTGAGGGCAAGGTGGTATTGTGATCATTTGGAAAACTGCCATAATTACTTTTTCTATAAAAAGAATCTCCGTATCATACATTGTGGAACAGTGAATTTTTAGAGATGAGAAAAACTGACCTGAGTGGATTTAAGCTGAGGGGTGGATTTTTAATAGGATGAGGTAGAACTGGATAAAGTGGGTTTACTCTTGTTGCAGTGCAATATTCATTGTAAGCAGCCTTCGTTCGTGCAGTGAGTTGAAAGCTCTGGGTCCTGCTTGTAGAGGTAATTCCCCGGTCTCTAACTGCCTCTTAACAGGCATAAATGATGGAAGTACTTTATGGCATGTGCTTGCATGATGAGAGGTCATAAATAATTGCAAGCACATTTTGTGAAGTATATTCAACTAATCATCAGGAAGACATCCTGAAAGTTTTTTAGCTTGTTTGAGCTAAAAAACCCCAAACAAACAAAACAACAGAATTGAGCCAATTGCCTCTAAAGCTTTTTTATATTCTCTGAGGTAATATGGAAAATTGTTATTTTCTAGGGGTTTTTTTTATATTTTACTTTTTTCTTTAATTTATATTGTTTTAATTATTTTTAAACTATAATTGAAATAGAGTTAAGCCAAAACAGTTCAGAAAATTGTTCATCTGTCCTACACAGACTTTCATATACGTTCTTAACTTTCTGTGCTCTGAGCAAGCCACATGACCTGGCTGAAAGTTAAGACATAGGTGGGCAAAGCCTAAGAACTGCCATCCCCCTTGTCTTCTCTCACCTCTGCAAGAATTCCTATAACTTTATAGGCTTTCTTTTGGATAGCTGCTTTTCTACACACAAACCACACCCTTCCCCCCTGTCCTGGTTTCAGCCAGGATAGAGCTGGTTTTCTTCACAGAAGCCAGTGTGAGACTGTGTTTTGGATTTGGGATTAGGAACTGTTGATAACGTGCTGATGTTTTGGGTTGTTGCTGAGCAGTCAAGGACAGTCCAGCTTCTCGTGCTGGCCTGCCAGCGAGCAGGCTGGGGGTGCGCGGGGAGCTGGGAGGGGACACGGCCGGGACAGCTGACCCAGGCTGCCCAAAGAGATATTCCCCACCATCCGACGTCATGCCCAGTACATAAACTGGAGTTGGCCGGGGGGCGGAAATCGCTGCTCGGGGACGGGCTGTCGATCACGGGGTGGTGAGCAATTTCTGTATTGGGCCTCACTTGTTCTTGTACATTCCTTTGTTGGTATTATCATTATTGTTCCCTTCTTTCTTTCTGTCCTATTAAACCGTGTTTATCTCAACCCATGAGGTTTTTCCTAATTCTCTCCCCCGTCCCACTGCGGGAGGGAGAGTGAGCGAGCGGCTGCGTGGTGCTTAGTTGCCGGCTGGGGCTAAACCACGACAGTCCTTTAGAGGTATTTTAACTACCCAAGGGTGTTCAAAATACTGAAAAATTATTGTGATGAAGGAGGAAATGTTATGATAGAGGGTAGCAAAGGTACCACTCTGCATTTCCTCCATAAAAAACCTTTCAGAGGCAGAAGTATAATTGCTAATCGTCTCCACAAGACTGTAGCCAAAATACAGTAACGGCTTTAGTACAGAGCTCAGATGATACCACATTAAGCTCAAGGTCAGTGCTCTAAAAACAAAATTCACAGGCGAGACATTACTAATCATTGCAGAGTACAGCAGCCCGCAGAAACCAACACCAATCCTTAACATGTACAGCAAAGACGAGAGCATGATGCAAATCAAATAAAGTGATATTGTGACCTGCAACCGTTATTATCTCAAGCCTCGGGCCCCACGTTGGGCGCCAAAAAGGACCGTCGTGGTTTAGCCCCAGCCGGCAACTAAGCACCACGCAGCCGCTCGCTCACTTCCCCTCCCGCAGTGGGACGGGGGAGAGAATTAGGAAAAACCTCGTGGGTTGAGATAAACATGGTTTAATAGGACAGAAAGAAAGAAGGGAACAATAATGATAATACCAACAAAGGAATGTACAAGAACAAGTGAGGCCCAATACAGAAATTGCTCACCACCCCGTGATCGACAGCCTGTCCCCGAGCAGCGATTTCTGCCCCCCCGGCCAACTCCAGTTTATGTACTGGGCATGACGTCGGATGGTGGGGAATATCTCTTTGGCCAGTCTGGGTCAGCTGTCCTGGCTGTGTCCCCTCCCAGCTCCCCGTGCACCCCCAGCCTGCTCGCTGGCAGGCCAGCACAAGAAGCTGGACTGTCCTTGACTGCTCAGCAACAACCCAAACCATCAGCACATTATCAACAGTTCCTCATCCCAAATCCAAAACACAGCCTCACACTGGCTTCTGTGAGGAAAACCAGCTCTATCCTGGCTGAAACCAGGACACCCCCTCAAATTCCTTTTACCACATGAACTTGCTTCAGAGTTCTTTTTTTTTGGAAGTCATTCAAAAAGCACATCCTGGAGTCTCCTGTCCCGACATCCTGCTCACTTCCCACTCCCAGCAGTTCGTTCTCATGCCCAGACTACCCACTCCTTGCAGCAATTTGCAGTCACACTGTGAACTGACTCAGAAAATGAACCTAGCTAGGAGCAAACCATTTCTTGAGTTATTTTTCAGCCAGTTGAGTCCCATAGCTAGTTCACTGAATGATGGCACAAAGGATTTGTTATAATGAATGGTAATAAAATATTTAGACTGGATATTAAGAAGAATTTATTTACAGAGAGAGCAGTCAAACACGGACCAGGCTGCCCAGGGAGGTGGTGGAGTCACCATCACTGGAAGTATAGAAAAAAAGTGTAGACGTGGCACTTCACGACATGGTTTAGTGGGCATGGTGGTGTTGGGTTGATCGTTGGACTTGATGATCTTAAAGGTCTTTTCCAACCTTAATGAAATAAATGATTCTGTGATTCTGTAAGTTGCCAACCCCACAGGAAAGGTGTTTGGTACAACCTCTTTGGTAGCAGCAGAGAGGTTTGGTACAACCTCTTTGGTAGCACACTTTTAGTTGTGCCACCCTAAGCTGGTTTTCCAGCTACTTATGATACAACAAGAAAGATACCAGTATCAAGCTATTTTCACCCTGCCTGAGTGCCAAGTTTTCAAGAAGGAAGATGAGGTCTTATCCAAATGTGTGTTTCTCATGCTCCTATGATGCTGAACAGCTCAGCCCTGGCATGTGCAGTGAGCTGCAGGGGAAATGGGTCATCACCATCTCCCCGTGCTGAGGCTCTCCTCCCCATTCCCAGCTTTCTATCTATCACATCTAGCAAACTGATATGCCAGCTGATACCACAGAGACTTAATTTTTATTCAAATCAGCAATCTATGTATACTGTGTGTTTTAATTGAGTAAAGCCCAGAAATGGAAGGTCTGGGCTCACACTACACAAGAAAGTCCATGGAAGTTACTTTGGCACCAAATCAGTGTTTAAGTTGAACTGCATCAGCGTTATGAGCCAAGAATACCCAAATGCTGTACGCTCCTTTCCAAATTCTTTCTAATATCAGCTGAAGATTACATACCATTTTCCAGAAAAACATATTGTAATCACTGTAATTTGATAAAATGCAGGAACACAACACAAAAAGAAAAAATATAATTCTCTGAATGTCATGGCCCAGCAGGCAAATGAGCAGGATGCTATTTAAACTGTGAAGTAATGTGCACACCTACAGTACAAACGTTCCTTACCAAACATCATATCATCACGAAGTTGATGGCAGACAAAATATGTTGTATAACCTCTTGCAAGAAGTGAGACACAAATCCCAACATAAAGAAAGGATAAGAATTCTTTATTTTCCCTGCTTTTTCCCAAATTGGGGAGGGAAGAGGGAAGAAAAGTTCATTCAAAGGATAAAGAAAATTTCTGAAAACTCAGAATAAGCACCACCAAATTAAACAAGCAATTTAATTCAGTGTCCTAATGAATGAATAAATACAAATACCAACAGCAGATGCTGGAAAGTAGTAGCAAATAGTTGTGTGGCAAGTTGTGTCCATTACAAAATAGACAAGGAAAAATAATGAGGATATCTTTACTTTTCACATTGCTATAATTTTTTCAAATTTTTGGTGTCAATTCATAGACAAGAAAGACCACAGGTAATATGGTGACTTTATTCAGCATTTTCCAGGTAAAGGGAGTTTTATTACCATTCTTTACTATTACTGTTACTATTAATCATATTATTACTATTACTATACTATTATTTTTACTATTTACTACTGCCCACAGATGTGCCAGCAGAACAAGGGCAGTTATTGTGTGTACGTGTGTGTGTGTCCTCCTTAAAATTAAATCTTACTGCATTTTGGGTCATTTAGTAACACCAGTAACTTCATACATAGTAAGTAAGCATGTAAAAAAAAAAGATATAAAAAAAGAGGAATCAAAAAAAGCAGATTTAAGTGCTTTGTTACAAGTAACAAAAATGGTTATAAGAATGACCCAGAAGTCAGTAAGTCAAAACCAAATCATCATGCAAATTCATCTCAGTATGAAGTTCCCGTGTCATTGGTAAGCAAGCTCAATAACTTGTTTAATGAACTCAGCCACAGATGGAGACCACGTTGGAGACTTTTCAGAAGCATTTCTAAGTCCTTCTCTAAAAGTAACTATGTCAGGCATTTGGGGACTGAAATTCAGGTAAGAACCCACCTTGAGAGGACACGGAATTGATTGCACGTATGCGTGCCTCACGCGGCGGTTTGTCAAAGCAGAGGGAGCAGGGGGAAGAAATGATGGTTTGCACCTGAGAGGGCACTGCTTGTTAATTCCTCCTGGTTTCAGTCGGGGGGGCGAATCCCCTTGCAGGCAGCGTCCTAAACAGCGAGTCAAAAAACAGTAGAAAAACCAATAGCCAGACTGGGCTACATTCCTTTTTTCCCAATAACCTAACATTTTTTCTCCGTAAACCCCTTTCAAATCACAGCCTGCCAAAGGGAGTCACTGGCCGAGCTGTAGCCAGCAACCCCACGGCACCCAACGCCCAACAACCAGCCCTAGACGTGAGGCCAAGCGCGGCGCACCCAGCCCGCGACGGGCGGGGCGGGAGATGCCCACACTGAGCTCCCGCCGCTCCGCCAGGCGCTCGCTGCTGCGGGCCGCCCCCTCCCGCCTTATCTCGGCACCGGCGGCGGGCTGGCTGCGGGGGCGGGCGGGCTGCTTCCGGGCTCCTGGCTCTAACTCGTGCTTAAGAGCCCCTGCAGCCTGCGAGGCACCCCCTCGCTGGCTGGAAAAGGAGGTGTCTCGGAGCGAGGAGGCATGGCTGGCCGTGTGCTCCCCTCGCTGGCTAAGCTGCGTGACGGGCAGGGCTGGAAACGAGCCACGAGCCACGTTTCCCGCGGGAGCTGGTCCCACGCGGGACGCGTTTTCAGTCACCCCGGGAGCTGCACCCTCACAGGGGACTCCCGCGCCCTGGTCCCCGGTTTGCAGAGAGGTTTGGGCGGAAGCCAGACCAGCACCCTGCTGCGCCCACTGTGGAGCTGCTGCCATGCCGGGGGCGGCTTTAGGCAACCTTGGTCACAAACTTGCATCTAAATGCCAGAAGTCTACTGACATCTCATTTCAGGCTCCCCTGCCTGATGTACTATTCTGAGCCCAGATTCCCTGACTCCTAGTTCAGCTGTCCTTTCTAATAAATTTTAAAACAACGTTTTTATTGTCGTCGTCATTATTTAGAAGGTTTCACTTGATCCTCGCAGTTCTCCCCGTAACTTTCACATCACTCAATCTTTGAACTCTTTTTGGCAGCGCAATTGCAGCTGCTGCTTTGTTTTGTTTTTCTTCTTGAGCGAATGAGTTCTGCTCTTGTTTTTTATTGATAAGGACACATTCCACATATCACTGGTGGCACAGGCCTGAAGCCCAGATCCAGCGCAGAGAAATGACTCCAATCCTTCATACAAGATGAGGCCTCAGGTTAAGAAACACTCCACCAAATCACAGGCGCACCAGTAAAATTCCTTTTTCTGTGATTTTGCTGCAGTGAACTAATTTTATCCTGTTAAGAAAATATATGATGAATGATCAGGTTATTTTTATTCTGGATTATATTTTATATGAGGCAGTCATCAGCAAAGTGAGGATCCAAGAGTTTCTGTGTTTAAAGCCAGAAGGAATCATTAGATCATCTAGTCAGACTTCTGAAATATCATAGGCCATTAAGTTTCATGCCGGTATCTTATATTAAATCCAAAGGCTTTAGAAAAAACTAAAGAATTTCAGGCACTCGCATCTTTTGAGGAGATTAAACTGCATGTTGCAGGCAGAATACCAGAGAGACCAAGTCAGTGCTGGAGGAGTCTGGAATGGCAGAGAATTGATTAGGTGCAGGATGTTCCCGGTAAGCAAATAGTACCCTCATCACTGAGGAAAATAAAAACCATCTTTGTCAATCTTCCCTGGGATTTAAGCTGCATTTCTGACCCCCAGCCTGAACATGTTGTTGGCAAAGTAAGCAATATCAGCAAAACAAGGGTTAATAGGGCAACCCAGTCCCACTGACTTGAGAAACAAGGGAGACCTCCAGTGCAGTCAGACTAACTCTCTCACTGAGTCTGTAGCATTTTGTTAAGACACAGCATCAAAGCCTCCCTTTTAAGGAAGGTTTCTAGATGATCCTTTTTCTGATGGGAGATCAAGTCTGCAAGAAAGTCAATGAAAGACTTGACTGCACTTCCTCAGTGGCACTGTCTGGAGGGGTGGGCCAGCTCCAGAGTTGCCTGGCTAGGTCTTCCTCCAGCTACAACTCTCCAAGAATAGTGAACTTGAAGTTCCGATCACGCTTTAAAGAAAATCCTGTTCATATTCACAGCTTTTATCATCTCTGAACTTTTTAAAGTTTAAGAAATCTGAATATATTTAACAGTCAGCAAGTACGGTCTATGAGATAGGATAAAGTGAGTGGGAAAATGTACAGGAGAATTACTCCCTAGGGAAGGCGGCAGAGGAATGAGCATCTTGTTGCAGTGCCCAAAACAGCTACCAATTAGGGGACACGTTTATCGAATATTCATCAACTCCATTCTGCTATAGGCTTCAAATATTTAACATGAAACTGTGCCCTACCTTTTAGTGATTCCTAAGGGGTTGAAAGATCCCCAAAATCCGGAGGACAGATAAGGCATCAGAAAGGCAAATGCTAGCCAGACGGATATGGCAAAAACTCCATTACAATCATCTCACAGTGAGGTGGCTGCATTCAAGACAATTGCTCAAGGAAGAACTGTGAAGAGCTACTTTGTCATCTCACTGCATCAAGACCCATTTTCTTTGATTACAGCTAAAATCTATATGCTCTGCTGGTTCAGGAACTCTCATAGCGTTTCTTAAGTGCTACTTTTTGATTATTGAGAAAGGATAAAGTAAACAGTGAATGTTCTTGGAGTACCAAAGACATCCTTCTGGATTATAAGTGAGCAGGAATCACTGAATTCTGGCAGAAACCCATGGGGTACATAAATGGAATATTCAATATTCTGTTGAACATCCCCTTGTCTTCAAGGGATCCTCCTGCACATTTGCAATGGGTCATCAGCCACTTTGCTTGCTGTCTTGAAGTAGAGTGCTTACCCATACAAAAGCAAAACAGCAGGATTCAAGTTCCTGAAAGAGCAGAGGAGCAAAGTTTCTACCTGATATATTCAACAACCTGAGCCTTTACTCAATTAATTTCTCAGAGCTGGCAGGGTGCAGTTTATGCCAGGGAGAAAGTGACCTTAACGTCTCTTATCAGTGTCTCTGCAGAGATCAGCCCTTGATTTGAACCTTTGGTTCATTTGTCAGCTTTGTGGATGTTAGAGAAAATGACTCTGGGCAGCTACACTGGTGGGCTGAGGTATCATGTGAATTCAGTCTCCAAGCTCCCTGAGCAACACGGTGCACTGAAACAAGGATGTGACTGGTATTTGCTTCAGCCTATAAATGAATAAAAGCAAAATGTCATCCAGTGCTTCAGAATGAAAGAGAATAATTCCTTTGGATAGACTGATCTAATTTAATCAGCATTGACTTAAGTGGCAAGTCAGGGTGAAAGTCTTTTGAAATTTCTGTGTTGGAGCAGGGGAGATTTGCCAGTCAATATAGAAATAAACTCTACCCAGGATTTATCTCCTCTGACAGTTTATTAGGCAGTGGAATCCGTAGGTGAAATTCATGGCTTGTGGTATCCAGGAGGTAAGACTAGATGATGATAATGATCTGTTCTGAACCAAAAAAAACCCACGACTGTTATCACAAAGAATATGCTGTTTTATAATTTTGATTATATATTTTTGATATATATACGACTAAAAAATTGGTTAATTTAATGAAAGAAAGAATATTGCGGTAAGAGTGGGACAGACAGTTTAATCTTTGTTAGTAGTTCTCTACTCTTGCCAGATTTTGACTCTGCTTTGTAAGAAAAGAAAACATCGCAATCCTTTCCCCCCCCCACAGGTTCTATTTCAACGTGAAGCGAAAAAAAGTGACCTCAGCTCTGCACAGCTAGAGCCAAAGGGCTAGGACTGCAGGTTGGAAACCCATAAACTGGTAAAGCTATTTTAGTTGTAACATACATAAAAAAAGAACAGATTTGAATAGCTGTTTCCACTGTAAAACCTCTTAAAATCTTGTTCTATTTTTTGCCAGAGCTTTAGTTAAATACATAAGATATTTGATAAATTTCCATGAATCCTATTCATAATTTTTCTGCACACAATGCAATCAAATATTCTGTTTCATTTATTACTTTGTATTGTTTACAAATATGCATAAAGGGTTAGTCTCGATATTTATGTGCATACAATTCATTGCAGGCCACACTCAGCAATATATAAAAATTCTGAGGATTATTTCCATTTCCTATGTGATCAGGGAGTGACTGAACTCTTCATACACTGCTCTTGTTAAACGGAGTAAGCACTTGCCGCTGTTGCACAGGCGGTGAAGAATCCCAGTAGAGGAGCTCAGGGACATTTCCGAGCTGTTCTTCCATATCCTCCCCCTACCCACCACCACCGAGTCCCATGCTGCAGATCTGGCTTGCCATCGATGAAACTCTGCATCCTCGCTTGCAGCCACCCTCAAACACAACTGGGGAACCCCTGAACCTGGACCATTGACAAAGCAGACTGCTAGCTTAATAGCAGAGCTGGTGTCAATTATATTTTTCTGCAAATAAATTATCTTCATCATAAACTTTTTAGAGGTTGTATGTTGTTAGTAAGCTACCTAAAAGTTAAAAGCCAGCATTTTTTGTGTCAAGAAGAAAAAAATTATTGTTTTCAAGAGATGCATCCTTCATGTTCCCAGTGGCAGCAAAAGTCAGGGCTATAACAGCATAGCTTGGACTCACAGACTGCCTCCGATTCTACAGGTGATGAGTGAAAGAACGGTTATTAAAATAGCAACTGTAAAGCAATAGCAAGTTTTCACTCTGTTCAAAGAGAGGCATTAAGAACGTAAGATCAACTTTGTCATTCCAGACAACCGCTCAAGGGAGTGCCATCTCACACTGGTCCACAGCATCCCTGCCCAACAACATTTATCACCCTAGGCACTGAGGGAAACCTCACCAAACTTTGGATCCATAAGAACAGATCAGAAGCTACTAGGAGAGTGGGTCATAGGAAATCAAACGGCCTTCCCCACTTTCATCTGCAAAAACAAGCTATGCATCAAAGCAATCTTTCTCACTCCCTCCAGGTGACCAGCAGAAGCCTTGAAGCAATGGGAGAGCAATGGTGGTTTGTAACAGGACAGGCGTTCCCAGAGCAGGGTTTGATCCAGCTAGAGACCGAGTTGCTCAAAGCCAATTCTGTGGGCACAGCTCAGAAATGCTTGCAGTGAACTTAATGAGGGGCTTTTCTTGATGAAAATTGGCAGCTGGTGACAAGTTCAGTGATTTTGAAGGGGGATATGCAAACAGCATTAACAATGGCCTACTCGGTTTTTACGTGTGTGTCTGTCTACACAACAACTCTGATTAGGTAAAGATAGTAATAACTGTCTTTGAAGGTACACATCTCAGCTGGGAGCTTTACATCTTCGCAACAGCACAGAATAATTTCTTTTAAGAGAGTTAAGCATCAGTGCTTCCAAAACTGGAAGAGATAGATATCTATTTACTCTCATGTCACTAAAATCCTTGTGAAAAATTGATGACAGGTCTTTTTTTTAAAGAAGGTGGTAAGATATAGCACTGATATCACAACCTTGGACTCCCACTCATTTCAAAGGATCCATCGACTTCATAAACTCTAATAGAGACAAAAGTATCTTAACACGCTTCATTTTAGCTAACGTGGAAAAGTAGCTAAAAAAACCCCCAAATATTGTGCTCCTAAAATTGGAAATGGAGTCATTTGGACAAACTGTGACACCCTTGTCTCTCTCCCTGTCAATCAGAAGACAAAATGTCAGCTATTTTCTGTAAAAACTGAACAGGCTAGATGTTAATTCTTGACCCCGATGGCTCACCAGGGATTGTCTTACTGCAGATGACTCACATGACAGACAACTTTTATCAGTGCTGACTCTAAGTTGTCTTTTAGCAGCATGTTGTCAAGGACCATGATCAAAATCACACCCATCCTTACTTCTTTTTTTTCCCAAAGTTATTATGCATTCTGAGTGTCCTTGGAATAGCCTGCCCACGCTCCAGAGCAAGGCTTCAGGACCACACAAGCAGAGCTCCCAGACAGACCATTTCACTTTTACTGAACACAAGGCAAACTGAGCTTGTTGCTCTCATCTTCTAGTACAAAACGAACAATAGATAGATTTGATTATGGTGTGTCATTTTTTCCTAATGACCAGAACTCTCTCTGGTTTCCCAGTTCTTCATCTGGAGAAATAAAAACACATACTTAACTGCATTTGGAAAAAAAAAAAAGTCATATACTGCTTCATTCTTTTATTTTCCTTTCTATTAGTCATTTTACACTAATGTTGTGTTTTCTAAAGGATATTATGGCAAGCTGTTGTGTGCTTTTGGGAAGAAGAAATGTCTATACAAAACATGTGACCTACAGAATGTGTATGCTAAGCTATAATTAGGGTGGTTTACTTTTTGCATTCTAGCTCTCCCTCTCATAAAAATCTTGGTTTGCAGATAGTTTAAAAACAATCAGATCTGAGCATCAAAAAACAGAGTGAGACAAAAACCCAGCACAGCTGGTCCCAAGTTGGGCCCCATCCTCACCAGCTACATTTCACAAGACTAAAATTTAGAATCACGGGGTCTTTGGGTTGGAAGGGACCTTTCAAGGCCATCTAGTCCAACCCCCCTGCAGTGAGCAGGGACAGCTTCAGCTAGACCAGGTCACTCAGAGTCCTGTCAAACCTGACCTGGAATGTTTCCAGGGATGGGGCATCTACCACGTCTCTGGGCAACCTGTGCCAGTGTCTCACCACCCTCACTGTGAAAAACTTCTTCTTTATATTCTGAATCTGCCCTCTTTTAGTTTAAAACCATTACCCCTTCTCCTATTGCAACAGACCCTGATAAAAAGTCTGTTTAGTTAGCACATGTAAGGACATTGTAAGCCAAAAGCAAAAGCAGTGGCCCCAGGGACTGCATTAATACTCATGTACAGCTGAAGTTGGAAAGGGTTCTTGGGTTGTTTGAAGGACTCTTTTTAATATTTTGTTCATTTGGATGCTTTCCAGTGGCAAGGTTTGCTCTCTCCTCCTGCGGCACCAAGGTCATCAAAAGCCTAGGGACGAACATCTCTGTCCAGCCTTCAAGTTTTTTGTGGGTTTAACATTTTAAAGCTAAGATTATAGCAACAGGTACAGTGTGACTACAGTGATGAAATGTTTGACTTGGAGGCTTTCATTTCTCTAATTATTTTTTCCTTCAGAGAAATTTGTTTGATTTCTAATGTAAGACACGCACTGTATGACAACATATACAACAGCACATTGCCTCTGACTTTAGGTAGCAGTGTTTCTAATCTTCTTTCTTTATAAGCACTTCCACTGCACGAGGAAGGTAGCGATTAGCAGTCGGGTTTGTGCCAGACGGTGACAGCAACTCTTGCCTTGCCTCTCCCCGAAACCTGCAAATGGACTTGGGCTGGGGTTTGCAACAATTACTGTTACTCCCATCCAGAGCAATCCAGATGCCTCTGAGTAAAGAGTGATAAGTTTTGCACTGGTTTTGCAGGTCTACAAAAGGAAGCTAGGAAGGTATGTCCAATTCACTCTCTGTTAAAGCTTCAAGCAAAACTGAATCTCTCATTAGGAGGATGACAAAGCCGCAGACCACAGCATCAGCGCAGTCCTTAGCAGAGCTTTTCCTCACGCCTTCCATGCTTTCAGGAAATAAAAAAGCATCTGTATCAGCTTGGAATATGGAAGGACACTCATCAAGGAGAGGTCTGCTTTGAACTAAGTGCAGGAGGTAGAGTTATCTCAGGACTCATCTCACTGACTACCTTGCCTACTTGCCTGGAGGTGAGCTGCTTGCCCTTGGCTCCATTTTCAGTCAGTGAGATTGTGAGTTGCACTCCACTAAGAAAGTCTATTTCTGTCACCAGAATCAATATGGTACATCCTAAGATGGTTAAGAGTGGTGGGAGGGCCTGATCTTGAATAGCGCTTGTCACTTTGCATCAGTTACTCAGTGTGTGTAGACAACTAGCCTATTTCATACGCTTTATTTTGTACAGCTAAAATAAGATGAAGTGAATTCCACCACATAACCCTCCTACTTCATACTAGCTGCTGTGTGAACAATGTTAAAAGCCCTTGCCCAAGCACCAGCCTGGGACCTTCCAAATTGTTGAGGTGATTAGGAACATGTGTTAGGAACTGGCTTTCTGTTAGTGTTATGCTTCTAGATCACTTGGTACTTGTGAAAACCCCACCTAGTTTCAAACCTATGCTGAGACCGGGACTGGTTTTGGTAATTTTAAAACATTTTCAGAACTTTCAAAAAACTCTCCGAGAATGCTGCTGAGAAAAACTGAAAATCCCAGGTCAACTGTTGGTGTCAGTTCCAGCTGGTGGATTGACACTTGCCTGGCTGAGATCAGCATCTTCATTTTATCAGAGTTGCAACCCCATTTGCCACTGTTTCTCATAATGACCTCAGTATTTTTTCCTTCACCTGGTTGCTTAGTATGACTGATACACTGGAAAGAGAAGGCATTCCTCACTGCCCATAAAAACGTGCTATGCTGTTCTATTTCACATGTAAACAAGCCTGGAGGCAGAAAAACTTTGGTCAGCCTCTTTCTTTTCAGCTTAAACATTATGTCTCCAATTATCACAATAAGCAATCAAGCAGTGAGGGAAACTTTTCATTTTAATTACGTTCAATAGTTCCTCTAATTTCTGTGTTATTAATTTTATTCCAGGCATTATTGGAAACACAGATTTAGTGTTGTGACAAAGGTATGATGTGAATAAGGAAGCTCCACAGAAAGGCTACTCTGCAGGAAGCTAAAGAAAGAATTTTTTGTCTCTCTTTTTCCGAGAAGCTTTAAGCAATTCTTTGGTTTGTTCTTTCATTAATTTCACCTAACATCTTTGAACGTGAAAAACCTTTTCCTAACGTCCAGTCTGGACTTCTCCTGATGCAACTTCATTCCATTTCCTTGCATCCTATCGTTGGCCACCAAAGAGAGGAGATCAGCACCTCCCCCTTAGCTGAGGAAATGGGACTGTGGAAAAGAATTGCCAAATGAAGCTGCTTAGCACAGGAGAGCTGCTATGACGTCTTGTGATATGGGACGTGCCATGGACACTTGGGTTTACTAGTTACTGCTGAGTGACTCCTGTTCAAAAGCTGTCAAAGCCATTATCTAGTGCCTGTCACCCCCCGGCCCCGCGGGAGGGCATTGAAAGCCTGTCGTTTCAAAACATTGTAAGGTGACTAATGGAAGAAAACAGGTGGAAAAAGTCTCACTTAAAACATGTCGTTAACATATAGGTGTGGAAATGCCAAAGCCCCTGAATATAACGCCATGGGAACACATACAGTGCACATTCGTGGTAGGGACAGTAAGTGTTTTATAACCAGCTGACCACGTGTTACCTAATTAGCACAGGTACCCTGCTGAGGGAGGAAGACATAGGAGCGAAACAGCTGCCAAGGGCAAACTAAACACTGACATACTATCCACATGAGAAGGAAAATGCACCTGGACCCGCGGGCCCCTTACCACCTGATTCATTTAGAAAAGCAAGCCAGCGAACAACAGAGAACGCACTTCATCTAAACACTTTAATAGTTAAAATCTAAAGCCAAAATACACAGTAAAAGTAATTGCTTGTACTCCTGTGGTACCTTTCACCCAAATATCACAAAGCACGTCGGCGTCTCGTACTGCCTTTTCGCCTGCACGTCCAGCTCCGGGTGTGCTACTGTTTGCACTCCCCGGCAAAGAGAGAGGTATCAGAAGTGGTACAAGGCAGAGACAATCTGCGCGGAGAAAGGGGGATGATCTCCATCGTCACTGAGGGCTTCTCCATCACTAGTATCAGTGTTATCCATTTCATAAGTGGGGCACTGAAGATGCATCTTCTGTTGCAATAAAAATATGAGGCAAGACTTACTTTGGGATGTAAAATCACCCTCCATAAAAATCAGAAGAAAGTTTCAAAATGGGCAGGCATGAGCACAATGGATTCATAGCCAGCTAAGTCACAGGAACTTTCCCCCAGAGCCTCTCACATTGACGCAAAGTTCTCCCGCGAGTTTCTTCTCCAGTGAACATAAATGCTCATGCAGAAAGGACTGGGCAAGGCACTAGTCTGGGCGCAAGCGTCCTGTCCACACCACAACTCATTTCTGCTCTCATTAGTGGTACTGTACTCGTTCTGTGTGACGGGAAAAGGGAAGACAGGCACAGATGTAGGCTCAGGCAAAGCTTGATAATCACCTATATGAGTGTTAAATTTACAGTTTATGCTGAAGCCAGGACACTGACAAATTTAGGTACCCACTATGAAAACAGAAAGTGACACATTAAACCATCCTATAACCTCGAAAAGCTATAATTTTGTGTTGAATCTGTGGTCAGATTCATGTGGGGTTTTTTCACCATTCTGTGATTTTTTTAATGTGATAAGCCAACTGGAAACTTCTGATGAGGGAAGAGTCCGTTCTCTGCTGCTGCAGCTATTTACAGTGTGTGTTTTAATTAATCTCTTCCCTTCAATACCGCTGCCTTTCATTGCAGAACTGACTTATTTTTGCATTTAACAAAATCCAGGCCTCAGACAGCTCACCGGCCTCTGGAAAAGGATTAATTCATTTGAAGTCAGCACTAGGGGCTTCAAGCAGGTGTCCAGAAGCAGGTGTGACCCGATCTCAGTAATTACTTTCACCTCCCGATTTGTCTTTCAATGTCTATTTGAAATTTAGCCTTCAAAGAATCAAATGGCACGTACCCCACATCGTCTTCAAAGCCTGTCAAACCCAAAGCAAGCGAGGTTACACCACAGTGAGTCCTACAACTTTTCTTGTCACTGAAAGCACTTACAGATGTTTCTGAGCTATAAGAGATTAAGAGAGGTGGACGTTTGACCTGCAGCATCAGAGTGCTCTTGAGAGAGGCTATGACAACAAGGGTCCGTTTCAGGACCGCAGCTGGCAAGGATGGGCTTGGCCAGAATTTGTGAACAGGCAGCCAGCATCACCCAGCCACAGTAAGATCCAGAGGAAAAAAACTTTCATGCAAGTCATACAATGAACTCGTATTTCCTTTCTGTCTCTAGTGGGAATATTTCTCAAATTACTGTTTTTTAACAATAATACTGGTACTTGACAGTTACTTCACAATAGACTGTAGTCTCAGACACATTTTCTTACTTTGGCAAATACATCCTCATAGCAAAAATTACAAGGGAAACAAAGAAATTACAGCTCTGAGCAAAGTGATTACAGCAAAGATAGACAGGAATTAGACCAGACAAAGAATGTAATTTTAAGCTTTTACAGCCACGGGATAGATGTTGCAAAATGCCAATAACAGATTATATTAACCACATCTTGGCTGCACAGAAAGAACAGCGCTGTCTCATTCTCCTGGCCACAGTGGGGTTCTAATCTTTTTCCAACTTTTAAATGGCCCATTTTTGAGGACACCTTGGTATCTGTAAAATGGTGTCTTGGTTTTGGATTTGCTTATTTGATATTCTTTTAAAAACATATTTTTTGAAAAAAATTACAAAATTCTCCCTGGGGCCACAAAGCTAGAGTTTTACTGAGTTTCTACCACCCTGCCATGAAGTTTTGCATCTTATTTGGCTTCTCCTACCTTAAAATGCAAGAAATCTGTTTAAAAATCTATCTTTTGCATAGGAGAATGAGGCAGTCTTCATAAGCCTAAAAACACTTGACTAGGCTTTCTAACTTAAGGGATCCTGATTTGTCACCTTCAAAAACCCCACAGGAACTCTGAATATTATACTAAAAGGGAATTTTTTGTTTCTTTACAACTATGTACAGTCCTAAAAACCACCTAGCCAGAGTTGTCTTAAATCCAGATGCATGAACCTTCCAGGTAATGTCTTTTTGTGCTCTTTTTGGATAGTTACGCTTTCTAAACACTGATCAAATTAACTGAAAAGTATTTGCTGAAAAACCCATCATATGCTGTTCCCTTTTACCTTTAGTTGCCTATACAATCTCCAGTTCCACAATTAACTACCCATAGGGAACCTAATCCAAGCAGGGCACAAGCGATGTACCTGACCTGAATGTGGCCACACGTGTCCATGGCAATCCCCCACCACCGATGACCAAGGTCACAGTTCAGCCCAGGCCTGGGCTCCGCCGGGACGCGTCCTCCCAAACGACGCTCTGTAAAGCTTCGACGTCTCCGTCTGTCAGTCAGCAGCTTTCTTTTTTACACGTAGGAGAAAAGAGCGAGAAAAGCAAAAGAAACCCTTGAAGCGTAGTGGATAACCACACGGTTTTCAAAGGATGGCACACCTTCCCTTTGAAGCGCAGAGACAGATCCACCAGGACTTGTCCATTGAAAAGGACATTAACCAGCCCGGCCTGGGTGTTTAAACCGGCGGTGGGCGGCAGCGCAGCCAGCGTTACAAAGCGACTCATGACGACAGCCATCGAACGGTGCGCGTTTTCACTGCGTCTACGCGCAGCACGATGTGGCGCACGGCTTCCTCTAATTGTAAGATGTTGGAAGAATTCACCACGTTCAATCACCCGCAGAAACCCGTCGCAAGCAGCGCAGCCAGGCAAAAGGGAAGGAGGGGGCACCGGGAAGGCCAGCGAGTCCTCGTACAGACACGTGAGCTCTAACAAAGACTGTCAGACCCCGACGCAGCCGATGGGGCACCCCTCCTCCCAGGCACCGTGTTGTCTTTTTTTCGTCAGTTGGACACCTTTCTTCTGCTCCGGGTGAAATCTTTTCTCGGAAGCAAACCTCCTGCAGGTTTTTGAGGAAGCAACGTTTTACAGTTTTCGTAACAGGAGCAGCAGGCAGTAGGACGTTAGGTCCTACAGGGCGACGTGCAGGTAAGGTCACTGGAAGCGGAACAAGTTATTTCTGGGGTATGGTGCTCCAGCAGTCAAGGCCAGGTGCTTGGTGGGTTTTGGTTGAGTTTTCATATAAATGGAGAGGTTGCGCTTTCAAATTGGTAGGAGTGGTTGCGACAGTGACCTCTCGTTCCATTTCTCGTGCCAAGAGAAATACTACAGGCACTTGCATCATTATGGGAAGGCTCAATTTCCAAAATACTGGCTGAAGGACAAATGCTATCAATACCTGTAATGACAAGGTATTCATGGATATATTAACCAGCACATTTCTTCATTGCAGCTACAGACTGTCAAGGAGACGTTACACTGTGGGATTTCAGAAAGTGAAAAGGGCATTAAAAGAGAGATGGTTAGTGGAACAGAATAACAGAAAGTAACTGCAGAATGATCACAAATTGATTCAGCTTATATTTAAAATCAAAGAATAAATAGGAGTAGGTCTTTAGCTAAGGATTTGGATTTCAGAAAAGCAAATTTAGACAAGCTAAGGAAGCTGATATTAGTAAAATCCATTAGACTGAGATTATACAGCATCTTGACTGTGGAAGGAAAAAGGAATTTTCTACTGTCTTAAGAGCTAAAAGCAACAGAAATGTTTACCCTCGGCCAGAAGAAAAACTTAGAGAAATGGATTCCACACTTTATGTAAATAAATATCCACCTTTAAAAGAATATTAAAAAAATATATTATACCCTTAAAAAGGATATAAGCAAAGGATATAAGCAAAAAGCTTACAAGAGCTAGAAAGGCAAAAGGACAGATCAGTGAGTAAAGCTAGACTTCACAGGTTAAGACATACAAGGGTAAAAAACAGGAACTGCCAAAAATCAATCTGAGGTAGTTCTGCAAGGGATACAAAACCAAACAACAAAAAGCCCTTTGGAAATATACAGCGGGAGGAAAGAAGGAAAAAAGTTTGCCTTCTACCCTGATGATTGGGTAACCTGTAGATTAAAGATTGTCTAGGTGTGATCCCAAAACTAAAGAAACAATTTACTCAGATTTTCAATAAGAATGGATGCACTGACAGCAAAGGCAATATATAGAATGGGAATGAGGATATGGAAATTAAAGCTAGTCCCCTGGAGACGAGAGCAAAACTTGAGCAGGACTGCAAATGAAGGGAAGGGGGGAGAGAGTAGGGAAGAAGAGGGAGTAGTCTCCATGCCAGAAATAAGGTCTGGTACGTGCTGTAGATGTATTTGTGAGCTATTTTTAGGAAATCCCTCAATTCAAATGTGGTACTTTCTAAATGGAAACTACTTATAAGGAGAAGGGAAGGGGGACACAAGATCAGAAAACTCCAAAAATGATCCAAACAAATATCAGCCCAATTATTTGACTTCAGTAGAACAGCTTTACAAGACCTTTGGAAGGAAAAGAGAACAGAAGAAATGGAGATAACCACAAAGTGGCTTGCTCATACCCTGATCTCAATAGGAACTACCCACTAAATACGAGTGTCTCCCACTGGTTTTCTTGCTGCTCCTGGCTCTGCTCAAGTCCAGCTCGTTCCATGAAAAACCCAGAAACAAGGGGAGCACAGGATGAAAAAGCCTGTAGCCATGTCAAGTATGTATTTTCTGGTTGTATCTATACAGTAAAAGCATACTCTACAATCACTTAATTTTTCTTTTCCCATTTTATTCATCATTTTCTATTCTCCTACAGACTGCCTCATTCTCTCACTAGCTGGACAGAATTTTCTAACATCTTCTGTTTTCAGTTCATTTTTCTTGAAAACAGGTGAGAAAATTCCTGACTGCTGTGTTTCAGGGGAGGGCTCGTCAGGCCATTGCCCAGTGGTATTTAAACTCCCCTAACTGGGAAATACCTTTCCGGAAGAATCCTGGGGGTATGTTTTGCTATCTCTGTCTCTCTTCACGAGTGTCTTGCCACTTGTCATTGACAAGTACATTCAAATCTACCTCAATCTACTTCTCCCTGATCAGCTTATAGTGTAAGTTTGTATCAGAGACTTTCTTGTCCCAAAGGGGTTTTTTAATGTTCTGTAGTCAAATATTTTTCAGCCACATCTACCATCCTTCTTCCATCCTTTCCTGCTGCTATTCTCATACTATTCTGTATGATGATGCTTCCCAATTCTGTCAGTGCTGCACTCGTCCTGTTTGTGTGAAGGTCATCAGTGGAAACTAACAGGGGCAGATCTTATAGGAACCTCCTGCTACTTGGTCTTTAAAACTAGCTACATCCCCTGCAGCCAGTTCCTGGCTGTGCTCTAGCTCCCTATAGTAACTTCCAAATCTCCAATATGACTGAAATCTAAAATAAATGCAATCAAAAGTGCTATGGAGCACCTAAACTCTTACTGAAACTGTCAGATGTTTTCCAGCCTTCATCCGTCTCCCACCCATATGAAAAGTCTATCATGCAAACTAATAAATGCTTTCATAGCCAGAGTGGGACCAAGGAAGATGAATACAGATACCTAGCTGTATTGTAAAGAAAAAACCAATCTTCTACTCCAAGAGCAGTACACCATGGTAAAGGTTGCAGAGATATAACAGAGCATATACAGGCCAACACTTAAAGAACAGAAAAAAAAATTCAGGGCTTTTCACTGAAGTATTTTTTTGTTGCTTTTTCTGTCACAGTTTCCTGAAAACATTACTGCTTTCTGAAAATAAAACAGAAGTGCCTGGAGAAGAGTTACTTGTTTGTCACACATGACAAGAGCCTCTCTGGCAATATGCCTGGATGGAGGCCTGAGCATCCTGGTCCGACCTCAGCTGACCTTGCTTTGGGCAAGTGGCTTGGACTAGAGCCCTCCTGATGCCTTTTCCAATCTGAATTATCCGATGGCCTTGTGAGGCTAAGATAGCCTCTCTGCTGCCCTGTAGCACAAGCAGAAGGGCTGAGCTTACACAGCAGGGGGGTGTCTGCTGCCTCCGTGCACAAGGCAAGTCCTCTCTCAAGCACTCCTCTCTAGTCTCCATCCCACCTCCTTCAGGGAAGGATGCCTACCCATCACAGCCCTGTGAGACCCAACCACAGTGCCCTGCAGAGGCTACAAGGCAAAGTGGACAGGAAGAACCGTGGCACCAGGCAAAGCTGACATCTGTCAGACACCTACTCTCTGAGTACAGCACAACGTCCAAGGAAAAGCAACCTTCAGGCTATTCGGACTACCGTGCCCTCCCACGGCAGGACAAAAAATAGAGACATGTAAAAGTAACTTGCACTCATTCTTCTCACTGCAGACATGTGCTCCCACCCTGGGCACAGAAAGAGGAAGATGAGGAACACTGCAATGATTCTCTCCTTCCTGAAACTGCCCTGTCTTCCCCGCTTTAGAAAGCAAGAAAAGCAAATAAAGAAATCAAATAAACTCCAGACCACAGACCTACTGACCCCCAGGGACAATGTGCTACAACAGAATAAACCTAAAATGATTGTTGCCAAAGCGCTTTTCCCCACCTGCTGCTTCTCCAGGCCTGCTGTGAGTGACCTGATGAGATGGTGAAAAAGGAAAACTCCCCTTGGGTCAGTGAAGCTCCCCTCCAGAGTGCAGCCCTAAGCATGAAGCATCTCCTAACAATCCACTGGCATACACTGTCTAGACACTGAAAAAAGATGAGGAAATACTACAATAAATCCAAAAGGTTAAAAAAAAGTATTCTGAAAGAGCCAGTAAATTCAGCCTCCTGCCTCAGAGAAAACTTTAGCACATACAAGAGCTTTCTTGGCCCCGTTTGCAAGAGTTGGTTGGTGTCCAAGATTGATAAAGTCCCAAGTCTGTGTCCAAAGCTTCAGGAAAGAAACAAAGACCAAGACCTTTCTGATAAAGAAAATGAAGGCCCTAGCAGAGTGTGTGTTATGGGACCTGACCCTTGCCACAGCAAGTGCTTGTTTCTCTCTTGAGGGTTGGAGCATGGGCAAGACTTGTTCTCCTGGAGCATAACAAAGAAAAAGGTAACATTCTTTCTTGACAGAACAGGGAAAAAAAGAGTTAAAGCCAACAATTCTTCCAATGAGATGTGGCTTCCACAGGGTTGAAAACTCCCTTAAGAAAATTCTCATTTTGTTTCTTCTTCTACAAGAAGACCTAAATCAAACAACTTGTCTGCATGGCTTCAGCATTAATTTCTGTGTCTTTTTCAGCTGTTCAGCACTTCATGGTTGCTGCTGTTAGGTGCTTGATGACCCTATGGCCTCTGGACATACTACCTGAACTATGTATCTGATGTCACGCAGTGATAGCACAGCCAGAAGCACTCATTGCTCCAAAATTTGTCAGTTACTTTCAGGAACATCTTTGTGACAAGCATTTCTACTTCATCTTTTAAAATGTTCAAAGGTAAAAAACAAAACGCAAAATACTGGAACTTCTCTGCAGGTAAAAATTCTGTTTTCCCATTATCTCTACCTTTAGTTGGAAAAACAGAAGACCAAAACATCTCCATGATGGCCTTTCACTTTGGCACAAAGGCAGAATTCATGGCAGGTTCATTCTGAGCTTATTTTATTCTTCCATGTGAAAACACACGTCCCTGGCAGTGTTCACGGCCAGGCTGGATGGGGCTTTGAGCAACCTGGTCTAGTGGAAGGTATCCCTGCCCATGGCAGGGGCTTGGAACTAGGTGATCTTTAAGGTCCCTTCCAACCGAAACCATTCTGTGATTCTATGATTCTGTTAAATACTATGGAACCAGGCAAGACACTCCAGGTTCCTTTACCCAGTGGGGCTTCTCACTGACCCAGTCAAGCCAACACCTGCATCCTTTGGGACAGCAGGGTGGCAGCTGCTGGGAAGCCTGCAAGCGTACAAGCTGCTTAGCAAAGAAATATCAGGTGAAAAAATGAATTAGCTTAGTATCATACCAGCAGCCCAGATCTCGCCCCCACACCCTTTGATTAAATTCTCAAAATATATTCTTTGGGCATAAGATGCATGAGATTCCGTTTTTGCCCACCAGGGCTGTACGATGTGCCCACGCACTCACAAAGTCAGCCTCTGAGTGTCCACGGGCAGCGTTACCCACACGTCTGCCAAGCACAGCTGCCTCTAGATTTGGGCCCATGCAAGGGGAGCAGGACACCCTCCTACCTCCATGCAGCTCTGCACCTGGGTGTTGCTCCCTCCATACCCCAGATGCCCACCCCAGGACAAGAGGTGGTGTGGCTGCAGGCAGGTGGCAAAGGAGGGCCTGCTCTGGCTGTACTGATTGCACTTGAGCTGGGGTGGGAGCAAAGGGTTGGGGAAGGAGCGTAGCGAGAGTCAGAGCCATGCTGGCTGCTGGGATTAGATCTTCTCTGGAAAGGATTTCAAATGTCCAGGGGCAGCACTATGAATTTCGGCAGAGGCATCCAGTAAAGGCTGTGGTAAGTGGTGACTCCAATTAGGAAGTAATTTAGCTTAGAGTATAAAACCATAGATGTGAGAAACCCTCAAAAAATCTCTGGATGGGGAAAAAACTGCGGGAGATGCTTTGTGAGGAACAAGAGCCTGAGATGATCATTGTAGAGCCGGGGTTAACCCGAAAGGCTCTGCAACACCAGTGCCAAACTGGTACAGGACACCGCAAGCGGGACTAAACAGAGACTGAGTTTTCAAAGCTCTTCACCGTGTCAGCTCTCCTCGCCCCACATTAGCAGAGCAGATGTCTGAGGCTGCACACCAGCCAGGCTGGGCATTTTTCAGACTCTTCCAAGAACGAAGGGGTAATGGGCCCATTTTCTCTCAGTGCTTGTTCTGCTGTTTGAAAACTGCAGCATTTAAGGCAATGGCATGAAGTAGTATTTAGCAGCAAAATGGAAAAGGTATGAATTTCTCTCCGTCGTGTCCTGAAAACCTACCTTCAGTTTAAATAGAGAGGACAGTGCTTCAAGGGATGAAAGCTCAGTAAATCATTCGTGTGCTCTTCCCTGCCCTGCCCATGGTTTTCTGTGTGACTCCTTTTAACTAATCCAAATTTTTCCCCACCTGCTGACCTGGGATACATTCGAGCAGATTGATCTCACCACTCCTGGTTTTGGTGTGTGCTATGCTTGAATTAAAGGATGCCTCAGTTTGCACATCAGCTACCATCTTGCAGGTGGCTGTGGATTAACTGCTAAACAACATGGATAAAACAGTAGAAAGAATTGCTTTACATCCATCTTGGAGAGAGTAATAACGGAAGGCACCAAAATACAGCACATCAGACACACCAGCATCGTTTTCCTTCTACAGGACCACAGTTTGCCAATATCTCTGCACAAGCAAGTGCTGTCTGTTCAGAGGACGTACATAGAAATATGGGTTTCTGCATCCCTCTTTTAAAGAAAGTCTTACCCTTCTGCAGCCAGCAGCTTCCTGTCCTGATGTTTACAGCAAACACACGCTCTTTCCAAGCTTTTTGAAATGGCTTTATGGCATAATGCAGAGAAGGCAAGTGTCATGATGTCGATACAGGAGTAAACCGGAGTGGAACAGCAGCAAATGGACCCATTATCACCCTTTAGCCCTTTGCTTCCTTTTACTTAAGTGGTGCTTTGTACACATTAAGTATGAAAATGAAGGATTGCAGATATTCTGTTTCAATTTTATTTAGTATTAAGTACATATTTAAGGCAAGCCCTTGGGCTGTTAAAACATCTTCAGACAGAGATCCTTTATTAACTGAGGACAGATTGGAACAAGCCATTAAATGAGTGAACTAAAAATCATATGATTAAAAGGAAGATAACATAGACTTATTTCTAATTTTAATAAAATCATAGTGCTTCTCATGGCTGTCTTTAAGACTGAAAAGGCAAGCTTTTTCTTCCCAATTATCTTGTTCGTACCACCAAAATGTGACCCCTACTTTATACGTATGTTTATGGGATATTGTTTATGCGTATTGTTTATGCATGGGCTTCTTCAGCAGCCTTATTGGTATTCACTGTTGTTGTCTTTTATTCCACACCAAGCTCGTGCAATGCAGGACACGAAGTGTTTATGTGGCCTAACAGGACTTTTTAATAAGTGACGGACTCTATAAAAAACATGCTTAACCATACTGCCCAAAATATTTATCACATGTTTAATTTCGCATTATTTTTAACAGACTTTGGGGTGATTTTGCATTAATACCATGGTGTTTTAGAATCATGAGAATAGCACATTTAAATGGTAAATAGTTGTGTCAGTTTATCTAGTACCTACATCTGCAACCTAAGCTTTTTTCCCCGGGGGACTGAAAGGATTACAAATATTTTTCGCTATGAATTTCCTTTATCATTTTTCTTTTACTTCTAGACCTTCCTGTTGCTGTCACCACTTTCCAAATATAAATAGCTGCAGCAGTTAACATTACCAACTATAAATTATATGGGGAAATAAGCAATTAACCAAGGTGTTTCTTCTTAATTAGAGAAGTAAAAATGATCTGTTTTAAAATGTGATGTTAGTCATCTATGTGACCTTAGAAAAGCAAGATAGCAGTTTAATTCTGCATTCCTGTGAAGTCTCCCAGCACAATTATTTCATGGAGTGCCAAGATCAAAGCTTTTCTGAGAGTATCTAAGATTACAAAGATGCCATGTTCATCCACATTTCCCCTAAAGCAGTTTCCACCAAAAAAGCTGGCCTTATCACCCCCCTTTTTTGAAAGTGGAAGTATAGCCAGATTATTTATTCCTGGAGTGAAAAATATTTCTATAGCTTTAAACAATATCAGGAGATCTGATTATCTTGCTGCCAGCTCTGTGGGCAGTTTAACAGCCCTGGTAATGATGCGTTACTGCATGCCGGAGGCTGGTGTTGACTTTGGATGGCTCATCTTGGTCTGCGAAGGGAACGCAAGCTATCTTGCTTGGCATCCAGCAGAAAGATGATGAACACAGAGAGAGGGTACCAAGGCTTCAGTCGAGGGGTTGAATATATCCCAAAGTACTTAAGGGAGGTGAGTGGCCTAGAAATACCCAGGTCAGACTTAGGCCCTGAACAGTTTCATGATAAACTGTTGAACCCTATAAAGCCCTACAGCAACCCTGCTTTATATTATCTTCAGAGAGCCATCCCTTCATACAATAACCTTTCTTCTCCTGCTCCTGCCTCTGCCCCTCTTCTAATTTCCTCTGCTTCTTGCCAATCACTTTCTTCTTTCTTGGAAGCAATAGATTCTTTTCTCTGATTTGAATGTTGGACTGTTTACCTGCCTACAGCTGTTTTTTAAAAAGGAGAATCACTGTATTTTAACTGAGTATACATTCCCAGGCTTTGATTATATACAGCACTCTGAGTTTTTACATAGGCAGTAAAAAGTAAAACAGTAGGTCTTTTTGGAGTTGCAAATCTGAAAAGAAAATGTTAGGATGCCTACCTGATCAGAGCTCTTAAAATGCAGCCAAACCAGGTTTCTGATTGGGCTGGAGAGCAACAACAAGAAAGCATTTTCACCCAGCATTGAGATATCCAAGAGACTGGCATCTTACTGAAAAAGTTAGAAGGAGAGATTTTCCCCTTCCTGCACTGGAGAACATCAGAATAGATGGATATTCAATATAGAAGTTTGTCTTGATCACTGTGGTGATTAACCATAGTTGCTCATGAAAAATCTGTGACCTGAAGTATGAGACAGATATTTCCTATTAAATTTTAACTCAGTCATGCAAGTCTGGAGAGAAGCAAAACCCTTTTCGTTGATTAAGGACTTTGTGGCATACAGTTCTGCCATTACCTTGGCAGTGCCTTTTCACACTTCTTGTCAGCAGCAGAGGATCTAACGTGGGAATCTAATAGTTTTGGTAAATTATTTAAAACTTTGGCTATAAACTAAGGGATATGGAAACTGAAACGTTTGCTTTAATATTTTTAATGTAGCTATAAAAAGATCAAAGTGACTTTTAAGTTTAGGTTGGACTAAAAAGTTGGCATTGACCCTCCCTCCCCTCAAACACAATATAAGATGCAGAGTCCACTTAGTGCACCAGCCCAACTCCAGCAGTAGAAAATGCATAGAGAAAATTTATAAGAAATAGGGCAAATAAGGCATGGACCTTCCCCTTGTAGCTCTGCTAAGCCTCTATTGCAGAGTTTGCACCCAGACCTTCATTTAGGATATAGCTGGTCAAGTAAGACGCCGAAGTTGTGCTGCTCTCAAGGTGTCCCAACCTAACAGTAGCACAACCCAGCTTTGGAAGGCTCCTCTTTGCTACTCAGTGCTGTTCATCAGTCCTTTATTGTCTGCCCAGCTCAGCATACACAAACTGCAAATAAATAATGAGGCAAAAAGATGAATTCTGGGACTAAGAAATGACTTATTTTTCCAGAATTTGTGGATTTAATCCAACAGCAAGCTCTGCGGCTGCATGATCATTGTGCTTTCTTGAAACGGTAACACACAGTTCTTCACTTCCTGATGGATTTATTGCCTGCAAATATGAGCCTGCGTGTAGGTCTTGTCATCTGATACATTTGTTTTAGTAGTCAGTATATTATGAATTAACTACTAGAAAATGCGGATTTGTTTCACAGCCAAGCTGCAATACAAAATGTATTTCCAGCTCCTTTATTTATTATTTTTTCCTGTTTATTAATATATGAAGTTCAATACTATTACTCTTATTGAAGTCAGTAGGATTGCCTGGGCTAAGAATTGCTTTAATTTACACGAGGTTATCAAACTGCCACCAGCCTAAATTTAGGAGGGGGATTCTTGCAGCAGCCAGAGAGCGAAGCAAGATGTGAAAGATGACAGGGTGGGTGACACAGCAGCAGGGGAGGCAGAAAGCAGGAGGAGGTAAAGGCTCTTGAAAACTAGTCCCCAGGTGCCTCCCTAGGGCCCCTGGTCACTCCGACCTTACATGACTACTAGCTATTCCAGTCACTTTGACTTTAACTGCCTTTTGCTTCGGTATCCCAGTTGTAAATCAAGGATGACAACAGAAGTCAATTCTCCCTGGTTGTTATGACAATAAATATACGATGCATTCAAATACTAATGTGAGCAACCCAAGAAGTCCGTAAGGAAAATGACAAATCTGCGCTTAGTCCAGTGCTTAGGCAGGCTGCAGGAAACCACAGAAAGAACATACTGACTAAGAGGTTTCCTCTGGAAAACAGAGTTGGAAATTACAAAAGTAAAAGAGTCATCACAAATACAGACACGGAGGAAGCTTTACACACATGTATTGCCTCACAGTGTCTTAATTATTGTGACATTGTTCTTTAATTTCACATCCTATTCTGGGAAAAATAAGCATCTCTACTTCCACGGCTTCACAGAGGTTTAGGAGAGCATTGTGTATGTCTCAGGAAAACTGACCTTCAACGCAACCATCACACCACAGTTTTCAGAATAGATCTTAAGTATCAGCCTAGAGCTGTTCAGAGCTTGGGAACACACTGCTGCCCTTTGCAGGGACTGGTGCCCAGGGCAGCAGCACGCTCCAGCTAATCAACACGGCCAACAGCACATTTAAATCATGCAGAAATTAGAGGAATCATGAGAGCAACAGGAACTTTCTAATGGCGTGATTGCTTTAGCACAGGGAACTGATGCTGCTGATGTTTACAGAATCACAGAATCATAGAATAATTTAGGTTAGAAAAGACCTTTACGATCATCGAGTCCAACCGTTTGGTGGTGCTTGGCCTAGCAATGAGTTCTTGATGTGGTGGTGAACCAACAACTGGTGAGGGACAAACTGGCTGCCAGTTTGTGGAAAGTAGAGCCATCAAAGTTGCTGAGTGTATTCATGCCAGAGAGATCTTTGTTTCAAAAACTTTGATGTGCAAAAAAACAAGAGGAAAAAACCACCAGTTACCTGCTGCTCAGTTCCTCTGAAGCTAAAAGCCAGTAGCAAACTAAGGCTTTTAAAATCTATTGCAACAACATCTCATTATCAAATGTCTCTGAGATAGTGGTATGGATATCACTTTTAACTTCAAATACAAAACTATATTTCTATTGGTTTCTGGCTGATGTAAATACATGCCAGAGGGAAAGTGCCAGGTAACACAGATTAGCCGAGGTGCTGCTACAGCCCTGAGACCCTGAGATGGAGGTTTACAAAAGAAAGAGAACGAGCACACATGAGAGTACGCATATTACAAGGAGATGTCTGTAGCTGTCATTTTTAAAGGACACAGCTCTTTTTTCCGGCCACAGCATTTTTGCATTCTTTACTGGCACACCCAGGAGTAGTCCTGACAGACACAAGTCACTCTTAAATGCAGGAGATGCCTTACACAAGAGAGAGATCTTTAAAAGCTATTTGTGCAGTTTGTTCTCTCTGGGAAAAAGTACCTGTTTCAGCAATCAGGAAGGAGCTGTTGCAAGACACATTTAAAGATATTGCTGCTTTTTTATTATTAATGACAGATATCTTTGACAAAATAGCAAATAACAGAAGGAAGCTCCTGCTTGATTTTAATCTTCTCAGATTTCTTTGTTTTGGGAGAGTAGAGGAACCATTTTATCTCCAGGAGCCCGGGGCTCTGGCACGTGTGGGTCTCTAGTAAGTGTAGTTTAGTAACGTAGCAATGCAGGCCAAGTTTTAGTTTGAACAAATGAATAGAGAAAAAATAAAATTACTTGCAAGGTATTTTTACCAAGGGAATTATTACATAAAGTAAGTAATTATGCCATCCATTCACAACACGTAAAAATGAAATATAAATACGTATGAAATATGGGTTTGTAGATATACCCATATTTATATTTAACAAGGAAGGTGTTATATATTTGGCAGGGAAATTAAGATACTTCTTATCCAATAAGAGAACCAGGCTCAAAGCCTACAGGAAGTTTATTCTGTGTAGAGCTTACATGCTGTAAATTGTAATGTGAGAGTAGAAGAACAGTCAAATTTCACAGGAGGGGTCCTAGCCAGGAGTTTTATTATTCATTTACACTATATATCCCTACATAAGCCTCTACAGTCAGGGCATGTAAATGCCATAAAAATTTGCTAGAGTTTTAAATACCTTGCTGAATGAAAATGAGAAAAGCAACAGACAATCAAGCTCAACCTGCAAATGTGTCCTGTAAAGTTGTTGATAAAAGCCATTTCCTGACAAAGCAGAAGAAAAACAGTTCTCCCTGGTGTAGGTAATCCAGGGAGAATTCAATGGTGAAACTGAGCTCCAGAGATTCCTAAGTTAGCACAGCACTAGGAAGAGAATACCTTTGAATTGCAAATTGTGTTTGATACACCTAAAGCTTTATCTTGATACATGGGTGACTGACACAGCTGCCACTGTGGTCAGCCGGGGGTGACAAGGGACCACGTCCTTCTCTGACATTGCTACAGCAAGGGTCAGGGCGATCACTTGCAGGTCAAGTACTGAGAGACAGGGACGTCAGGCAATTCTCCTTCTCAGAGATGCTCGCATCATCCCTCAACGAACCCACAAAGCAAATTGACTGCAAGGATGCCCAACCTATTAAAATTAAAGGAGTTTTTAAAATCTCAGGTTCCCCATCATCCCCTCTCTTACATTTTATTTTTATTCAGTTTAATTTTCTTTTTTCTTTCCTAGTCTTTCATGTGTGTTTTTTCTTTTTCCAATTTCAAACTTAACAAAGACAGGTCAGTTACTCATGATACCTGATTGATGCCAGTGCTTACTGGGAAAGACCTTGCTGCAGCCTGACAGAGATGCTGTGGTGGATTAACAGCCTGTCCTTTGAAAAACTTCACTGAATCTGCAATAAAAGGAAGGGGAGAACTTGAGAACTTTTCCAAAGAAATGCTAATATTTTTAATTTGTCTGTTCTAGCTTTCACCACTCCTTTCAAATTATTTTTGACAGCAGAGGTGGGTGAGAATTGTTTGGCATCCCTGCGGCAGAAAGCCCTACCAACAGGGTTGTTCTGCAACAATTTCAGAAGGACTCCATGAGCACCTTTGGATCTGATCTTGCATTGATCAAGCTGATCTCTTGAGGAAAGAGGACAGGAATTTATTTGGTGTTCTATCCTTCTTTTTTCTTTTCCTTATTTTCTGGTGTAAAGAGCATCATCTAGACTTTTCCCAGTTCTTCCAAGAAACAGCTAAGTTTTCTTCTTTCTAAGCGTTCCCATTCGCTCCAGCCTTATGTACTTACCTATGGCAATTTGTAATACCATTTTACACTGTGTGGTTTCAGTTCAGTGAAATGCTTAAGTGTTTAACTGCTTTCCCATACAGCAATATCTTAATATGCTAATAGCCAAGCACTTGTGTTACAACTTCCTTCAGTGAACACTATATGCCAAACCAACGAACCCAGAAAAGTAATTTTTCCATAGTTAGGCAATAAAGTGCTTTTCACCACCCTGTTAAAATACAGCTAAAAAGCAATAGTAAAGAATCATAATCAAATTACATTTTCTACAGTGTTTCACTACACTGCTACAACTTGACAAAAATAGTTCATGTTATGAAAGATACTTTTGTGTAACACAAAAGTAATTATATCTTAGCTTATTTTAGAAATAACATACGTGCATTCAGCCAGAGGCTGCATGATAGGTCTATATAAGTTGAATATATTTTTTCCCCCCAGGATTTCCTC
Organism: Phaethon aethereus; assembly: GCF_964289735.1. NCBI lineage: Eukaryota > Metazoa > Chordata > Aves > Phaethontiformes > Phaethontidae > Phaethon > Phaethon aethereus. The sequence goes on along the minus strand of NC_138576.1, from coordinate 75,729,546 downwards.
CTGTAAATAAAACTCTGTGCCAAGTACAGCTCAGACAAGTAGCCCTGATTTCAACTGGTCTACTCACATAAGTGAAAATTACTTTCTTACATAGCACATATTGCAATGGGTTTTCAGGTATCTGGCTGTGAGAAGAACACAGGAAACAGAAAACTTCACTGCCTTTCTTGCACCGCTGAGAATTTCCACATACATAATTTGGAAAATTACACATATATAAACCCACATATATAATTCAGAAACTTATAAACCAGTTTCATACCTGTGTGGAAATACCTTGCATGCTGGAGATTAAATTATGAAGATACATGGATATTCCTCTCACACCAGGACCGACAGATCTTCAAAAGCCATCTGTCAGCAACCTCTGTGGTGGCTTCTTATTGATATATTTAGCCAAGACGACAATGTTTAGTCCTCTTTAGAGATGAGGTGGAAATGATGTTGACCACTTTCCTGACAGGAAATAACTTCTGATTAGTAAAGCCATCAGAACCATCAGGTAAATACGTAGTTCAGTACATAAAGTAATTTCAGGCATGCATATTATTTACTCAATTGCCTGTAACAAGTTTGGTTTGTTTTATCTTATTCTATCAGTCAGTGCGTTAGAAATACTGATTACATTTTTTCTGAAAAATGTATCTCATCTCTGTCACGTTGACATTTTTTTAATGCTATTTTTCAGGTTACTGTAAAAATCCCCTGAAGTGTCTACACACTCTGAAGGTGATTACCTAGAAAGCCATTTCATACAATCAAGTGTCATATTTCTCTTCATTTACATACACTATTTTGTTGACTTCCCAGAGAAGTCAACACTTCAACAACAACAAGAAGCCAACAACTCACATAGCTGCATAAGTAAAGGCCCTATATGAGGAAAACATTACTATGCAAATAGTGACCAAAAAACACCTAGTCAACCTACCAATTTATTGAAGTCCTGAAACTCAACCTTCCATGCAGCACAATGGTCTGAATTCCAAGAGAATGAATTTATTCATAATCTGATAATCCTTTAGCAGCAGAGAAGATAACTCTTTTTTTTCTGAAACAGCTGAAAAATTACGTTATTTCTGAACTGAAACCCTGTACGTTCTGTTTCAGCATAGAACAAATGGTTTATAGCTCTATGATATGGTAACATTTTCTCTGTTTCAGAGAGATGAGCATGCAGCTTACAATAAGCAAGAAGGGTCAAAATACATTTAAAATTAAAAAGGATCTCAATTTCCATTGTAATTTATGGAATAACCTGACTTCTGAGAGCCCACCAACTTGTTCTTTTCTGTCACTTATTCTTTACGAAACTGCTTCCCTGCAGGAATTTTATAATGATAAATTTTAACTCTGAAATTTAAAAATGCCTTAAAGTTTTCATTAAAATTTATTAAGACTGCCAGTACCATCACTTCAGCTTGGAATGGCCAAAATCAGAAACTGTTTCTGAAGGGTACAATGTAATTTATTTTCTTCTATTCTAAAACTCCAAGTAGTCTCATTTTTATGGAGAGGACTTCAATTAAAAGTCTATCTTCTTTCCTAAATATAACAATAAAACATTTAAGAGCACAGAGGAACTGCAGTCCTGAGCCCTCTTGCTCAGTGACAAGATACATGGTTTATATTTTTCTAATATTCTAAGCACGAATTAGCTGGTGTCAGTTAAAGACGGTGATCATTGAAATACTGCTCTCCACTTGGCACTGGAGGGATTTAGGATGTGGAAATTAGAATTTAGCAGAAATTCAGAACATCAGAAAAAAAGGAAACCAGACAAATCCCACAGTTTCCCACAAATCCCACTCCTAAACCCACACAGAAACAAACGCATCCACAGGGAAATCATCCTGCAAAGTCATGTTATCTTGGTGTTATTCAGTGACACTGAGCAGATCAATTGTTCTCTGTCTCCAGCACACGCCGGCTGTGTTTTCTCTTTCTAAACTGTCCCTTCTTTAGTCAGTATCTCTTACTGCATAGCCCCCGGATAACATCCTCCATCTTCTTTGGCAACTTCCTTCACAAAATAAAAATAGTTCGTAATGAAATACTAAACCAAAGAGTGCTTAAAGCATTTTGGGCCACCCAGGATATGAAACAACTCTCTTCTCACTGGTGTGATACTTAAGAAGTCAACAGCACTCCACCAGAGCAAAACAGGTACCATGGAAGAAGACATAGACTTAGTGTTCCCCCTTATTCTGCTCTTGCTGTTCATCAGGTAGTGGTACATTCCCCCCCACTTCCCTGCACCCCCCCATAAGAGGGACTTAAATCTAAAGGCTCTCATGAGAGGACCTACTAGTCCTGCTTCAAAAGAGTTGCAGAAGAGTTGGACATTTTGGGTAGTTCCTGCTTGATCTGTTAAGAAGCAAGAATTTAAAATAGTTCGATTTTTTTTCTTACATTGATTTTTCTCTGAAGGGTGCAAAAGCATATCCTCTCATTCGTTCCCATTTCCAAGCAGAGCAGCTGAATTCACTCGCGGTCCACTCACTTGAAGCAAGAAGACGGTTTCTTTTTGTAGTTCTTTATCTTGTTTTAAAGCCAATTGTTTGCTTCTGCCAACTCGTAATTGCACAGAAAGGTTGATGTCTGTGACTGTGAAAGGAGGTTTTCTGTCATTACATCTAATGGCTGTTCTGCTCTGTTGGTGATTATTCATTTACCTCTGATGTTTGCAGCACGGCAGCTACTAGAAGACTTGCAACAGTTCGGTGTTATTTCCTATATGTCTTTCACAGAATCATTTGTTCTCTGTTCCAGGAAAACATCAACATTGTAATGCAATTTATTCCTCTGACTAATGAGAGAAGTAAACCTACCCATTTTTCTAGTTTACACTAATTTTATTCAATAAGCTACAGTTGTAGGTATTCAAGAATATTTGAATTGATAACACACCTTGAAATTTTAATCCCTGTGTGGAAAAGAAAGCATCTTTAACTCACTTTTTCCTACTACCTGCTAGAGGAAACAGAGATATTAGGGAAAAAGAATTTTGCAATAATCAAATAAGTTTGGCAAAGTGATATTTTGTCTCTGTGTGCTCAGTGTGACCCATGAGGAGGCAGCTGCCTTTTGTCTACCGTGAGCAATAGGTCTATCATTGGGGAATATAAATTACGACACCTTCTTTGTGAATCCCAATACTGTGCCCAAAACACCATCATCCATGTCAGAGACTGAAATTCACATTCCCTAACCAGTCCATTTTGAAAGTCCATTCAGTCAAATAGTCCTTTTCTATAAAAGCTGTAGAATTAAATGATTACTTAGCAAATGTGAAACAGGCCAAAATGACTCCTGCTATTTATAAAGGCAGTGCCATGGACATGAGTGGAGAGATACGTATTTACACAATATACATCTGATCCAATCAGTACTGGTGAAAAGCATGAGACTGCATTTTAACTGACATCCTGACACTAAATATTTGGATGACAGTCTGCAGCCGTAACAGGCACCCATCTCCCTACCTTTTATTTTAGCAAGCAGTTTTACACTTAAAAGGAAGTTAACTTCTTTAAGACTTAAAGATAAAGCGCTTTGCTTGAATTTTTAGCAGGAAGAACTTAACTGACTCTTACCGAGTAAGTAATGATTCAATACATCTTAATCAGAGTATATGTCCTTCAGAGAAGGTCTTGTGAAATTTCACCTGCAGCTCATTTGCAATGTCAGTTTGACGAAGTTCAGCACTCGTTTGGTACCATCAAAAATGCAGACTTGTGTCGTCATCATCTCCCTTTTGCCTTCTCTGAAGGACATAAAGTTACCAGCCCGGTTGTCTTGTCTGGTTTAAATGGGTATCAAAGGTTTAATTTCTCATAGCAGTTATACTCATTATTTACTACCTCCTTTCTTGTATGGTCTGATACCATACAAGAATGATGGTCTGATCAACCCAGTCACTGTTGATCAATGGGAATTTTTTTTTACTGTCTTCCTATATGATTTACATTGAGCTTGGCATGTTTGGACACTGTTTTCCATGGCAATGGAAATACCTGTTCAAGTGCAAACTCTACTGCAAAGTTTTTTAAAAGACAGTTGAAAGATAACTCAATTTTCAATGTATCGTTTGTTCTGCCTAATGAACTTCAGTTTTCTTCTTCAAGGAGTAAATCTGTTCTGCCATCCATTCTTATTCATTGAAGCACTTCTTCACAACCTTGAAGGATTTTATCAGATCCTGTCCGTTATTATGGGATGTTTTGGTGGGAGTCTGGTGAGTGGCAGAAGATGTCAGCATACCACAGATATGGTCACCAGCAACTCCTGCGTCCAAAGTGCTGCAACAGAAGCTGAGAGCTTGGCAGCCCAAAACATTCTCTGAAGAATAGCCAGTTCTGTACAGCAAACAAAAAGACATGAACTTCAGTAGGGGAGAGTAATAGATTTGCTTCTGGATGAACATTATCATCCTGTAAATGGTCCCTCAGGACTGTTTCCATGGGTACAAACATGAGACTTAAATAGTCTAGTCTAGTCTATGCTGATCTGTTCTGTTCTAAATTTTGAGATGCAAGTGAATAATCTGTCATTCACCCTCCCTCAGCTTTATTGCTGCTAGCGGGCCTCATATGGGTTTTCCTGGCATGTGATATAAGGTTCTGGTAACTTTGAATAGATTTTCTTAAAAGGCTGGATAATTTCATGCAATCATTAACCACCTCTTGCTGCTTGGCATGCTGAAATAATAAGGGTAATTGAATATCATGCTTCTGGGTGTAAGCTAATTGCCTGCAGGGCTCTGGAAGGATGTTTCTTCCCTGTACACCACATAGCATAATTGGATAGGTAATAGGCATTATGGGAGCCTTCCACCTTCCTCAAGAATATCAGTGCAGAAGGCAAAATGTCAATTTAGATGAACAAATGATTTAATTCAGAATGGCGAGCCCTCTGCTCCTATGGTGCCATGGTGAGCACGGGTTGGATTGCAGGATATGCACCTGCCATTGTGTAATGAGGTCCTGAGTAACCTCGGTCATTATTTTTAACCTGAAATGCCAGCAAAAGTCCCAAACTTCTCAAAATGCTCATCTCTATGGAAACCTCCATATGAAGTATTGTTCAGTTGTGAATTAATATGTATTTATGCTTAAATGAGAACCAGGAGTGACTATTCCTGGTTTTACAAGCACACCATCCCCTGAATCCCTTTAATCTTCTCTGTGCACTGCTGAATGTCAGGTAATGGAGAGGCACAGTGTGAGCTCAATTAGTTTAAGATCTTATCAGTGTAATTAGGCAGGATGAGCTGTATTAGCTTGCCAAATAGGACTCAACACTTTGAAGTTATTTACTGAATTTTATATTCTTCCAAATACAATTAATTGCATAACCATTAGCAACTAATATTAATTAATTAATGGGGTTCCAACATAATTGTATGTAATAGACATCACCAAATGAGTCCTTCAATGGGGATTGCTATCATGAATACCAAATCTCCTCAGCAGACTGACTCCCCTACAAATCATGTTCAGGAACAATCGGAAAAATGGCCAATGCTAAAGGCAACTCTAGACCACGCGCTGCCACACACATGGCCTCAGCACGGAGATGTGGGGTGTAATTAAATCCGAATAACCTTGGTGAACACAGGACTCGTCTCAAAAAGCTGTCTACAAGAATGACCTTACTGCTTTCGTCTGCCTTAAACAAACAGCATTTCACTGACTTCAACACATTTCTGTCCTTCGGACTCTTTTTACTAGCTAAAAGTTCTTCCCTACAATTTCAGCTAATTGGGGCTGAAATCTTTCCATGTAATGAGCATTTATTCTAGGGGTTGTTTGCCAAGAAGCCCTGCCCGTGCTTGTCAGCACACCACTGCTCCGTTTTCTTCCTTTCACCACGAGAATAGCCTCCACCCAGGGAAAGCAAGTACGTTTGAAGGTATGTTCTGGGCTGCCATGCTTGCTGTCCTGTTTTCTTGAAGACAGCAATGCAGAAGCTACACAGAATTACATCCCTGACTATCCAGTTGCTGAATTAAAGTCCCAGAATACTGTTGCTATTATGCCATTAAAATGCCATTGTTTATAGCAGTTGTAACCCCTGAATGCCCACGGTTATCTCAGGTCCTAAACCGCCTTACGAGCTAGAACAGACTTACCACCCTGACCAATTTCCTGACGTGTCTTTCATGCATTAGCAGGGTACTGCTGTTATGATCAAAGTTTTCAGGAGCAAGCATTCATTTGACATTCCTGACTTGGGCTATCTAGGGAGCCTGTATTTCGGTGGGATGTGTATGCGAGCTGGCTCCATCAGTACCCGCTGATTTTCTGCAAGGACACAAGTACCTCTGAGGCTCACAAAGCATCTCCTACCTAAGCAAATTCAGAAGCAACTAGAAATTAGTGGGTTTTGATCAAAATATTAGTTATAGGTAGACCAGACACCTTCCATGTGATACCTGTAATAAAAATAGGCTTAAGGGATGAGATGGACTGAGATTTATTTTCAAAAAATTGTATTAGTTGAATATTCATTTTTAGCTACACTTTTATCTGAAGGTCCCTTGCTGCTTCTACTAGATTCTGCTTTGCTTCTGTCCTTCACTGTGGGACGGAGTTGTTACACACAATTAAACACATTTCCAATTTGTGCTCCTGAGACTGTGGCAGCTGTACTTCAACAGAGAGTGAAGACAGACCAGATGGATAGAAGGTGAAGTGCTGTCAGTCCTTTGGGATTGAAGATGCCACAGAAATGCAAACAGAACCTATAGTTTATAAGGGAAAATAATGTCCTGGCAGTCTGATGAAAGACTAACTCAGAAACCCCTCGTCCTCCCAAAAATTAAGATCTGGGAAGATTGATATGGGTGCACTGTCAAGCACTTCATCTTTTTTATCCTTTTTTAGCTTTTTTTTTTTTTTATGAGAAACCATACCAATCTGAATGAAGAATTCACATACCGATGTGAATGAGGAAAGTCACCTTCCCTGGTGCTCGGTTTCATTTTGCTCAAGCAGAAGAAATGAAAATGAAAATTCAATTTTAAAAACATGAAAAGAGGAACATTCTCATGAAGGTAAAAAAAAAAAATCTTCAACAGCCCCACAAGTAAAAATCTTTAAAACTGTCACATCCTTAAAAAAATGAAGCCCTATGAGTCAGACTCTTCAAACCCATATGTGGGTGCTGCCTATTTTTTTTCTCAAAGACCAATAGAAACTGCAGTGAGTTAAAATTTGATAAATGCGTAACCAGGGAACACTGAGAAGGGAAGGAGAGAGGGGAGACAGAGATGAAGTCAAGTTCATTTGGAAGATGCTTTAAGAATACCAACTCCATAACGACAGCTCTCCTGGGACTCCCAGTTCTGGACATTAGTCAGTAATGAAATAAAGTGCTGATGTGTAGATCAACATTTAAACCCATAACACTTTTGGCAAAGCGTTGCTATTACCTTTATTTCTCGCTTTTTACACTGTATCTATTCCACATGCGTATGTTCCAATTTCTTATAGGCCAGATGTTGCATGTCCAAAGCAGTGCTAAGCCCTGCGAGATCAATGAAACTTTTAACCTGAACAACAGAGCAGGATATCATTATGTTTCCATGTGTTAATCTTTATGATCCAGAGTAAAGCAACCACCTGTGGCGGGGTATGAATTCCCTGATCCCAGAGGTAAGCAACTCTTCACCTCGCCAGTTCTATCCAAGCCAGAAGCAATGAACTGTCTGAATATCTGCTCCCCTGGCAGGTTTACGGATCTGCCCTTTCTGTATATATTACAGCAAAGGTTTCCAGTTAGCCAGGCTGACATTCTTCGACGAATTGACTGTGAAATGATACAGACAAAGGGCAGTATGCCCAGGAATGACCAATTCCATCACGGAGAATATTGACTGAAAAAGAATATTTCAGATTATGAGGGGCTTGCTTGCATTTTTCCATAGGCACCTGAGACATACTCAGTACTTGCGTGCTTTACAGACATGCCACCCAGCCCCAGCAGCGAGAGGATCTCATTGCACTCAGAGCTGAAAAAAATCGTCCTTGCCCAAAGCCATGCAAAGAAATCTGGTTTCTACTGTTTTTACCCAGTTTCAGAGAGGCAAAAGGAACGAAGAAAATAAATCCTGTACTGCTGAGGTCAGTGACCCGAAATCTCCGGGAAGAGAGGATGAGCGAGGATGGTAGAAACCACGTGGTGCCCCATAGCTCTGGCACAGCTCTGTTCTGTCAAGTGAGATCAAGACAAAGATGCTTTTAGGTGGGTCTCTCAGGAAGGTGCCCTTTCCACAGCAAAGTGTTTTCCCTGCAAAATGTTATCTGAGCTCCCTGGGCTTTCTTGTCAAGATCTCCCCATCAGACAGTTAATCACAGAAATTATGTGAGATATGAGGTAAACTGTAGGGGAGGCTTATTCTTTCTCCCTTTCGTATTAACTTACAGATGTTATAATGTGAAATATCATGATATGAGAATGCATTATTCCCTCAGGAATATCTTGGGGGAAAAGCAGAAGAGAATATAGCTGAATTTAAGGAAATTTGCCAGTTACAATATGGCTACTTGCTTGGTAAACGGCTGTTCTTTGCGAAGTGCAAAAGCATTATGATACAAATAGAAGAAGGAGCCCATGGCAAAGGCAAACCATAATCATCACAGAAGTTAATATTAAAAATAGGATCTTCTATGCATTTCTAGATTTCCCCTATACCATGTATATTTTTCAGAACAAAATAAAAAAAATAAGAAACAGCATTTTGTATTTGGGCCCGTATGTGGGCAGCAGATTTCAATGAGTATGTGGGCAACAGGCATTTTTATTAGGATCCCACAGAGACAAGGATCTGTAAAGCTAGAGCCTTTTTTTCCCTACCTGCTTGGGGATGCTGGGGACATTTTGACAGCGGTGCCAACCCCCCCCAGACACATGGGCGTTTGCGTACTTTCTTCTCCCCGTGTGCTTTGCCTCACTTTCCAGGTCTCTCGTTTCTTTTTCAAGATGGCTCCTCCAGCTATCCCATTTTTACAGCAGCTGTTAAAACAGCAACTTTTTGCTGGGTTTCTCTTTGCCTGTCCGCCCAGACGGGCAGCGGGCCGGCAGCCCTCCGAAACGCGCGGGCGGGAGGCTGGGCCGCGCTTCACCGCGAAACCTTGCTCGGGTAAGGAGGCTCGTGTGGGGTTTTTTCAGCATTAGTATGTCTCCGCTTTTGTGCCAGGCTGCAAGAGCCGACATCTCTATAAACTCACCTCCCTAACGAACGGACGCGGGGCCGTGCCGCGGTGAGCGAGGGGCTCCCTGCACCGGCGTTGCTCTATTTCTGGCCCTCCCGCCCCCTTCTCCCGGGGGGGGAAGAGGTGCCCCAGGCGAGGGGCCTGGACTGCCAGCGCCCACGGCGCCGCCACAGCGGGCGCGCAGCGGCTTGGCCCCCGCGTGTTTAACGGTGGTTTATAGCTCTGAGCGGAGGGGCCGGTCTCCGCTGGGAGGCCGCCCTCAAATCCGCTCCTCTGGCAGGCGAGGCGGGCGCTTCCCGCCGGGAGGGCCCAGGCCGTCTGTGCGCAGCGGAGCTCTCCCAGATGGCGGCGAACTCCCACGGCAACCGGAAAAATCGGCTCTCACCTTGACATCCACTTTTAGGTCATGATTTCGTACGTCCTGCTTTTCATGAATATATTTCCTGAGGGACTTCAGCCTGGTTCAGATTTCCCCCACCGCGGCACACGGTGTGGGAGGGCGGCAGGTGAAAAGTGTAGGAAGGCCTGCAAAGGCGCGTGCCGTTTCCATTCCTCCTTTCCCCCAAAGCTATCATTTTTAGAAAACTGGTGCTTTATGTGACTGCTCTGCAACTAAATATTCAGTTTACCCTTTAATTTTTTATTTAAATGATTCGGTCATGCAGGGAAAAGAAGAAAAAGAGCAGCAAAAGCAAATTATTTACATTACAAATCTATAATGTTTCTCCATTCTGAACTATAACTTTTGCTGGCAGTATTTGAGTATCTTACATGGGCTAAGAAGGGGAAGAAAGGAAACATTTCCCATTCGGTGGGACAGCACCCAATCGTCCCTCTCCTCCACTAAGATATACCTTTTCTGCAGCCTTTTCATCCCAGCAAATGTTTGCAAGATGTTGAATAAAACAGGGATTGCAGATACACACTTTTTTGTTTCTCACAACAGATGACAGCCTCAGAAGGAGCTGAGATCCAAAAACCCCCCTAGGTTCTGGGGTGCTGGCAGTGCCAGCACGGAGCACTTCCACACCCTGTGTACATCAGCCACGGGGGACAGGATTTACAACACCGCAGACGCTTTAGAGGGTTTAGGCTTCAGAGCACAAATATCACTTACTGGCTGTGGGTATCTTAAATGCTGATGTGAGCATATGCTATCACTTCTCTCATTTCTCCTGAAACACCAGAGATTATTGTGATATCTTTGGCATGATAGCCTACTCATACAAATGCTTGCTTTGGAAATGAGCATAAAATCTGCAAGTTACTTTACCAATAACCTCTAGGCTAGGCTGCAGTATGGTGGGATCAAGTCACACCCCCCCGCCCCCGCCAGCTCCAGCACCATGCCAGAGCTGTGCCAGTGTGCAGAATAGATTTGAAGTTTCATTGCATCAGAGAGAGGGAAAGCACAACAGAGATTGATCTGGAGGTGTTCTGGAGACCACGACGTTCATGGTTGACAAGGAGCCTGGTGGTGTCCTTCCTGCTCTCCAGGATGTTTCTGCCTTGCTAAGGCTCTTTAACATAAATTTCCTGCACGTGCTATACAGCTCAGCATCAAGGACCATGTCCTGAGAAACATGGTCTTGAAACATTTTGGGCAGAGGAGTGAATTAAGCCTAGGGTCCCATTTTCTAGGCCAATATTTTAAGCCCTGGATAATCACGATGAGCACTAAGCCATCACCTGCTCCCCACCACCCTGAAAGAAGAGGGCAAGGCAGCAACAAAGGACAGGTGTCTCCTCCAGGGACGTGTCCCATGTCCCAGGCAGGCTGAGGTGCTTACCTGAAGTTCTCCCAAGCTAGGGGCAGGCATCAGATTTGCTTCTGCCTTCTGATTTTCTGTTAGGTATCTCCAGGTGACTCCCCAGTCAGCATGCAGGCAGCACATGGGGCTGGGCCACCCAACAATATAGCCTCATCTGGTCCCTAAAACTTTCGTGGTTCAATTCAATTTTTAGCTCGTAATAAATAAATTAAAAAAAAAAGCTTATTAAGAAACTTCTTCCCTCCTGCTCTGTAGCTGGGGTATTACAAGTGCTGCAGGTCACACATCCAGAAATAAAGCTCTGGGGAATGGGATGGGGACTGGAACAAGGGCTTTAGGAGGAATTAATCAGAAACATACTTGGGCACATGCATGAGGAGTCTCATTCCTTTAAGTTATCCTCCGTTACTTCTAGGTCTTTTATCTCTGCGTATATACGTCAGGTTTTTTGTAAATAAAATAATTCACCAGAATTATAGTAGTGCAAGTGCCAGAGGAGCCACACAGCAATGCTAGCATAACGATTGCTTTCACTTGGTTGCTTAATCACTCAGAAGCACCACTTGGTGCCTGCAGGATTTTTGCATCTTCAGGCCTCTGAGAGATGGTCAGATGACTGCAGGTGCTCACTTCTCTCTTCATGCTGGTGGCCTCTTACCAGGGGCAGTGAACAAATGGAAATCAGAGGAAACCAAGAGCTAAAAGAATGAAAGCTATGTGGGAATGGCATGCCCACTTTATTTAATATCTTAATTAACCAGAAGGTTTTTGAGGCAGCAGATAACGAACAGGGATAGAGGGAGAAAGTTTGTCTCAAGGAAAGCAGAGGTTTAGAAGTGACCTTTTAAATGCCTACGCCTAAATAAAGGCTCAGAGCAGGGAGTTTCACTTTAAAACAGAACAAAATTAGTTTATCTCTGCAGCACTTCTGTTGGAGCCCTCATGCTAAGCAAAGCTTTTGCAGATAAGCTTGTGTTTAAGTCTGGGCTAAGGTTTTGTTTATTCCCACTGGACTTCATCAAGTGCTTAATATTCTGTTACGTGTGTGCTTAACAGAGCACACGCTTCCCTGATGGAGAAGGTGGAGAAGAGATTAATCACATTCTGACTCTTCTAGTACAAAAACTATAGGATACAAAACGCACCACAAACCAAACAAATTTACGTGGTTATTCCTCCAGCGTGTAGCAGACTTGTGGAGTTTCTTGCCAGAGCCTCCTGTGGATGCTCGAAGCTTATGCCCAGAGGAGACAAAGCAAACACTTGAACACAGATACCTTATAGATCACTAAACAGAGAAATTACACCAGCTCTGGAAATCACTTGAGCCACAAATGGTCAGAGCCTGGGGGCAGCGTAGTACCCGCTATGTTTCCCCTGCTCTAACTCTGCCCTTGGCTTCTACTCGCAACCACTGCCCAAGTCGGGGCATTGGGCTGGGTGAACCCCCAGTGCGACCTGGCGCAGCCGCTCTGTAAGTGAACCGCGCTGTGCGGCTACAGCCTCCGGGAGAACAACATTATTAGCCTCGCTTTAGAAATACAGGAGCCAAGACTACGTCTCTCATCCTGTTTCCAGGATAACTCTGGGATGCAACTCATGTTTTTGAGCTGAGCAAACAAGGTAGGCATAGGGATTGCCCCAGAAATCAGAAAAGAAATATTATTCTTACAGGACCCTGGGAGATGCCAAGTATAAATCAAAGCAAACTCAAGCTGTTGGTGATCAGTTCTCGTTGACTGTTCTCAAATAGCAACCCATTCCACTGCCAAAGCTCCACCGCCAAACAGAGGTCCTTGGACTTCTGCTGCTTCCCCTCCAGGACAGATAATTGGAGTACAGAGCAAACTCAACACAGTCCCCTTACTGTGCAGCATTTTGAAATCCCTCTCAGAAGTCACTAGGTTATAAAATGCCAATGTATCTGTAGTAAAGAGGACTGCTTGTCTTAGCATTTGTGTTGGGTTAACTGTTAGAAATCTGAGTTAATATTTTATGAAATCAAACAGCAGAATAGCCTTGAGCTTGATTCTGCCAGGGTCAGGTACTCACACCCCTACTTGTCAGCAACTGGGAGAACCTACTCCTGGTGCAGCCAAGGCACCCTGCTGGTCACAGAGCTGCTGTTGGCAACAGCTGTGAGCACTGGCTGAAGGAATTGTATTACAGGCTATTAGCAGAGGAGAAAAATAACTAATGGTAATCAGTGAACACCTTCAACACATCCGTGCAAAAACATAGGCAATGAAAGAACAAGATATAAAAAAAATATAAAAATAAGCAGAGATCCATTCATAGAAAACTGCTGTGGCGCTGGTATCTAGTATGCAGCTCCAAAGGGCTCTGTCTGAGGCACACATCATTATTTGTGTGCTGAAGAGACCAAAAGACCATTCACAACCATTGCAAGTTGCCAAGTGTTCTTCAAGTCTAGTTCTCTTCATTGAAGGAGAAGGAAACACATAAGGGTTTCCTAACTAGCACCTGATGTGCAAAAAACCAAGACATTAGTTCAAATTGTGTCTAAAAGGACTGATGGAAAAATCATGCTAAACTGTAGTTTCCAGATTCTTCAGTAGGGAGATTTCCTCCTTCCTTCCTTCCTTCCTTCCTTCCTTCCTTCCTTCCTTCCTTCCTTCCTTCCTTCCTTCCTTCCTTCCTTCCTTCCTTCCTTCCTTCCTTCCTTCCTTCCTTCCTTCCTTCCTTCCTTCCTTCCTTCCTTCCACCCTCCCTCCTTCCCTCTATCTGCTATGATTTCTGCATATCTCTTGGAGATGACCCAAGGCCACACAGAATCATTACACATTTTTATGCTTCTTCCTACCAAGTTCAGGTGCCGTGGAGGAACAGCTGGAAAGAAGGAGCCGTGGCACTGAAGTAGGCAGAGTATTGCTCCAGTATGCAGCAAGTCTGGAACGAGCAGTTACCAAGAAAGGGTAAGGAAGCCCAGGGAGAATAAAAATTCCACAAGTCAAAGAATTTTCCTCAAAATTTCTGGAAAGGAAGCAGAAAAGTACAAGAGTAAATGTGTACAGACTAGAGGAACATGTACCGCCTGAGAAAATCACATCCATGCATAACACAACAGAAATATTGCTAAAAACCGCAGGCTCTCCCCGAGACGCTGCAGAGCTCATTTGCATTTCCAGACATTACGTATCTGACACGTATGTGTTCATTCTTTTCATTGGCAGTCCTGAAAACTCTGATCTTTGGTAGGCCTCCTCTCCATTTTATTTCTTTTCCAGACAGGCGTGTGGCACATGAGCACTGATGCTCAGACAACTCCGCTGGTGTGCACAACACAGTTTTCTGACACTGTATTTGTACTGATGTTCCCACAACTATTGTCATGCATTCCCTTGAAAAACAAAGTGATTTCCCTTTACCACCTTACACAGCTTGCTTGAATCACAGAGTCATGTAGCAAGCAAGTGTCCTTACCCTTTTCTAAGGACTCACAACCCATGGCATTTGCCGGGGAGCACTTTGGTTGCAGCAATGTACCAGTTTAGAACTTGACTCATCAAAAATCAAGGTGGAGAATGCAGGAGAGCACTTAGGCACCAAGTGTAAAGTTTTCAACTTGAAATCCCCGGGACTATTCTTGTACTGAAATTTCCATAAGCAGTAAGTAAGTTCTTTGTTAGATCAGTTTCTATCTAAAGGAGGTGTCCCTGAGGCAGGGCCTTTCAGAGCGCAGGAGGAGAATCAGCAGATCATCTGCCTGAGCTCATGGCTAAAAAAAGGGAGCAAAGGTATGCCGATGTGCACAAGCATGTCTTCTGTTCGACTTCAACAACTTTTTCCAAATCATTTTCTCTCCTACTTTGTCATATGAAAAGCAGGTAACAGCAGGATAAACATTCCGGTAACTACTGCATTTCTCACCAATGTTTGTTTTACAGGTGTGGGGTTTTTAACACAAATTATAACATGGTGAACCTGGATCTTCACAGCAGCACAAAAACAACAGTTTCTGAAACTGTTTCAAACCTAGCTATTTTTTGTATTTTCTGTACTACCCAAGAATATGTTTTAGTCTGGAATATAAGACAGTAGGTGAGTAAAAAGAGGATAACTACACATTCTAAGTTCATTCATACCCCAATAAACCACGATGATCCTCATTAAAAGCACAGAAATTACCCTAGGTATACATAATTTATATCAATTTCTGATATGATTCTTTGGGGTTTTGTTTTTTCTTTTTGAATCAGGGTGCCACTGAAAGACACCTTGAAATTATTGCTCTTCAGGAAAGCAAAATAAGAACCACGTTTACAGCTAAAGTTAAGTTACTGATTTCAGTTCCATAAGCAGAAGTCCATGAATAGCAGGGCTCAGCATTTTCCAAAGTGTACTCAAGTCATGTTCCCAGCAATCAAGGGAGACCTAATCAAATTTTTTCCTCTCAGAAATAATGATCTTGCCAAATTTTGTTAAATAGTTTGCCAGCTTTGCTGTTCCTGTGGATACCGTGTGCTTTTGGTGATCGCTGGGTGCTGAGATACATTTACGTCTCACTGCCGCATTCCCTCAGTCCCTGTGCTTGCGTCTGCTAACTGCTGAATGAGAGATTTCCAAGTGCACGCAAATAAGGGAGAAAGACCTGCTCACACCTCATCTCTGAGACTCTCTCCGGGTTCCTGGCCATTTCCCAGCCGCTCTTGGTTCACACAGCTCTGCCTGGACTGCCTCCCCTCCCTGTCCTCAGCTTAGGTCGCAAGCCCTTGCATTCTCCTCTGCGTCTTCCCACGTGGCATGAGACCACTGGAAGGAAGGCTGCCCGGCCACTTGCTCTGCCTCAGTGGCTTTCTTCAGGCCACGTATTTTCCTACTCCTGCTTCTAAATCTTTCTCTGGTGGTCTAGTACAAATCTAGTTATTGCCTTGTGAAATGTTTTGTAGTCCTTTGCATGAAAATTACTGCAGAATAATGCTTTTATTTTATCAGTTAGGGAGGGTGGAAGATGTCAAAAATTCAGAGCAGCATTTTCTATTTTAGTTGCCCATAGTTGGTTATCTAGATTAAGTTAAATTAACAAAACAAACAAACCTAAAACCACACCACAAATGAGATTTTCAGAGGTGCTGAGAACATCATGATTGCTTTCATTATTCCCCAAAGAGGACACTTGGATGGAAAGTGCCATATAAAGCACCAAGAAAACTATAGTAAGTGTGACTGAAGATGATGGCATCTGTTCATGTATCCTTATTTCCAGGTGAATAAGATATCCCAGTTGGGAAGAAGGCCAGATCAGAGTCCTGGTTCTTTTTGCTAGACTGTGTGTTGCCTGTGAGCGCGGTCAAACTGCAATACTCACACACGTACCAGGAAAGTATGTTTGGGACATGGACGAGTGACCTCCTATGAAATTTAAGCCGATCATTTAGACCATATTAACATGGAGTTGCAAAGTACTTGAAATAGTGTCTGATCAAGTGCTGACAGGCACCCACGCAGCCACTGTGGGTGGAGGCACTGAGAACAGCAGTTGTCCCATCCAATTACTGGTAGAGGATTGAGGTTAAGTATCCTTCATGTCATGTTAAGAAACAGGATAACTCAGATAAAGAGATTAAATAATCCATTTCACCTGCAGAGGCAGCACTGGGTGCAGGACCTGCCTCTTGTTTTCCAGTCCACCCTTCTCCTGGCTGGATCCTGCTGGGCCATCTTGGTTCTGCAAGATGAGTTTTAGCTCCTTCATTCCAGATATTCCTCAGACACCCACACGGCAGCCTTGCTCTGAATCTGGACAGCTCTGCCAAACTTGATGATGGTCTGACTGGTGTCATTTCACAATTAACTAACTGGGGTCGGAGCCACTGCTACCCACAATTACAATTTCCCATCCTGGTGCCCTGGCTTTAAGCACAGGTGCTGTGGGACAAAAGACCTCTAAGAGGCTTTGCTGTTTCAGCAAGACACACGTGAAGAGAAAAACTTCATCAAGAGATACACTTGTTTAGACTTCCACCTGGAGCGATCATTTAGCATATTTTAAGAGGTGCCCTTCCCATTAGTTCTTCCAAAGCATAGCCTTATCGATCCTATTTCAGAACATCACATCTCTATGCAAGGGATTTATTTGACTGCCAAGCCACAATGCACCAGCAACCACTTTTGTGCTCATAAAGCTTCACCTGCTCAAGTATACTCCATGAGTTAGTTGCCCAAGAGAGGGTATAAAACTGGTCTGTGTTCTTGAGATCTTAAGCTTCCACATTTCTTTCTTTATACAGCTAAATATTGTAAGCCTAAATAGTTTGGTTAGTGAACTTTAAATACCAGCTATACTTTTATTTAACATATTGATTATGTTTTCAAATGAGTTGTGGTGTTTGCTATCCCACTCCAAAATACTTTTCCCTTTGACATTACCTAGGATCATACTTTATATATTTTTGCCTTTCTCCAAATACAATCTTTATATTCATTTCTTAACTTCTGTGTTTATGTATTTTATTGAATTTCTGAAGATTGGATTCATTTTCAGCATTTGATTTGTTGCAGTGACTTCAGGCTGGCTGCCCAACTTAAACATGGCTGCTACCCTTGGATGATGGCCTGAGTATTAATTATTTCCCTGCTGAAACTGCATTACCACAGAACAAATTTTTTTATAATGACATTAAGTAAAGACCATAGAAACCTGCCCAGCATTAGAAATTTTTTCTTGGCATCTGTTTTATGCTTTTTCCTCACATCATCTAAATCAAGAATGAGACATCATTTAATATTTCACCAGCTCATGAATAAACGAGTCTTCTATTTTCCTTGATGTAAATATAACAACATCAGCATTGAAGTAATTTTCAAGTCACAGACATTATCCTGCAATCTTTATAAATTCAATCCCCCAAATAAGACAATATGTTTAAGCACAAAAGGGTTGAATTATGTAGGGCTAAGGTTCACAGTGCCACCATTCCTGTTTTACAAGGTGTAATAATTCTTATTTCTTTTTCCCCAGACAAGCCGTGATATGTAAAAAAGGTTTAATAAAATACACATTAATTATCTTTACAAATAAGGCAATTTTAGTCACAAAACCATTTATAAAGTAGTCAAGACTGGAATGAAGCATCTTGAGGTGAAAGGGCGGAGCAAGAGGAAAATATGTCTAATTAAGAATGAACACCCTGTAAGTTCACTGTTAGCCTAACTGAAGGGCCAGCAACATGTATTTTGATTGCTTATATCAGAACTGTGCACTTATGCTAATATATGTTAATGTCATTGCCCTTGAGAAAACTGCTTTCCTCTGTTAATTTAGGAAGATCAATTATGAAGTCATGTGGTTTGGCCTTGCTGTTGGTGATGTCATTATGTCTCTGAGCAACAGAAAAAGGATCAATTCCTTTATTCTTCCATCATTCCAAAGCCTGCTCCCTCAGAGCAGCCCCATCGCCTTTAAGATACGTACATGTGGAAAATAAAGCACAATTTTTTCAGCAGAATATTTTTAAGGCAATAACTGCAGAAGTGTTGATCTACCACTAAGAATGTAAGCAGTTAGAGTTGGAGACAGTCATCTATAACCTGTCCTCTGCTACATTAATCCTATTCCATTTTAGCTAAGGGCAGCCTTGATGTTCATTATCCTTCAGGAAGATAGGGCTTACTTGCCAAATATATGCTTTTGCAGTAATTATTATGCTTCTAGATATTTTTTCATTATTTCCTGTTGCACGGTCCCAGTGTATTTTTTTAAAGAATCATTTATTTTTTAATGATTCTGTGATTCTGTGTTTTTTTTTTTTTAACTCTGTCATTGGTTTGAAACCTCTCACTACAATTTAATGATGAAGAATAAAAGCAGCAATAGAGTAATACAGTTATGGCAAATGTCTTTGACTGCTTCAAATCAATTTTTTTTCCTCAATTACAGACCAGTAAAGTCAGTGGGTTTTATAAATTAGAACTCAAAATGGATATCATAGTAGATAATGGAGTTTTTGCATTCTTGTTTTAAATAGCGATTTTATTACCCGCTCCTGCACAACCTATAGACTATCTTTTTCCTTTATCTTTGCCCAGGAGGGCTTGGCTGGCAGTCTCAAATTTTAATTCTGCCCGGAGCAGAGAAACTGTTTTGCACATGTTTTTGTGCAGCACACACAGCTCAGTTGCCAGTTGTGAGACTTTCCAACTACTCCAGTACAACCTGGTATAAACCCCACAGCCCCAGCCGCCTCCGGAGCTTCACTGTGCTTGATGCTGTAGAAACAGAAAGGGAAGACTGAGAACTCACAACCAAAGAAGCTAGAGCAGACAAGTGCCAAAGGGACCAAAGTGCAAAGTATGCAGTAACAACTAAGGGGTAAGGCAGAAAGGCGGTACTCAACAGTTGTGTCAGCCCAGTCTCCTTTCACCAGGCTGCATTGCCTACCTAAAAATGTCATGCGGAAGAGTCTCATTAGTACTTTTCTGATGTCAAAAGGAAAAATGGTCATGAAACTATACCACTCAAAGCCTGACCCATCCCTCAAGGGGCTGTGTTTGTTTCAAAATCACTCGTAAGAGCTAGGAGTGCATAGCTCCTTCATGTAGATAGCCCTGGGAAATAACAGATACTATTGTTTGGCCTAATAATGACATCGACCTACTCGAAGTACCTGGAGTTATAAATGGTCCCGTATCATGCAGCAAATTCTACTATCTTCTTTAATTTGACAGGGGTAAGAACCTGGCTGTAACTGGGCAGAGAATACTGATGCTCATACCAGCAGAAAACCATCTTCCCCAACTGATGTTTTCGGTGATGCCTTATCAAAACATTTCTACCTGGCTCCTGTTGTTGTGTATATATGAGTTTGGCTTCCTGGCCCCACTTTAAAGTAACTGTTACTGTTTATCTCTTTCTAATTCTTCCTATAGGAGTTGTTTTTCTCTAAATCTTGTAGCACTTCTATGACTAAAGTAGCAGGGAAATATACAAGTATATGAACAACAGACTGTCTTCATCTTTTCATCCAAATTGTATCAAGAGGCTAGTCTGTGGAAACAGCTAATGATCCAATCAGCATAAGAACATATTACAAATTGGAATTCTAATAGACAATCTCTAGATGCAGATTTATCATGTAATTATACAGTTGGAGAAATGGAATTTTTTATATGATTGCTTTTTCTGTTGCTGTAGCCTCTTGCAATGATCTCTTTAGCATTTTAATTCCTAGCTGCATTCAACAGAGAGAGCTTTGAATGAACGTGACTTGACAGGGTGGCCTTCAGTGAGGAAGGCAGGAAGGTGTCAGTGAGGAAAAAAGTAAGCTACAAATAGGTACAAAGGGACTACAAGCCGTGGGATCTCTCTGCATTCTTCGTTAACATGATGTTGGCAAGTTGTTTTCATGTAGTTCATCATCTAATGCAATCTGTATGTGATACAGTCCCCCAGCAGTTCAGCTGACAAGCAAACTGAAATGACAGTAAACAATGAATCAACTACCCCTTTCTAGGGCTTCCTTGAATGTATGGCTTCTGTATGGTTTGAGTTCCTGCTCTACAAATGAAGTACCAGTCTGCTTCCATTACCAATAAAATCAGGATTACAAATAGCTGATATAGCACAGCTATACTTAGTCATATACTTGTTTGTGCCATGTTATGAAAAAGAAATACTGTTAGCTGTGAAACAAGGACCAAAACCACAAGTACTTGTCCCACCATTGTGGTGGGTTGATGTTGGCTGGATGCCAGATGCCCACCAAGCCACCATCTCACTCCCCTCCTCAGCAGGACAGAGAGGGGAGAAAATAAGATGGGAAAAACCTTATGGGTCAAGATAAAGGCAGAAAGCAAAAGCAAAGGCCATGGGCGGAAGCAAAGGAAACCAAAAGATGTACTCTCTACTTCCCATCAGCGGTGATGCTCAGGCACTTCCCGGGCAGCTGGGCTTCAGTACCTGCAACGTTTGCTCTGGAAGACAAACGTCGTAATAACGAATGCCCCCTCCCCCCTGCCCCTTTCTCTTAGTTTTTATTGCTGAGCAGATGTCACATTGTATGGAATATGCCTTCGGTCATTTCCAGTCAGCTGTCCTGCCTATGTCCCCCCACCAAGATCTTGCCCACCCCCAGCCTATTGGGGCAGGGGTAACGTTGGAGAGACAGCCCGGATGTTGTGCCCCACGGCCCAGCAGCGGCCAAAACACGGGTGTGTTATCAACACCCTCCCAGCTACCCGTACACAGCACAGCGCTGTGAGGGCTGCTGTGGGGAAAATTAACTCCCCCTCAGCCAGACCTAATGCAAACATGTATTACAAGTTGCATCTGATGGAAAGGACTGTCTGTCAGGAATGCCTGGAAACACAGTTTAAGGTTGGTGTTTCAAATAGATCTCAACTGCAATGTAAAACTTAAGGGAGTTCTACTCCCTACTTCTCATGCCATCCTCCTCCTCTCAGCGCTTGATTCCGAGGGGCACGTGGTAGCAAAAGCTCACCCTTTTTTCTTTGAACTTGGTCAACAGGAGGCAACTCCTGGGTGCTCATGAGTGCGCGCTTGCAGAGCGCGTTCGCCCGAGAGCCCAACAGCCAGGCAGCGGCACTCACACGCTCCCTCTGCTCTCCGCATCAGGACAGGAGAAACAACCCCCGTTTTCGGTCTCCAGAGGTATCAGAGGTGCCGTATCACCCAGGCATCTTTGCTGTGCTGTTTTTTGAGATTTCCTCCTCAAGAGCCCATCAAAACTGACACAGCATAGCAGACGAGAAATGGGCTGGTACCATTAAAGTGGCTGGTCCACTTTATATAGAAATATATAGAAATATCAGTCATGACCCTGTTTGCTATTCATGAAATTGGGAGCCAAAGACTTATGACAAAATGGGCTGCTGGAGTTGTAGTTATGTTTTTATTTAATAGAGAACTTTTCTCAACCATTTTCACAACAGGCAGTGTTATTTCAAAGGAAAATATAAGAAACAAAGTCATGATCAAAATCACACATATAGAACAACTTAAATAAACATTTTTCCTTTTGAAGATGATTAAAGTATAGAATAAATAGAATATATTACATTATTCTGGACATTCTCCATGAACAATTCATATCTCCATTAAGTACTTGGATAATCAATATATATCAGGTAAACTATTCTGGCACTGACTGTCTTTAGAGGGTCAAGTTGGCTGGAAAAAATGAGATTTCACTGAAGAATAAACCTATAGAAATTAGGTTTCCTAATGTTTATTCATCCTTAATCCTCTGTTCCTTAGGAAATGCTTTCTCTCCTTTCTCTCTTAGACTTAACCTACAGCAAACTGGTTTTACCTGAGCAGGGCTGGAAGCTGTTGGTGCCACTGATTAGTTTAGCTGCGGGACTGCGCAGCAGTGGAAAACAGGGATCACCCACAAAGCCAACATGAGCCAGCTGAGGCTAAGCTCCTGAGAACCGCCCCCACAAAGTTGCTCTGTGCTGCTATAGAGGAATGTATTCGCTTCACTTGGCTAAATCTAGCATCTGCGAACATCCACACACTGCTTATGCAAGAAGGAGAGACTTTTGCCATAGTGAAGAAATTCATCTAGGTCAACACCACAGAGGCTGTGGTGTCAATCATGTGATGAGGCTCATCACAAGTTCCTATAGGTCCTGTTTTAGCCCAGTGGTTACTGCTTAGACTGACTTGGCACCTAGGGACCCCCCTGTACAGCACTGCATAGACCAGAAAAGCAAAATGTATCTTTGACTTAGAGATCTCACAGCCTACGGTAATGTAATAAATAAGTAGTCCTTCCCTGCAGCAGAATAAAACTCCAGTAAGTGGAGATGTTTCCTCTCTTCATGCCACACCCCAGCACAACCCCAATGTCATAGAAGAATATAGCTATTAACTCATAATATTTAACATTAACTACATAGGCAAAGAGAGCAAATTTTAGTTCACTGCATTAGACATTACCTTTTTGTTTACGAAACTGAGTTGAAAAATCAGTTTCTTTCTGGTCTTTCTCATTAATACCACTTGTCTACAAAATTACAAGAAAACGCTTCAGCAGTGTACACTCCACCTAAAATAACTGAGCAGCTTTGATGATAATCAGCTCCATTCTAACCTGAACCTTAATTCAGTCAACCTTTGCATCTGATTTTCTGAGAATGCCTTCTGTTTCTTGTTGCTGAAATATTGCCAACCCTAACTATTTCACATCGCATCTTATTTAGTGTCTAACCTAAAACCTCAGTTCCTATAGGCAACTAGTTCAAAGAAAATTTTAATTTCCCTTTGCATTGTTTCTAGGTCTCATATTTGCAGAAACAGGCTTGAAAACATGAATCATATCAGCTTAAAGAAAGCAAGTAAAAAACCCTCAAAGGCACTTTTTAACCAAATTCTCATGACTTCTGTGACAAGCTTATAATGTATAGCAGAGACACAGAACTCTGACTCATGAACTCTGAGTCCTTGAGGTTCAAAAAAAAGGATTCCTCTTCACCTTCTTTTTCCTTTTCTGCTTTTCTAGTCTTGTACTTTACATGAGGAACGAAGATGCCCAAATTTCTGGTAGAAATCATCTTCAGCATTAATTAGGGCTTCCTCATCGAAGTAGACAGCTGGTCTCCTGGAAGCCAAAAAGTACTGCACTTTCCGCAGGCTCCATCCCATCACGTACTTCAGCCAGCCACTGACAGCCGCTGTAGACCTGCCAACGCCAGCGTTGCAATGAACATAGACCGTGTGCCCATTCTCCAGTAGCCCATGCAAGAGGCAGACAGCTTGTGGCAACATCTGTATTCTTCCTAAGATTAAAAACAAGGCACGTTCATTTGCATTTGAGAAAGCGATCTTCATGGTTGAGATTATGTCTGTACAGCCTGATGCACTGTGAATCACAATGGCAAACCTGACATATTTTGGTTTTTTCCTTTTTTTTTTCCCCCAAATGACCCCCTACCCTAACCTTTGTTTCTTCTGGCAACATAGATTTGGATCAGACAAAATCTGTAAAATGCCTCAAGTCTTCTCCAAATATGCATTCTGATTAACCCTGAATGTGTGTGGCATATTCATTTTCACAGGGACTGAGATAAGGCAGTAACTTACATCAAACGGCACATCTTATATAGCATTAAAGCTAGCGAGCCAAAAGCACAATGTTTTTTAGTACCAGAGGTTTGCAAAGCTACCTACATACTACTGCTTTCCAAAACATTGTAATGAAGGCCACTATGCCAATAATAAGCGAGGGAGGGAGAGCAGAAGAGTACAACGTAATACTGTTGTGATTTAATTGTGTACTAAGCAAATGGTTAAACACCACAGAACAGT